>NC_088386.1:115250000-115875000 GCF_037993035.2 Macaca fascicularis
CTCTTGACCTCAGGTGATCCAACGGCCTCCGCCTCCCAAAATGCTGGGATTACAGGTGTGAGCCACCGGGCCTAGCCTCATCATCAGCTTTGACTCTCCTTTCTCTCCCCCTGTGCCAACTCAATCAATCATTTCATGGTTTTTGCCTGCAAAATACATCTCCCATCAGTCCACTTCTGTCCATCCTCACTACCTGAACTAAAACACTGTACCCTTTCACCACGACCACTGCAACAATCAGCTAACTGCTCTTTTGCTTCCACTCTAGTCATCCAATAAGTAGGAGAGTGAGCTTCTTAAGTTCAAGTTTGATCTCCTTCCTCTCTTGCTTTCCAGTAAAATAAAATAAAATTTAAAAAGGACAGAAATGCATAATGAATAGCTACACACTCATCATCCACACTTAATAGTTATTGATGTTTTACCATATTTGCTTCTTTTTAGTATTTAAACATGAATGATAGACATCATGACATTTCTCTTCTAAATATTTCGTTATGCATCTCCAAGAAATAAGGACATTTTCCTGCATAACCTAAGTGCCGTTACAATACCTAAAAAATTTACAATAATTTCTTAATATCATTTAATGCTCAGTTCATATCCAAATGTCTCAGATTTTTTTCCCCCAAATGTTTTTTCTTTTCAGGTGTTTTGTTCAAAATAACAGTCAATTAAAGACAACCACTGCCTTTGTTATGTTTCTTAATTCTCTGTAAATTAGCATAGACACTATCTCCTGTTTCCCCTCCCCCACTTTTGACATCGTCATGTTTATAGACCAGGTCAATTTTTCTTTAGAAGTCTTCTTCTGGGTTTGTCTAATTGTTTCTTCATGTTGTATTTCCCTGTATTTCTCCAGTGTATAACCTGTATATCACCTGTATTTCCTGTAAACTAGAAGTTATATATGAAGTCTTGATTGTATCAAATTAAAGAATTTTTAAAGCAAGATGCCTCTCATTGCATCATTTCAGGAAGTACGTGATGTCTGCTTGTTCTATTAGTGATGTTTAAATTGATCACTGATTTAAGATAGAGACAGCCAGATCTCTGCATGTAAAGCTGTGTTTTTCTAATGTGACCAGCATGTAATCCTTGGATGATACTTTGCCACTGTGAGACTATATAATTCCTCATCAACTTTTCACCTAATGGCTTCACTATTCATTGGTGATCCATCCTTTATTAAATGATTTCATTAGAGGTTGCAAAATGGAGAGTTTTATAATCCTATCATTCCATTCACATTTATCACTTATTTTATTTTGTAAAGAAGGGCTTTCTCTCATCAACTGGGTTTAGTTTACACTAAAATGCAACTCCAACTGGAAAGGTAACATACATTCTTAGTTTTTTCTCTTTACCCTTTTGCAAAATAATAAGTCGGTGTAGTGTTGTGACCTCTAACAGTGACTAATACATTTTTAAACATTTATTTACTTATTCAGAGTCAGGATCTCACTCTATCACCCAGTCTGGAGTGCAGTGGCAAGATCATAGCTCACTGCAGCCTTCAACTCCTGGGCTCAAACAATCCTTCTGCCCCAGACTCCTGAGTAGCCACCACCATGAGCCACCATGTCTGGCTAATTAATTTTTTTTTTGTAGAGGCCAGGCACAACGGCTCATGCCTGTGATCCCAGGACTTTGGGAGGCCGAGGCAGAAGGATCACTTGAGCCCAGGAGATTGAGAACAGCCTGGGCAACATGACAAAACCTTGTCTCTACAAAAAATACAAAAATTAGCTGGGCGTGGATACACGTACCTGTAGTCTCAGCCAGGTGTGGTGGCTCATGCCTGTAATCCCAGCTACTCGGGAGGCTGAGGCAGAAGAATTGTTTGAACCTGAGAGGTGGAGTTGCAGTGAGCCGAGACTGCGCCATTGCACTCCAGCCTGGGTGACAGAGTGAGATTCCATCTCAAAAAAAAAACAAAAAAACTTGTATCCATTTTTCTGCTGATGGACATTTGGGTTGTTTCAGGTTTGGTATTATTATGTATAATTTATATATATATTTTAAGACAAAGTCTCGCTCTGTCACCCAGGCTGGAGTACAGTGGCACAATCTCGGCTCACTGCAACCTCTGCCTCCCAGGTTTAAGTGATTCTCCTGCCTCAGCCTCCTGAGTAGCTGGGATTACAGGTGCGCGCAACCA
The DNA here is from genome assembly GCF_037993035.2 of Macaca fascicularis. Lineage (NCBI taxonomy): Eukaryota > Metazoa > Chordata > Mammalia > Primates > Cercopithecidae > Macaca > Macaca fascicularis. Next base: position 115,252,162 of record NC_088386.1, read on the forward strand.
CGCCTTGCTAATTTTTGTATTTTCAGTAGAGACAGGGTTTCATCATATTGGTCAAGTTGGTCTCTAACTCCTGACCTTGTGATCCTCCCGCCCTGGCCTCCCAAAGTGCTGGGATTACAGGCGTGAGCCACCGCGCCTGGCTGTTATTATGAATATTCCTGTACACACGTCTCTTGTGTACATATGTGTGCATTTCTCTAAGCTAGTAGTTCTTGAACTGTGGTCTCTGGACCAGCAGTATCAGTATCATCTGAAAATTTCTTAGAAATGCAAATTCTTGAGTTCCAGAACTACTGAAGAAGCAACTGTGAATGTGACTCTCTGACTTTAACAATCCCTCCAGGTGATTCTAATGCATGCTGAAATTTAAGAACCACTGTATACCTGGGAGTTAAATTGATGAGCCCTAACAAGTGTATGTTCAACTTTAATGGCTAATATAAAACTGTTTTCTAAATTAATTGTACCAATTGGCTGGCCTAGCCAATTGGTACAATTAATTTAGCCAATTGGTACAATCTGGGAGGCTTAAGTGATCCTCTCCCACTTAAGCCTCCCAAAGTGTTGGTATTACAGGTATAAGCCACTGCACTAGGCCAGTGTCATTGATTTTAGATCATTCTGATTTTCTAATATACGCATTCATCACTATACATTTCCCATTAAGCAATGTTTTTACTGCATCCCACAAATTGTGATAATTTGTATTTTCATTTTTGTTTAATTTTAAAATTTCTCTTGGGGTGGGGCACAGTGGCTCACATCTGTAATCCCAGCACTTTGGGAGGCTGAGGTGGGCAGATTGCTTGAGGTCAGGAGTTTGAGACCAGCCCGGCCAACATGGCAAAAACCCATCTCTACTAAAAACACAAAAATTAATCGGGCGTGGTGGCACATGCCTGTAATCCCAGCTACTCAGGTGGCTGAGGCATGAGAATTGTTTGAACCCAGGAGGCAAGACAAAGGTTGCAGTGAGCCAAGATTGTGCCACTGCACTCCAGCCTGGGTGACTGAGCAAGACTGTCTCAAAAAGATAAAAGTAAAAATAAAATGAAACAAAGTATCTCTTGAAACTTCTTTGACCCATGGGTTATTTAGAAGGGTGTTGTTTTTCAGATATTTGACGATTTCAGATATTTGAGCTATCTTTTTGTTATTGACTTCTACTTTAATTCCATTGTGGTTGGAGAACATATTTTGTATAATTTCTATTCTTTTAAATTTGTAAAGGTGTGTTTTTACGGTGGTCTGTCTTGGTGAAAATTCTATGTGAGCTTGAGAAGACTATATTTTGGCTGGAAGCAGTGGTTCATGCTTATAATATCAGCAATTTGGAAGACTGAGGCAGGAGGAACACTTGAGGCCAGGAATTCAAGACCAGCCCGGGCAACATAGCTAGACCCCATCTTTACAAAAAAAATTTAAAAAGTAGCCAGGCATGGTGGCATACCCGATAGTCCTAGTTACTCAGGAGGCTGGGGCAGGAGGATCTTTCAAGCCCAGGAGTTCAAGGCTATAGTGAGCTATGATCACACAATTGGACCCTAGCCTGGGTGACATAGTGAGACCCTGTCTCTAGAAGAAAAAGAATGTTATTTTGCAGTTTTGGGATGGTGTATTTTTTTTATATAAATTTATAGTTTTATTAAGACAAAAACTGACAGTGTAGTATGAAGTTTACATTTAAACAAAGTTTACACAGAAATCTAACACATACCTAAAAGGACTTTACAGTAGCTCTAGATGCAAGTCTAGACAATTATCAAGAACTGATGGATCTCATGACTCAAGACAGAGCATTTTGGCTATCAGTTACTTCTTAGGATTTCTTAAATTTGTGTGTGTGTGTGTGTTTGTGTTTTAAAGTGAACCACTGCCCAATATGAAAGTTTAATCTTCTCCTGAGACCAATGCTTTTGAAATCACTAAACTCTTGGATCAATTCAGTGAAACTTGTGCTGTCAGTGACTGAACCCTGCCAACAATGGTTTCAGAGTTCAACGCTCAAAAAAGGGAACGGCTCCAAGAGTTCTCCCCACTAAAAATGGCTCCAAGAGTTTTTCCCACTAAGAGCATGGGCCCTTGTCTTTCCCTACTGTCTTATCTCCTCTACCACCCTCTTTCTCTTCCCTAACACCTCAGCCAGTGGCTTGGATGAACAAGCTGATACTTATAACTTCATTACTGGAAAAGAAAGGGTCTTCTAATTTCAGGAATTAGCATCACTGAGACAGAATAATCTGCTTGTATTGTATACTCTCCAATAAAAGACTTTCCCTCCTCATCAATTTCCATCTCCAAAATGGGAACTTTGGTAACTTATGAACTGACTTAGTCCTTTGTAGGAACAGCAATAAGTTTAGGCAGGGAACACCTTGGCTAATAGGTTTCAGACATTCACAGCTTTTAAACAGTCTCTCACAGTCCTTATTTATGGTGTCAATGACATTGTTTTTTAAGGTAAAATATTCTGGACATAGAAGCAAATCATTAGTTGTCTGTTCTTTTCCATTGCTTCACCATTTCCCCTATCAGGCCCCAAATGTTAACCAAAATGATGCTATACATCTCCCTTTCTCCCCTCCCCATCCCTCCCTCCCCCAAATAATACACCAGTAGTAGCCAAAGACTGCACACATGCTATGCTGTAAAAATGCAGAGTTAACACTATTGGGAAGAAGGCTGTGGGCTGTGAAGATGCTCAATGTAGATCTTCAATCTACAGTATTTTTTTTGCTCTCCCACACACCCAATTCTGCAAGTTTTGTCCTTCCTAGAAGGCCCTTTGCTTTTCTCAGCAAAGTGCAGAAAAGGTTGCCTTGAAACCCTTATCCCCTTTCCCCTCCACTGGGATGGGTGTGCAAACTATACAGCTTGAAACGGCTTTAAAGCACTTGGGCTGCTGCAGGGCACAGAAACTATACTGGGTCTTCAAAGGACATCTTCTCAAGCCACCTGTATGGTGTCAAGACAAGTAGAACTCCTTCCCCTGGGATGGTGTATTCTAAATGTCAACCAGTTCTGTTTAGATCATTTATAGCCTTACAGATTTTCTGCTTGCTTCATCAATTAATTACTGATAGAGTGGTGTTGACATCTCCAACTATAAAAGTGAATTTTTCTATTTCTCCTTTAAGTTTGATCAGTTTTTGCCACATGTATTTTGGCATATTTAGTTCTTTTAAAGATATATATATATATATATATTTTTTTTAGACCAAGTCTCACTCTGTCACCCAGGCTGGAGGTCAGTGGCTCAATCTTGGCTCACTGCAACCTTCACCTCCCGGGTTCAAGCGATTCTCGCGCCTTAGCCTCTTCAGTAGCTGGGACTACAGGTGTCAGCCACCACACCCAGCTAATTTTTGTTTTTGTATTTGTTTTGTTTTTGTTTTTGTTTTTGAGATGGAGTTTCAGTTTTGTTGCCCAGGCTGGAGTTTAATAATAATATAAAATAAAAATATTTTTATATACATAAATATATATATTTATATATATATATATATTTATATTACTCTCTGTGGTTTCTGGTTTCCTGTCAAAAATTATAGTTTGGTCTTCATGTGTTTGAATATAGCGAGCACAGATGTTTTATGCTGGAACCAATGTTTTTCATTGAAATCACTGTGAGTCTGTTTTTGTTATCTATTGTGCAGAGCGTAGTATTTGGAAAATTATTTGTAGAAATAATTTAAGGTTTTGATGGATTTTCATTTATGTCTGCAGGTGCCTGAAAGCACTAGCAATCTAATGTAACCTTACTCCAATTTCAGAGCCATACTGCAGACTAAGCAAGGGTTACTACTTTTGTATCTTTTTTTCTTTTTTTTGGAGACGGAGTCTTGGCTCACTGCAACCTCCGCCTCCTGGGTTCAAGTGATTCTTCTGCCTCAGCCTCCCAGAGTAGCTGGGATTACAGGCATGCACCACCATGCCCAGCTAATTTTACTTTTTTATATTTATGCTTGGAGTTTGTTTCTTGTTCCCAGGCCAAAACAGGGAGAAGTTTACTAGAATTCTTCCTTTCACAAGCCCTGGATTCTGACATCTACTCCTCTAGCTCCACAGGCTGTCTAAATCAGTGTTTTCTCTACTTCTTCTTTTTTTTTTTTTTTTTTTCCGAGAGAGAGGGTCTCTCTCTGTCACCCAGGCTGAAGTGCAGCGGTGCAACCTTGGCTTACTGCAGACTCGACCTCCCAGGCTCAATCAGTGCTCCTGCCTCAGCCTCCCAAGTAGCTAAGACTACCAGTGCGTGCCGCCCAGCCCCAATAATTTTATTTTTTGTAAAGATGAGGTCACACTGCATTGCCCAGGCTGGTCATCTACTTCCTTTTTTTCTTTTAAGACGGAGTCTTGCTCTGTCGCCCAGACTGGAGTGCAGTGGCCGGATCTCAGCTCACTGCAAGCTCCGCCTCCCGGGTTCATGCCATTCTCCTGCCTCAGCCTCCCAAGTAGCTGGGACTACAGGTGCCCGCCACAACGCCCGGTTAATTTTTTTGCATTTTTAATAGAGACGGGGTTTCACCATGTTAGTCAGGATGGTCTCGATCTCCTGACCTCGTGATCCACCCGCCTCGGCCTCCCAAAGTGCTGGGATTACAGGCGTGAGCCACCGTGCCCGGCCAATCTACTTCTTAAGAATGGAAAATTTCTCCAGCAATTTCTGCAATTCTCCATTGCAGAAAAAGCCTGTAATTTCTCCATTGCAACATTGGGTCTACTATCTCTGGATTCTGTTCCTTTCTTGGATCTTGGTCTGTGTCAATTTCTCCTCACTCTCTTGCTTGCTCCTTGATGGTTTAAAAAAGATTTTGGTAATTTTTCACCCACTTTTTTTTTTTTTTTTTTTTTAAGGCAGAATTTCACCCTGTTGCCCAGGCTGGAGTGCAGTGCTGTGATTTCAGCTCACCGCAGCCTTGGACTCCCAGGCTCAGGTAATTCTTACTTCAAACTCCCAAGTAGCTAGGACTCCAGGCATGCACCACCATGCCCAGCTAATTTTTATATATTTTTTTGAAATGTGATTTTGCTATGTTTCCCAGGCTGGTCTCAAACTCCTGAGCTCAAGCGATCCACCTGCCTCAGTCTCCCAAATTGCTGGGATTACAGGTGTAAGTCACCTTTCCTGGCCTGAGTTATCTTTTAACTCCAGCCATTGCTGCAGCCAGCAGCAGCATGCAGGCATCATCTGACACCACTTGCCTCACCTGCACTAAATATCTCTTGTTTTTGGTTTGAGTATGCTCTGCTACGACAGTATTAGGCACTCCTGGGAATCTGTTCAGTCATTCTCATCCATGAAAAACCTGGAAGTATGAGGAGATTAACGTCCCATAGGCCAACTCTTGATCCAATGGCAGATGGAAACTAGAAGATAAATAGTTTTCTTTCTGAAGGACAATTGTAGGGTATATCTTGTACATGATGCTTAAAGAGTCCCCAGAAGAACTGATTCCCAGTGGCTTACAACTCATTCTGTTTCACTGTTTTCATTCTCCCACTCTTTTTTTATTTTCTTTTTTTATTGTTATACTTTATGTTGATCTTGTGATATCTTCCCAAACTAAACAACCCCTATACAAGACCTTATTTCACAGTTTGACTTTGGGAGGAATCAGTCTAAGACAAGTTGTCTTCAGCGGAGGCCTGAGGAGTATGAGCTTGAGGTAATGACCTAGTGCATTATTACCAGAAGCAGAAATTGAGGAAAAAATAAATATAGGAGATATTACAACATGTGTTGACGAAAATTATCAGACATCCAAAGGGCCTGAGGTAATGACCTGGTGCATCATTACCAGAAGCAGAAATTCAGGAAAAAATAAATATAGAAGATACTACAGCATGTGTTGACAAAAATGATCAGACATCCAAAGAAAAGGTAATGAAGTAGGAAAGAGACAGGAGGACACAGCTGTGATGATGTCCTTAAATGAGCTCCCAGCTTTAACTCTTCAGAGTAAATCCATTTTCCTTCTCCAACCAATTCTCCAGATATTCCTATTCTGTGAATGGCACTTTTATTCCCTCAGTCACAACATCTCTAAATTCAGGTAAGGCTCCTCTCTCAACAAAGCCCTGTCATCTGCACTAGTTTGCTAAGGCTGCTGTAACAAAGTACCATAGACTGGGTGGCTTTAACAACAGACATTTATGGTCTTACAGCTCTGGAAGCTAGAAATCTGAAACCAAGCTGTTGGCAGTGTTGATTCTCTCTGAGAGCTGTGAGGGAAAATCTGTTCCAGACCTCTCTCCTTGCCTTGTGGATGGTTTCCATTCTCTTTAACTTTTCACATCGTCTTTGCTGTAGCTATGGCTGTCTTCAAATCCTGCCCCTGCCTTTTTTGAGATTGGGTCTCCCTATATTGCCTAGGATGGTCTCAAACTCCTGTGCTTAAGCGATTATCTTGACTCAGCCTTCTGAGTAGCTGGGACTATGAGCACTGGCCACTGTGTATTTCCCCTTTTTATAAGGACACTCATCACATTGAATTAGAGTCTGTCCTAATGACCTGATCTTAACTAACTACATCTGCAACAACCCTATTTCCAAATAACGTCACGTTTGGAGGTGCTGGGATTTAGGACTTCAACATATGATTGTTTTTTGGGGGTGGACAGAATTCAACCCGTAACAGTTACCAAGGCTTATTAACTCATCCTTCAAAATATCTCTCATACATGTCCTCTTTCACTCCCATTCAGGTCCTGTGTGGCACACCCCCACCATTGCAACAGTCTTTCTAAAATGTTTCCACTTTCTCCTGTTCTCTAATCCATCCTTAAACAGAAATGTGACGCTATGCTTAAGCACAACTTTCATCGTGTTCTCTTGCTCAGACATTTAGTGTCTCCTCATTACCTATCAGATACTACCCAAATCAGATAACCTAGTCCTCTGCAATAGGAACTGAACCTGCTTTCCTTTCTAAAAACTCCCATCTTTCCTACCCATTCGCCATGTCCCAGAATTATCAGATTATTTAATGTCCCCTATAGGTTTTTCCTTTCCAACCTCTGCAACTTTGCTCTGGGCATGGGGGTGATGTTAGGAGGGTCAGAGAATGGACCACAGAGGATAATTTAGATTTTTCAGATAAGATTGACAATGTGTGCTGGGGATGGGGTACTTATATGCAGAGGGAACTGCTGATACAAGGGCCCAGAAGCATAAACCAGCTGGGCATGTTTGGGGAAATGCAAATAGGGCTGAATTGCTGGCGCCCATAGGATGGCAGAATGGGGGAAACACCGCAGCGTTGAAGAGGTTGGTGAGACAAGAACTTGAATGCTCTGCGGGCCAGATAAATTGCTTAGATTCTTCCCTATACCCAGGCAGTTAGTCAATGATTTATAACCAAATCCATGGCAGTGGATACTCTGACTTTTTCACAACTGTATCCCCAGGGCCTAGAAGAGTGTCTGGCACATAGTAGGCTTGGTCTGTGTGGACCTAAGAGCAGAGTGAGACAAGAACTTGGGCTGGGCATGTTGACTCACGCTGGTAATCCCAGCACTTTGGGAGGCCAAGGCAGGAGGATTGCTTGAGCTCAGGAGTTTGATAGTGAGACCTTGTCTCTACTAAAAACCAAAAAAATTAGCCAGGCGTGGTGGTGAGCATCTGTAGTACCAGCTAGTCAGGCTCAAGTGAGGTGGAAGAATTGGATTCTTCCAATTTTTCATAGCAGCCTCAGTCTCTCGGGCTCAAGTGAGGTGGAAGAATCCTGAGAGACAGGCTGCTGTGAGGTATGATTGCACTACTGTACTCCAGCCTGGGTGACAGAGTGAGATCTGGGCCTCAAAAATAAATGAATGAATGAATGAATAAATAAATAAATAAATAAGAATTTGGGTGCAGGTAGTTCGTGTGGGAGATGATTCCAGAAATCACAGATGAGGGACAGGGAAAGTAAGCCATAAAAGGAAGAAAAGCCAACAATATTAAGTGCATTGCTAAACAGGTTACCACTGTGGGCAACTAGGCTGAATCTCACTAGGGACCCTCTGAAGAATCATATTGAACATTCCTCAGAATAGTCCACTAAGGGCTGGTGGAATCTGGGATATTTTTGCACTAAATTTGGTCCTTAACTGTTTCAGAGTTGCCTCTAGGGGCATTACATCCCAGGTGCTTCAGGGCTGCCTGGGGCACAGGTGGGCAGTCCCTTGGCATTCCAGAAAACCTACAGGATGAGAAGTAGAATCCTACAACGTGAAGTGGGAAGGTTGACAGGTTCAAGAACTGTTCCCCTGCAGCTGCAGGCAAATGGAGATGCAGGCCAGGAGATATGGGGTGGGGTGTCCACTGCATTCACTCCCTGTAGATACCTGAATGATGCTATGTTATATGTGGCTTACTTTCTTGACTATTTCTTGACAGAGCCTCTTGACAGAGCCTCTTAATTTCTTGATTATTTCTTGACTCTTTCTTGACAGAGCCTCACTCTGTCACCCAGACTGGAGTGCAGTAGCACAATGATGGCTCACTGCAGCCTCGACCTCCTGGGCTCAAGTGATCCTCCCACCTTAGCCTCCCAGGTAGCTGGAACTATAGCTGCACACCACCATGCCCAGCTAATTTTTGAATTTTTGTGAAGATGGAGTTTTGCCATGTTGCCCAGGCTGGTCTCAAACTATTGGGCTCAAGTGATCTGCCTGCCTCAGTCTCCCAAAGTGCTGGGACTACAGGAATGAGCCACCACACCCCGCCCTGACTACTCTTAAAGGTCTTTGAGGGCAGGAACCAAATATGTGACTCAGCATAAAGGCCAGGCACAGTGAAGCACATGATTATATACATGTTTGAAAATGAATGAGAAAGAAAGGTGTAAGAAGGAAAGATGGATGAGTGGCAGGGGTTAACTGATTTGATGAGAACTAGGTACGAATGAGTATGACTGGTCTAACGTTGGCTTTAGCTACGTCCTTGAACACAACAAGAAGGGAAAAGGCAACCACAGCAGCATGACTGATAATCTGGATCATTAAGAACTAGTCATGTAGTTTCTCTGGGTTGTTTAAATGGGGAAGATGTGGTGTGGCCAAGTTCCAATTCGTTAGAGAAACCCAGTGTTTTCTTTTTGTTGTTGTTGTTGTTTGTTTGTTTGAGATGGAGTCTCACCCTGTTGCCCAGGCTGGAGTGCAGTAGTGCGATCTTGGCTCACTGCAACTCTGCTTCCCAGGTTCAAGCAATTCTCCTACCTCAGCCTCCTGAGTAGTGTGCCACCATGCCTGGCTAATTTTTGTTTGTTTGTTTGTTTATTTATTTATTTATGATGGAATCTTGCTCTGTTGCCCAGGCTGGAGTGCAGGGGCATGATCTCAGCTCACTGCAACCTCCACCTCCTGGGTTCAAGTGATTCTCCTGCCTCAGCCTCCCAAGTAGTTGGGATAACAGGTGTGCACCACTACGCCCAGCTCATTTTTATATTTTTAGTAGAGATGATATTTCACTATGTTGGCCAGACTGGTCTCAAACTCCTGAACTCAGGTGATCCCCCTGTCTCACCTCCCAAAGTGTGGGATTACAGGCGTGAGCCACCGTGCCCAGCCTAATTTTTGTATTTTTAGTAGAGATGGGGGTCTCACTATGTTGGCCAGGCTGGTCTCGAACTCCTGACCTCAAATGATCCACCCACCTTGGCCTCCCAAAGTGCTGGGATGGATTACAGGTGTAAGCCACTGTGCCTGGCCAAGAAACCCAGCCTTGATACCTGCCCATTTGGTTACACCTGTGAGCCTCCAACGTGTGTGGAAGTGCTTCAAGATGTATAAAGCTCTGCAAATAGGACATTCTAGTGTTTGGTTGTTGGCTGAGCATGGGTGGTGAGATTACCAACTGCCTTTTAAGATTTTAAGCTACCAGGAGCAAACTGGCAAGAACGATCAGAATATCCAATGTGTGTACACTCTGACCTCAGCACTGATCTGTTGGTCCTTGTAGACAGGATGGGTGGGAAAGCCTGGCAGGGGCTATAATGCTGGAGGTGGGGACCCTCAAAAAACAGCAGGGGCCAGGCCTGCCTGGCATGAGGGGTAAAATAAATGAATATGGAGTCCACCTCCCCATAATGTGAAAGGATGGGCAACTAGACCACACAGTGTGGCTGGGATGTGGCTGGGGTGGGGGGGCTGCCATTCCAGCTGTGGTCTCATTCACACTTTCCCCACTCCAGGAATTATCAGTGGAAGGAAAACAAGACAGAAGTCAGCCTTCCATCAGTCAAGAGTTGTGCTCCCCTCATCCCCACCCCATGTTTTCATCCCACCTCCCTCCCTTTGGAGGCTCTGGCCAAGTTCAACCCCCACCCATCTTGCCTCAAGACACGCCCACAGACAGTGTTTGCTTGAGAGTCTACTTTAATGATTCAGATCTGGGTCATCCAAGAACTGCCCCTCTGAAGGTCAATGGGAAGGGTGCTGGGGCAGGGAGGCTCCACATGAGGTCTCAATCAGCCACAAGGTTGCGGCCCACAGTAGGAAATGGTCCAGAGAAGTCCTAAAATGAGAAGAAACAAGGGATCTAGAGTCAGGATGTGAGATGATGGCTCCTCCCTCATCTGCCCTCCTTCCACAAATACTGTAGTAACAGCCTGATTTGAGTAACCCTTCGGCATGGTGACAGCTCACTGACTGAGAGCCTGTACCCTTGGATCTCACATGTAGCCCCATCTCTCCATGGTTTGCCCTTGAGCTCAGGTCTGGAGAAGAATGGCAGCTCCTTGTTTGCGTTATTCCTGGGAGCACCAGGGCAACCAGTCCCCCACAGGTAGGTCTCTGTCATTTCTGTCACTGAGCTCTGATTATGTTGCCCTAGCAACCAATCCAGGCTTAGGAAGCCCAGCTGCCACATATGGAAGTAGGAATCCGTTTCCTTGGAGAGTATGAGGAGCTGGAACCCCCTGTGGTGCAGGTTGCCTTTAGATGGAGGGTGCAACCAGCCGGGGGTGCCCTGCTTCACTGCCACCACCCAAATCCAAGCCACCTCGGTCTCCCTGGACCAGGATGAGCCTCTCCTTACAGATCTCTCAGTTTTCACTCTTGCTCTCCTTACAGTTCATTCCTCAACATCACCAGGGAGGCCTTTTAAAATCATATCACATTGTGACATTCCTTCCTTAAAATTTCCCAGTTAAATTACCACTGCACTTAGAATAAAATCCAAACCTTTTGCTATGATCTGTGAGCCCCTGTGTGGTCAGTCCTGGGTCTAATTCTCCACCCTCATCTTCTGCCACTGACTTTTCTGTCCATTCTTTAACATGCCATGGTATGGGTATCTCAGGACATTTGTAGTGGCAATGCTCTCTGCCTATCTGCCTAAGATGCCCTTCCTTTACATCTTCCTCTGGTTGCCACCTTCTTATAATTTAGGTCTTAGTCCAAAAAAACAAAACAAAACAAAACAAAAACAAAAACAAACAAACAAAAAAAACCCCTCTTTTTTCAATGTGGAGGAGTCTGATGTTTGGAATGACCCAATCCCACTGCAGTTCTTGAGAGGAAGGGCAGGGACTGTGCAGGGGAAAGAGCTGGAAATCAGAAGACCTGGGTCCAGTCTTAGCTCTGCCACAAACCCATGGTGTGGCCTTGAGTACATCCCATGGTCTGGGCCTCAATTTCTCATCTATAAAGATGGATGGTAGTACTAGATGGGCGGTTTCCATTCTGGATTCTGAAGAGTTCAAAGATCCCAAGGAAATGTCTCAGAGCCTTGCCCGGGTGACTTGCCCAGGCCATAGAGTAGAGCAATGGGGAGGCTGAATGTGAGGGTCTCTGAGCTGCACCTCCCATTCATCGAGGGAGTGTTGCTATCACTTGCTGTATACAAAGGCGTATATGGCAAAAAGGAAGACCTTTAATTTTGAAAACTCTGCAGTTTCAATGCCTATTTTAAACTCTTAATGCCTATTTTAAACTCAATGCCTATGCATGATCTTATAGATAATTTCTTCCTTAGAGGCTCCCAGCGCCTGCATCATGTCCAGCCCCCCATATGAACGCCTATAGGAAGTCTGAGAGATACAGAAAATTAGGGGTACCTTTGATTAGGAATGGAAAAATCTTTCCTTCAGCTGTCTGCCCTCATCCCAATGCCCATTCTCTTCTTCCTATCTGCCTCCCTCATTTAAACAGGTCCAACCTCCCAAGAAAAAGTGAGCCCCTTACCTTGACAGGGTTGGCCACCTCTTGTTTCAGGACCTTAGAAACCACTTTGGAGGTAAAGCACTGATCCCTGTTCACCTTGGCCAGGGGGCTCTGTGAGGAGGGAAACCAGGAGTTGAGAAGGAGGCAGAAAAGGGTGAGAGGGCCCCACAGGAAAAGCAATTGGATACAAAGTCAGGGATTCACAATTCTTGAGAAGATACATGAGACTCACTGTGGGGAATAGGAGTCAAAGTTTCTCCTCTTGCTTGCTTCTAGAAGAGACAGGGAATGACACACTGGACCTAGGCTTGCCACACCTACCTCCCCTCCCTTTGCAGATATCACTAATGGATCATGAAATTTTTCTCTGCTGATTCCAAACAGGACCTCTGAATTATTCTCCTCACAGTGCTCCTGGAAACTTCTACCCGCAGCTTTAGCACACATTCCTTCCCTGTTCCGTCTGTCTACCAGAATGGTTGGAATGACCACAGGTCTCACGCACCTCACCCCAGCGGTTTTAGTGGGGAAAACTGCCTTGCCATCCTTCAGGCATGGATCTTGGGGATGCAGTCTGCTGGTGTGCTCCATCTTTTGGATCATGGCATCCTGGGTGATATCATCCTTCCAGAACAGACCTGCAGGATGAAAAGATGGGGTGAGTTGACACCTGGGACACTCAGATCCACTCCAGGGATCAGATCAACCTTTCCCTCAAGTACACATTAGATTACATTTTACAGAAAGAATTAAACAAGATGATGTATTAAAGTTGCTTAGCATAGTGCCTAGCATATAATATTCAAATTAGGATTATGATGACAGTCTCTTTGCTGGTTCATTTGATGCTATTGTGAGGATTAAATGAGGTTAGGAATGTAAAGAGTGCTTAGAAAATGCCAAGGCAGTGATTATCAAACTTTAGCGTGTGCATCAGACTCTCCTGCAAGGTCTGTTAAAATACGGACTGCTGTTTCCCATTCCTAGGGCTTCTGATGCAGTAGGTCTGTGCTGAAGTTCAAAAATTCACATTTCTAACAAGTTTCCTGGTGAGGTTGATGCTGCCAGTCCAGGGGTGCACTTTGAGAACTACTGCTCTAAGGCACTATGCACATATTAGGCATTAGCAGTGGTAATATGAACTCAAGGAAGATTTCCTATCTGACTCTCTCCTCCCCAACATTCATGAAACTCTGCTCTAAAACAGGGTCAGCCACATGTTGCCAATGGACTCTCCACTCCCTTTCATTCCTTCCATCTGTTGGTCATACAATTTCCTACTCAGAGGCTGAAGTAGGTGAGTGTTTTCCTGGCTGAGAACTTGAGGAGTCCTGGCTTTGGGAAAGCTCATATAGTACCGGGGTTGAGGGGAGACTAGTCTCAAGGAGTTGGATGCTGGCCTTTTTCAGGTGTTTTTTTCCCTAGAAGCCTCTACTGGGCTCTTCCAGGGTGTTCTAGTGCAAATAGTCCACCCATCCAGATCCCACCCCTACTCCTGTCTCATCCCCATGGGGGTAAATGTGACAAGAAAGTTTTAAGTAGAGATATTTGGGGAACAGAAAGCCTGTCCTCAGGTCAGATAGCCCCTCTTCCCCCTCCCCATATCTAACCAGGTCCCAACCTCTGTTCTCCAGCTTTTACTTACCTTGGGGCAAAATCTGCTGGAACACAACCTGTAAATGCTGGAAGACTGGGGTGGCAAATCCTTGGAGGGGCCAAAGCTGCCCTACTCCTACTTGGTCCTGACCATCTAAGGGCAAAATAGTGGTGTCAGCAAGGAATCTGGCCAGAAGCCTTCCACATCTCAGTTGAAGAGAAGCAGGTTCCTTGTACTGTTGCTCCTGGACCCCTGACCTCTGTTCCCCCTACCAGCACCTTTGCCTGCTTCAAGTCTTCCTTCTTTAATTTTTCCCTTCCTCCATCACCACTTGCCATATTCTTCAGCCCCTGGGCCTTGTTCACTCTTGGTACCAACTTACAGATTAGAACCAAACTTACAGGCAAAGGTAGAAGTTCAGGTGAGCAGAGGCTCAGAAAGCTAAGCACACGAGAAAGGTAATCAGGTGGGTAGGTGGGGTTTGGGGAAACAGGTGAGCTTCATCTTAGGGAAGTCATTGAAGCCTGGAAGTGTTAGGGAGAAGGCCTGGAATCATTAGAAATAAAAAGTATTGATTTGTTTAGGGTTTGAGGGTCTGCATCCTTTTCCTGAAACCCACAGTTTGCCCAGTTGTGCATGGGGGAAGGACAGGGGTTGGGGAAGAGAACCCCTAATGCTATGCACACCTTCCTTCTTCCAGATAAGTGAGATGGGGCTGGAGGACAGTCTGTTTTTTGCTATAGTGTAGTTACCATGAGTCATTCTGGACAGGTCTTTAAAAAAGGGAATTTTCCTACCCAATCAAGTGGATGTCTAATAATTTCCTGGGGGGTGAGCGTGACAAGAAAGTTTTAAGTAGAGACATTTGGGGATGAGAAAGCCTCCTTAAGGAAGGAGTGGAACCCCCAACACCCTGAGGAGAAGGAAAAGAGTTTCGGGAAGGGGAGCTGGTTCTCTGAGGCAGCGTTACCAGACTGGTGGGACGGAGTGGTGACCCGCACGGGCTCGGCCTGGGCCCCGAGCGCGCCTGGCGCTGTCCGTGGGGCTGAAAGGTGGGGAAGTCGGCGTGGCGGCGGCGCTGGGCGGAATGTGGGTGAGGCATCTCCGCAAGGCTTGGCGGTCCTTCCCCACGGCACTCATCCTCTCATTGCCACCAGGCCTCCCCTCACAGTTGTTCCTGAATCCGCTGCATTGGCCTCTTAAGCCCAAAAAATCAGGCAGTGAGAAGGGGCGACAGACTAGGAGTTTGCGCTCTCTTCCCCATGCACTCTGCGCAGGAATTCTCGAGTTTGCGCAGTCGGGCGCGTGAGTCAGCGCGGTGTCTACCCGGGTTGGTGCAGGGGACGGGGAGAAGGACGGTCCCATTCCCCCTCCACCCTGCTTTCCCTCAGCCTAGCGGTCCCCTTATTGGAAATCGGATCACAGCACGAGGAAGCCCTAGCTCGTCTCCCCGCCCAGCCTTCTCCCTGGAGCCAAGACCCCGATACCCGCAGCCCTGGTCATCTCTTTTCTGGCCTTTCTTGCTTCTCCTGTATCCACATAGGCCAGTTTTACCTCTCTCTGTCCATTTGTCTTTCCGACCTCTTTTCCAAATCCCCAATTTTCCCCTGAACGCCCTTCTCGTGGGTCCAGACCCCATACGCCCAGCCTATCCCACGCCTACGCCTCTTTCCGCGAGATGCTCTCTACATTTTTCTCTTCTCACGTCCTTAAGCACATTCTTTTACTTCCAAATTTCCTAGTCTGGAGGTCCCGTTCAGACCCCCACTTCTCAGGATCGCTTTCCGGGCCCTGCCCGCACCCCCCAGGATTCCTCCTGACCGTGGGCACTAATGTCGCTGCAGCCCCCTGGGCAGCTGTTCAGCAGCAGGAAGCAGACAAGCAGCCGGAGCCCCTCGGAGCCCCCAGGCCACAGTGGGTGCTGCATCCTCCCAGGCTCGGCGTGCTCACTCCCCGGTCGAGTCTCAGTGAAGGTAACGGCCGTGGCCGAGGGGCTGAGCGGGGCTGAAGCTTCCCACCAGTCCGCGACGCGGAATCTGTTTAACCCTCCTCGGCAGTTCAGCCAATAGCGAGCGGGCCCTGCCCCTGCGGTCGCCTCCCTAGCTCCTTCCCCTACCGCCTCCCCACCCTCACCTCTTGGAATTCCTGACCCGGCTTCTTTTGGACATTAGCTGGGTCCCAAGAACCACCGCCTGTACTCCCAGTCCTAAGGTTGGAGAAACGGATGGCGTATAAGATACGGGTGCTAATTGTACCTACTCAGGTTTGTTGTGAGAATTAAATATGAACAGCGATGAAACAGTAGGCACTCAAGGAATTTAGTTTATTTTATTATCTTTGATACTGTCTTTACTCTGACCCATTTAAAAACCTTTAGAAATCATATAGGTTCGACCTGCAATATATATATATATATGGCATATCCATTCGCTTTACTCCACATCCACTGCCATCGCCCTGGTCCAAACCACTGTACACTATACGTTTTGTTTTTTTTTTGAGACAGTCTTGCAATTTCAGATCACCACAACCTCCTCTCGACCTCTGCTCAACCTCAGGCTCAAACCATCCTCTCACCTCAACCTCCAGAGTAGCTGGGACTATAAGTGTGCACTACCATGCCCAGCCAATTAATTAATTAATTAATTAATTAATTTATAGAGACAGAGTTTTTCCATGTTTCCCAGGCTGGTCTCAAACTCCTAGGCTCAAGCAATCCTCCCACCGTGGCCTCCCACAGTGTTGGCATTACTGGCATGAGCCACCATGCAAGGCCTTGGACACTGCACTCTTTTAAATTGAGCTGTTGTAATAACTAACTAGCTAACTGACCTCTTGCTTTCATTCTTGTGTACTTATAAGCTAGTTTTTGAGCTTTCTAAATCCTAGACTGGCATTAAAAAAATTTTTTTTTTCATTAAGCTTAAAACATTTGTTAAACTGGGCTTGGTGGCTCATGCTTGCAATCCCAGCACTTTGGGAGGTCAAGATAGTGGATTATTTAAACCTAAGAGTTTGTATACTGAACATTTGGGATTGATACATTACAAAGGATTTTACAATACAATACACAGAACTATATTATTATCTTTAAAGGGTAATAGTTTGAGTTTGTTCTGGCAGGCAATTAAATTTTTGGCAAAAAGTCTTGATCCTGTGGCAGTCTGGTTAGGGAAGGATTACTTCATCCTGTTCTCAATTCTAGGCCGTATCTCTTAGTCCTGGGATATGGTGCTTATGGCTAAGGTGTGGTCCTTTTGGATTTCAATGAAACCCAAAGTCATTTACCAAAACTCTCTATTTTGTGGGTCCTGAACTCCAAACTCGGTCACCCTAACACTGTGACAGCTGCCAAAATCTCTGTCCAGATATTTTTTGACTTTCTCAGTAGGTTCCTTGAAGTCTCACCCTGCACAAGTGCCATTTAGAAGATAGCTAAGGATTTGAGGGGAGTTGGTATGCAGATTTTGAGTTCCTCTCTCTGTAATTTACTCATTTTCTAAATTTCTTCCTCAATTTCAGCTGCTCTGGCATCTCTATACTCCAAAAGCTGCTTCCTCAGTTAGTAAGACTGCCACTTGCTGACAGAGCTGTTTCCCTGTGTACTGCAGTGAACTCTGAAGTATCTTCAGAGAAAAAGCCTATACATGTAGAAGTCACTTGGTGGACTTCCTTTTTTTGAGGATGATACTCCCTGTAGGTTTCTAACTCTTGATCAGTCTCCATGCTTTCATACAGTTATCTTTATTATTTTGCCTAGAGTATATATTCAATGTTAGTAGGAGGGTCTGACACAAGTTTCTGTCTTGTCACGCCAGAAGCTAGAGGTTTATCTGGTTATCACTGATTATGTACTGGACATATTATTTTAAAATAAATTTACAGCAATAATTTGAAGTCTAAGAACAAATGAATGTGAACCTGCTTTGTGAAGTATAATGCTCCTGGAAAAAGGGAAATATTGGTCTTTGGGTGGGCTGAACAAAGGTGAGTGTGCTCCTCTCAGTATTTTAAGATTTTATTTTATTTTATTTTTTATTTATTTATTTATTTTTGAGACGGACTCTTGCTCTGTCGCCCAGGCTGGAGTGCAGTGGCTGGATCTCAGCTCACTGCAAGCTCCGCCTCCTGGGTTTACGCCATTCTTCTGCCTCAGCCTCTGGAGTAGCTGGGACTACAGGTGCCCACCAAGTTGCCTGGCTAGTTTTTTGTATTTTTTAGTAGAGACGGGGTTTCACCGTGTTAGCCAGGATGGTCTCGATCTCCTGACCTCGTGATCCGCCCGTCTCGGCCTCCCAAAGTGCTGGGATTACAGGCTTGAGCCACCACGCCCAGCCTATTTTAAGATTTTAAACCACCAGGAGAATGGCTATCAAAATGATAAATGTACAGGAACATTGATGCTACTCTTCTTTCTACTGTTCATTGGAAGGGATTCTAAGCTGAGAGTAATACCCTCAGAAGACTTAGCAGGTTCTCAGGCCTATTGAACCAGGGGTTCATAGGAAGGAACTTTCTTTCTCAAGAAGAAAGAAAGACTACCGTAAAGTATAGCTGGGGAGAGTGGGCGAAGGAAGATTGTAATTCAGCTGTGGTCCTACCCTGCCTTACATTCATGTTACAAATGATGTCTGGAAGGAGAAGGAGATCAGAAGCCCAGGCTCCATGTGTACTAAGGAGTTTTACTGTTCTAATCCCTGCCTCAAATGTCCCCTCTGTTCTGGTTTTACATAATTTACTTCAGAAGCTCTGGCTGGGGCCCACACTGTCTTACCTCCAGACAAGCCCGCTTAAAGAATTTTCATGAAAACCCACTTTAAAAAATCCGTAGCAAGTTGTCCTAGAACTGCCTCTCTGCAGGGTAATGGGGCTGGGAGAGGAGGAAGGCCTTCCAATCTGTGACAAAATTTTGCTCAGAGAAGGAAACAGTTCAAAGAAGCTGTAAAATGGGAGGAAAATGGGATTTGAAATTTGTGTGTATATGTGCTAGGGGCTCCTCCTCCACAATATAAGCTCCCCTCACCCCACTATATAAGAGCCTCTAGTAGCAGTCTTGACTTGGGCAAGTCTTTAAGAATGGTGACTCAGCAACCACCTGACAGCTAGCTTCCCCTTGGCTCCAGTGTCACGATCTTCTCTCCCTCCCTGATTTTTCCTTAGGTACAGAGCTAGTCAAGGACCCTGAGCCTGCAAAAGAAAGGCAGATTCTTGTTTGCATAATTAGTAGCACCATGGCAACCAGTTCTTATTGTGAGGATCAGTCACTCAGTGCTGATGATGCCACTCCAGCGACCAATCCAGGTAGGAGAAGTGTAGCTGCCATGGTGACAGGAGTCTAGAAGCAATTTCCTTGGAAGCATAAGGATCTAGAGCCCCCTGAGGTTCAGGCTGCCTGTGGGGGTAGTGCAGGGCCAGATGGAGGTGATCAGCTCCACTGTGATTGCCTCGTCCAGGTCACCACAGTCCTTCTTGGACCAAGACAACACTTCCTAGCTGATCTATTGATTCCACTCTTTCCCCATCAATACATTCTCAAATAGCCTTTTAAAATTGTATATCACATCATTCTATTCCGTTCCTTAAAATCCCCAGTGATTTTTCCTCTGTACTTTGCATAAGATCTAGATGCTCTACTGTTGCCTACAAAGCTCTGTCTAGGCAGTTTTGGGCTTATTTCTCTAGTCCCATCTCCTGTCATTGGTTGTTCTGTTTGTTCTTCCAATGTACCATTTGAGAAATGAAAAAATATAATAACCAAAATAAAAACTCACTGGATGAGCTCCAAGCAGGATAGAAATGACAGAAGAGTCAGTCAACTTGAAGATGGGTCAACAGAAATAATCCAATCAGAACAAGAGAGAGAAAAAACACTGGGAAAAAAAAGTTAACAGAATTTCAGAGACCTGTGGGACAATATCAAAAGTCCAAAATCAATGTCATTGGAATTCCAGATTGAGGGGAGAAAGTGTAGTACACACAAAAAATCTGAAGAAATAATGGCTGAAAAATTCCCAAATGTGTCAAAAGACGTAAACCTAAAGATTCAATAAGCTTAATGAATGCCAAATAGAATAAACTCAAAGACTTCTATATACTCAGACACATTATAATAAAAATTCTAAAAACTGAAACAAAGAAAAAATCTTAAACAACACACGACTAAAGAACAATGGGATTCAGAAAACCAAATTTTTCATTATAAACCATGGGGGCCAGAAGGAAGTGAAATAACATCTTTAAAGTTGTGAGGGAAATGAGCTGTCAACTAAGGATTCTATATCCAGTAAAAGTATACTTTAAGAATGAAGGTGAAATAAGGATATTCTCAGATGAAGAAAAACTAAGATAATTAATTGCTAGTAGAAACATCAGGAATGAAGAAGAATAGAAATGACAAGTGTCTGAATAAATATCATAGGCTATTCTTCCCCTTGTGAGTTATTTAAAATATATTTGGTTAAAAGCAAAAATTCCGGCCTGGGCAACATGGCAAAACCCTGTCTCTACAAAAAAAAAAAAAAAAAAAAAAAAAAAAAAAAAATTAGCCAACCATGGTGGCACACACCCATAGTCCTACTTACTCAGGAGGCTGAGGAAGGAGGATTATCTGAGCCCGGGGAGGTCAGGGCTGCAGTGAGCCATGATTGCACTACTGCATTCCAGCCTAGGCAACAGAATGAGGCCCTGTCTCAATCAATCAATCAATCAATAAAATAAGGTTGGGCACAGTGGCTCACACCTGTAATCCCAGTACTTTGAGAGGCTGAAGTAGGAGAATCACTTGAGCTCAGGAGTTGGAGACTAGCCTGGGTGACATAGCAAGACGTCATCTCTACTAAAAATTAAAAAAATTCCAGCCTGGAAACATGGCGAAACCCTCTCTCTACAAAAAAATACAAAAATTAGCTGGGTGTGGTGGTGTGTGCCTGTAGTCCCAGCTACTTGGGAGGCTGAGGCAGGAGGATTGCTTGAGCCCAGGCGGTGGAGGTTGCAGTGAGCTGAGATCATGCCATTGTACTCCAATGTGGGTGACAGAGTGAGCTGCTCCCTCAAAAAAAAAAAAAAAAAAAAAAAAAATTCACTGGGTCTGGCTGGGTCTGATGGGACAGTATGCCTGTAGTCTTAGCTACCCAGAATGCTGAGGTACAAAGATCACTTGAGTTCAGGAGATAGAGATTGCAGTGAGCTATGATCACACTACTGCACTCCAGCCTGGGCAACCTGTCAAAAATAAAAAAGCAAAAATTATAACATTGATAGAATTTTCAATGTATGTAAATGTAATTGATTCTAATAGACAACTACAGCATAAATGGGGAAGGTAAAGAGATCTGTATCCTGGTAAGATTTCTATATTACACTTAAAATGGTAAAATAGTGATTAAAAGTAGACTTGAAAAAATTAAGTATGTATACTGTAATTCCCAAAGCATCCACTGAAAAAATTAAACAAAGAAATATAGTAAAAAATTACAACAGATACATTAAAATAGAATATTTAAAAGTGTTCCAATAATCTAAGAAAGGAATGGGGAGGAAAGGAACAACACAATGAAAAAAGAGGAAACAAACAGAAAAGAAACAATAAAATGGCAGATGTAAATCCAAAGATACCAAAAATTGTACATTGTCTAAACATATAGATTAAAAGACAGAAACGACCAGAATGACTTTAAAAAATAACCCAACAACATGTTATCTACAAGAAACACACTTTAAATATAACTATGTAGATAAGTTAAAAGTAAACAAATGAGAAAAAGTATGATGAATCAAATAAAAACTGGAGTGGCTATATTAATATCAGATTAACTGACTTCAGCACAAAGAAAAATACCAGGGTAAAGAGGAACATTACGTAATGATAAAAGGGTCAGGTCATCAAGAAGACATAGAACTCTTGATGTGTATGTACCTAACACCAGAGCCTCAAAATACATGATGCAAAAATGAACAATCCTAAAAGGAGAAATAGACAAATCAGTAATAATAATAATAATGGTTATTATTATTATTCGAGACAGAGTCTCTCTGTCACTCAAGCTGGAGTACGGTGGCATGATCAAGCTGGAGTACGGTGGCACTCAAGCTGGAGTACGGTGGCTCACTGCAACCTCTACCTCCAAGGTTCAAGTGATTTTCATGCCTCAGCCTCCTGAGTAGCTGGGATTACAGGTGACTGCCACCATGCCCAGCTAATTTTTCCATTTTCAGTAGAGACGGGTTTTCGCCACGTTGGCCAGGCTGGCCTCGAACTCTTGACCTCAGATGATCCACCTGCCTCGGCCTCCCAAAGTGCTGGGATTACAGGCACAAGCCATCTCACCTGTCCCAAATCCATAATTATATTTGGAGACTTCAACATTTCTCTCTCAGTAATCAAGAGAACTAGTAGACACAACAGCAGTAGGCTTACAAGAACTTAATCACACCACAAACCAGTTGATTCTAACTGACATTTACAGAACACTCCACTCAACAACAGCAGAGTACACATTCTGGATTTCTTTCTTCTTTTTCTTTTTAATCCTGCATATGTTTCTTTGGGATTTCTTTTTTTTTGAGACAGTAGAGTGGTGCAATCTCAGCTCACTGCAACCTCTGGCTCCCGGGTTCAAGAGATTCTCCTGCCCCAGTAGCTGGGATTACAGGTGACCGGCATAATGCCCGACAAATTTTTGTATTTTTAGTAGGACGGGTTTCGCCATGTTGGTCAGATTGGTTTCGAACTCCTGACCTCAGGTGATCCGCCCACCTCGGTCTCCCAAAGTGCTGGGATTACAGGCCTGAGGCACCGCACCTGGCCGGGAATTTTTACATTGAAGGCTTACATATGTTTTTGTAAAACTCTAAGCCATTAACGCTAAGTATTGTATCTCCCCATTCTGTCTCACCTCTCCTTTTCAGTCTTCAGTGAAGTGCGTGTTAAACATTATTGCTCTATCCTATATAGTTTGTTTTTTTTTTTTTTGATACAGGGTCTTGCTCTGTGTCATCCAGGCTAGAGGGCAGTGGCACAGTCACAGCTCACAGCCTCAACCTCCTGGGCTCACGTGATCCTCTCACTTCAGCCTCCTGAGTAGCTGGGATTACGGGCATGTGCCACCATACCTGGCTAATTTTTGTATTTTTTGTAGAGGCAGGGTTTTGCCATGTTGCCCAGGCTGGTCTTGAACTCCTGGACTACAGTGACCCATCTACCTCGGCCTCCCAAAGTGCTGGGATTTCAGGCCTGAGCCACTGCTCCCAGTTCCTGTATAGTTCTTACCCTCACTTCTGTATTTTCAACAGCCTTTATTCAGTATTTTCTTCTTATTTGTACTCCAGTTTATGAATGAATTATCTATTCCACTGTTTTAATCTGTTATTAATCCTATCCCATGAATT
Organism: Macaca fascicularis; assembly: GCF_037993035.2. Classification (NCBI taxonomy): domain Eukaryota; kingdom Metazoa; phylum Chordata; class Mammalia; order Primates; family Cercopithecidae; genus Macaca; species Macaca fascicularis. Next base: position 115,275,293 of record NC_088386.1, read on the forward strand.
TTTAAACTAGGGTAATATATATATATATATATATATTTTTTTTTTTTTTTTTTTTTTTTTGAGACGGAGTCTCACTCTGTCACCCAGCTTGGAGTGCAGTGGCGCGATCTCGGCTCACTGCAAGCTCCACCTCCTGGGTTCATGCCATTCTCCTGCCTCAGCCTCCCCCGAGTAGCTGGGACTACCAGCGCCTGCCACAATGCCTGGCTAATTTTTTGTATTTTTAGTAGAGACGGAGTTTCACCGTGTTAGCCAGGCTGGTCTCGATCTCCTGACCTCGTGATCCGCCCACCTGGGCCTCTCAAAGTGCTGGGATTACAGGCGTGAGCCACTGCGCTCGGCCAGAAGATTACTTTTAAGGCACAAGTTACAGTTATGCCAATAGCAATAATGGCACCCAAAAGATACTATACTGATGTCCTCAATGTGCCAAAAGAAAATAATGGACAACCTAAAATTCTTTTTCTTTCTTTCTTTTCTTTTTTTTTTTTTTGAGTTGGAGTTTCACTCTTGTCGTCCAGGCTGGAGCGCAATGGTGTGTTCTCGGCTCACCACAACCTTTGCCTCTTGGGTTCAAACCATTCTCCTGCCTCAGCCTCCCGAGTAGCTGGGATTACAGGCGTCTGCCACCATGCCCAGCTAATTTTTTTGTATTTTTAGTAGAGACAGGGTTTCACCATGTTGGCCAGGCTGGTCTTGAACTCCTGACCTCAGGTGATCTGCCTGCCTCGGCCTCCCAAAGTGCTGGGATTACAGGCGTGAGCCACCGTGCCAGTACTAGAATTTTTAAATTCTAGAATTTTTCTTTGGTTCTTTTCCAAATTTGTTTTGAAATTTCTGATGGTTTTCAGTTCTGACAATATTTTCAAATTTGTCCTTTATTGCCATGAGCAGAGTAAGCCGTGATTTTTCATCTGTATCTGGCGACACTGTGGTACTATTTTTGTTTTCTATTATTTTTACTGCTTCTCACTCAAATTGTCTCATTTCCTCGTGTGACTGTGACTGTTTATCTTTGATTGTGTGCTGGACACACCGTTTGACCAAAAACATAGCAAAGCAAAAAAAAAAAAAAAAAAAAAAGCAGAAATAATTTGAGACCTACCTGCACTAGCAATCTAAAATCACCTTAATCTAATTTTAGGATTCCTCGGATGAGTTGAAGCTTGACTGCTTTATGAACAAGAGCTAGTGTACCTCAGTTTCGCCCTTCTCGGGTGTAACTCTGCAGTCCTAAGGGAAAATGAAGAAGATTTTTGTTCTTGTTGTTTTTTGTTTGTTTTAAACCGGAGACCTTACTCTTCACAGGCTCTGAATTTCCACATTTGATTCTCTAGTCCCACAAGGCTGGCAGAATTCTAGCTCAGCCTCTCAGCTGTTTTTACCCAGTTAGCAAGCTTTCTTATCCCTCTGGATTCTGTCCCCTCCTGGATGCTATCTGGCCCCATTATTTTCTCATTATCTTGATAGTTCCTTGGTGCATTAAGAAGGTACGCTTTAGATCTCATCCATAATTTTTAGTTGTATATTAGACACGGCTCGTGCTCCACCTCACATCCTCCCAGCCCATCTCTACTCCAACCATTGTTGTGGAAGCCAGATGGGAGTAGATGTAGCCTGAGAGCAACTTGTCTCGGCTGTGCAGTCAATGCCTAGCTTTCTGCCCTAAAACTTATCTGTCCCTGCAGTGCGGGGTGCCTGCAAGAATCTACTCAGACATCCTAATGCATGAACAAACCTCCTCTATATACAGATTTCCTTGACTTGGGCTATTCTTGACTAATCAGGGACAGAAGCTGGTCAATAAGCACTGCCTTCCCCTCAGTCTTAGGCAAACAAATCACAGGCATATTCTCCTTGGCTCCTCAAGAGTCCCTGGTGAGCTTGAACCCTAATTGTCCACAGTGGTAAGTAGTTCAATTACACACTCTTAAATTGATTTTCCCTACTTTCCAGTTTTAATTTCTCACTTCCCCGACCAACGCCTGTTCTTTAGGATCATAGCCAAAAATAAGCTACCTGCATTTAAGCCCAATTCTTGAACTCTTAGGGGAAGTTGGGGGCTAAACACAAACTAAGACAAGGTGTCTTCAGCAAGATTGGTATAAATGATCAAGTCTACCCTTGCCAGGAGCAGAAATCAAGTTTTCTGTTGTTCTTCTATTTTTAATACGGGAGCTATTCCAGGATGTTTGTATGTGTATGGGAGCTATCTAGAAATGAGGAGAAAATGATAGAGAAAAGAGAGGAGAGAATTTCTTTCTTCTTTTTTTTTTTTGTTTGAGACAGAGTCTTGTTCTGTCGCCCAGGCTGGAGTGCAGTGGTGCAATCTTGGCTCACTGCAACCTCCGCCTCCCAGATTCAAGCGGTTCTCCTGCCTCAGCCTCCCAAGTAGCTGGGATTACAGGTGCCTGCCACCACGCTCGGCTAATTTTTGTATTTTTGGTAGAGACGGGGTTTCACCGTGTTGGTCAGGCTGGTCTCAAACTCCTGACTTCCGGTGATCTACCTGCCTTGGCCTCCTAAAGTGCTGGGATTATAGGCGTGAGCCACTGGACCCGGCCAAAAGAGGAATTTCTAGAGTGATGATCCTGAATAGGCCTCTGGCTTGCCCCTCTCTCCCTCCCCTCCCCTTCCTTTCTCCTTTCTCCCTTCCCTTCCTTTCTCTTTCTTCCTTCCTTCCTTCCTTCCTTCCTTCCTTCCTTCCTTCCTTCCTTCCTTTCTCTTTCCTTCTTTTTCTTTCTTTCTCTCTCTCTTTCTTTCTTTCCTTCCTTCTTTCTTCTTTTTTCCCCTAGAGATAGGGTCCTGCTCTGTCACCCAGGCTGGAGTACAGTAGCATGATCATAGCTCACTATAACCTCGAACTCCTGACCTTGAGGGATTCTCCCACCTCAGTCTCCCAAGTAGCTGGGACTACAGGCAGGGGCTATCACACCTGGCTATTTAGAAATATTTTTGTATATATGGGGATCTTACTATATTGTCTAGGCTGGTCTTGAATGCCTGGCCTCAGGCAATCCTTCTGCTTTGGCTTCCTGAGTCACTGGGATTACTGGCGTGAGCTACCGTGCCAGCCTCTGGCTTTAATTCTTAGGAGTAAACCAAATTTCTCTCTCAAATCCTTCCTTCTCCAGTCACCCCTTTTTCTTAAGTAGCATGATTATTTTCCCAGGCAATAGTTCTCTAAATTTAGGTGGCTTCTCTCTTTATCGCTTCACTGAAACCCACATAGTTGCCAAGGCCTCTCAACTCATTCTTCAGCACAACTCTCAAAGGTGTCTCCTATCCATTTGCTCCATCTCTGCCCAATTTCAGGCCCTTAGAGCACATGTACGTCATCGTATCACTGTTCTAGTTGACTACCTCCTTCTCATATATTTCCCCCCTCTCTCTCTTCCTGCATTCATCCTTCAAATATGTTGTTTCTTTGACTACAAAATATCAGTGTTCCCCATGGCCTCTTAAAAATGAGACCTAAATTATAAAGCCTGGAGCTCCGTCATCAAGCCTAAACCTACTTTTCCAGGCTTACCTCCAGCTGTTCCAGAAGTACTCGTTCACCCACTAATCTTCCTGCTTTCCAACTTCTTCATCTTCTGTGCTATTGTCCATACTTTATCACCTCCTACTGAAATCCACCCCAGAGCTCCAGGGCCAGCTCAAAAAGTTTCTTCCTTGTTGGGGCCTTTCCATATCACCCAGCTGCATGTACAATCAAGGGTCACAGACTGTCAGAGTGGAGAGGTCCATTTTTTTTTTTTTTTGAGACGGAGTCTCGCTGTGTCGCCCAGGCTGGAGTGCAGTGGCCAGATCTCAGCTCACTGCAAGCTCTGCCTCCCGGGTTTTTACGCCATTCTCCTGCCTCAGCCTCCCGAGTAGCCGGGACTACAGGCGCCCGCCACCTCGCCCGGCTAGTTTTTTGTATTTTTTAGTAGAGACGGGGTTTCACCGTGTTAGCCAGGATGGTCTCGAACTCCTGACCTCGTGATCCGCCCGTCTCGGCCTCCCAAAGTGCTGGGATTACAGGCTTGAGCCACCGCGCCCGGCCGAGAGGTCCATTTTTAAGGACAGAATTCAACACCAATTTCATGGATGGAGCAGTACAGTCTTCCAGCTGTAGCTCTTTTTCTCCACTATGTTTATTTAACTCTACTCAATAAATATGTGTTGAGTACCTGTGCTGTACCTAGGTACTATGCTGGGTACTTATGACACAGAGATGAGTCAGTCATATACAGTGACCCCAAGGAAAAGCAAGGTATACCTACTTACAAGGTATAAAGTCAAACACTGAGTTTGCATGGAGAAGAGGGTGATGAAAAAATTGGAAGGTCAGAGAAGGCACAGTAGAGAAGGGGATATTAAGCTCATATTTTTAGGATAAGATGGATGAGGTGTGTTGGTGGGTACTTAGAGGTAGAGAGTACTGTGGGTATAAGGACTGAACTGTGTAAACTAGCAAGGCCCAATTTGAGAAACACAAGGAGGGGCTGAATTGCTGAAGCACCCACACAGGCAGAAAGGAGAATGCCTTTAAATGAGACAGGAGAGGCTGGCAGGAGACTGAGGGCCATATGGACCATATAAGAAACCTGGACTTTTTCCTGTGGGTTATAGGGTCATTAAATAGCTCCAAGCTCATGGAAGCAAGGACTTTGTCTTGTTCACCACTGTATCCCTAGTGCCTAGGACTGAGCCCAAAACATAATAGATCATCTTAGTTTGGATTCACCCAAAAGGAAACTTGAAACGAAAATTGGGTGCAGGTGGTCTAGGTGGCAGGTCATCCCTGAAAGCACAAGTGAAGGAAGGGGAAAGTGAGAGAAGGAAAGAGAAAAGCCAATAAACAGAATGTTGGTGAGCAGGTTGTTGCTGTGGGCAATTGGAAATCAACCCTGCTGGGGGCTCCTGAGGATCCCTGTGGAAGTTGTCTCAAATTTATCCCACCAAGGGGAGGATACATTGGAATATTTACCCACTAACTCAGCCTTTTTCTTTTCTTTTCTTTTTTTTCTTTTTTTTTTTTTTTTGAGACAGAGTCTTGCTTTGTTGCCCAGGCTGGAGTGCAGTGGTACAATCTTGGCTCACTGCATCCTCTGCCTCCCGGTTTCAAGGGATTCTCGTGCCTCAGCCTCCCAAGTAGCTGGGATTACAGGCTCCCAGCACCACGCCCAGATTATTTTTATATTTTTAGAGATGTTGGCCTGGCTGGTCTTCAACTCCTGACCTCAGGTGATCCACCTGCCTCGGCCTCCCAAAGTGCTGGGATTACAGGCGTGAGCCACCACGCCCAACTAACTCAGCTTTTAACGTGTTGATGATTGCCCCTGAGGGTGTTAAGTCCCAGGCACTTCAGGGCTCTCTGGTGCACAGGTATGCAAGTTCTCCTGGCATTCCAGAAAACCCACAGGACAAGAATCAGAGTGTTTCCAAGGTTCGAGGTGGGAAGCTGTCAGCACATCGACGTTGTCCACTTGCTGCTGCAGGTAACCTCAGAGATGGGCCATTGGATATGAGGCAGGGCACCTGCCTGGTCTGCTGCACAGGTGTTCAATATCTATTGCACAAGTACGTTGTATGTATGTCTTACTTTCCTGCCTAGCCTTCAGTTGCCTTGAGGCAGGAAGTATGTATTGCAGAGGCCAGGCACAGGGAAGCACAAATCTTTACAAATGTGGGTTGAATAAAAGAAAGTAAAATGTTTGATGGGGAAAAGTAAAGTGTGTGGCAAGGGTCAATCTAGCTAATAAAAATAGGTATAAATAAATATGAGTAGTTGAGCATTATATTTATCGATGTCCTTACAAGCAAAGCGACAGGGGAGAGGACATATATTGGTGGCATCATTGAGCCTATATACCAAAGGACTCTCTTGTAATTTCTCTGCATTCCATAGTGGAGGGGCTTGATATTTTCTCCTGTGCTCCCACTTATGAGGATTGAATGAGCTGACTACCCAATGAACACTGAAAATTGACAAAACAAAACAAAGTAATTGAGTTGAGTGTGCAAGTGCTTTGAGAAACATAAAACTCAAGGCATGGGACCCGCTGGAGCTTGGTTGGGTTGAACATTGGTGGCTAGACTCCCCTTTCCCAGGGGAAAATTGACCATAGGTACCAAAAGTGAAATGTGCATAGCATTTGGCTGTGGAATTGTTTGTGGATTCTTGGGGTGGGGCTTGTATGACTGCTGTGTAGGGAACCCTAATGCTGAAAGGGTACCTTGGACCTCTGAAGGCAGAGCAGGGTCCCAGAACGGCTTGACCAGGAGTTTGGAGGGGGAGATTTCCTTCTGTCAGGGGAAGGAAGACCAGTAAGACACATCTGAAGGCTGTGTGGGGATGGCTGCCTTGCCACCCTGCCTTTCACCTGCTTTAGAAATGACCCATGGAAGGAAAAAGGCATCTGAAATGAGGCCTTTGGACAACCAGGGGCTGGCTCTCTGCGCCCACTCCCCAGGCTTCCCTGCATTTGGCTCCCACCTCTCCCAGCTCTCACCTGGAAGGCTCTGGCTTGGTCCCCCAGCCCACCCATCCTGCCTTCAGACAAGTCTGCTGAGTTTTTTTGAAAATTGACTTTAATAATCCATATTTGGTTCAGCCTGAAATTGTCCTTCCCGAGAGCATCAGGGAAAGTGTGAGGATGGGAAGCTTCCCATGTGGCCTTAATCAGCTACGAGGTTGTGACTCAGAGTAGGGAATGGCTTAAAGACATCCTAAAATGGGAAGAAACAAGGGATTTTCAGTTAATGCACCCAGGCAGTGGTTGCCACTCCCCCTGCTCCCCTCCCCCACCAAGTGCAGAACCAATCTCAATAACAGTCTCAACGCCCTTCCCTTGTTCCTCATCTCTAATCCCATCTCCTTCCTGGGATTTTCCATGAGACACATTAGGGATTTCTCAGGTTCCCTGAGCCTGAGGCATAGCAGCTCCTTGTTTGCATACTTGATAGAACCATGGCAACCAGTCCCCATCATGGGGTCAGTCACAGGACTAATGATGTGGCCCAGCAGCCAATCCAAGCAAAGGAGCCCAGCTGCCATGGTGATGGGGGGCGGGGACCACCAGTTTCTTTGAAGGGCTGAGGGGCTGGAGCACCTCTGAGGTACAAGTTGCCCTAATGGAACCCATCTAGAAGTTTTCCAGATCCACTGCCACGATCTTAGTTCCAGGTACCTAGAATCCCACCTGGACAACCTGGTTGCACCAAACAGGTCTAGCTGTTTCCACTCTTGTCCATTTCAAAATCCATTTTCCAACAGCATCAGTGTGTCTTTATAAAATGCTTATCATATTGTCCTACTCTCTTCCTTTAAAATCCTCCAATGCCTTCCCACTACACTTTGAATAACACCCAACCCCCTGTCTATGGACTACAAGCCCCACGTAGTCCAGGGACTATTTTCCAAGCTCGTCTGCTGTCACAGGCCTGTGTCTGTTCCCCCAACAAGCCCCGGAATCTCATCTAACAGCAGATGTATTTGAAAGCCTCTTTGCCTTGGGGACTTTTCCTCCAGATCTCGCCCTGGCTGCCTCCTTGTCATTTAGGTCTAAGTTTAAATGTGACCTCCTGAGGCCCTTCTTAGCCTAAGGTGTGTGAAACAACCCAACCTCTATGGGGGTCGCTGAGAGGAAGGGTAGGGGCTGTGCAGGGGGAAGGCATGGAGTCAGGATATGGGGGCCAGTCCTGGCTCCACACTTGCCCAGCCTGGACCTGATCTTGTCATCTGTAAAGACGGCTGGAAGCACAAGATAGGTAGTTTTCCGTTTGAGCTCCAAAGGGCTCAGAGGTCCCAAGGAAATGTCTGAGAGCCTTGCCCAGGTGACTTAGTCAACACCACAGAGATGAACAAGGGGGTTGGGGGGCTGATGTGAGGGGCTCTGGGCCCTCCTCTCTCACTCAGGGAGAGAAGTGCCCCCCACACGCATACATACACATGCACATATATGTGTATACAGTGTATGTATATGTAAGAATGGGTGAGGTTGGGATTGGGGTCATGGCACACTTGGAATTCTCAGAAAAACAGAGAGCCCATATGTTTTTGTTGGTGGGGGGGTTGTGTTTTGTGTTTTTTGAGACAGGGTCTCACTTTGTCACCCAGGCTGGGGTACAGTGGTGCAATCACAGCTCACTATAAACTTGAACTCAAGTTCAAGCTAATCTTGCCTCAGCCTCTTGAGTAGCTATGAATACAGGCATGTGCCACCACACTTTTAAATTTTTGTAGAGACGGGGATCTTGTTATGTTACCCAGGCTGGTCTCCAACTCCCGGCCCTAAGTGATCCTCCCAATGTGCTGGGATTACAGGCATATAAACCACCACGACCAGCCCACAGAGAGCCTATATGTTTTTAAAAAACATTGAAAAACCTCTGAAGCAGATTTCTGTAGACCCTTCAATTTCTGTGCCCATGATTGATGGTATAGGACCAAGCCCTAGGAAGCCCCAGTCCCTGCTTCCTGAGTTGCAGCAATCTATGAAAAGGAGACTCTGAGAGACAGAGAAAGTGGGGCGCCCTCCAGTGGGGAAATGAAGAATTTTCCTTCCATCAAGAACTGCTGACTGGCCTTTATCATATTGCCTTTAATCCTCACAGCAGCCAGGGAGGGTGGCCGTTATGACCACTCCACTGATGTGGAAGGAGGGCTTGTAGAGCTTCAGTAAGGTAATGACTGGGAAACAGCAGTGCCAGGACTGGCCTGGGTCTGTCTGTGTGGAAAGCTGTGTTCCTTCCCATCCATCAGGCCCATGCTTCCAGAAGATTCTCCATGAGGCTCTGCCTTAGTGAAGCCCTGTCAGTCCTCATGCTGCCAGTGTCGATCCCCTCCATCACTCTGCCTCCCTCTTGAAATAGGCCTTGCTGGGCTCAGGCTTCCTGAACAACGCCAGGCCCTTACCTGCAGCGGGGCCTTGGTGTGGCTGGTCACCTCTTGGTTCAGGACCTCTGAAACCCTTCAGAGTTAAAGCATTGCTCCCTGCTCACTCTGGTCGTGGGGCTCTGATGGGAGGGAAGCCAGGAGCCAAGAGTGAGGAGAAAATGGTGAACAGGCCCAGAGGAAAAGAGAAGGGGCCCAAGTGAAGGATTTCAAAATCTCTGAGGGAACCTCACCTTAGGAAAAAAGAGTCTCCTTGTGCTTGCCCCTAGAAAACAAAGGGATAACAAATGGGAACTGTACTTTCCAGCCCCTTCCCCGTGCAGACATCACTAATGGATTGTGGATTCCTTCTGGTGGAAATCAGATGGGAGCTCTTATTGTTCCATTCTCTGAGCTCCTGATGGCTGCTGCTTGCAGCCCTGATACTCATGCCCTTCCCAGCTCCTCTGTCTACCGGCAGGTGCAGTGCGGACCAACCATAGGCCCAACACATCTCAGACAGGCCTCTGGGGCATGGAGCCAGGGCATGTGCTCTGTCTGCTGGGTCCTCACACCTTGAGTGATATCATCCTTCCAGAACAGTCCTGCAGAGTGAAAGGATGGGGTGAGTTGACACTTGGGGCACTCTGATTGGCCCATCCCAGAAACAAAAGTGTGATTAGAATTTTTCCTTTCTCCAAAATGCACAGGTACCACAATGTAGAGGGCCAGTGGAGGGGGGTCTGGAGGCTGACTGGGGTACAGGAGTTTGCCTTCTGCCCACCGCCGTGGCTTAAACCCTTGCTCTTTCTAACCCTGTGGCCATGAGAAACAAACTTGCTGAGCTTATTTCTCGCTCATGAAGTGATGAACTTCATAGGATTGAGAGAATGAAAGGAGATAGTGCACACACATTTCCTAGCTTATTGTTTGGCAAGCAATAAGTGATCAAATAGGAACTGTATTTTATTTTCACTTTTAATTTTTTTTTTTTTTTTTTTTTTTTAGCTACACCTGTTAGAAAGGGACAAATAGGATTTTTTAAATGATGCTGCTGTGAGAATCAAATAAGGTTAAAGATACAAAGTGTGCTTCCAGGCCAGGCATGGTGGCTTATGCCTGTAATCCCAGCACTTTGGGAGGCTGAGGTGAGCAGATTGCTTGAGGTCAGGAGATCGAGACCAGCCTGGCCAACATGATGAAACCCCGTCTCTACTAAAAATACAAAAGTTATCCCGGCGTGATGGTGCATGCCTGTAGTCATAGCTGCTTGGGAGACTGAGGTATGAGAATCGCTTGAACCCGGGAGGCGGAAGTTGCAGTGAGCCAAGATTGTGCCACTATGCTCCAGCCTGGGTGACAGAGTGAGACTCTGTCTCAAAAAAAAAAAAAAAAAATCTAGAACCTTAGGACATTACACATTATACACTATGATTATTAGTAGTAATCTGAACTCAAAGCAGATCTCCCTTCTGAAGCCTGAAGTCACACACTCTGCTTTCAGAAAGCGTCAGATACTTTTCCCCAGGAAAAATATCCTTCCACCCTCCACTCTGGCCTTTCATGTCTTCCACTTGTCATAGTCTCTGAACTGCCCACCTCCTTAATTCAGAGTCTGAAGTATGTGTGTGGGGGTGGGAGCGGGGGCTGGTTCTGGCTGAGGACTGCAAGATTCCTAGCTCTGGAGCCATCAGACAGTACCAGGGGTGGTAAGCCAGGCCCAGGGAGATGGATGCTGGCCTCTTCTGGGGACTTCCAGTGGCCTCTGCTGTGTTCCTCTAGAGTCCATGTGGGAACGAGTCCCTGGCTTAGGTTGCACCATGACTCTGTCTTGCCCATCTCTAGCACAGACTGGTCAGGTAAGGCTCCAGAGGCGGTATGATGCGAAAGTTTCAAGCAGGGAAGTTAAGGGAGGAGGTTTTAATGTCAAGCTGGAGATTCCCTCTATCTGTATCTACCCCTGTATTTGACCAAACCCAGTCCCTCTCCTTAGCCCTCCCAGGTCTCACCTTGAGGCACCGGCTGCCAGAGTACACCTTGCTAGTATCGGAAGGCCACGTGGATGCTGTCTTGGAGGGGCGTGGCCTGCAGTACTCCCACCTGGGTCTGCCCCCTAAGGGAACAAGAATGAAATGAGTAGGTAACTGGGCCAAAAGCCTTCAAAAGGCAGCATCCTCTCCATTGTCACTCCCATATCCCCACGTCTCCATTCCTCTGCCGGTCCCCACTTCCCAGCTATCTATCCTGTCTCCCTCCCTGGCCACCCTCTTCATATTCTGGGTCTCACGCACTCTTGATACAGACTTCCAGGTAAGAACAGAGTCTTCAGGCAAAGAGGCAGCCTGTGGAGGGAGAGTTGAACAGAGTCTCAGATGGCTACAAAAACTGAATGCACAGACAGGTGGGCAGGCTAGATAATGGGGGAAGTTCAGCTGCTTCCTGGGAGGAGTTCTGGAATCCTTGGAAGACTACAGTATGGAACCTAGCTTCAGACAGTTAGGGCTGGCGAGTCCAGATCCTTTTCCTGGAAGCCACGGTATACCCAACTCACTATGGGGGCATGACCTTTCTATGATACAGACCCTCCTCCTGGATACAGATCATCTCCATCCAGGTAGATGGGGTCAGGTGGAAGAGAAGTCAGGTTTTCCCATCCTAATTTTTCTTATCCTCCAGTTCACAAGCAGATCCTAACAATGATGCCAAAAAAGGCGAGGGCCCCACTAAAAAGACAAATAACCCAATTTAAAATCGGAACAGACATTCTCAAAAAGGATAAACAACTGGCCAATAAGCACATGAAAAGATGCTGAACTCCATGAGCCATCAGGGAAAGGCAGATCAAAACCACAATGAGGCTAGGCGTGGTGACTTATGCCTTTAATCCTAGCACTTTGAGAGGCCGAGGCAGGTGGATCACTTGAGGTCAGGAGTTTGAGACCAGCCTGGCCAACATGGTGAAACGCCATCTCTACTAAAAACACAAAAATTAGCGAGGCATAGTGTTGTGTGCCTGTAATCCCAGCTACTCAGGAGGCTGAGGCAGGACAATCACTAGAACCCAGGAAGTGGAGGTTGCAGTGAGCCGAGATCGCACCACTGCAACCCAGCCTGGGTGAAAGAGCAAGTCTCCATCTCAAAACAAAACAAACAACCACAATGAGACACCACTTCACACACACTAAAGTGGCTACAATCAACAGGACAGTTAATAACAAGCATTGGTGAGGATGTGCAGAAATTGGAATGTTTCCTTCCTTCCTTCCTTCTTTCCTTCCTTCCTTCCTTCCTTCCTTCCTTCCTTCCTTCCTTCCTTCCTTCCTTCCTTCCTTCCTTCCTTCTTTCTTTCCCTCCCTCCCTCCCTCCCTCCCCCTCCCTCCCTCCCTCCCTCCCCCTCCCTCCCTCCCTCCCTCCCTCCCTCCCTCCCTCCCTCCCTCCCTCCCTCCCTCCCTCCCTTCCTTCCTTCCTTCCTTCCTTCCTTCCTTCCTTCCTTCCTTCCTTCCTTTCTTTCTTTCTTTCTGACGGAGTTTCACTCTTGTTGCCCAGACTGGAGAGTCATGGCGCAATCTCAGCTCACTGCAACCTCTACCTCCTGGGTTCAAGCGATTCTCCTACCTCAGCCTCCCAAGTAGCTGGGATTACAGGCATGCACCACCATACCTGGCTAACTTTTTTTTTTTTTTTTTTTTAGCAGAGACGTGGTTTCTCCATCTTGGCCAGGCTGGTCTTGAACTCCTGACCTCAGGTGATCCCCCTGCCTTGGCCTCCCAAAGTGCTGGGATTACAGGCATGAGCTACCGTGCTGGGCCAGAAATTGGAATGTTTCTACACTGCTGCTAGGAATGTAAAGTGGTCCAGATGCTGTGGAAATAGTCTGGCAGTTTCTCAAAATGTTAAACAGGCTGGGCACAGTGGCTCATGCTTGTAGCCCCAGCCCCAACACTTTGGGAGGCTGAGGCGGGTGGATCATCTGAGGTCAGGAGTTCGAGACCAGCCTGGCCAACATGGTGAAGCTGTGTCTCTACTAAAAATACGAAAATTAGCTGGGCGTGGTGGTGCACACCTCTAGTCCTAGCTACTCGGGAGGCTGAGGCAGGAGAATCACTTGAATCTGAGAGGCGGTGGTTGCAGTGAGCTGAGATCGCACGATTGCACTCCAGCCTGAGCAACAGAGCCAGACTCCATCTCAAGAAAAAAAAAAAGTTAAATAATAGAGTGACCATATGACCCAGCAATTTCACTTCTAGATATATGCTTAAGAGAAATGAAAACAGATATCCACACAGAAACCTGTACATGAATTTCATAGCTATATTATTCATAATAGCTACAAAGTGGAAACAACTCATATGTTCATCAATTGATGAATGGAGAAATAAGATACAATGGGAATACTCTTCATCAATTACAGGAAAAGAAGTGCTGATACACGCTACAACATGAAAGAGCCCTGGAAATATTATGCTAAATGCAAGAAGCTAGTCACAAAAGGCCACATGTTGTATGACTCCATTTATAAGAAATGTGCAAAACAGGGAAACCCATAGAGGAAGTACATTGGTGGTTGCCTAGGGCTGAAGAGGGTGGTTGGAGGAGGGAATGGGAAGTGGCTGCTAATGGTCACAGTTTTCTTTTTGGGGTAATGAAAATGTTACAAAATCGATTGTGGTGATGGTCGTGCAACTCTGTGAATATACTAAAAGCCATTTTAAATGGGTGAATTATATGTCAATAACGTTGTTATTTAAAAATCACTAATAACTGGCCGGCCGCAGTGGCTCATGCCTGTAATCCCAGCACTTTGGGAGGCCGAGGGGGGCAGATCACCTAAGGTTGGGAGTTTGAGACAAGCCTGACCAACATGGAGAAACCCCGTCTCTTACTAAAAATACAAAATTAGCCGGGTGTGGTGGTGCATGCCTGTAATCCCAGCTAGTCGGGAAGCTGAGGCAGAAGAATCGCTTGAACCCAGGAAGTGGAGGTTGCAGTGAGCCGAGATGGCGCCATTGTGCTCCAGCCTGGGTAACAAGACCGAAACTCTGTCTCAAACAAACAGACAGACAAACAACAACAACAACAACAACAACAACAACAAAACACTAATAACTTTAACGAAATGGAAGCACAGCTTTCCCCAAACTTTAGTTATTTGAGAACCACCAATGTGATTTTTGACTTATCTTTGTACCATTGTGCTATTACTGGCTTACTCTTCAAGTTGATGATTCATGCTTTTTATTTAAGTGAAATTATTTTAAATTTATTTATTTATTTAGAGACAGGGTCTTACTCTGTCACCCAGGCTGGAGTGTAGTGGTGCAATCTCGGCTCACTGCAACCTCCGCTTCCCGGGTTCAAGCAATTCTCGTTCCTCAGCCACTCGAGCAACTGGGATTACAGGTGCGCACCACCAAGCCCAACTAATTTTTGTATTTTTAGTAGAGATGGGATTTCACTGTGTTTTGGCCAGGCTGGTCTCGAACTCCTGACCTCAAGTGATCCACCCGCCTTGGCCTCCCAAACTGCTGGGGTTACAGCTGTGAGCCACTGTGCCCAACCAAGTGAAATTGTTTTAAAGGGCAACTTTGCTACTGTAAATGGAAAAACCGGTGTTTCTTGGCATAAGTAGAAGCTAATTATAAAAAATAAACTCCAGAGAAAGAGAGAGAAGATAAAAACATATAGAGAGAGGCCCCAGCTCCCTACACGTGGGGAGGGACTTCAGGACTGAGGCAGCAGTCCCAGGACTGACAAGTAAAGGGCGACCTTGGGCGCCGCCCCTACTGTCATCAGCGCTGACACCCTGGGCCGAGGCAGCAGCGGGGTTTGGTTTGGAGGTGGCTCCCAAAGGCGAGGGCGGAGCGGGGGAAGTGAGAGCACCCAGGCATCCTCACAGGCGTGACCCTCTGCCCACCAGGCACCCTGCCCACACACGGCGCCGCAGGAAGCCCTCCGCGTTGGTGGCCAAGCTCGAGCACCAGGTGGAGGAACCCGTGGCCATCGGGTGTGGGGTGTCGGGGGTAGGGGGTGAGGAGAAGCCTAGGATTCCTCCCAATCCTCTGCTGCTTCCTCCCCCAGACGCCTCCCTAGGTAGAGGGGAGGCCCCGGCCCAGGAGTGGGCTCTTCCGTCGGTGGAGACTGGATGTCCGCGGTCCGGGCTCCTTCTGCCGGAGATGCCAATCCCTCCAGCGCTGGGTACCTTGCCCTGACCCCTCGGCGCGTCTCGCATGACCCGGATCTCTGTCCCTTGGGCACTCCCTCCTGCCCAACTCCTAACTGGAGTCCTCCTAGTTCTTCTAGTTTCCACTCCATCTTCCGACGTTTAAGACCCTGCCTCCAAGACGCCCTCTGGCTTTCTCTTCCCATCCCTCACACTTTCCCGGCTTCTGAGCTGTGTGCGCGGCCAATCGCGGGCCGGCTGCGGCAAGGTCCCCAACCCCGGCTCTCCCCTGTCTTGACGTCGGAGTCCTGCTTTTAAGAGTAGGGTGTTGCTTGAATATGGTCGACCTGTATCTAGAATCCCAACCCTCTACCCCGCTACACACACACGCACACCATATTGCCTGCCCCTCACTCCCACTTCTTATCACCAGGGATTAACGATGGGGGTGGGGGTTTGATAAAATCCAGAATTGAATATTGGCAAATGACACTGGGTATCCTTCTTGAGAAGCAGTGTCCCTTACTTGCTAAAATAGTGTGCTGGGACCGGGTGCGGTGGCTCACGCCAGTAATTCCAGTACTTCGGGAGGCTGAGGTGGGAGGATCGATTGAGCCCAGGAGTTTGAGATCAGCCTGGGCAGCATAGTGAGACTCCGTCTCTAAAAAAAAATTTAAAAATTAGCCGGGTATGGTGGCATGCACCTGTGGTCCCAGCTACTTGGGAGGCTCATGTGAGTCCAGGAAGTCAAGGCGTCAGTGAGCTGTGATCCTGTACTCCAGCCTGGGCGACAGAGCAAGACCCTGTCTCGCTCTTCCTACCCCTCTCTCCGCAAAAAAGACAGTGTGCTGGAGCCAAATCCAAGTACCTGCAGGCAGTTTTTTGCTTCCTCTGTGCCCCAGTTCCCTCATCTGTAAAATGAGTTTGACAGTAACATCTAGCTTACAGTATTCTTAGAAGGATTAATAAATTTAGCACCTTTGAAGGATTTAGAAATATGATGGGACCGGCACATCATAAACATACATCATAAGCATTCAATTAGTGTTGGCTGTTACTGTTCTTTTTGATGCTCCTTCTCTGTCAGTGGCACCTCCTACGCATTGTTCAGGTTTCTCCCTGCAAAAATTTTCTCCTACAGTTTACATCTTTTCCCAGACCCAATGCCTTTGCCCTTGTTC
Organism: Macaca fascicularis; assembly: GCF_037993035.2. Classification (NCBI taxonomy): domain Eukaryota; kingdom Metazoa; phylum Chordata; class Mammalia; order Primates; family Cercopithecidae; genus Macaca; species Macaca fascicularis. The sequence goes on from NC_088386.1 coordinate 115,291,497, forward strand.
AAACCACCATCATCTTTCTTTTTTTATTTTTAAAATGTTTATTAGAGACAAGATCGCGCTATGTTGCCTAGGCTGGTTTCAAACTCCTGGGTTCAAGTGAACCTCCTGTCTCAGCCTTACAAAGTGCTGGGATTACAGGCATGCGCCACCATGCCCAGTCGGCCATCATCTTTCGCCTGTTACTGAAATTGCATCTCATCAAGTTGCATGGAGTAACTAATGACTTGGGGTATGTTCTAGGAGCCTGGGATTGTGTCTGGTGTTCTGTAGGTGCTCAGTCATTCTTGTTGAATATTTGTTGTTCTACTCTTGCCTCCCTATAATCTCTTAAGCACCGGGAGAAGCTTTCTAAAATATAAATTAAAGCATGTTACTCCCTTGCTTAATACTGTCCAATGGATCACCTCCTTTACACTTTTGAATAAACGCTAAATTCCCGACCACGGCCTATGAGCCCCAGCATGATCTAGCCTTGCCTTCCTCTCCTGTCTCATTTCCTTCTCTCATCTTGCTCTCTCTGTTCCCAGCCTCCTTTCCATTCTTTGAACACCTGAGTCCTTCTCAGAGGCCATTTCTGCTTCTCCCCACCCTCCATTGCTAATCTCTTTGTTTTAGTTTCTGGTCCCTAGGAATGATCGTCACTTCATTACCTTCATGAAACTTACCACTGTGCATGACTTCGTGTTTTTTGTTTGTTTGTTTGTTTGTTTTGTTTGTTTTGAGATGGAGTTTTTGCTCTGGTGTCCGTTGGAGCACAGTGGCGATCTCAGCTTACTGCAACCTCTGCCTCTTGGGTTCAAGCAATTCTCCTGCCTCAGCCTCCCAAGTAGCTGGGATTATAGGCGCCTGCCACCACATCTGGCTAATTTTTGTATTTTTAGTAGAGAAGAGGTTTCACCATGTTGGCCAGGCTGGTCTTGAACTCTTGACCTCAGGTGATCCGCCTGCCTTGGCCTCCCAAAGTTGTAGGATTACAGGTATGAGCCACCGCGCCCAATGGACTTCTTCCTTTGTTTGCTTGTTTATTTGCATCTCCCCACTGGAATGTAAATTTCAAGAGGACAGAAGACACGTCTGTTTCATTTGCTGTCACACCCTCCATGTCTGGCTCAGGACCTAGCTCAGCCTGGATGCTCAAAAATGAAACAGACTTTGGGTCCTGAGGCACAGATGAAACACCTCTGCCTCAGTGCTCTTATCAGATGGGCAGCTCATGAGGATGACTGTGAAAATGAAATGAGTTGACGGATATGAAGCAGCCTCGTGTTGCACAAATGCATTGTGAGTCGAATTCTAGTTCCTTTCAGCTTCAGCCTCCCTGGGATTTGTAGATCTTGGCCCATGCCCCAAGGTTTCAAGGTGAAAGACTTTGAAACCTAGAAGGGCAGAGAGGCCTGGTCTGGTAGAGAATCAGGAGCAGAATCCAGGAGACCTGCCTTACAGCTCACCAGGGGGAAGGCGTGAGACAGCCCAGCTGACCCCAGGGAACAAAGGCTGCCCATCTTGATAGGGAGAGGGTGAGGCCTGAGTCAACCTCATCACAACTGGGCTCGGTACTGGAGGCCGCTGAGGAGTTGCCTGTCTGTAGGTCATCTTGGCTGGGAGACAGTGAGGCACAGGCCGCCCGTGCCTGTGCCTCTTCTTGGATAGCCAGTGGGGATGGTGCTATCATCGCGTTGAGGTCTGCAAGAGCCAGGCCACCACCCTTTGTCGGGAAACAAGGTCTTCCCTCAAGGACAGGATCACCTCTGGTGGGAATCTCCTAGAGAAGGGGCAACTCCTCAGGGCGGGCACGGTGGCTCACACCTGTAATCCCAGCACTTTGGGAGGTCGAGGCGGGTAGATCACGAGGTCAGGAGTTTAAGACCAGCCTGGCCAACATGGTGAAACTCTGTCTCTAGTAAAAGTACAAAAATTAGCCGGGCATGGTGGCGTGTGCCTGTAGTCCCAGCTACTGCGGAGGCTGAGGCAGAAGAATTGCTCGAACCCAGGAGGCAGAGGTTGCAGTGAGCTGAGATTGCACTGCTGCATTCCAGTCTGGGTGACAGAGCAAAACTCCATCTCAAAAAAAAAAAAAAAAAAAAGAGAGAAGAGGCAGCTCCTCAGAGATGGGTCAGGGGTCAGAGCTCTGCGGGAGCCTCAGGTGGGCATCTAGATGGTGATGAGCCTGAAGACTCTAGAAGTGGGTTCTCAGGACTTGCTCATGTGTACATGTGTTTGTATGTGTGTACATGTAGAAGAAGCCACTCTTTTCCTCTTTCCATTTAGAATATGTGCGTGCATGTGTTTGTATGAATCAATGTGTGCTGTATGCATGTGTGTTTGTGTGTGCGTATGTAGGTTTGTATGTGGTGGAGATGTATTTGTGTATGTAGATGGGATGTGTGTGTCAATGTGTATATGTGTACGTGTAGTGTACTTGTATTCATTATCTATTACTTTTTTTAAAACTCCAGTTTTAGCAAAGAATATCTATGGCTTATTGCTACATGACAAATTACCCCAAAGCTTAGTGGCTTAAACTACAAACATCTCTCTCACAGTTTCTGTGGACTGGGAATGTGAGAGAGGCTTAGCTGGGTACTTTTGGTTCAGGGTCTGTCTTGAAGCTGCAGTGAAGATGTTACGCGGGGTTGGCTGTAGCTTCTGAAGGCTTGCATGGGGCTAGAGGATGTACTTTCAAGATGACTCACTCACCCTCCTGGCAAGACGATGCTGGCTGTTGGCAGGAGGTCTCAGTTCCCTACCACATCAGCCTGTCCATATGGCTGCTTGAGTGCCTCATGACACAGCAGCTGCCTTCCTCTGGAGTGAGTGACCTGAGAGAGAAAGAGTGAACTGGGCAAGAGCCACAGTGTTTTTAAAACCTAGCTTTGGAAGTTTTAAAGACTTCATTTCTGCCATATTATACCGGCCGCAGAGACCAACCCTGATACACTGTGGGAGGGACTACACAAAAGCATGAATTCTAGGAGGTAAGGATCACTGGAGATCATCTTGTAGCATGGCTGTCACGAGCAGTACGTGCCTGTGGGTATGTGGGGTGTGTGTTTGTGGGTGTGTACGTAAAGCTGTGTGTGTTTGTGTGTATATGTGTTTGTATGTTTTTGCATATGTATATATGGGTAAATAAATAGCAATATGTTTGTGTGACATGTATCTATGTATTGTTTGCATATGTGTATGCTTGCATTTATGTATATGTGTCTGTGTATTGCACATGTGTGTGTTTTTTGTGCACACGAGTATGCATGCATGTATATATTATGCCTACATGCATGGGTCTGTGTTTGTATGTGTTGTGCATGTGTGCATATGTGTTTGTGTATGCCTTTTTGTACGTATTTGTAGTATGTGAATGAGCATATGTATGTGTGTGTGTGATGGGTTTGTATATGTATCCAGGTGTATATGTGTGTCTATGCCTGTGGCTGTATATGTATGCACATTGTATGTGCATGTGCACCTGTGTTGTGTGTGTGTATGTATGCTTATGTGTATGTGTTTCCATATAAATGTCTATGTATAAGTCTGCATGTGTGTGTTTATGTGTGTGTAGGTATATATATGTTTATGTTTGTGTGTGAGGTGTATGTGTGTAGGTTTGAGAATATATGTATGCATTACCATGTACATATTGCACTTGTATATATAAATGTGTTCTGGCACATGCATACAAGCTTAGTAGTGTCACCTGCTGTGGGAGGCAAGCCTGGAGTCAGGAGTGGGGAGACCCAGGGAGGAGTCCCTCTTATTCCTGGGGTAGCCCATGCGTGGAAGGCTCTGGAGCCCAGAGAGCAGGCTCTCCCTTGCATTTAGGGTATGTGGATCCATGATCCTCTGCATCTGGCTTTCCTTTGTTGAGGCTTTCTGTTGTTGTTCATTTTTATTTGAACATTTCAGTCTTTCCTAACCTGTCAAATAAAGCAGCAGAGAAAGGGCTGTCTCTATTGCCTGGAAGTTGAGAGTTCAGTGTAGACTAGCGCCCCTTTGGGGCTGGCCTGGGGAAAACAAGTGGATTTCCCTGGAGAGCCCAGCTGGTGGTCTCTCTCATCTCTTCTCTGCTCAAGGCCACTCTGGGAGCTTCTGTGGTTTATTGGGCAAGAAGCGGGGCATTTCTTTACTTCTGATAATCCAGTCGTCTTAGAAGCCACTCTTTTCCTCTTTCCATTTAGAATATTTCTGACACCAACTTTTGTGTTTAGAAGCTTTTATGCTTTTTTCTTTTATAAAAAAGTATTTTTACCTTTTGATTATGAAAGGTAATACACATGAACAGGAGTAGACAGAATGTAAAGATACAGCTCAACAGATTATTAGAGTGAATAGCCATTTATACTATCCAATGACAGGGTTCAGGACACGCCACCTGAAAACATGGCACACTGGCATGTTGAATATTTCAAGCTGGAGGGATCTGAGAAACAGCAGTGCAGGACAATCTCTCTGACCTCCCTGATCCTTCTCCCCTGACGGGGGCCATGTGAAAAGTATCCTTCCTCCAAAGATGGGGACACAGAGAGGAATCTGAACACAAGGGCCTTACTAAGTCTCTTGGGTAAATAAAATTAGTTTTAAGATTGTTGGCAGGCTGGGTGCAGTGGCTCACACCCCTAATCCCGGTGTTTTGGGAGGCTGAGGCAGGAGCATTGCTTGAGCCCAGGAGTTTGAAACCAGCTTGGACAATATACTGAGACTTGGTCTTTACAGAAAGTTAAAAAATTAGGCTGGGCTTAGGGGCTCACGCCTGTAATCCCAGTACTTTGGGAGGCCGAGGTGGGTGGATCACTTGAGGTCAGGAGTTCAAGAGGAGCCTGGCCAACATGGTGAAACTCTGTTTCTATTAAAAATACAAAAAATTAAACCAGCATGGTGGCGGGCGCCTGTAATCCCAGCTACTAGGGAGGCTGAGGTGGGAGAATCACTTGAGCTCAGAAGTTCAAGGCTGCAGTGAGCTGTGTTCACACCACTGCAATCCAGTCTGGACAGCAGAGTGAGACCTTGTTTATATATATTTTTTTAAAAAAAATCCAGGCACAGTGGCTCACGCCTGTAATCTTAGCACTTTGGGAGGCTGAGGCAGGTTGATCACAAGGTCAGGAGTTCAAGACCAGCCTGACCAACATGGTGAAACTCCATCTCTACTAAAAATACAAAAATTAGGTGGGCGTGGTGGTACACGCCTGTAATCCCAGCTACTCAGGAGGCTGAGGCAGGAGAATCGCTTGCACTCAGGAGGCGGAGGTTGCAGTAAGCCGAGATGACTCCATTCCATTGCATTCCAGCCTGGGAGACAGAGCCAGGCTCTGTTAAAAAAAAAAAAAGATTGTTGATAAAATAAAAACAGAAATGTCTTCGGAGTTGTCAGCATTAGATAGAATGCAGACATACAGTTTTACTCTACCTGGGTTTACCGGTCAAACAGTGTTATATCAGCTAGATGTTTAAGGCTATAAAACTATAAATCCAAACAAAGAATAAAATATACAATAAAAATAAATTGCTTGATGCATATCAAGCACAGCAGTTTATTTTTAAAAAGACAGAGAAGAACCATATATTTAACTTTTTAGGTTTTTTGCTTCTGTGATTTTTTTTTTTAAACAGGGTTTAGCTTTGTTATCCAGGCTGGAGTACAATGGTGTGATTATGGCTCATTGCAGCCTCAGCCTCCCAGGCTCGAGCTATCCTTACCACCTCAGTCTCCCAAGTAGCTCAAACTTCAGGAGCATGCCACCATGGCCAGAGAATTTTTGTATAGACAGGGTTTGGCCATGTTGCCTAAGCTGGTCTCGAACTCCTGGACTCAAGGGATGGACCTGTCCACTTCGGCATGTCAAAGTGCTGGGATTACAGGCGTGAGCCACCGTGCCCGGCCATTTTGTACACTTACCTGATTTGTCAATATGTGTGTGTGTGTGTGTGTGTGTGTGTTGTATGTTTTGAGACACAGTCTTGCTCTGTCACTCAGGCTGGAGTGCAGTGGTGCGATCTCAGCTCACTGCAACCTCCACCTCCTGGGTTCAAGCGATTCTTCTGCCTCAGCCTCCCTAGTAGCTGGAATCACAGGCACGTGCCACCACACCCAGCTAATTTTTGTATTTTTAGTAGAGATGGGGTTTCACCATATTGGCCAGGCTGTTCTCCAACTCCTGACCTCAGGTGATCTGCCCGCCTCGGCCTCCCAAAGTGCTGGGATTACAGGCGGGAGCCACTGTGCCCAGCCAGCTGTGGGTTTTTCATAGATGCCTTTATCAGGTTGAGCAAGCTCTTTTCTACTTCTGAGTGTCGAGTATTTTTATTATGAAAGGGTTTGGGATTGTACTAAATGCTTTTTCTGCATCAATAGAGATAATGTGGGTTTTGTTCTTTATAATATAATGTATTACATTAATTAATTTTCATATGTTGAAGTAAACCTGCATTCTTGGGATGTTCACTTTATCATGGTACACGACCAGCCTGGCCAACATGGCGAAACCCCATCTCTACCAAAAATGCAAAAATTAGCTGGGCGTGGTGGCACGTGCCTGTAGCCCCAGCTACTCAGGAGGCTGAGGCAGGAGAATCACTTGCACCCAGGAGGCGGAGCTTGCAGTGAGCCGAGATTGTGCCACTGCACTCCAGCCCGGGCAATGAGCGAAACTCCATCTCAAAAACAAAAACAAAACAAAACAAAACAAAACAAAATTGCCACTTTTGTCATAAATCAAGTATCAAATATTCATTTGTCTCTACTCTGTTCTATTGGTCAGTTTTATTCTTGAACCAAGAGTATACTTTCTTAATTACTATAGCTTTCATAATAAGCTTTGACAACTAATAAGGCAGTTGTCTTCTTCAAATCTTAAAAATTTTTTTTTTTAAGATATTGGGTCTCACTATGTTGCTCAGACTGATCTCTAACTCCTGGGATCAAGCAATCATTCCAGCTCAGCCTCCCAAGTAGACAGGACTACAGGCACGCACCACTACACCCAGCTTAAATCTTGGCTATAAAAAAGTATCAGCTTGTCAACTCCCACACAAAAAGAAGAAAAGCAAGGAGGAGGAGAGAAACTGTTGACGTTTTTATTAGAATTGCACTGAATCTATATATCAGTTTGGAGGATAACATATTTTTATAATATTGAGTTTCACATCATGTATAAGAGATATCTTCCAAATCGTTTGGACCTTCTTTCATTAAATTGTCTCTATAGAGGTTGGGTGTGGTGGCTCACACCTGTGATCCCAGCACTTTTGGAGGCTGAGGCGGGCAGATTACCTGAGGTCAGGAGTTCAAGACTAGCCTGACCAACATGGTGAAATCCCATTTGTACTAAAAATACAAAATTAGCCGGGCATGGTGGCACATGCCTGTAATCCCAGCTATTTGGGAGGCTGAGGCGGGAGAATCGCTTGAACCCGGGAGGCGAGGGTTGCAGTGAGCCAAGATCATACCATTGCACTCCAGCCTGGGTGACAGAGCAAGACTCTGTCTCAAAACACACAGCACACACACACACACACACACACACACACACACACAGAGATTTTCTCTGTAGAGATCTTGCATAACTTTATATTTATTGACAGGTACTTGATTTTTATGCTTTGTAGAAGTAAACCTTTTAAAAATTTCATTTTCTACCCATTTTTTGTTGGTATATAGAAATAAAATTGATATTTGTATGTTGATTTTTCAGTCAGCTGTATTGATAAACTCTCTTATTACAACCGGGTACAGTGGCTCACGCCTTTAATCCCAGCACTTTGGGAGGCCGAGGTGGGCCGATCACGAGGTCAGGAGATCAAGACCATCATGGCCAGCATGGTGAAACCCTGTCTCTACTAAAAATACAAAAATTAGCCGGGCATGGTGGCGCATGCCTGTATTCCCAGCTGCTTGAGAGACTGAGGCAGGAGAATTGCTTGAACCCTGGAGGCAGAGGTTGAAGTGAGCCAAGATCACACCACTGTACTCCAGCCTGGGAGACAGAGTGAGTCTCGGTCTCAATAAATAAATAAATAAATAAATAACTTTCTTATTAATTCAAATAGTGTAACTTCTGGATTTTCTACATAACACATAATATAAAAAGAAAGGTTTTTTTCTCCCTTTCCACCTTTCTTTTATTCCTTTTCTTGTTTTAGTACATAGTTAAAGACCTGGAGTACAATGCTGAATCGTAATAGAATAGCAGACATCCTTATCCAAAAATCTCAGAAGATTTCTAACTTAGTTTCAGTTATCCCAGAAGCAGACCCTGAAACAAGGATCTGTGTACAAGGAATTTATTGGGAGGTGAAGGAACACGTTGGTTAGGGAGTGGGGAAGTGAGACAAGGAAGGGGAGGTGGCCAATCGAGGCATGTGTTATCAGGCTTAACTCTGGAGCGAAATTCTGCTAGGGGGCCTCTGGGAGCCAGTGTAAACTACACGCCTCAAAGTTCTCTCACCCCAGGTGGGAGGGAGCTGTGGTATTCAGACACAAAGTCTTGCCAGTTATTGGTTAGAGCTGCTCTGGGATGGAGCTTGAATTCCCCAGCACTTCCAACTGCCATGGGAGTGGAAAACTGTAGTCAAGCAGCAAAAGAAAGCCCTTGGGAAAGCCCTCGGGCAAGAAGCGCAGATGCTGGCAGCTGAAAACGGTACTGTGTACACTGAAAAGGTAAAAGTGATGGATACAGGTAAGTTGTCAACAATGTCTTCTACAAAACCCTTCAACATTTTACTGCATTAACAAGTAACATTTGCAGTCCCAATAGGATAACGGCAGCTGCATAAGTCCAACCTTTCTAGATACTCTCCTAAAATCATTTTGTCAATAAAGAGAGAAAGAAGGGGAAGAATACACATAATTGCTGGGCATGGTGGCTCATACCTGTAATACCAGGCCAAGGTGGGGGCATTGGTTGAGTCCAGGAGTTCAAGACCAGCCTGGGCAACATAGTGAGGCTGTGTCTCTACTAAAAACTAAAAAAATTAGCTGGGTGTGGGGGTGCATGCCTGTAGTCCCAGCTATTCAGGGGCACTGAGGCGGGAGGATGGGAAGTTGAGGCTGCGGTGAGCCAAGACTGCACCACTGCACTCCAGCCTGGGCAACAGACCAAGACACTGTCTCAAAACAAACAAACAAACAAACAAACAAACAAAACACACACACAATCCATGCTTACAGCATAATTAGGAGACAGAAAACACCACAAACTATGATGGTAAAGTGCTGCCACCTGGCCACTGTTACTCTGAAGTCCTACTATCACCATTAACACCAGGGAGCTCAGTTCTCTGGTAGCATTCCCTACTGTGAACCCTACTGTGAACTGGCCTACAAAGGACAGCCACCTCTCAGTGAAAGTCTAGTAACTGTCATACTACAGCATGCAGGGTTACCACCACCACACTTAGCATTAACAAACAAATAAGAATCCTGGTACTTAGAATAGAATAAGAATACACAGAATAGACTAAGTTAAGGAAAAGAGGAGAATGGACAAATACAAGAGAAAGAAGGCGGAGGAGGAAAAAAAAAAAGGAGAAAGAGGAAGAGAAGAAAAAAGGGGCTGGGCGTGGTGGCTCACGCCTATAATCCCAGCACTTTGAGAGGCTGAGGCGGGCACATCACCTAAGGTCAGGAGTTTGAGACCAGCCTGGCAAACATGATGAAATCCTGCCTCTACAAAAAAAAAAATATTAGCCGGGTGCGGTGGCGGGCACCTGTAATCCCCACTAGTCAGGAGGCTGAGGCAGGAGAATGGCTTGAACCCGGGAGGCAGAGGTTGCAGTGAGCCGAGATGGTGTCACTGCACTCCAGCCTGGGTGACAGAATGAGACTCCGTCTCCAAAAAAAAAAAAAAAAAAAAAAAAGAAGAAGAAAATAAAAGAAAATTCTAGAAAAGGTAAACTAATCTATAGCGACAGAAAGGAGATCAATGGTTACTTGGATGTCAGGAGTGGAGAGAGAGATTGATTGATTGCAAAGGGGTACAAGAGGATGATGGAAAGGTTTTATATCTTGATTGTGGTGGTGGTGTCCCAGGTGTATATGGTATATCTGTCAAAATGCATAGAATTTTACACTTTAACTGTATAATTTATTATATTGAAATTATACCCCAATAATTTTTTTTTTTTTTTTTTTTTTTTTTTGAGATGGAGTTTCGCTCTTGTTGCCCAGGCAGCAGTGCAATGGCGTGATCTCGGCTTACCACAACCTCTGCCTCCCCGGTTCAAGTGATTCTCCTGCCTCAGCCTCCCGAGTAGCTGGGATTACAGGCATGTGCCACCATGCCCGGCTAATTTTGTATTTTTAGTAGAGACAGGGTTCCTCTGTGTTGGTATGGCTGGTCTTGAACTCCAGACCTCAAGTGATCCGCCCACCTTGGCCTCCCAAAGTGCTGGGATTACAGGCGTAAGCCACTGCACCCAGCCTTCATGTATAACTTTTAACTCTCCGTAAACGTAATTACTGTTGACTGGAAGCTTTACTGATAACATAAACAGTAGATTATCACATATGATGTATGTTCTATGTATTATACACTGTATTCTTACAATAAAATAAGCTAGAGAAAAGAAAATGTTATGCCTGTAATCCCAGCACTTTGGGATGCTGAGGCAGGAGGAATGCTTAGGACAGGAGTTCAAGACCATCCTGGGAAATGTAGTGAGAATCCGTTTCTACAAAACATTTAAAAAATAGCTGGGTTCAGGAGGCTGAAGTGGGAGGATCGCTTGAGCCTGGGAGGTGAAGGTTGCACTGAGCCAAGATCTTGCTACTGCACTCCAGCCTGGGCAACAGAGCAAGACACTGTCTTTAAAAAAAAAAAAAAAAAGCGGGGGAGAGAGAATATATTTACTATTCATTAAGTGGAAGTGGAAATGGCTCATCATAAAGTCTTCATCTTCATCGTCTTCATGTTGAGTAGGCCAAGGAGGAGGAAAAGAGGGGTTGGTTGGAGTATTAGTGGGAGAAGAGGCGGAAGAGGTAGAATAGGGGGTTGCGGGGGCGGGGGTTCAGAAGAGCCAGGCATATCGGTATAACATTTTTTTTTTTTTTTCGAGATGGAGTCTTGCTCTGTTGCCCAGGCTGGAGTGCGGTGGTGTGATCTCAGCTCACTGCAACTTTCGCCTCCCAGGTTCAAGTGATTCTCCTGCCTCAGCCTCCTGAGTAGCTGGGATTACAGATGCCCACCACCACAACTGGCTAATTTTTATATTTTTAGTAGCAATGGGGTTTTACCATGTTAGCCAGACTGGTCTGGAACTCCTTTCCTCATGATCCGCCCACCTCAGCTTCCCAAAGTGCTGGGATTACAGGTGTGAGCCACTGCGCCTGACCAGTATAACTTTTATTGGAAAAAATCCACATGTAAGTGGATGGATTTGAATTGCACAGGTCCATTTATATGTTGATTTTCTTCCATCTCTGGGGTAACATTTCTATCACCCTCTTAAAGTTTTCTTGCACCCTTTTGCAACCAAACTCTCTCTTAATCCTTGACATTCGAGCAACCACTGGTCTGCTGTCACTATAGTTCAGTTGGCATTTTCTAGAATTTATCCCATGAGAAAAACTTAGGCAAATGTACAATAATATATGTATATTTATCTCAGTGTTGTTTAGACTTGTCAACTGAAGAAAAAAATTAAATGACCATTATTAAAAGACTGAATAATGACCATCTATACAATAAAATACTGTACACCAATTGTAAGAGTAAATATAGTGCTAAGGTAAAATTTTTTTATGTAAGTAATACATGGTACATTCTGTTATACAAAAGGAAACCATTACAAAAAGGGTAAGGCTCTTTTGTCACTCCCAACCCAGAAAATCACTGTAAAAGTTTGATGTGCATTTTTCCAGGCTTTTTCTATGCATGTATACATCTACATGCATATTTATACACATATAAAAATATATATTAATTTTTTTTGAGACAGTCTTGCTCTATTGCCCAGACTGGAGTACAGTGGCACGATCTTGGCTCACTGCAACCTCCGCCTCCCCGGCTCAAGCTATTCTCCTGCCTCAGCCTCTCAAGTAGCTGGGATTACAGGCACCTGCCACCACGCATGGCTAATTTTTTGTATTTTTAGTAGAGACAGGTTTTCACCATGTTGGCCAGGCTGGTTTTGAACTCCTGATCTCAAGTGATCTGCCCACCTCAGCCTCCCAAAGTGCTAGCATTACAGGCATAAGCCACCATGCCCGGCCACATAATAGTATTTTGAAGGTACATGGGTTTTGCACAAATTCCTTATCCTATGTCCAGTTCTGCAACCTGCCTTTTCTACTCAACAATGTCTTTGTAATCTCTTCATGTTAGTACATACAATATACAATTTACCTTTTTCTCAATAGCTACCTATAACAGACATTTCATAGTGTATTTGGCCTTGCCTTTACTGAGAAATCTTTAGATGAATTCTAACTTTTTGCCATTGCTAAATTAAATTTATATGTATTGATATAGAAATATCTCTATATTATATTAAGTTTTTTAGAAAGCTGAAGTGGAATATTTATATAGACATAAACTTTTATATAGATATCAAAAAGATTGGAAGGACACCAGTTTGTACATTATTTTAGTGGAAGGAAGGAGATTGGTTTATAAACAGACTTTGACTTTTTCTTCTTTTTCTTTTTTGAGACAGTTTCACTCTTGTTGCCCAGGTTACAGTGCAATGGCACAATCTTGGCTCACTGCAACCTCCGCCTCCTGGGTTCAAGTGATTCTCCTGCCTCAGCCTCCCAAGTAGCTGATATTACAGCATGTGCGACCACGCCCGGCTAATTTTGTATTTTTAGTAGAGATAGGGTTTCTCCATGTTGGTCAGGCTGGTCTTGAACTCCTGACCTCAGGTGATCCACCCGCCTCAGCCTCCTAAAGTGCTGGGATTACAGGCATGAGCCATCGTGCCCGGCCTTTTTTCTTTGAGACAGAGTCTTGCTCTGTTGCCCAGGCTGGAGTACAGTGGCACCATCTCAGCTCACTGCAACTTATGCCTCTTGGGTTCAAGCTATCCTCCTGCCTCAGCCTCCCGAGAAGCTGAGATTACAAGTATGCGCCACCATGCCTGGCTAATTTTTTTGTATTTTTTCACCATGTTGGCAAGGCTGGTCTTGAACTCTGACCTCAAGCGATCCACCTGCCTTGGCCTCCCAAAGTGCTGGGAATACAGGTGTGAGTCATGGCACCCAGCCAGACTGACTTTTCCAATTTTTTCAGTGATAATCTTTTTTCCTGATAATATGTTCACAACCAAGTAATACCAGGGACTGCTGAGAAGTGGATGATGAAGGGTGATAAGGTATAGACTGTGCCCTTCTCTTTGCAGCTCCTGAGAGGGGTTGGGGAGGGACTGGGGGAGGTGGGAAACAGCTTTGGCTGCCCAGAGCAGCTCTGAAGGGGGCCCGATGCTGAACAGGATATCTGAGGGCAGAGCGGGACACCTATTCTGGGGATGGAAGGAGGAAAGACCGTTGAGGCCACTTCCTAGGAGGAGGACTAGGGGTGGGAGAAGTGATCTTCCGCTTAAGGACCCAGCCCACCCTTCACCCACTTCAGGTATGGACTTGAGACAGAGAAGAGATTTAAAATCAGATTTAAAACCATCATCTCCCAGGAGCGTGGCCTCCTCCACCTGCTCCCCAACTGTTCTGGTTCCAAAGGTTCAAGCCAGGTTCAACTCCCACTCCTCTAGTCTCCAAATAAGCATAGCACGGAGAGTCTGAGTGAAAATCCACTTTAATAATCCAGCTTCAGCTCAGCTAAGAACTTCCCCTCTCAGGTGCAAAGGGATGGCAGGGAAGTCTTTCCAAGAGGGCTCAATCCACTAAGAGATTATGGCTCAGAGAAGGGAACAGCTCAAAGAAGCCCTATAATGGGAGGCAACATGGAATTTGAAATTAGTGAGTGACCAGATGGAGATGTCCTACCACCCACCTCATACCAACATTATGTTCCAGCAGGAGAAGCACCGAGGTTTCATCTGTTCTTGACAGCCACCCCAGTCTTCTCAGCCCTGATACCCTCTTCCCATCCCTTCATTTTCCATTTCTTTGGGTCAGGGCCCCTGAGCCTTTAGAAGAATATGTACCGTTGTTTTATCTCTTTTTTCTCTTTTGTAGAGACATGGTCTTGCCATGTTGCTCAGGCTGATCTCAAACTCCTGGCCTAAGCAATCATCCTACCTTCCAAAGTGTTGACATTACAGCATGAGCCATTGTGGTTGGCCAGGACCCTTGTTTTCCTACATGGCCCCAGTAAGACAACCAGCCCCCACTACTCAGGCCAGTCACTTTGTGATGGCAATGCTGTCCCAGCAACCAATCCAGGCACTAGAGGGGAAGGAGCCCAGCTGCCATTGAGAGGGTCTGGGGTGGGTTACCTTGAAGAGGGTGAGGGTCTGGAGGACTCCTGTAGTACAGGCCATCTCCCGGATAGAGTGCATGGCCAGTTGGGGGCTGCCTAAATCTAGCACCCGCAGCCCCAGCCGAGAAGCCAAGATAGGTCCAATGGTGGTTCCACAAGGGGAGTCATTCCGGACCATGAGATCCTAGGGGGAGAAGGAGACTCATGAGCAATATGCAGTGTGTGCTTATCAGAGCCAAGGAGGACGCCATCTTAGAACTGCAGGGCGGGAAGGGGCTTGGGAGACAGTCCATTCGGAGCAAAAATCAAAGCCAATGCTAAATGGCAGACCCCAAAGGACAATATATTCTGAATTGGTCCCATTCGCTCTCCATCACCACCACCCTAGTTCCAATCCATTCTCCACACAGCAGGAAGGGGGATTTTAAAAAGTATCCATCCTTGTCACCCTCTTGCTTAATATCCACACCCAGAGAAAAAGAACACTCAGTGATATTAATGTCTTTAAAAATATTGCTACTGACATTTTGAAATGATTTTCTTTATATTATGGTAAAAGAGTCAATAAGAAAATGAAAATACGATGCTAGATATCAAGGTTTTCAGTGTAAGAGGAAACAGAATTACAAAATCAAATTGGTAATAACTATTTAACTAACCAAGAATAATTTTATGAATAAGAATTACGGTATTAACTCATGATTTTTATTTAAACATTTTTATTTTATTTTATTTATTTTGAGATGTAGTCTCCCTGCCATGCCCAGGCTGGAGTGCAGTGGCACGACCTCAGCTCACTGCAACCTCTGCCTCCTGGGTTCAAGTGATTCTCCTGCCTCAGCCTCCCGAGCAGCTGGGATTACAGGCACCCACCACCACGCCCAGCTAATTATTGTGTTTTTAGTAGAGATGGGGTTTCACCATATTGGCCAGGCTGTTCTCGAACTCCTGACCTCAACTGATCCATCCATCTCGGCCTCTCCAAGTGCTGGGATTACAGGCCTGAGCTACTGCACCTGGCTTCATGATTTTTAAAATATGTACTTTTTTCTTGCTGTGTCCATGGAAATGTTCCCAAAGTACCATCCCCTCCCCAAAGAACAATGAACACTTGCAGTGCCAGACCATGGTCTCTAATACCATTGCTCATCAAAAGCTATTGAGTCTGGGGGGTGAAATGAACAAGACACGCCTGCAATTTTTGTTGTTCCAAAGAGCAAGGAGACTTCCAAGAGTCAAAGGCCACAGGGGTTATGCTGAAGGGGCTCCCATTGGTCAAAGCCATGACAATTCACACATCAAATATAATAATTATAGTGGACACTGAATAAATGAAATTCCATGATCTATGATAGTCAGAAAGGGAAAAGCAGGCCAGGTGTGCTGGCTCACACCTGTAATCCCAGCACTTTGGGAGGCCAAGGCGGGCAGATCACATAATGCCAGGAGTTCGAGACCAGCCTGGCCAACATGGTGAAACCCTGTCTCTATTAAAAATACAAGAAACAGGCCGGGTGCGGTGGCTCACGCCTATAATCCCAGCATTTTGGGAGGCCGAGGTGGGCGGATCACGAGGTCAGGAGATCAACACCATCCTGGCTAACAGGGTGAAACCCCGTCTCTACTAAAAATACAAAAAAATTAGCGGGGCCTGGTGGTGGGCGCCTGTAGTCCCAGCTACTCGGGAGGCTGAGGGCAGGAGAATGGCGTGAACCCAGCAGGTGGAGCTTGAAGTGAGCCGAGATCACGCCACTGCACTTCAGCCTGGGCGACAGAGCAAGATTCCAACTCAAAGGAAAAAGAAAAAAACAAATACAAGCAACAGCCAGGCATGGCGGCTCACGCCTGTAATCCTAGCACTTTGGGAGGCCCAGACGGGCGGATCACGAGGCCAGGAGATCGAGACCATCCTGGCTAACACGGTGAAACCCCATCTCTACTAAAAATATAAAAAAATTAGCCGGGCGTGGTGGTGGGCGCCTGTAGTCCCAGCTACTCGGGAGGCTGAGGGCAGAATGGTGTGAACCCAGGAGGCGGAGCTTGAAGCGAGCCAAGATCACGCCACTGCACTTCAGCCTGGGCCACAGAGCAAGATTCCAACTCAAAGAAAAAAGGAAAAAAATATATATATATATAAGAAACAGCCAGGCATGGTGGTGCACGCCTGTAATCCCAGCTACTCGGGTGGCTGAGGCATGAGAATCTCTTGAACCTGGGGGGAGGAGGTTGCAGTGAGCAGAGCCTGGGCGACAGAGCGAGACCCTGTCTTAAAAAAAAAAAAAGGAAAAAGGAAAAGGAAAAATCCTTCTTTGTCACTATTTGAGATGACACTTCACCTTGAAAAGTGGATAACAGAAAGAATTAGCATTTATCCTGCTTTCCAATAGGAATGATATTCCATGATAACCAAAGAACCCTAGTTGATTGGAGGGAAGAAGTTCCACTTCACAGAAGAATGGAAGACTGAAAGAATTCAGGGGAAGCAGGCATTTTTCGGTAAATTCTAATGAAATTACTGATTTAGGCAAGGATTACTGTGTTAAAACCATTAGGTGTCTGGTTAATAGGGAACTCATCACTTATATGGGTCACTGTCAGGTCAATAGTGGGAAAACCACCATATAATGAAGGGGTAAGAGGCCATCACTGGTCCAGTGGTCAATCTTTGCAAGGCTAAGGGTGGCCCACCCAGATATCATGTGTGTGATGCCATATGAATACACCAGCCATGTCTTCTAGCCAAAAATGTTTAACTTGAGGCTGGGCACAGTGGCTTACGCCTGTAATCCTAGCACTTTCGGAGGCTGAGGTGGATGGATCACTTGAGGTCAGGAGTTCAAGACCAGTCTGGCCAACATGGTGAAACCCTGTCTCTACTAAAAATACAAAAATTAGCTGGGCATCATGGTGCACACGTGTAATCCCAGCTACTTTGGAGGCTGAGACAGAAGGATCGCTTGAACTGGGGAGGTGGAGGTTGCAATGAGCCGAGATCACGCCATTAGACTCCAGCCTGGGCAACAGAGTAAGACTCTCACTCTGTCAAAAAAAAAAACAAAAAACTTTAACTTGAATGCATCAAGTCTTTAGAAATTCCAGTTGATAGGAAATACAGGGCTTACAGACAAGCGAAAGACACCATGGGGCAGCAAGGAGACATATCCAGAAGTTTCTTGAATAAGCCAATGTAAAAAGGGGTGGAAGGAACTGTGCTACGTTAGAAGACATTTAAGCAACATATTAGCCAAATATAACGCATGGTCCTGAGTTGGATACTAGGGTGGGTCAAATAACTGTAAAAAAATATTTTGAGGATAACTGGGGAAAATGGAAAGTTATCTGTGCATTAGATGAGGTACAAGTTTACTGAAACAACAATTTCCTGAAATGGGATTGAGACTGGTAGATCATGCCTGTAATCCCAGCAGTTTGGGAGGCCAAGATGGGAGGATTGCTTGAAGCCAGGAGTTCAAGACCAGCCTGGGCAACATAGCAAGAACCCCATTTTAACTAAAAATAGAAAATTAGCCAGCATGGTGGCATGCATCTGTAGTACCAGCTACTAGGGAGGTTGAGGCAGGAAGATCTCCTGAGCTCAGGAGTTTGAGGGTGCAGTGAGCTATGATCATGCCACTGCACTCCATCCTGGGAGACAAAGCAAGACCGTTTCTAATTTTAAAAAAACAATTAAAAAAAAACTGAAATAGAAAGGTGAAGATGACTGAGTGAAAAGAGGCAACAAAAATATATCCAATATAATATCATTTTTAAAAACTGTATATGAAGTTCATGCATAGAAAAAAATCTGGAAGACTACACCAAATTTCTGCAGATTAGTGTTTTACTTTCTCATCTCTATCTGTATTTTCTAATTTTCTAAAATACATGTGTCCTACTTCTGCCGTAAGTTATTAAAGAAAAATCTCCCAATGTCTTCTCACTGCCTTAGAATAAAATTGAAATGCCCTTCCATGGCCTAGGTATTCCTGCATGATCACTGAGCTGGGCCTCTTCCCTGACCCCCTCCTGCTCTCATCCTGGCTCTACCATCCTGCCTTTCTCTCCTCCTAATAGAGAGCTCATTCCTGGTCCCCTTGGGGCCTTTCTACTTGTGCCCTCTGGCTGGGACCCTCCCATAGCTGCTTGTTTCTCAGTGGTTAGGTCTCAGCTCCAATATCCAATATCAGAGAAGGCTTTCTGGGGGCAGAACAATTCAGCTTTCTGAAAGGAAGAGCTAGCACTGTACAGCAGAAAGAGCCCTGGGCTGGGAGTCAGGATGCTGCGGTTCTACGCCTGACTATGCCAGAACTTGCCTGCTATGATTGTCACTGGACCACCCATGCCCGAGTCCCTGATATAGACAGGTAGATAGATATAGAAATAGACAGTCATGCACTACATAGTGACATTTCAGTCAAGGATAGACTACATGGCAGTGGTCTCATGAGATTATAATGGAGCTGAAAAATTCCTGTCGCCTAGTGACATCACAGCTGTCGCAATGTTGTGGCACAATGCATGACTCACTTGTCTGTGATGACGCCGGTGTAAATAAATCTACTGTGCTGCCAGTCATATAAAAGCATAACACATGCAATTATGTACAGCATGCAATACCTAAGAATGATAATAAATGACTATGTTATGGTTTATGTGTTTACTATATTATGCTTTTTATTGTTATTTATTTATTTTGAGACGGCGTTTCACTCATTGCCCAGGCTGGAGTGCAATGGCGCCATCTTGGCTCCCTGCAACCTCTGCCTCCCAGGTTCAAGCGATTCTCCTGTCCCAGACTCCTGAGAAGCTGGGATTACAGGTGTGCACCACCGCACCCAGCTAATTTTTGTATTTTCAGTAGAGACGAGGTTTCACCATGTTGGCCAACTGGTTTTGAACTCCTGACTTCAAGTGATCCGCCCGCCTCGGCCTCCCAAAGTGCTGGGATAACAGGCGTAAGCCACAATGCCCGGTCTATTGTTATTTTAGAATGTACTCCTACTTATTGGGGGGAAGAAAAAAGTTAACTGTAAAACAGCCTCAGGCAGGTTCTTTAGGAGCTGTGCCAGAAGGAGCTTTGCCAGAAGAAGGCATTGTTATCATAACAGATAGCAGCTCCCTGAATGTCAGTATCCCTGAAGACCTTCCAGTGGGACAAGATGTTGAGGTGGAAGACAGGGACATTGATAATCCTGATCCTGTATAGGCCTAGGCTAATGTGTATGTTTCTGTCTTGGTTTTTAACCAAAAAGTTTAAAAATTTTTAAAATAACTAAAAATTTTAAAAATAGAAAAAAGCTTATAGAATAAGGATACAAAAACGAAATTATTTTGAATAGCTGTACTATGTGCTTGCGTTTTAAGCCAAGTGTTATTACAAAGGAGTCAAAAATTTAAAAAATGGAAGTTTACAAAGTAAAAAAGTTGGCCGGGCGCAGTAGCTCACGCCTGTACTCCCAACACTTTGGGAGGCCCAGGCAGGCAGATCACAAGGTCAGGAGTTCGAGACCAGCCCAACCAACAGGGTAAAACCCCATCTCTACTAAAAATACAAAAATTAGCTGGGTATGTGGTGGGTGCCTGTAATCCCAGCTACTCAGGAGGCTGAGGCAGGAGAATCGCTTGAACTAGGGAGATGGAGGTTGCAGTGAGCTGAGATCGCGCCACTGCACTCCAGCCTGGGTGACAAAGCGAGACTCCGTTTCAAAAATAAATAAATAAATAAATAAATAAATAAA
Source organism: Macaca fascicularis (assembly GCF_037993035.2). NCBI lineage: Eukaryota > Metazoa > Chordata > Mammalia > Primates > Cercopithecidae > Macaca > Macaca fascicularis. Next base: position 115,311,604 of record NC_088386.1, read on the forward strand.
TAACAGTCAGCTAATTTATTGTTGAAGAAATACAATTTTCAAAATAAAGCCTAAGTGTCCAGCATTGATAAAATCTACACTAGTGTATAGTACTGTCCTAGGCCTTCACATTCACTCACCATTCAGGGCAACTTCGAGTGCTGTAAGCTCCATTCATAAGTGCCCTATACAGGTGGACCATTTTTAATCTTTTATAACATATGCTTGCTGTACCTTTTCTCTTTCTTTCTCTTTTTTTTTTTTTTTTGTTTTGTTTTTTGGAGACAGGGTCTCACTCTGTCACCCAGGCTGGAGTTCAATGGCAAGATCTCAGCTCACTGCAACCTCCACCTCCCGGGCTCAAGAGATCCTTCCCAAGTAGGGAAGGCCTCCCAAGTAGCTGGGACTACAGGCATGCACCACCACGCCTGGCTAATTTTTGTATTTTTTGGTAGGATGGGGTTTCACCATGTTGGTCAGGCTGGTTTTGAACTCCTGACCTCAAGTGATCTGCCTGTCTTGGCCTCCCAAAGTGCTGGGATTACAGGTGTGAGCCAACGTGCCTGGCCTCCTGTACCTTTTCTGTTTAGGTATACTTACCATTTTGTTACAATTACCTACAGTTTTCAGCACAGTAAGAAGCCGTACAGGTTTGCAGCCTAGGAGCAATGGGCTACACCACACAGCCTGGGTGCACAGCAGGCTGTCCGTCTCGGTTTGTGTACATACACTCCATGATGCTCACACAACAACAAAATTGCCTAATGATGCCATTTCCCAGAACGTATCCCTATTGTTAAGCAATGCATGACAGTATATGTGTGTATATATGCGTATGTACAATACTGTGTTACATACATATATGTATACAACATATATATGTACACAAACACACTGAGGAGAAAGGACTAGATGGCTGATTTCTCAGGCAAGAGAGAAAATGGGTAGCTGGGGTTCCATACTCCCCAGCCCTGAACTTTCCCTGTGGAAGCTCCTAGGGTGTGTACGAGACACAGGAAAGTGGGGGTGCTGCAGGGAAAGACAGGCCTACCGTGTGCCAGGAGCACACTGTACCTTCAGTCTTCATAGAAATCCAGCAAAGTAGGCATCACTATCACTATTCTACAGATGTGGAAACTGAGACTTAGAAAGGCTAGGAGACTACTCCAAGGTCACACAGCTAGCACCGCTGCAGAGCCAGCATGGAATCCAGCTATATTCAAAATCCCTACTTTGCTCACTCTACTGGGACCCCCTCCACTGAAGGCCATCTACCAGGTTCCCTGTTCATGGGGGGCCCATCTGTTTGTGTCCCCACCAAGCTCCCTCCATCACACCTTGCCAGGCAGGGCCCGCCCTCACCTGCAGGGGGACCTTGACTTTGTTGGCCACCTCTCGGATCAGGGCCTCTGACACTGCGTTTGAGGCATAGCGTTGCTTGCTGTTCACCTTGATCACGGGGCCCTGGGGAGAGTCAAGGGTGAGGCAGAGGTAATGACAGGCCCAAAGGGAATGAGTGGGGGCCCAGAACAGCCAGGCCTCCAAGTCCCCAGGGAGAAATGGCACATCTCACCTTGTGGAATAAGGGCCGGTGGTTCTCCTCATGCTTGTCCCTGTAAGAGACAGGTAAGGGCCAGGCATAGCAAACAGGAGGAGGCCTGTCAACACTCACCACCCTCCCATGGCAGACATCACTAATAGATCACCACTCTTTCCCGCCCAGCCCAGTGGGACTTTAGAGTCATTCCATACACAGGGTTCCGGGCAGCCTCTAGTAATAGATGGAAACAAGTTTGTAGACAAAGGCTATTCCACACACCTGGGTTAGGCATTGCATGACTTTGATCGAGTTGGTCTCGGAGTAGTGAAAAGGAAGTGCCCCTGAACCTCCCAGCAGAATGAAGAAGGGAGAAAGGAAGAGGCTGGGGCCAGGGCAGAGCCTTGAGGCAGGCTACGCTTGGGTCCCCAGTTATGTGAAGACTGTGACTGGCACTAGAGACTCACAGGTAGTTGGGATGCACAGCATGGGCCATGTCTGCGCTGATCATGAAGGACTTGGGTATGGCTTCCTCAAAGGCCGTCGGGTGCTGGCACGAGGCTGAGATCCGCCGCAGCACCAGCTCTGTCAGCAGTGACTGTGCTCCCTGTGCACTCTCAGACCCCACCTGGCGACAGCAGAGTCCTGACTCTAGGAATCTGGGCTCAGGGGCCTGATCTTGGAAGCCAGTGAGAGGGGTCCACTGCCCAACTAGCCCAAAACCCCACTGAGTCACTGGGTGTTCTTAGCAACACCCCTAACCTGGGGTCATCACTGAACACTGGACAGTGGGCTGAGGCCAAACTAACTCGCAGTCTTAACAGTACTGATGGGTTTCCTGCACTACTCCCCTTCCTCCTCCTGTGACCCTCACATCACAGGATGACAGGGTCATCCTGTGACCCTCAGCAGAGGTGCCCCACCAGACTGGTTAATTTTCTTTTATGCATATGACAGAGACTGCTAACTGTCCACGATATCTTTTATAACAGAACACCCAAGTTGTAGTTGAGCACTTAACTACCTAGCTAGAGATGACATTCCCAGGCTCCCCTGCAGCTAAGTTCTGTGGAATGTAAGCAGTGATGAATGTCATTTCTGGATTACACCCTTAAAGCCAGGGGGTGTCTACTGCCCCTTTTGTATTTTTAGTAGAGACAGGGTTTCACCGTGTTAGCCAGGATGGTCTCGATCTCCTGACCTCGTGATTCGCCTGTCTCAGTCTCCCAAAGTGCTAGGATTACAAGCGTGAGCCGCGCCCAGCCTTCTTTTCCTTTTTTTTTTTTTTGCCAAATTCAAATTGCCCTTCCTACTAACTCAGTGCAGACATGATGGCCAGAGCTGGAACGGCCACTCTGAATCCTGAAATGGAAGTCATGTGTTCAGGATGGCAGGGACCCCTACTAAACTGTTAACTCTGACCTGGGTTGTTACATGAGAGAGCACTATCTGTTCCAGCTCTCTTATGCAGCTGAGACTGCAGCCTCACACACACAGGCATCATGAGGACCTACTCTGTGCTGAGCCCTGGGGCTACGAGGAGGGACTGGGTAGAGTCCCTGTCCTAAAGGAAGAAGCTCACCATGTGGCACAAAGAGAGATACAGGAAAGACGGTCACCCTCGAATAAGCAGATGTATGTTGAGTCAGAGGAGACACCAAGTGCTAAGAAGGCCCAGGTGGCATCTCCTCTGTCTTTGGGGCCCCCAGAAGAGCCCTGGCTCATGGTGGATGCCTGGCACAAGTTGGCTGTGGAAGACTCTGCAGAGGGGACCCTCCCCAGAACCCTCCACGTACCTCTTCGTTGTCATACAGTGTGATCATGCGCACATGAGGCTCCGTGGCCAGGGAGCCAGGGCCTGCACAGGAATCTATCAAGGCCTGGTTCAGGGAAGGAAATGAGAGCATCATCTCCAACTTCCTTCTGCTGGAACTCAGCCCACCAGCACTTTGGGTGTGCACACTTCCCCGTCCACCAGCACCTTGGGTGTACACGTTCCCCTGTCTGCCTTCCGTGGCCATGGCTTTTATCAATTAGGGCACTGCCTGGCAGAGGGTGTGGTGGGAACCTTTCTTTTCTTTTTTTTTGTCGAGACAGAGTCTCGCTCTGTCGCCCAGGCTGGAGTGCGATGGTGTGATCTCGGCTCACTGCAAGCCCCGCCTCCAGGGTTCACGCCATTCTCCTGCCTCAGCCTCCCGAGTAGCTGGGACTATATGCGCCCGCCACCACACCAGGCTAATTTATTTTTTGTATTTTTAGTAGAGATGGGGTTTCACCGTGTTAGCCAGGATGGTCTCAATCTCCTGACCTCGTGATCTGCCCGTCTCAGCCTCCCAAAGTGCTGGGATTACAGGCGTGAGCCACCGTGCCCAGCCTTCTTTTCTTTCTTTTTCCTTTTTTTTTTTTTTGCCAAATCAATAGCTACATAGGTAGAAACCTTTAGGGTGTGGTAGGGACCGACTTCCTTCCTTCCTTCTTTCCTTCCTTCCTTCTTCCTTCCTTCCTTCTTTCCTTCCTTCTTCCTTCCTTCCTTCCTTCTTCCTTCCTTCCTTCCTTCCCTCCCTTCCCCCTCACTCCTTCCTTTTCTTCCTTTTGTTGCCAAATCAATAGCTAGGTAGAAACTTTTTCAACTGGGACAGGAGGCACCATCCTTTGGGTGTTCTCTACCTTCCCATGCAAAAGCCAGTAGGAAGATGTGGAGGAAGAAGAGAGGAAGAGCTGAGAGTCCTGGAAAGTCAAAAGGCTACACAGATCACATAAACTGATTGGCCTCAGGGAAAAGACTAACGTTCAAAGAGATGACAGACTCCATCAAGGTGACATGACTGGCTGGCTGCCTGCAGAAGTGGATGCAGGTCCCAGGTCCGGCTCTGGTCTCAGTTACAGCTCAAAGCCTATCTCCAGCCACAGGATTACAGGGAAGGAAAGGCAGAAAAAGGCAGAGGGAGATCAAGGGCAAGAGCAGAGAAAGAAAGGGAATTGACTAGGGTGGAGAGAAGGTAGGGAATAGCAAGGTGACTAGGAAGACAGGCTACCTGACTGAGATCCCAAGAAACAGGGAGAAGGCTGGGGCTTAAGCCTGAGGGGTGGAGTAGGAAGCAGAAGGAGGTGGATGATACTGCCTTGTGGGGTGATAAGGCCTTTCCCTGAGGCAGAGGTTAACTTCAGGAGAAGCAGCAGGAGCAAAGGCTAGGATAAGACACCGTGGTGCTCTAATCAACTTGTCAGCCTTCCTCTTGCCTCAACCCCCTGACAGTGCAAGGACAGAGTCCAAAGGTAGTGATGCTGAGGCTGCAGCATTTAGGGCCCCCTCCTGGTCCATCCAGCACCAGCAGACTGAGCAGGTAGACAATGGCCCTCTCTCACAACCTGCTGGGGCTTTAGGCAGCTCTTCCGACCCCAAACATGCCATCTCTGCTGGTGGTATGTACTGCCTAGGGTGCCCCAGCTCCTCACCTGCAGGGCACAGAAGCAACTGTGCAGATTGTCCAGCCGAGGAGCAAAGATGAACTCATCATAGGCACCACCCAAGACCTAGAGAGATAAGACAGTCAGCCCGACCTTCAACCCTCCACCCTTACTCACCTTTCTTTTGCTCCCAAGGGCCTCCTTGGTTTCTTGTGCAACCTCTCCCTGACCCCGGGCTTAGTGCACTATTTTCTTTTTTCTTTTTTTTTGAGATGAAGGTTCGCTCTTGTTGCCCAGTCTGAAGTGCAATGGCTTGATCTCAGCTCACTGCAACTTCTGCCTCCTGGGTTCCAAGGATTCTCGTGCCTCAGCCTCCTGAGTAGCTGGGATTACAGGCACGCACCACCAGGCCCAGCTAATTTTTGTATTTTTATTAGAGACGGGGTTTCAACATGTCGGTCAGGCTAGTCTTGAACTCCTGACCTTATATGATTCCTCCCGCCTCGGCCTCCCAAAGTGTTGGGATTCCTTGCTGGGCAGGACTGAGCAGAGACTGGAGAAGGGGGCTGGGCTGGCGCTGAGGAACAGAAGGGTGGAGGCCAATAGCTCTTGACCTCTTCCTGTGGGTCAAGAAGAGGAAGGGCTGAATTGTTACCAAAAAGCCCAAAGAAGTGAACAGAGGAAACCAGTCAAAAAACAGAAACAGAAACTCAGTACATGTTCAAGCAGTACAGAGCATCCAAAGATTTAGCAATCTCTGACCATCAGCAACAGCGAGACAGAGAACAGATGGCCACATCCAGACCTCTTTCCCTAAGCAGTTCAGTGTCAGTGTGGGTCAAAGCAGACAGGGCCCACCTATAGAAGAAACTCCTGTGGAATCTGTAAAAAGGGCCAATTCCAAGACAGTCCTAGCAGGCAGGTCTGGGGTGGGGAACTTGTCTTTTTGAGAATCACCACCTAGAAACAGTGAGGGATGTGTCTACTGCGAAGAATGGGGATGAGAGTCACTGAGGGCTTGGTGGAGGTGAAGGGTGCTTCAGCAGGACTGGCTACGGGTGGCTGGGATCCTGGAGGCCCTCCACCCACAGGTTCCTACAGCCAGTCCTCACCGCAGGCTGGGTGTCTGCAAGGCAGAGCTCCATCTCCACTATGTCCTTGGGGCTCAGCCCCAGATGGGCACAGAGCAGAGACATGAGGACCGAATGGTGCCGCTCCTCCTGCAGAGCAGAAAGACGCTGGGAAGAGTCCATTCCTCCTCTCCTCCCCTCTTCTCAGGGGACTCCCCATGATCAGGGGACTCTTACCGCAGCACTGAGAGGCCCTGGCTCAGGAGTCCCCTTCTCCAGCTCCTCCTGGATGGCTGTGGCAAGAATGGGGACTCTGTGGGGAGACGTGGGTTGGGGGGGGATTGTGAGAAGGGCACAGCAGAGTGGGGCATCTGGTAAGTTCAGGTGCCTCCTGATGGGCAACTGCCCCTGCCCTTCAATTCCCAGCCCACTCCCCAAATGGCAAGGCTGTGAGGACCCTTAGAAATTAACTGGGTCCCAAGAGTAAAATGTGACTGTGGCTACCATTAGGTAATAATCACCTGATATCATTCTCCACCCCTCCCAGCCACCGCAGCCCCACCCCAGTCTCACAGGTGCATCTCTGTGTTAGGCCCAAAGTTCTCGTTGATGTTTTGCTGCAGATGGATGGCCAGGTGTGGGATGCGAAGAATGGGCCGTTCCACATGCACCAGCCGCTGCTCCAGCCGACCTGAGGTAGGGCACTGTGGCCAGCCAGACCAAGTCAGCCCAGGGTGCCTCCTATCCCAGTGATCAGTCTTCACTCAGACTAAGCAGGATGGTCCTCTGACCAGACTGCCTCCACCCCTCTTCCCCACGGGTACCCTGAGGAGTCTGGCAGTCAGTCTTCCGAGGAGGCTCTGCCATTCCCAACCTCGGTTCCCACCTTGACAATGACGCGTCCAGCCAGAGTCAGGTCACGGTCAAACCAGGTGCTCCAGATCCCGCCACCATAGGTCTCCACACCGACTTGCTGGAAGCCCACCTGGCTGCGGCGAGACCGACGTTTCACCTGAGTGTAAAGATGGAGAAGAAATCAGAGAAGGCTTCATGACGAGATGTGGAGATGAGACTTCAGCTACACAGACAGCGGATATTAGTGTCACATGAAAGACTCAAAGTGTGGAGGAAGAGGCCAAAAAGTTTACGTTCTCCCTTACTCCAGGGGATAGAGGCTCCAGTTTGTACCTCCTGGTTCTCTTTTGCCCTGTACTCCCCCTGACATCTCCTCCCACCCCAACACCGTCCCATTTCCTTACCCGGAGGCAGGGGCTGTCCGTGTGGGCCCCGATGAGGCTGAAGCCATTGCCAGGAACATACTGGCCCCCTACAGCAAAAGCTATGATGGTAGAGGAGTTCCTAGTCATGAAGTACTGAGGAGAAGGGGAGGAAAGACAGGGGTGTGAGTTGCATTAGCCATCTGGCACACAGGGCTTTGAGACCCAGCCTAGGGACCCGCCTTTCCATCCCCACCCCACCCCCAGTACCTTGCTCTCCGGCTTAATATTCCATTTCTCAGTCTCCTTGAGTTCACTGAAGCCAGCCTGGAGAAGGCGGTTGCGGCATTCAGCCACAGCTGTGGGAAAAGCACCCTCTCACAGCGATGGAAGCTGGTGAGGGACACATCAGCCTCCACTCTTCTCCCTTGCCCTGGCCACCACTTACCGTGGAAAGGAGAGGGACTCCGGTTCACGAACTTGAGGAGTTCCTTGGCCGCAGTCTGCACCGCCTCTTGGCGGGCCTTACCGTTCATGGCCACCTAGGGGAGGGTGCGCTCAGACTTTTACGAGGTCTGGGACCCCTGACCTTTCACCCAGGTTCCGAGGATTCTCCCATCCCCACCCCCAGAAGTGACCACTCCAAGGCACAAACCTCTGCTTATGCCCGTCCCCACCGACAGACCCAAACCCAGGGCTGAAACTCTCCGTTGAAAGCTTCAGCCCGCCGGCCCAGGATCACGACCCGGGCCCGCCCCTTAATCCGAACTTTAGCCCGACTCCCTAAGTCCCACCCCCATGTTCCTGCCCAGCTAGGAAATACTGTTCTGCTCCCAAACTCCGGGATCCCAAGCGGGCCCTATACTCTGAGGCGGCCTGCATCACGTGCGCGTCCCCAGCCCGGAGCCAAAGCCCTGTACTCCAAGGAACACCCTGACTCCTCCTCATCCACCTAGTCTCTCGCAGGACTCCCCCTTCCAGTCCCAGGAACGTCGTCAGGTCACCCTCCGCGAGGCTTTCGGTTTCGCTTTGGGTCGGGCGGCCCCACTGCAGCACCGCGCTAAGCTTGGGCCCGGGAGGGCGCCGGACCCGGTTTGGGATCGAAATTCAAGCGGGGCCGTCAGGAGCCACCTACTTGCATGGCTCCGCGCGTCGGGTCGTGTCCGCTCATCCGGCCTCCGGGCTCGGCCCGCCCCCACCGCGCCGCCTGCCCCGCCCCTCACCAGCCCTGCAAGTCCTCCGCTTGCCCCTTCAGGCCGAGCCGCACGCGCAGGCCGTCATCAGGCTTCCCCGGCCGCCCAGCCCCGCCCCGCCCCTCGGCGGGCTTACCCTATGCGCTCCGCCCCTAACTGGGCCCCCACCACCTGCCTTGCACCCGCCCTTGCTCCGCCCTTGCTCCGCCCTTGCTCCGCCCCTAGCTTGGCCACCCCGTCCGCCCCGCCCCTCGCCAGGCAGCACGGCCCGCCGTGCCCTTAGTCAAGCTTCCTCGTCCGCCCCGCCTCTCGCCAGGCTGCACCGCCCTCCCCGCTTTGCCCCGCCCCTCACCGGGTTTCCCCACTCCGCTTCGGCCCTCGCTGTACCCCACCACTCGCCCTGTCCCCGCCCTTGCTCCGCCCCTAGTCTGGCTGCACAGCCCGCCCCGCTCTTCGTCAGGCCTCCCTGCGCTTCCCGCCCCTAGTCAGGCAGTGGCGCCCACTCCGCCCCGCTCCTCCCCAGGCTGCGCCACACGCCCCGCCCCTAGTCACGCTTCTTCGTCCGCCCCGCCCCCTCGCCGTACCGTCCGCCCCGCTTCCGCCCCATCCCTCTCCAGGCCGCGCCTCCGCCTTCGCCCCGCCCCCGTCTCCGCCCCTGCGGGGGCTGCCCGCCCCGCACCCCCCGGCCCCCGCCGAGCGACCCGCAGCTGCCGCCAGGGCCCTCTGCCGCCGCGGAGGTGCTAGGACAGCCGCGGACGGCCCCCTTCCCCGTGCCCCGTGCAGCGAGGGCAATAAAAAACTCGCCCCTTCCAGCTCACCGGGGCCAACGGGTACGGTACAAAGTGCTGTCTCTCGCCACAGCCGCCCTTGTGACAAAGCAATAAGGCTAATGTCCATGGGGAGCTCACGGTGAGCTTTAGCTTTATGATAAAGCTTGGCTTGTTACCTCGTTTCATCTTTACATCTGGCCCATCAACTATGTACTCTTACTGTCCCCAGTTTATGCATGGATAAGGAAAGCTGAGATACGGAGACGAGTGATCCATCGAGTAATAAACGGCACAGGTGGGGTTTGAGCTCCATCAATTTGATTGCAGAGGCTTTGAACAACCCTACAGGCTTCTCTCAGATCTTTTCTGGACCTTTTTCTATACACTTTGGTAAAATATTATGTTACATGGGAGGTCCACAGACACAGAAGTTGACTTGCCCAAGATCACATAGCTGTTTGGGTGAATCTGTTTGGGTGAATTTGACTCTGATGTCTGTGCCCTTTCCATTTGTTAAAACAACAGAAAAAAAAATTCCATATTATTGGCATTTCCAGTATTCCCATGTCAGGAGTAGTGAGTAGCAGTTTTAAACCCTATGCACCTTCCTAGATGCAGGAACTGATCAGGACTCTTGGTGGCCTCTAGATCCCAAACAGGGCCCAGCTACTAGGGGTCCAATCAAAATTCCAGACATCACAGGTTTATGGAGCAATCTGCCGTCTATATACGTGGGGTCGGGAGTGACAGGGTGGGATAGGGAGAGGCTGGAAAGGTCCTGCAGCCCTCACTTCAAACTAGTAGATATGGCAGGGGAGTTTTCAAGAATTCACGCACTAGATGCTGGCTGAAATTCATGGCATTCCCTAACCGTTTGTTGAAATACCGTTATGGGTCTGGTGCAGTGGCTCACGCCTGTAATCCCAGCACTTTGGGAGGCCGAGGTGGGTAGATCACTTGAGGTCAGGAGTTCGTGACCAGTCTGGCCAGCATGGTGAAACCCTGTCTCTACTAAAAATACAAAAATTAGACGGGCGTGGTGGCGCGTGCCTGTAATCCCAGCGGCTACCCAGGAGGCAGAGGCAAGAGAATCGCTTGAACCCGGGAGGCGGAGGTTGCAGTGAGCCGAGATCGTGCCACTGCACTCCAGCCTGGGCGACAGCGTGAGACTCTGTCTCCACATACATACATACATACATACATACCATTATGTATAAAGCTCAATGCTGAGCAGGACATGGAGAGAACGTTCTTGTCCTCCACCTCCTGGGGAGGGGACACATTCAAGGAGGACAGTGAAAGGGCTGAAATAAGGCTACAATGTATAAGGGAAGGAGACAACCTGAATAAGGAACCACTTTTAATGTTCTTTCTGATCACAGGAAAGAGTACATGCTTGTGTAATAGATTCAAACATCACCAAAATGCATAACTTAGAAAGTGAGCCAGGCGCGGTGGTTCACGCCGATAATCCCAGCACTTTGGGAGGCCACGGCGGGCGGATCACGAGGTCAGGAGATCGAGACCATCCTGGCTAACATGGTGAAACCCCGTTTCTACTAAAGATACAAAAAAAAAAAAAAAAAAAATTAGCCGGGTGTGGTGGTGGGCACCTACAATCCCAGCTACTCGGGAGGCTGAGGCAGGAGAATGGTGTGAACCCGGAAGGCAGAGCTTGCAGTGAGCAGAGATTGCGCAGTTGCACTGTAGCCTGGGCGACAGAGCAAGACTGTCTCAAAAAAAAAAAGAAAGTGAAAGTAAACATTTGATAAATTGAACCTCCATTCTTGATTAAAAAAAAGAATCCCCTAAGAAACCAGGAAGAGGATAAAGGACATCTACAAGAAATCTAGAGCAAACATTACTGGGGAAATACAGAAGTGTTCCTATTCAAATCAGAAGTGAGACACTGATGAGCTATTACTGCTGCTAGACAATGTGGAGCTGTAGTCAGAGCCAGTACCACAAAACAAAATTAACAATTGTATACGCAGAAAAGTAAAATTGGTCATTATTTATAGATTATATGATTACCTAGAATCCCCAAGAAAATAAACGATCAAGCTATTATTAGAACTGGTAGGAAGGGTAGCCTAATTTAAAAAACACTGACTTTCTTGTACAATAATCACCTAGAAAATATAAAAATAAAAAAGGTTCTTATTGACCATTTTTGGTTTGGGTAAAAAAGAAAAAAAAGTAAAAAGGCTGTATTTACAAGAGCAAGAAATATTGTTAAATTTCTGGTTATGAACATATGAGACACCTAATCTTACTTTAAACAGGAAAATGCAAGTTAAAAATGAGATACTGGCTGGCCGTGGTGGCTTATGCCTGTAATCCCAGCACTTTGGGAGGCAAAGGTGGGGGGATCACGAGGTCAGGAGTTCCAGACTAGCCTGGCCAACATAGTGAAACCCCATTTCTACTAAAAATACAAAAAAATAGCTGCACATGGTAGTGGGCACCTGTAATCCCAGCTACTCAGGAGACTGAAGCAGGAGAATTGCTTGAACCCGGTAGGCGGAGGTTGCAGTGAGCCAACATCATGCCATTACACTCCAGCCCAGGCGACAAGTGCAAGACTCCATCTCAAAAAATAAATAAATAAAAATGAGATACCTTTCTTTTTATTTAGCAGATTAACAAAAATGGAAAAGATGGGTAATATCAAGTGTTGGAGAAGGCTTGGGGTAATGCAAGCGTTTTCTGGAGGCTAAAGCAACTCCATCTGGGAAGCTAATCTGCCATGTTGACTTTTCAACAACCTCTGTTCCAGGAATGACTCTAAGTTTTCTACTTTACCTACTATTACCATAAATCCTGCCCTTAGGCAGATTCACATAGCATTCATGACTTTGCCTGAGGGGTCAACTTCAATTATTCAACACACTCTTTCCCTATGGAGCCCTGGATTTGCAGGGTAATCTACCATTTCATCTCTGAAAGTGTGGCCTCTATTCATAAGTCCCTATGAAATGTTTCTTTCTGAGAGACTGGATATGTCAGCCTCTTTCTTCGACTTTTCAGCTTCCCTGAACTTTGGGGGTAGGTTTGCATAGACCTGCTCACCCCAGAAGACCTTTATACCCAAATTTCTATGGTGTAAATGTTCCCCATGGCCGATTTCAAGCTGTCGAGATGATGTCACTGAATGGAGTTGGGAAGAGCTGTGCAGAAGCATGCCATTATGTAGATTTCCACCATGCAGACACAATAGATAGACGTAACATCAACAGCACAGATTTAAGAAGGCAGTAAAATGTTTGGAAAAGTGATGGATTTTTGGTTTTTGTTATCTGTAATATAACGTATTTAATTGTAAGTGTATATAATTTAGTTTTTTTTTTTTTTAATGATTGCTGTGTTTAACAACAAACTCACCAAATTCCTGGAAGTTTGACAATCAGTATTCATGAGCTTGTCCAAGTTGGCCCCAGCACACTACTCCACTCATACTGTACATCTTTGCTACTAAATGTGTGATCTGTTGACCAGCAACATCGATAACATCTGGGAGCTTTTTAGAAATGCAGAACCTCAGGGCTTACCCCAGAGTTATTGAAGCAGCATCTGCATGTTAACAAGATTCCTAGATGATTTGAATGCTTGAGACACAGTATTTTAAAGTGCTGTGTAGCAGTTAATAAAAATTTCAAAAAAGGAGGTCAATCTTTAGGAACTGTTACAGAAAAGAATTCCAAATATACTGTTGAGTGAAAAAAAAAAGCAATTTCTAGAATCTAAGGTGAGGACATTTAGATAAAACTCACACAATGAGCTAAATTTATATTTCTAGATGTTATGTAAATACATATGTAAATGGATAGAAACAGGTTTGGAAGGATAATGGTCACCTCTGGGTAAGGGAATGGTAATGGATTTGGAGTTCAGATGGGAAAGTCATGGGATGACTAGAGATCAAGAAAGAAAAAGTTTCTGAGAATCATTCCTGCCCTTGGCCTTCTGAGAAAATCTTCCCCGGCAGATCTTAGCTGATGTTAAGAATGCTACCATTATTCATTCATCTTTTTGGTTTAACACATATTAAAGTGCAAATACTTTTGTGTGAACATAGCAGTCATTACATACACTTCATTGTGAGTTGATAGGATACATATATCTTTTCTTTTCTTTTCTTTTTTTGAGATGGAGACTCACTCTCTCACCCAAGCTAGAGTGCAGTGGCGCCATCTCAGCTCACTGCAATCTCTGCCTCCTGGGTTCAAGTGATTCTCCTGCCTCAGCCTCCCAAGTAGCTGGGATTATAGGCACCTGCCACCACACCCAGTTAATTTTTTTTTTTTTTTTTTTTTTTTTTTTTTGAGATAGGTCTCACTCTGTTGCCCAGGTTGGAGTGCAGTGGCGCCACTTTGGCTTACTGCAACCTCCATCTCCTGGGTTCCAGTGATTCTCTTGCTTCAGCCTCCTGAATAGCTGGGATTACAAGCACGCATCACCATGCCTGGCTAATTTTTTGTATTTTTAGTAGAGACAGGGCTTCACTATGTTGGCCAGGCTGGTCTTGAATTGGCCACGAACAATAGCTAATTGGTCTAATAATAACACTAACAATAACTGATGAGCTGAAAACTTTCAAAAATATCTCATAATGTTTTAAGAAAGTTTATAAATATGCGTTGGGCTGTATTCAAATCTGTCCTGGGCTGCATGCGGTCCATGGGCGGTGGGTTGGACAAGTTTACCCTTTTTTTAAAAAAATTTTTTTTATTTTTATTTTTTATTTTTTGAGAAAGAGTATCACTCTGTTGCTCAGGCTGGAGTGCAGTGGCATGATCTCAGCTCACTGCAACCTCTGCCTCCTGGGTTCAAGGGATTCTCCTGCCTCAGCATCTCAAGCAGCTCACAAGCATGAGCCACCATGCCAGGCTGATTTCTGTATTTTTAGTAGAGATGGGGTTTCACCATGTTGGCCAGGCTGGTCTTGAACTCCTGACCTCAAGTGATCTATCTGCCTTGGCCTCCCAAAGTGCCGGGATTACAGGAGTGAGCCACTGTACCCAGCCAGACAAGCTTGCTTTAAACTCAACCACTAACCTAAGTGTGTTCTTTGTACTGCCCAGAGGTCCTATTGCATCTCCTGGACCATTTGCTGCTTTGCTCTCCTGGAGGACAGTTTCATCCAGTGTCCTCCTCCATCCCCACTCTCAGCTGAGGACCATTGTTCCCATTTTACTGTGAAAATAGAAGCCTTCAAAAGAGAATTTCCGCAAGTTTTAAGCTGCCACGCCTAGGCTCCTACCAGGATCTGAGCTCCATATTCTGCTGTCCTCATTTCTGTGGGTGAACCATCTGTGCTCCTATCCAAGGCCACCCTCTCCACTTGTGCACAAGATTCCACCCGTCTTGCTTACGTAAGGACACCATGTCAACAGTTCTTCCCTTTCTCCTGCATTATCAGTCTCCACAGTTCTGGTGGGTCAAGCTGATTAACATATACATGTGCTATAATTTCTCCCATGAAAAAATAATCCTCTCTTAACCCCCAGTCTCCCTCCAGCAGTGGCCTCATTTTCCTTCTCCTCTTTATGTAAATCTCTTTTAAAAAGAGCTATCTAGACTGACTTTTTCCCGATTCCTCTTCTCTCTTTCTCTTGTAAACCCTCTAGAATGAGGTTTTACCACCATCCTTCCACCACAACTTTTCTTGTCAAGGTCAAAAACAACCTCCACAATGCTGAACCCAATGGTCAATTTTCAGTCCTCATTGTCCTTGACCCATGGGTCCTATTTGACATAGCTGCTTGCTCTCCTGGGAGCACTCTCTTCACTTCGCCTCCTAGACACTTACTACCCTCACCACCACTCCTTTGGGTCTCTTCTGGCTCCTCCTCATCTCCCATCGTTAATGTTGTTATTATTTTATTATTTTCATGTTTTTAAAATAGAGATGAGGTCTCACTATGTTGGCCAGGCTGGTCTCCAACTCCGACCTCAAGTGATACTCTTATCTGGGGCTCCCAAATTGCTGGGATTACAGGCATGAGCCACCGTGCCTGGCCTCATCTCCCATCTTTAAATGGAAGGCCTCAGGGCTCAGTGCTTAGAATTCTCTCTACCCTCACTCCCTTGCTAATCTCCAATCTCATGACTTTAAATAGCATCTATACCCTGACAATTGTCAAATTTACATATCCCTAGCCCATATATCTCTTCTGAACTATATATATTCTCATATATCCAATTGTTTTTGCACAGTTTCCATGTGTGTGCCCAATAGGAATCTCCAGTGTAATATGTCTTAATCTGAACTCTTTGTACCCCAAACCTATTCCATCCACATTCTTCCCATCTCAGTGTTGTGCTGAAGCCCTGTCCACTCCAATAGGGAAGGCTCCAGGTTCAAGAGGCCAAAGAAGAGACCCAGAGCCAGCAAACCAAGACAAGATTTTTTTTTGAGAGGGAGTCTCACTCTGTCGCCCAGGCTGGAGTGCAGTGGTGCGATCTTAGCTCACTGCAACTTCCACCTCCTGGGTTCAAGCGATTCTCCTGCCTCAGCCTCCTCGGGATTACAGACATGCACAACCACGCCCAGCTAATTTTTATATTTTTAGTAGAGACGGGGTTTCACTATGTTGGCCAGGCTGGTCTCGAACTCCTGACCTCAAGCAATCTGCCCACCTCGGCCTCTCAAAGTGCTGGGATCACAGGGGTGAGCCACTGGGCCTGGCTGACGTGGGGTCTATTGAGGAGAACTTACATACGAGATGGTCCAGTGGTGGTGAGCTGGACAGTAGAACCGCTGTCACCTGCAGAAAGCATGCATTTTCACTCAACACCCGCTCCGTAACAACCTCCACCTGGCAACCTTCATTTAACCCAAAATAAAGGGCTTCGGTCCCCTGTACGGCCCTTGTTCCACAGGATGGGAAGGGGGCTCAGAGGTTCCTCATAGATGAGGATCTCTAGGCTGCCCACTCCAGGATTTCTCAGCTCAGAACTCCAAACACATATCAAGTATATCTGCCATTCAGGGTCATTTTCAGGATGTGCTTCGGTTATTGCCGTCAGATGTGTCTGCCATACATTCAGTAAATGGCAACTCTGTCCTTCCAATTTCAGGTCATAACTTTTGGTGTTAGCCTTGGTGCATCTCTTTCTCTTGCACCCCATGTCAGATCCATCAGCAAACCCTGCCTCCTGAGCTCCTTCACAAAGCCTTCCCTAGCGTCTCCAGAGGGAAGTGCTCAGGGAGGCCAGTCCTCCCCTCCTAGCACCAGTGTCATCTCCTATCTTAGGATCCACAGGAAGAAGTCTCTGTCAACCGGAAGTAACCTGCTGGCCTGTGACGTGTAACCAATTTTACTTTGCTGCTGCAATCCTCGGTGCCTGGCAGGTAGTGGATATACAAGAAACACTTACTGAATTAAAGAAATTTTGAAAAATAATTGTTCTTTGTGAAAAAGGACCCTCATGGGATAATACTCAGCAATAGAAAGGAACAAGTGGTTGCTAAATGCAATACCATGGCTGGATCTCAGGTGCCTTACGCTGAGTGAAAAAAATGACAAAATTATAGAGATGGAGAACAGATTAGTGGTTGCTCAGGGCTGGGGAGGATTCGGGGAGGGATGTGTGTGACTATGAAGGGGTGGCTCAGGAACATCTTAATGGTGATGGATAGTTATATGTCTTGATTATAGTGGTGGTTATGACTCTACCTGTGATAAAATTAGGGTTGCCAAATGAAATACAGAATGCCCAATGTATTTGAACTTAAGAAAAATAAGGGTCAGGAGTGGTGGCTTATGCCTGTAATCCCAGCACTTTGGGAGGCCAAGGAAGGTTGATCACTTGAGGTCAGGAGTTCGAGACCAGCTTGACCAACATGTTAAAACCCCATCTCTACTAAAAACACAAAAATTAGCCGGGTATGGTAGTGGGCACCTATGATCCCAGCTACTTGGGAGGCTGAGGCAGGAGAATCACATGAACCTAGGAGGTGGAGGTTGAAATGAGCTGAGATCACGCCACTACACTCTAGCTTGGGCAACAGAGCGAGACTCCATCTCAAAAAAAAAAAAAAAAAAAAAAAAGGAATAATCTTTTCAGTATAAGTATGTCCCAAATATTGCGTAGGATATGCTTATACTAAAAACAAAATTTAACTGAGTTTCCTGTATTTTCATTTGCTAAATCTGGCAAACCTGGAAAAAAATGGCATCAAACCCTATGCACACGCATTTTACCTATGTCACTTTCCTGAGTGTAATACTGTGCTGTGCTTATCTAAGATGTAACCATCTGGGCAAACTGAGTGGCGGGCACACAGACCTCTGTGTACAATTTCTGCAACCTCTTGGGAAGGTAAAATTATTTCCAAATAAAAAGGTTTTTAGAATGGCCCTCAAAGGAAAACCAACTGCTCCTGTTAGTGATGAAAACAAAGAGGTATAGGAAAGTGCTGGTTACTAACTCTGCGTGCTTTATGGAATACTGTAAAACTGGCACTTCACAAAGGTCTTAAGATGTATCCCCCTTGAATGTCAATGCTCTTGTGTAGTTAGTGACAGTATAACAAAGCGGTTATGAGTGTGGGCTCGGGATCCACACACCTGGCTCACATCCTGGCTCCTGCATTTATTAGCTGTGGGTCGTGTTTGCCGTGTTGTGCCAGAGCCAGCCCCCCTCCCCTCCCACCCCCATCTCTTTCCTGTTGCACATTCAGAGACATCAGGCAGGAAGCTTGAGACAGGCCTGCAAGTATTTACACTATTGAGATTGGCAAACACTACAAATCAGGCCATTTTTTTCTTCCAGAGAGCTAGTTGGTTTTTTCTTTTCTTTTCCTTTTTTTTTTTTTTTTTCTTTTTTTGAGACAGAGTTTCGCTCTGTTGCTCAGGCTGGAGTACAGTGGCGTGATCTTGGCTCACTGCAACTTCTGCCTTCTGGGTTCAAGTGATTCTCGTGCCTCAGCCTTCCAAGTAGTCTCCACATGATTAAGAATGTGGGTGGGGCCAGGCGCGGTGGCTCAAGCCTGTAATCCCAGCACTTTGGGAGGCCGAGACGGGTGGATCACAAGGTCAGGAGATCGAGACCATCCTGGCTAACCCGGTGAAACCCCGTCTCTACTAAAAAATACAAAAAACTAGCCGGCGAGGTGGCGGGCGCCTGTAGTCCCAGCTACTCGGGAGGCTGAGGCAGGAGAATGGTGTGAACCCGGGAGGTGGAGCTTGCAGTGAGCTGAGATCCGGCCACTGCACTCCAGCCTGGGTGACAGAGCGAGACCCCGTCTCAAAAAAAAAAAAAAAAAAGAATGTGGGTGGAATAGGTTTGGGGAACAATGAGTTCAGATTAAGGCATTACACTGGAGATTCTTATTAGGCCCACACGGACACTGTGCAAAAACAATTGGATACGTGAGACTATATATAGTTTAGAAGAGATATCTGGGCTGGGGATATGTAAATTTGACAATTGTCAGGGTACAGATGCTATTTAAAGTCATGAGATTGGAGATTAGCAAGGGTTACAGGCATGTGCCACCATGCCTGGCTAATTTTTGTATTTTTAGTAGAGACAAGGTTTTGCCATGTTGGCCAGGCTGGTCTTAAACTCCTGACGTCAAGTGATTCCCCCGCCTTGGCCTCCCAAAGTACTGGGATTACAGGCGTGAGCCACTGTGCCTGGATACTTTTCTTTTTTTTAATTTTTAATTTTAGATGGAGTTTCACCATGTTGCCCACACTGGTGGCAAACACCTGAACTCAAGCAGTCCTCCCATCTTGGCCGCCCAAAGTGTTAGGATTACAGTTGTGAGCCATCACACCTGGCCCAGAGAGCTAGCTGTTAAACATCTACCATCACACCACAGACTTAGAGCCTTAGCGTCCTCATCTGTAAATGAGAGGAAGATAGTCATAACCTCGTAATGTTATGAGGAGTAAATGGGATAATGCATGTAGGGTGCTCATCACTGAGTTCTTCAAATAGTTAAGTGGACAGTACTTGTGAGCCAGTATTATCTCTCATTTTAAACTGTGAGCAACTTAAGCACAGGTCTATGCACCACTTCTTGATATCTTTAGTGCCTGGCCTGACATGTAGTAGGATCTCAATGAATGTTTACTAAATTAGTGAATAAATGGCAAATAATAGTAACTTGGGGCCGGGTGCGGTGGCTCATGCCTGTAATCCCAGCACTCTGGGAGGCCGAGGTGGGAGGATCACCTGAGGTCAGGGGTTCGAGGCCAGTCTGGCCAACATGGTGAAACCCTGTCTCTACTAAAAATACGAAAATGAGCTGGGTGTGGTGGTGCATGGCTGTAATCCTAGCTACTTGGGAGGATGAGGCAGGAGAATCGTTTGAACCCGGGAGGTGGAGGTTGCAGTGAGCCGAGATCGCACCACTGCACTCCAGCCTGGGCGACAGAGCAAGACTCCATCTCAAAAAAAAAAAAAAGTAACTTGGGGTAATATGCCTCTAGAAAACGTGGTCTTTTTCAGAAGACTTTTAGGACACACTTCTTAATCTTTAAACATGAGGGTTTTCAGGCCCTGTAGCAGGATGCCAGGGGGCCTGGGGTGCACTCCTACCACCCGAGGGTAATGTCTGCCCTTGCAGGCCCGGCTCTGAGCCCCCAAGGAATACAGCTTCTGACGCACCCCCTCCAGGTGGCGGGCACAGGCCCTTGCCTTCCTCTGGGAGCCAAGATGGGGCATTTCTGGCTCTCAACCCGACTAGAGGTCATTTAATCCTTGCTGGATTTGTCCTGTTTATTTTAGTGAACAGGGCTGTTTACTTTCAGTTTGTGTTTCTAGGGATGCTTACTCATTTTGCTTCCCATTTATTTACTCTTTGCAAGCACTTGAGTTTGAGTAAATATGTCTATAAAGTTCCAGGGACTGGGTGATTCTGTGTCTGCTATTTTAATGGCTTTTAAACAGTGTCTGCTCAGGTAGGCATTTTATAGATGGGTTGAAAAGATAGAAAATTCTGTTCTCAGTGGCCTCTGACTCCTTTCCAAACTGACAGCTGGCCACCAGCAGCTTATGAATCATGGCTTTTCATCAGTAATAAAAATATCAAAGGCCAACAACCATCTCAAACAGAAACCGACCCACCCTGGTCCAGCAGACATGGGGCTTGGAAACTGACAGGTGTTTAAACTCTAAGGCAGTGTTTAGGGTGCGAATCCCCTGAGTGCTTTTTAAAATGCAGATTCATGAGCCCCATACCTGAAGATCCTGATTTGGAAGATTTGGGCTGAGGCCCAGGGATCTCCACTTTTAACAGGTGCTGCAAGTAATTCTGCCATCTTTAGATCACCCTGAGAAACACTCATCTAAATTCTCAAAAAACACTTGTGCCGATGGCTGGGTTGCCCTTGAACTCAGTTGTTGGGCAATGTGGAGCCAATAGGGCACCAGACAGGGTTGTTTGGAAAGATTAAATCCTGCCAAGTTAGCCAAGATGATGATGAGTATTATTCTGTTAACCCACTTGCTGGAGGTCTAGTTTGTTAGCAGATTGAGAGCAGGGGACCCTATCTCATTCATCTCTTTATCCCCATAATGCCTAAGCCAGTGCATGGCTCACGGAAGGCCGGTGCCCAGGAACATGTGTCTGCACTGGCTGGGACACTCCTGCTGACCACAGAACTAGACAGGCCCCGGTTACCTTGTGGTAGCCACTGAGCCAGCTGTTGGGGACGAACATGGTGGAGAGGCTCCGAGCCATGGGGACCTATTCGCCTCCTCCCAGGGCCGGAGACTGGGTCTGAGTGGACAGGCCTGAACCGGGTGCCTTTGTTGCCAGATCATCCCCCTGCCTTGGGCCCCAACTTCCAGGGCTCTCCATCATCCCTAGAGCCCATTATGACATCATCAGTGCAATCTGAAGCAGTAACATCCTCAGGGAACCCCAAGCCTCAGGCTGATGTATATGGTGGCCAATGTCTAAATGTTGGCACCTGACCTGGGGGCGGGGTGTCTTGTATTCTGGGAGGCTAAGGATAGAGACTTTCTTCTTTCCTTGAAGAACTCTTCCCTCATTCTCCATTTTGGCCCCTTTGTTTGCTTCCTGCCAGCCAATGCTCTAATTATTTCACTAATACGTGTTTACTTTTTTATTGTCTGTCTCTCCCATCAGAATGTGAGCTCCAGGAGGACACGGCCCTCCCTGTTTCCTTGTTCCCTGCTGTGTCCCAGTATCAAGCACAGTGTCTGATGTAGTAAGTGCTCAATAAAGACTTTCTGGGGCATGAAGACATGAATGAGAGGCTTCACTGGCTCCGGTCATCCATTCATTTATTCATTCGAAATGCATGCCTTGTGCATCTGTTGTGGCCCAGGCTCTTGTCGACCTGAATAACTTCTATTTCTGCCCTGAGGAGCAGTCAACCTGGTGGCGGGCTGCTGGAGACACATCCTTTGTGTAATGCACTCTGACAGGGGCTATCTCTGAGCTCTAACAGAGATGAGGTTGCTTGGAGGAGCACGCTGTGGCAATGACAGGCTCTTAAACCAGAGAAATGGTATCTCGTCTAGCAGGATTTCCCGCGCCTGATTCAGGGAGCCCCATCTGCCCTGAGGCCTCTGCCTATGCTGACAACCACTGCTGCTTGTTTCTGCTAATATTGCAGCAGGGTGCTTCTATAGAAGCAATCTATAAAACACCATTTACAGCCATAACTGAACCACAAAAATCAATCCCCAACGCTCACTCCCATCAACAAACATGCTTTGAGGGCCTCCTGGGTGTGGCGCACAGTTTGATGGTGCCCTGGGAGACAGAGGGATGAGTAAAATGAGGACTCTGCCCCTGGGGGAGGATGGATTTCGAATCTCTCAAGGGAGACAGGCCACATGGGAATGGGATAATTACTGGACTCAGCCAAAGTGTGGATGCCAAGTAGAGAATGAAGGCTCTAGAACTGCACTGGCTAGTACCGCAGCCACCAGCTACACAGGGCTATTGAGCCCTTGACATGTGGCTACACCTTCAAGTACCTCTCACACTGAGAAGTGCTATACCTGTAAAACAATGTACACATTGGATTATGTACAAAATGTATGAAATATCTCCATTTTAAGATATTGCTTACAGGTTAAAATGATAGTATTTTGGATACATTGTTAAATATACTATCATTGCTATATTAGTAACGTTAATTTCACCTGTTTTTATTACTTTTTTTTTGGATACAAAGTCTCGCTCTGTCACCCAGGCTGGAGTGCAGTGGCACCATCTTGGCTCACTGCAATCTTCCCCTCCTGGGTTCAAGCGATTCTCCTGCCTCAGCCTCCCAAGTAGCTGGGATTATAGGCGCCTGCCACCACTCCTGGCTAATTTTTGCATTTCTAGTAGAGATAAGGTTTCTTCATGTTGGCCAGGCTCGTCTCGAACTCCTGACCTCAAATGATCCACCCGCCTCGGCCTCCCAAAGTGCTGGGGTTATAGGCGTGAGCCACCATGCCCAGCCTGTTTGTGTTACATTTTAAAATTGCAGCCACTAGAACATTCAAAATGACATACGTGGCTTCCACTGTATTTCTGTGAGACAGCACTGGTCTAGGAGTAGAGGATCCAGCAGGGGACCAATAGCCTGTGTGACTGCAGCTGCAAGAATTCTGAGGAAATGGGACAATGAGGAGCCTGCAAGGGGAAACCGAAGATGGGTGTGGGGAGGACATTTGAAAAGTCTGATCATGAAGGGAAGGAGGGAGGTGGCAGTTCCGGGAGGCCACCAGGGTCCCAGGGACAATCAGTAATAGACACTCACCAGGTCTTCCTCTCCCTCCTGCCATCTTCCAGAAAGACAGACCCTGGGCACTTGCAGACATCCCCCCTGCCCCCCCGCACACCCCTGGCAATGCTCTAGAGTGAGGGTCCTTCATTTCAGTCCTTGGCAAGGGGGAGTGAGCCAGAGATGGCAATACGCTGCATGTGGCTGCTAAGTCACGGTAAGTAACAGCCTTGGCCAGGCCATCCATTGCAAGGTGGGTTAAAAACACACCTCTCCTCCCTGACTCCCGGCTCTGGGCCCTGGGTAAAGGGCAATGGTGGGGAAGGAGAGACCAGGGATACTGATATAGATGCAGCTGGGAGTTTGGTCAGTGTTTGAGATCAGGGAGGATTTCTCAGAGCAGCAGTGTGGCCCAGGAGGAGGAAGTCAGTTCCCTGACCTAGCCAGACAAAGCTCCCATTATGGATATGTTTCGTTGGGGGAAATCAGGCAGCCTGGATCTGATGTTCACTTCTCTGCCCGTGCCACCCCCCCCCCGCCCGCCCCCTCAGCCACACAGAGAAGCTGTAAACACTCGAATACAAGGATTAACTCTGCATGTGGTGTCTGGGACATTATGAACAACTCTTGGTGGCCGTGTTTGTGTCTGTGTTAAATTGATCTTTTTAACCCCCAGCACCTAGGACGTGAGGCTGCCAAGCTTGGTATTCAATAAATATTGATGGATGAAGGAACAATTGAAGAAAGGAGTGCATGAGTAAACAAATGACAAATATGTCAAAGCATGGATGCAGATTCTTAGAATGGGCTAATGCTGTTTTCAGCTAGATTTTTGGATGTAGGCAAGTGAGTTCTCTCATAATACAGATCCACAGTGTCTGGGTCAGAGGAGAAGTGATGCTTGGCATGGCATTTCACCATCCTGCCTGCCTGCCTGGGGCCCTGGGCCTACAGGCTTTGAGGACAGGGTATGGCCAAGCTGCAGCCTTCCTGGGCCAAAGCTCTGCCTTTTAGTCTTTTATCCTACTTTTTAGAAGCCCTTTAAGGTCTTTGTAAAATGAAATATAACGTGAAGAATTCCAGGAAAACTGGATAAGCCTGACTATGGGTGGGCGTGGCTGAATTATTTCCCGGGCTGGCTAAGGAAGGGCTCCCCTAAGTTCATCGGAAGCCTGCAGCTTCCCCTTATGGCCACTGGAGGGCACTTGGACCATGAAATACCAGATCGTCTCCGCGTCCCCGGTCTTTGGAGATGTGTGATTCAATTCAACAAACGTTTCAAAATCAACACCATAATGATAGCGCTTTTGTGTTGAATATCCAATATGGCGCTAAACACTTTATATATATATGTGCGTGTATATATGAACTTGCTTAATATTCACTACAACTGTTGTGAGTTACTTAGGCTATTTAGGAAAAAAAATCAAGGCTTAAAGAAGTCAAAGTACTTAACCAAGATTGCTTACCTAAATAAAATTTGGGAGTAAGGACTTGAACTCAAGCCCTTGGGCACTAACCATAAGTAATAAGTGCACACAAGGCTGAAATGAGGACTCTCTTATAAGCAGGAAGACGCACACACCACACAAATATTACTGTTCCTGAACAACTTACACATTCTGAAATTGGAAGATGACTTATAATTTGTACATTACATGGTAATGTTTCTTTTTTCCCTTGAAATGATGTTATTAAATAAATGAAGTGTCTCACAATTCATGGTGTCTTAACTTGGATGAAATAAAGTCATAGTAATACAAGGCAGGGAAAGATAATTTTCATTTAACATTTAAATAGCACTTACTATGTCCCCAGAACTATTCAAAGCACTTTACATCAAGGAACTCAATGAATCCTCATAGGCACCCTCTGAGAAATGCGTTATCACCCTCATTTACAGAGGAGGAAATGGAGACACAAGGAGGAAGGCAACTTGCCCAAGGTCATACAGCGAGGAAGAGCTGGGATCAGGGTCTCTGGTAGTTTGGTTCCAGTTTGGGCTCCAAGCCACTCTGGGCTCTGAGAAGAACTTGGGAAATGAGGCTGGAGCTGGCCATGAGAGGGAGATGGTAAGCATTGCACCAGAAGAAATGCCCTGTGGAGGTGAGGGTGTTCCAGGCAGAGGAAAAGCATGAGCAGGCTGGGCGCAGTGACTCACGCCTGTGATCCTAGCACTTTGGGGGGCAGAGGCAGGCGGATCATCCGAGGTCAGGAGTTTGAGACCAGCCTGGCCATCATGGCAAAACTCTGTTTCTACAAAAATATAAAAATTAGCTGGGTGTGGGTGGCAGGTGCCTGTAATCCCTACTACCAGGGAGCCTGAGGCAGGAGAATCACTTGAACCTGGGAGACAGAGGTTGCAGTGAGCTGAGATTGCGCCCCTGCACTCCAACCTGGGCAGCAGGACAAGACTCCATCTCGGGGGAAAAAAAAAAGAAAGGAAAAAAAAGAAATGCCCTGTGAAGGTGAGGGTGTTGCAAGCAGAGGAAAAGCGCGAGCAACCAAAGCCGGGAAGCAGGAAAGCACCAGGTGAGGACTTGGGCTGGGCTTGGAGATGGGGGCTCGGGCCTCGGGCCTGGGCTACTTAGAGGCTGGGACAGCAGAACAGAGGCTTGCAGAGCCAGAGGCCCTGGGGCCTCCTAGGGGTGGGGAAAAAGAGAGGAGTAGAATGTTGGGGCAGGAAGGTAGGGGGTGCTTCAGTCCAGGGAAGAGCTGAGGCCACCCTGCCCTGGCCACTCTCCAGGGAAGGGCCATTTGGGAAGTGCAGTGTGTGCTCAGGAAATGGCCGGATTGGGTTACCGGGAAGATTAAAGGAGCTAAATCGGGCCTGGGCCTGGGAGAGGTGTCCAAGAAGGGAACTGCAGAGGACCAGCAGCTGGAAGGCCAGGAGAAGCAGCCTGGGACCTAGGGGTGGGGGCAGGGATCCTAGTCCAGGCTTGAAGCCCTCTCAACACCAAAAAGCTAGAATGTGGGGTCACCAAATAAAGGCCTCCTCACTTAGACGGGGCTGGGGCTGGCGTGGAGTCCCAGAGGAGAAGAGGAGAGGTTGGGAGAAGTTGGAGCATAGATTCAGCCCCATTCTGAGCTGGTGCCTGGAGCTGCAAGCCCTGTTCTGGCTGGGGAGTAGGGGGGCACTATTGCTTGTAGGGTGTTGGTGGGAACTCACTGTACAGCACAGAGGATCTGCTGGAAACAGCCTGGAGCCCTCCAGCACCCTCTCAGTCCCAGCACCATCCTGCCCACTCCTCTCTGCCCGATCCCTCCCCCAGCCTGAGTGGCAGCACCGGCTGTGGCCCCTCCCAGCTCCAAGGGCAGGCGGTCAGTGGTCTATTCTGGTACCCAGGGTGGCTGGGGCACCTGGGAGAGGGCAGAGGGAGCACCTGCCCCATCTCTTTGAGGCTAGATGAGGTGGGGGCATTAGGAGGGCCCTTTGGGGCGGTTGGGGCATACCGTTCTGACTGCTGTGGGTAGGGAGAAAGAAGGCCAGCACTCTGTTTTCAGCAAATTGTAACTCTGGGGATCTTTAATTGGGAAGGGAAGTGGATCTGGGACATTCCTGATGCACTCTGGGAGCATCTGGCACTCACGAGCTGGGGCAGTGGGAATCCCCAGGGGCTGGCAGTGGACCCCGGAATCTTTTCGGAAACTTGAGGCGGCAGATCAAGCCTGGACTTTGGTCTCAGTCCTCCTGGCAGCCTCTCCGGGACAGAGGTGTGGATGCTGCTACCTGAGGCTGCTCCCAGGCCAGTTGGGGGCAGTCTGGGGCCAAGGTGGACTGAGGGGAGCCTCTGTAGCCTGTGGGGAGCCCCGTGCCTGACTAGCCTGTGAGTGGCATAGGGCAGAGGGGCCCCCACTGGATTCTTTATCCCTCAGATGGGAAATTTCCAGTGTCCTCCCCACCCGCCTTTCCTGTGGGCTAAAGTTCAGATTCCTCTGTCAATGGGGCCTGACTCCCTGCCAACCTCCCCCTCCATGCCCAGACCCTCTCTGGAGGGCAAGGGTTTTGGAGAGAGGAGCAGAGCAGAATATTAGGAGGGACTTGTCCAATACTGGACAAGGGACTTTTTCCTGGAGAGTCCCTGATGGGGCCTAGTTAAAAGGGGATGAACCTAGGGCTGTGTCTGCCAAATCAGTATGTGGTAAGGCCTTGGAGACCACACAGAGACATAAGCAGGACTTCTAGGAGACTGACTAGGGTTAATCCAGGCTTTGTTTTTTACTTGCTGTGCAACCTTAGGAAACTTACCTAACCTCTCTGAGGCTAGTATCCACAGCTCTAAAATGGGGATAAGAGTTTCTTCAGCGTTGTGAGGATTAGAGAGACAGTGATTCTATATGGCAGCTATCCATAATACTGTGCCTGGTATACAGTAGATGCTCAGTGAGTGGTAGCCGTGTTATTGTCAGAGGCACCACAGCCCATAGGAAGAGCTAGGGCTTTGGAGTCAGGCAGTCCTGGGTCTGAATCTTGGCCTTGACCTGCTGACCTGAAGCAAGGACTTGAGCAAATCCTTGGCCCCCACTGAACCAGTTTCCTTATTGGTCAAAAGGGGATACAAAAAACACTCGTGATGGCGGGCACTTACTGAGCACTCAAAGTGTGCTGGGCACTGTGCTGAGTGCTTTGTAGACAAGTTTCTCATTGAATCTTCCCAACAACCCTATGCTGTAATTACCATTCACAGATGAGGAAACAGGCTCAGAGACGTGAGGAAACTAACCCAGGAGTGGGAGATCCAGGATCTGAACTCTGGCCATGGCCTATCAGATGCTTCTCAAATTCCTCCCCTTGCCCACACCTCTGTAGAGTCCAGTGGAACTGAGGTCATGGGCTGCCTATCTGGCAGGTGTGAGAAGACAGAAGGATGAAGGGCTGGGCTATAAGAACATACAACACTGAGGGCCCAAAAAAGGGCATTGTGTAGAACCCAACACTCATCTTCATTGTGTACTCAGATGGTTCGGAGAATAAAGCATCCCGCACAGCGGCAGGAACAGTTCAGGGTGCCATGGTGGACTGGGGTTTGGAGTGGCAGAGAAGGCCCTGGGGTCTGAGTGGACCCCAAGCTGATCGTGACTCAGCTGGTTGGAGGAAGAGGAGGATGATCCTATAAGGCTATAAATAGCAGCTGTGCATAGTGGCCCTGTGAGGTCATTGCCAGCTTGCTCAGGCCCTGTTTAAAGCCTCACAGCCTCAGAGGGATGTAGGAAACCTGGAAGGGGCCCAGGAGGGCAGGGATCTGACCAAACTGGAGGGGCTGAACCAAAAAAGCCTATGAGGCAAGATGAAAGGAATGGGGATGAATCAGGAAGAAGAGAGAATGGAGTGATGGCACCGAGATCCCAACAGAGAATTCCAAGGAAGGGGTGCAACTCCTTTTCTTCATCTAGGTTGAAATATAAGAAAGAAAGAAGGGGCCCAGGTGCAGTGGCTCATGCCTGTAATCCCAGCACTTTGGGAGGTCGAGGCAGGTGGATCACTTGAGGTCAGGAGTTCCAGACCAGCCTGGCCAACATGGTGAAATCTGGTCTCTACTAAAATATAAAAATTAGCCAGGCATGGTGGGGGGCACCTATAATCCCAGCTACTCGGGAGGCTGAGGCAAGAGAATTGCTTGAACCTGGGAGGCGGAGGTTGCAGTGAGTGGAGATTGTATCATTGAATTCTAGCCTGGGCAACAAGAGTGAAACTTTGTCTCAGGAAAAAAAGAAAAAAGAAAGAAAAAAGAAACAGATCTCTCACCCTCTCTTTGGGGCCAGAGTAGGGAGGTATGTCCAAGGATATTTCACTTTAAGCAAGGATAAACCGAGACCCAGAAAGGGGAGGTGACCAGTCCAATGTCACACAGCTTGTCTCAGAGCTGGTCCAGGACAGGCCCCCAGTTCAGCCACGTGCTCCCAATGCATCAGGAAGCCTTCCCTGGGGCGTTTTCTCTTTTTTTTCTTTTAGAGACAGGATCTTTCTCTGTCACTCAGGCTGGAGAGCAGTGGCTCAGTCATAGCTTGCTGCAGCCTCGACCTTCTGGGTTCAGGCAATCCTCCTGCCTCAGCCTCCCTTGTGCAGTAGACTGCAGGTATGCACCACCATACCTGGTTAATTGTTTTAAAAAAAATTTGTAGAGACAAGGAGGTCTCACTTTGTTGCCCAGGCTGATCTTGAACTCTTGGGCTCAAGCAATGTTCCTGCCTCAACCTCCCCAAGTGCTGGGATTACAGGCATGAGCCACTGTGCTGTCCTGGGACCTTTCTTAATGCTACCAAAGCCCCCCTTCCCTCCCGTCCACCCTTCTGTCCCATCCTCTCCTCCCCGTCATCTCTTACTGGGCGAATAACACCTGAAATTTACAGGGTACTGAGAGTCCACAAAGCCCTTTCATCTCTATCATCTCATGAGCTCTTCCCCCTTGAGGCCCAGCCTCCTTCTTCTCCTATCCTCCTTCCTGGGCTAAGCTGTCCTATTTGGTGGGAGAAGTTGGGGGCTGGGGAGGAGGTGAGATTAGCCCCAGACTTGTCCTACTTTGGCAGAAAGTCCACAGCACTCTGTGTCTGTAAAAGGAGCGTGGGGCAGGAGGGGGCAGGAGTCGGGGCTGTGGGGCCCCCCTTGGAGAAGGAGCAAGGTCGGGCTGTGGGGGTGATGAGGATGATGAAGGAGGGGTTGATGAGAATTGGGGTGGGGGTGCCAGTGAAGGAAGGGGCCCAGGAGAGGGTCTGGGGGCTGGAGGTGGAAAAAGTTAGGAGAGGGAGGATATGTCCTGAATGTCTTAAGCCAATGAGATGTGGAGCATGGCCGATAGGAGGGGGGTGGATTGCTGGCTGAGCCTGGGGAGGAGGCAGCACACCAGGAGAGGGATGAGTTTCAGGGAGAATCCTGACGCCATCCCGGCTGGGCCCCCAACTCTCCAGCCTCCCCCCGGGTGATATCAGGCAGAAACAGCCGCCTCTGGACATTCCTTCCCTTTTACAGTCACTTCAGCTCCTCAGCAGCCTGTGGAGGTCAAGCAGCTGCTCCAGCTGGGGGAAGGTGAATGGAGGGGATGGGGATGCATGGGAGAGGGCTGCTGGAGGGAGGGGCTCTGGGCAGGGAGGCCAGGGGACATCAGACAGTGAGTCCCAAGAGAAAAACTCAGCTGAGACCACTCATTGTTCTCACCCCCTGCTGGGACCCAGAGTCTCAGGTTGTCAGAAGTTGAGGGGACCCCAGAGGTGACCTGGCCTGGTCACCTCTCTCACATTGAGATCACAACAGGGCCGAGGCCAGGGACTTGGTAAACCCAGTCAACTGGTAAACCCCCAGGATGTCCACCTATATCTTCGCCTCCAATTGACCACTCTACCCCCGACCCCTATGCTTGTGCCTCCTGCCACCACAGCCCCCTCACCCCCCTGCCAATGACCTAGTGCTATAGTTGATGAGGGCCTAGGCCCCCAGAGTTCATCCTTGCCATGCTCTCCCCAAGGCTCTCTCATGCAATGGCTGCCTCCTGGCCCAACCCAGCTCAGGGTGGAAGCACAAGGTCCCCAGCTGGGAAAAAAAAGAGAGGAGGAGAGGGGCCCTGGAAGAAGGAGCAGGGGGCGCCCCTGTGGGTGGGTATTAGTCCATGGAGAGAGGGCGCACTGCAGGAGGCATTAACACTGCCTCACACCTAGAATCCCAGAGCAAATGACGCTCTCCCAGACAGGGTAAAGGGCCAGTTCTCTCCTTTTTGAGTTATTTCAGTTTTTTCTAATCCAAATGCCCTATGCCAGCCAAGCCACCTCAGCTATCCACCCATACTAGCCACCTGCCCTCCATCCATGCCATGCATGGAATCTGGGGGCTCCTAGGTAGAGCCAGGGCCCTCATCTTCCAGAGAACCCTCTGTGAGGTTCAGAGATCTGCTGGGGCATCCTGATGCCCTCCAGACATTGTGCTTGGGGGACAGCAGGGAACAGCAAAGGCCAAGGTCTGGAGGCTGGAGAGAGCTGGGTAGCCTCACCCAACAGAAAGGAGGCTGAAGCAAGGGGAGTCTGAAGGAGAGGTGAGTGAGCTGCAGTTGACAAGGTGGGCAGGGCGAGTCCTGTGGGGCACTCAGAGGCCATGACAAGTTTAGGTCTTGCTGGTTCAGTTGGTCAGGGAAAGGAGAGAAGCTGGGAGTGACGAAACAGGCAGTGTTCCAAAAGGCATGAGCACTGCCCCCAAATATTTGCAGGGCAGATCTGTGAAAGGGGGGTTCTTGCTCTGCTTGGCTCCCAGGTTAGAATATGTGGCATAGCAGAGACATATCATCTGGCTTTGAGTATAAGGAAATGTTTTCTTTCTTTCTTTTCTTTTCCTTCTTCTTTTTTTTTTTTTTTAAATTTTGAGACGGAGTTTCGCTGTTTCACCCAGGATGGAGTGAAGTGGTATGATCTCAGCTCAATGCAACCTCCTTGCCCCCAGGATCAAGCGATTCTCCTGCCTCAGTCTCTTGAGTAGCTGGGATTACAGGCCCATGCCACTACATCTGGCTGATTTTTGTATTTTTAGTAGAGACGGGGTTTTGCCATGTTGGCCAGGCTGGTCTCAAACTCCTGACCTCAGGTGATCTGCCCTCCTCGGCCTCCCAAAGTGTCAGGTTTACAGGTATGAGCCACTGCACCCGGCAAAGGAAAGGTTTTCTAATAGCAGAGCTGCGGTGGAGACATGTTAGGTACTCAGGGACTCTTTGGGAATGGAATGTGTGGCCCAGAGACAGTAAGTTCCCAGGGACTGGAAGGATTCAAGCTGATCAAGTGCTTGCTGGAGCCACAGTAAAGAAGACTTCTGACTTCAGCGAGAAGTGGGAGCATGAGACTAGTCAGCCTCATGACCTGCTGAGGTCCGACTGTAAGCTTCTAAAACTCTGAGGTTTGAATAATCTGGAAATATTTCAAACAGAGAGCAGGACTAACTTCTTTCCTTAATTCATTTAACAAAAGTTATTGTTAGTACCCACTGTGCAAGGCACCATCCCACATACACAAATTTATAAATTGTCCCCTTTTCTGGTAAATGCTGAATGAAATCGTTTGTCCTGGTGGACCTTTCCATTTCCAATGTCAATTAAGGAAGAGGCCTGACCACTAAATAATGTGACATTATGTTTTTTTTAAAAAAGTGGCCAGGTGTGGTGGCTCACGCCTATAATCCCAGCACTTTGGGAGCCTGAGGCGGGTGGATCACCTGAAGTTGGGAGTTCGAGACCAGCCTGACCAACACGGAGAAACCCCATCTCTATCAAAAATACAAAATTAGCTAGGCCTGATGGTGCATGCCTGTATTCCCAGCTACTCAGGAGGCTGAGGCAGGAGAATCGCTCGAACCTGGGAAGTGGAGGTTGCGGTAAGCCGAGGTTGCGGTAAGCCGAGATCACGCATTGCACTCCAGCTTCGGCAACAAGAGCAAAACCCTGTCTCAAAAAAAAGTACCAAAATTTATGTTCAAAGGCGTCCTGAAGATGTTCACAGCAGCATTGCTTATAATAGCAAAAGACTGGAAACAACATAAATGTCTATCAATAAGGAACTGACCAAATAAATTATACCAAGTCTATGCAGTGAAATACAAATAAAGATGTTAAGAAAAATGACTCAAAACCCCACAACAAAGAAAAGTACAGGACTAGATGGCTTAACTGGTGAGTTCTAACAAACATTTAAAGAACTAACACCTGGCTGGGCATGGTGGCTCACACCTGTAATCCCAACAGTTTGAAAAGCCAAGGTGGGAGGATCACTTGAGCCCAAGAGTTTGAGATCAGCCTGGGGAAACATAGGGAGACTCCCTGTCTACAAAAAAATTAAAAAGTTTGCCAGGCATGGTGGCACACGCCTGTGGTCCCAGCTACTAGGGAGGCTGAGGTGGGAGGGTAAGAGGATTGCTTGAACCCTGGAGGTTGAGACTACAGTAAGCCATGATCACACCACTGCACTTCAGCCTGGGCGACAGAGTGAGACACTGTCTCAAAACAAACAAACAAACAAACAAACAAACAAACAAACCTAACACCAGTCCTCAAACTCTTCCAAAAATTAGAAGAGAAAGGAATACTTTCTAGCTCACTCTATTAGGCCAGCATCATCCTCATACCAAAGCCAGCCAGCCAAAGACACTACAAGAAAACTACAGAACAATATCCCTTGTACATATTGATGTAAAAATCACAACAAAATACTAGCAAACCAAATTCAGCAGCAAAATTTAAAGGACTACACACTATAATCAGGTGGGATTTATTCCTGGAATGCAAGGATAGTTCAACATATAAAAGTCAATCAGTATCATACTTCATGTTGACAGAATGAAGAAAAACCCCACATGATCATCTCAATGATAAATTAAAACAACTGCACTTACAATAGCATCAAAAATAATAAAATACTTAGCAATAAACATAACTAATGAGGCACAAGACTTGTACACTGAAAATTATAAAATATTGCTGAAATAAATCAAAGAAGGCAAAAATCAAAGGAAAGACATCCCATGTTCGTGAACTGGAACACTTAATATTGTTAAGAATACCATTACTACCCAAAGTGATCTATAGATTCAGTATAATCCCTATCAAAATCCCACCAACATTTTTGCAGAAATAGAAAAATTCATCCTAAAATTCATAAGGAATTTCAAGAGACCTCAAATAGCCACAAATGTTTGAAAAAGAACAAAGATGGAGAACTCACATTTTCTGAGCTCAAAATTTACTACAAAGGTACAGTTATCAAAACAGTGTGTGGTACCAGCATAAAGACAGACATATGGACCGATAGAATATAATAGAAAGCCCAGAAATAAACCCTCACACATGTGGTTAAATTATTTTCATCGCAGGTGCCCAGACCATTCATTGGGGGAAAGGAGAGTCTTTTCAACAAATGGTGCTGAGAAACTGGATATCCACATGCAAAACAACAAAGCTGGACTCCTACCTTATACCATACATAGAAATTAACTCAAAGTGGATAAAACAGCCAGGTGTGCATTGGCTCATGCCTGTAATCTCGGCACTTTGGGAGACCAAGGTGGAAGGATCGCTTGATCCCAGGAGTTTGAGGTTGTAGTGAGCTATGATGGCACCACTGTACTCCAGCCTGGGTAACAGAGCAAGACCCTTTTTCAACAACAACAACAACAACAACAACAAACAGACAAGATACCTAAACATAAGAGCTAAAATATAAAATTATTAGAAGAAAACAAAGAGGAAAAGCTTCATGACATTGAATTTGGCAATGATTTCTTGGATATGACACCAAAGGCACAGGCAATAAAAGAAAAAATAGATAAATAGGACTTGATCAAAATTACAAACTTTTGTGCATCAAAGGACATTAGCAGCAGAATGAAAAGGCAAACCACAGAATGGGAGAAAATATTTGCGAATCATATATCTGATAAGGGATTAATATCCAGAGTATATAAAGAACTCCTGCAACTCAACAACAAAAAATCCCCAAACAACCCAATTCAAAAATGGGCAAAGGATTTGAATAGACATTTTGCCAAAGAAGATATACGGATTACCAATAACCACATGAAAACATGGTCAGCATCACTAATCATTAGGGAAATGCAAATCAAAACCACAATGAGCAGCCAGGTATGGTGGCTTGCTTCCATAATCCCAGCACTTTGGGAGACTGACGCAGGAAGATCACTTGAGACCAGGAGTTTAAGTCCTCAGTGAGGTATGATCGTGCCATTGCACTCCAGCCTGGGCAACAGAGTGAGACCCTATCTTTAAAACACGAAATAAGGCTGGGTGTGGAGGCTTACACCTGTAATCCCAGCACTTTGAGAGGCCGAGGTGGAAGGATCACTTGACCCCAGGAATTTGAGACCAGCCTGGGCAACATAGGTTTGGAGACCCCATCTCTATGGAAAAGTAAAATAATTAGCCAGGTATGGTGGCTTGCACCTGTAGTCCCAGGTACTCGGGAGACTGAGGCAGGAGGATCGCTTGAGTCCAGGAATTTGAGGCTGCAGTGAGTGATGATCGTGCCATTACACTCCAGCCTGGGTGACAGAGTGAGACCCTGTCTCTAAAAAACAAAACAAAACAAACAAACCATAATGAGGTTTACACCCATCAGGATGACTACTATTAATATTATAAAACAAACAAACAAATAGGAAATAGCAAGTGTTAGCCAGGATGTGGAGAAATTGGAACCCACGTGCATTGCTGGTAGCAATGTAAAACGGTGCAGCTGCTGTGGAAAACAGTATGGCAGTTCCTCAAAAATTTAGACATAGCATTACCATATAATATAGCAGTTCCACATCTGAGTATCTACAGAAAAGAATTGAACGTAAGTATTTGAACAGATATTTGTACACCAAAGTTCATAGCAACATTATTTGCAATAATCAAAAGTTGGAAACAACCCAAATATTCATCAACGGATAAACAAAGTGTGGTATATACATACAATGGAATATTATTTAGCCTTAAAAAGGAAGGAAATTCTGACCCATGTCACAACATGGATGAACCTTGAAGATGTTATGCTAAGGGAAGGAAGCCAGTCACCAAAGGACAAATATGGTATGATTCCACTTGCATGAAGTACCTAGAGTCAAATTCGTAGAAACGGAAAGTAGAATGATGTTTACCAGGGGCTGGGAGGAGGGGAAGGTGGAGGGTTATTTTTAATACATATGGAGTTTCAGCTTGGGACAATGAAAAAGTTCTGCAGATGGACGGTGGGGATAGTTGTGCAACAGTGTGAATGTACTTCATGCTACTGAACTATATACTTAAAAAAATGGCTCAAATGGCGAATTTTATTTTATGTATATTTTATCACAACGTAAAAGTGACTTAGCTGTCAATGTACTAAAATGGAACCATCTCTAAGCTCTATGTCACTGAAAAAAGGTTGATTCGGAAGTGGGGGCTCCACATAAGCAAATGTGGTTGTGTGTACATGAAGTATCTCTGAAAGGAACTGACAACAACCAAAACCTGGTTGTCTCTGAAGCAGTGTTTGGGGTGGCTGGGCGTCAAAGTGGGAAGAAGACTTACTTTTCATTTTATGCCTTTTTGTACATCTTGAATTTTGTACCATGTACACTACCCATCCAAATAAATTGTCAGTGTTTTTAGTGTGTCCCATCCTGAGTGGTCCTCTCAGGAGGCTGAACTCTCCCTCCAGTGGTGCTGCCCAGCTCACAGAATGTTTTGGAGTGCTCCTCTTTCACCTGCCTTCCAAGCCTTGGGGTGTTGATTTGCAACCCTCCATGGTAGCAAATCCTCAGGGGTGGAACTGAATTTTGAAAACAGTCCCAAGTGGTTTGGGGCCAAGTCTGGTGGTTGTTGGTTTTGACTAGACAATAGATGGCATGATTTTTTTGTTTTCTGCCTCATTTCACCAAGGAACTGAGGCCTTGGGCTGGTCCAAAGGCCAATTTCCTTATGTGGTCTGGAGATCATTTACAGAGAAGAGCTCCAGAAATGTTGTCCCAGTAGCATCACAGAAATGAGTGTAGAGTCCCCTTCAGAAGATTAATCTGGTTCTTGGGGCTGTAAGTGATCAAAGCAATACCAAGTGCCTTAAATGAAAAAAAAAAAAAAGGAAAGTTTGTTGGCCCAAGGCCAGGAAGGACAGTGGGGGAGCTCAACTCACAAAGTTGAGAGAAGCACTGCAGGAACCAGGGGGCTGGCCCACTCCTCCTCTCCAACATTCTCTGCTTCTTGCATATTGACCTCTTTCTTCCTACTCCCCCAGGGGGCAGGAAACATGGCTTCCACAGGTTCCAGTTAAAGAATCCCAGTTCCATCTATAAATTCCAGGGAAGGTCTCTGATTGGTCCTGCTCATTCCCAGGCCCATTCCTTGACCCAGTCACTGAAGTCAGGGGAATGCAGTAATAAGACTGGCTGGAATCAGGGTCTTTAGGGGTGGAGGGATGGGGAGGAGGCACAGCATGTCATCAAAATAAGGAAATGGAAAAAGAAAGCTTGCAGGCTACTTTGAATGACAATGAGAAAGATGGTGTTGCCTGAGTGTGTTAAGGATCCACATGGTCTCCAAAATCCTCCAGGAGCATACAGTCTGGGAGATGAGACACAAAAATAACGAGAACACAACAGCTTGCACTGACTCGAGGGCTGGATAAGAATATCTGGAACTCCCCCATCTATTTCAGAAGCTTGTAGCTTGGATGAAAATTAGACACTTAATGGGAAAGGGCTTTGAAAAGAGTTCAGTAACAAAGCCTCCTTTACAATTTACCTGGCACATTCACGCCCATCCTGGGGCCAAAGCACAGGCTGTGGGGTCAGACCGCCTTAGCCTCCTGAGCTATAAAATGGTAATGATGCTAGTCCCTACCTCCTAGGGTTGGAGAATTGGGGGTCATGGGTGTGAAGTGCTCAGCAGCTTGGCCCACTCTAGGTGATCAGTACCTGTAAGGTATTATTGTTGCTACATACATTAGTAGGGCCTGAGCCTCTTTAAACCCTTATAGGGTAGCACAGCAAGGCTAACCATTCTCACTTTATATCTGACAAGCTGGGGCTCAGAGAGGACGTGCCTGAGCTGTGGCTCAGACAAGGACATGCCTACTAGTAACCCCTCCAGCTGGTGATGGCAGGGCTGGGGTAGGACCAGTGACTGGCTCCTAATAGAGCGCTCTATTTCCAGGGTTTGCATTCCAAAAGGGTCAGGTCCAAGAGGGGCCTGGAGTGCCAGGTGGAGGTGTAGAGACACAGCCAGTGCCCATGGAGAATGGTGGATGTCCTTAGGGGTCAGCAAGTGCCCTGTACTAAGGAGGGGGCTTTGGAGGTTGGGCAGGCCCTCTGTGGGGCTCCATTTTTGTGGGCGGGGGGGGGGCCTGGAGCATTATAGGGGGTGGGAAGTGATTGGGGCTGTCACCCTAGTCTTCCTTGATTATCTGAC
The DNA here is from genome assembly GCF_037993035.2 of Macaca fascicularis. Taxonomy (NCBI): domain Eukaryota; kingdom Metazoa; phylum Chordata; class Mammalia; order Primates; family Cercopithecidae; genus Macaca; species Macaca fascicularis. The sequence continues at coordinate 115,349,393 of NC_088386.1, forward strand.
GCCCATCCATGCCTCCTCAGGTACCCCCTGCCCCCCACAGCTTCTCTCCTGTGCCTTGTTTCCCAGCCGATGCGTTCTCCTCTATAAATACTCACTCTGGTATTTGGGGTTGGCAGCTGTTGCTGCCAGGGAGATGGTTGGGTTGACATGCAGCTCCTGACAAAACACAAACCCCTGGTGTGTGTGGGCGTGGGGGGTGTGAGTAGGGGGATGAATCAGGGAGGGGGTGGGGGACCCTGGGGGCAGGAGCCAGACAAAGTCTGTGCGGGGGTGGGAGTGGACATAGCAATTGGAAACTGAAAGCTCATCAGACCCTTTCTGGAAATCACCCTACTGTTTATAAACTTGAGGCCTCGCCATCCACAGTAGGGGGGAGGAAGAGGGCCTGTACCAGTCCAGAGGGAAACTGAGGCTCAGGGCCAGCTCGCCTGCAGGCATACATGGCAGGCTTTGGCCAGGATCCCTCTGCCTGCCAGGCATCTCCCGGCCCTCCCTGCCTGCCTAGAGACCCCCACCCTCCAGCCTGGCTGGTCTTTGCCTGAGACCTCCCAAACCTCTTCAACTTCAAGACAATGTTTAGGAACAAGGTGGTTTGGGGCCTTTCTGGAAGCAGGCCTTGACCCTTTAAGAAATGACCCAAAGTCTCTCCTTGACCAAAAAGGAGGCCCTCAAACTAAAGGGAAGCCTCTCTTCTGCTGTCTCCCCTGACCCCCTCCCCGGCCAGGACGAGGAGATAACCAGGGCTGAAAGAGGCCCGCCTGGGGACTGCAGGCATGCTTGCTGCCCTGGCGAAGGATTGGCAGGCCTGCCTGTCACAGGACCCCCACTGGCTGACTCAGGGGCGCAGGCCTCTTGCGGGGTAGCTGGCCTCCCCGCCCCCACGGCCAGGGGCCGCCCTTTCCTGGCAGGACAGCGGGATCCTGCAGCTGTCAGGGGAGGGGCAGCGGGGGCTGATGTCAGGAGGGATACAAATAGTGCAGACGGCTGGGGGCCCTGTCTTCCCTCGCCGCATCCACTCTCCGGCCGGCCGCCTGCCCGCCGCCTCCTCCGTGTGCCCGCCAGCCTCGCCCGCGCCGCCACCATGAGCCAGGCCTACTCGTCCAGCCAGCGCGTGTCCTCCTACCGCCGCACCTTCGGCGGGGCTCCGAGCTTCCCGCTCGGCTCCCCGCTGAGCTCGCCCGTGTTCCCGCGGGCGGGCTTCGGCTCTAAGGGCTCCTCCAGCTCGGTGACGTCCCGCGTGTACCAGGTGTCGCGCACGTCGGGCGGGGCCGGGGGCCTGGGGTCGCTGCGGGCCAGCCGGCTGGGGACCACTCGCGCGCCCTCCTCCTATGGCGCGGGCGAGCTGCTGGACTTCTCTCTGGCCGACGCGGTGAACCAGGAGTTTCTGACCACGCGCACCAACGAGAAGGTGGAGCTGCAGGAACTCAACGACCGCTTCGCCAACTACATCGAGAAGGTGCGCTTCCTGGAGCAGCAGAACGCGGCGCTCGCAGCCGAGGTGAACCGGCTCAAGGGCCGCGAGCCAACGCGAGTGGCCGAGCTCTACGAGGAGGAGCTGCGCGAGCTGCGGCGCCAGGTGGAGGTGCTCACTAACCAGCGCGCCCGCGTCGACGTCGAGCGCGACAACCTGCTCGACGACCTGCAGCGGCTCAAGGCCAAGTGAGGGCCCGGCGCCCCAGACTCCTCTTTCCGCGGGCGGGGCACAGGAGGCTAGGCCTGGGGGCTGGGGTCCCGCTGTCAGCACATGCCTTCTCCCGGGGTCCGGGACCCTCTCCTGCCCCACGCGGGGAAAGGGTCCTCCACCCGTGTGTTTCAAGGGGCCGTGACCTCCAGGTCTCTCCTCCTGCGATCCCATCTTGCATAGGAGTTTTCTTGGGGACATAGATCAGGGGGTGGATATGGGAGAATTTAGGGGACCCGGTGCCATTTGGGCAGCCCCCTTAAAAAGCATTTTAAGATGCTGGGGCGATGTTTATGGGGTCAGGTAGTTGATGGGCAGAGGAAGGGCTGCAGGAAGCCCAGAGGGCAGTGTAGCCAGAGGGAGAAGGGAGGCTGATAGGAGACAGGGAAAGCAGGGCAAGGGCCCAGAGTCCAAGCAACAGCTCTCAGCTCAGCTGTGATGAGGCCCTGGGGAGGCAGGGTGGAGTGGGGAGCTTGACCCTGGGGACTTGCTGAGACTGTGTGTTTTTACAAAGTGAATAGACAGGCTGGAGAAAAAGGGAGTAGGTGGGGGCCACAGCTCTCAGAGAGCTCGGGAGGACCTGACTGTAGGCCTCACCAGGCTCCTGAAACGAAAAGGGCAGCAAGTATAGCGTATCTGTTGGTCCCACTTCTGACAGGCCAAGTGAGCAGAGTCACCCTCCTGCCACCAAAGTCATAAATATTAATTGAGCAGTTATATTGGCCAGGCTGGAGCTGGGAACCAGCAACACAGAGGCGGATAAAATAGACACAGTTTCTAACCCCAGGGAGGTCACACAATCTGGTGGGGACATAGACTTCAAGGGTGTGGCTCCTGGGCAGAGATTGGGCCACTTCCTGTGCCCTCCCTGGATGGGTGGGGCCTCTCCACTCCCTTTCTCTCCTGTGTCTACCCAGCAGCCAGGCCCTCCCGCTCTGTCCCATACCTACTCCCTGGTCAGCACCCGGCCAGTCGTTTCCACTGCCAGCTTTATCGCCCACAACTGTCTGTCTGTCTGTCTGTCCCACCCAGGCTGCAGGAGGAGATTCAGTTGAAAGAAGAAGCAGAGAACAATTTGGCTGCCTTCCGAGCGGTGAGTGCCCTTCTTTTCCCCTCGCATGGCCTCTGGCTTTGCTCTACCCCACCTGGGTGGTGGTGACTATGTCCTTCTTGCTTGGCCTCTCCCAGGACGTGGATGCAGCTACTCTAGCTCGCATTGACCTGGAGCGCAGAATTGAATCTCTCAACGAGGAGATCGCGTTCCTTAAGAAAGTGCACGAAGAGGTATGCCTTGGCCCCTCTTCCTGGGGTCACTGGGCCATGGGGAAAGCAGCCGGAAAGTGGGGCTGGGGTAAGGCTCTGGCTGGGAATAGGGGTGTGAGGGTGCTGTGTGGGCCCTGAGAGGGGACTGAAGCCCAGCCATGCCCTACAGGAGATCCGTGAGTTGCAGGCTCAGCTTCAGGAACAGCAGGTCCAGGTGGAGATGGACATGTCTAAGCCAGACCTCACTGCCGCCCTCAGGGACATCCGGGCTCAGTATGAGACTATCGCGGCTAAGAACATTTCTGAAGCTGAGGAGTGGTACAAGTCGAAGGTGGGTGGCCTCACCCAGGGACTGGCATCTCTGTCACCCTGAGCCCCAGCTTGGATGTGCTGCCTGTGGCATCATCCATGGGAGAAGAGCCCAGAGGCTCCATGCTCCCTTGCTCATCCCTACCTGTGCCCTGCATCCTCCTCATTTTTGGGCTCCTTTCTCCGCCCTTAGGTGTCAGACCTGACCCAGGCAGCCAACAAGAACAACGATGCCCTGCGCCAGGCCAAGCAGGAGATGATGGAATACCGACACCAGATCCAGTCCTACACCTGCGAGATTGATGCCCTCAAGGGCACTGTGAGTCCCTACCCACCTGGCCAGGCCCTGCCCCTTCCTGTCTGCAGTTCACACCCTCACTTTGTGACCTTGGGCCCATCATAGACCCTCTCTGGGCCTTCATCTACTTAAATCTACAATAGGGATAAAACCAGACAAGTGGATTCCAGTTGGATGCTAAAGAATCAGGGGTTCCTGGGGCATCTGCCTGTGTGCGGACTCTGAGGCTGAATACAGATGTTCCTTTTTATCTATTTTATTCTGAGTGTCCACATATAGATTTCATTTGAGTTCAGGGTTCAACATGTCCTGGGCCTGACCATCTGGAGTTGCCTGCCAGCCCCAAAGCTGTGTCCTTCCTCATTTTGGGCTCCCAGTGTCCTCTTCCCTTCCTTGACCTGGGTTCCCCCTCTCCTGCAGAACGATTCCCTGATGAGGCAGATGCGGGAACTGGAGGACCGATTTGCCAGTGAGGCCAGTGGCTACCAGGACAACATCGCGCGCCTGGAGGAGGAAATCCGGCACCTCAAGGATGAGATGGCCCGCCACCTGCGCGAGTACCAGGACCTGCTCAATGTGAAGATGGCCCTGGATGTGGAGATCGCCACCTACCGGAAACTGCTGGAGGGAGAGGAGAGCCGGTGAGGGGCCAGGCAGGAGCCGGAGTGGGGAAGTGGGTGGTGCTGGGTGGCCCATTCCTGTCCCCAGGAGGCTACCTCAACAAGACATGGAAACAATTTTTTTTTTTTTTTTTTGAGACGGAGTTTCGCTCTTGTTGCCCAGCCTGGAGTACAATGGCACCATCTTGGCTCACTGCAACCTCCACCTCCCGGGTTCGAGCAATTCTCCTGCCTCAGCCTCCTGAGTAGCTGGGATTATAGGCACCTATCACCATGCCTGGCTAATTTTTGAATTTTTAGTAGAGATGGGGTTTCACCATGTTGGCCAGGCTGATCTTGAACTACTGACCTCAGGTGATCCACCTGCCTCAGCCTCCCAAAGTGCTGGGATTACAGGCGTGAGCCACCGTACCCAGCCTGGAAACAATTTTATACAAGAGGCCACTGCTGTATTAATTGCAGAGAATTAACCAAGGCCACCTGGGTAAAAAGCAATTTAATTAACAGCATTTATAAAAAGAGAAATATAAGTATTCCCTTATCCACCTTCAGAATTAAGAACCAGTAGCAAAAAAACATATTCAGCAACCAATAATAAAATATTACTGCCAGTCAAGGGAGAGATGAAAGCAGAATGGGGAGAGATGAGGAGGGAAATGGAGGGAGCAGTTAGAGGCAAATAGAGAGAGGGAGGGAGAGAAGCCTTGCACAGGGATAGGCTAAGAGAAGGTAAAGAGATGCATACAGAAGGCATGAGTGTACACACACATGCACACACGTAAGCACACGCACATGCTCGGAGGAAAAGACATAAACTTCATGCTCAGAGCAACCCACCTCTAGACAGAAAACAATATACAACTGGAAAGGGACACCAGGGAACCTTGTGGGATAACAGAAATGTTCTATATCTTTTTTCTTTTTTTCTTTTTGAGACAGAGTCTTGCTCTGTTGCACAGGCTGGAGTGCAAGTGGCGTGATCTTGGCTCACTGCAACCTCTGCCTCCCAGGCTCAAGTGATTCTCCTGTCTCAGCCCCCCTAGTAGCTGGGATTACAGGCGTGTGCCACCACGCTCAACTGACTTTTTGTATTTTTAGTAGAGATGAGGTTTCACCATGTTGGTCAGGCTGGTCTCTAACTCCTGACCTCAAGTAATTCGCCTGCCTTGACCTCCCAAAGTGCTGGGATTACAGGCATGAGCCACTTCACCTGGCCTAGAAATGTTCTATATCTTGATTTGGACTGGTAGTTACACAGACGTGGACATTGATCAAAACTCATTGAATTGTACATTAAAGATCTGTGCATTTCACTGTATGTAAATTTAACCTCAATTTAAAACAGATCAATTACTCCAAAAACTGGTACCCCCTGATACTCATAAAAATAATATCTGAAATTTTTGAAAAACAGAAGACATGTTTAGATATAGGTATACACATAAAGAGAAACTTCAGATTTAGTAAAATGACGTCTTCATGTGATGGCCTTTGAAGGTAGCTAAAGGCATGTTACGTTTTCCCAGCATTAGGCCTAAATAGTAAGCTCTCAGAACTGGCCTGGCTGGAGGGTGGGCATGAGCAATGGATATCACCCACAGCTGCTACTGATATGACTTTCAGTGCCAGAAGCAAGAAGGAAATCCTGGTGCTCTGGAGGGTGCAGTGGGGTTGCGCATCCTGGTGTCATGCCAGCAGGTCACAGTTGAAATGAATGATCCTTCCAGAAGAGACTATTCCTGGGACAGCTCTAGCTGACCTTTGACCCCATTCCTTGAGCAGTATGGGTGGCGGGAGTGCTGGGGTCCGTGGGACTGGGACAGCTGAGGATGGGGTTTAGAAAGGACCAGGGTGAGCCTTGATGGGCGGTCTCAGGGAATGATGGGAGGTTTCTTAACTCTTAGGAGGCTTGGTCTCTTCCCTTTTAGGATCAATCTCCCCATCCAAACCTTCTCTGCCCTCAACTTCCGAGGTGAGTGTCTGCTGGCAGGTGGAGGCTGGAGTTGCAGGGGCCAGGAGTCCAGCATGGGCACTGCCCGAGGCCAGCCAGGAGGGAGGATGGGACCCTGGGGCCAGGGAGGACAGACCTGGAGTCTGGGGAAGAAAAAGGGGGCCCCTGCGGGTAGGTGGGGGAGTTTAGGTAGAGGTGGATGAGGCACCTTATGACAGAGAGAGCTTTTTATGTGATTATATTGTATAGTATTTACCATGTCCCCTGCACCTTCTTGGAGTATTGGGCATCAGGAAGCAGACTCTGTTCTGAATCCCAGACTCTGAAAGTAGCAGGAGTGTCCTTGGGGACCTGGCTTCAGGAAGATCTCATACCACCTGCCTTCTAAGGCACCCACGGCCCATTGTCTGTTTGGCACATTGCCAAGCACCACCTTGGTTGCTTGTTGAACACCTCCAGTTTGCTGGAGCAAGATGTTGGATGCACGTTGGAAAAGAAAAGCCAAATCTTAGCAAAGCCAAACAATGAAAAGAATGAGCTCTTAGGGCATTCTGCCATTCTGACATTAGTAATATACAGATCGGGTGGCTTTCCAACCCCAGAGAGCAGAGAAACACACGATAATGATGCATTAGGAAAGCAAGTCGGAGTCCTTGGCAGCTTCTCCTTTCCTAGATCAAGCCTTTTCTATCTTCGATGTACATTTCCATCAGGAAAAAATACACGCTGTGCTCCACCGAGTCACAACGTTCATCACAGGCTAGTTGCTAGCTAAGGAAATTCATGAACACCAAACTCATAATACCAAGGACCTCCATTTGACCTTTCCTATACAACTCAGAGCCTCTCTTTTCAGTAGTTGTTTATACGGACACCAAATATGAGTCTTGCATTTAAAACTTCATAGTACAAAAAAAACCCCAACCACATTGCACAGTGCTTTCCAAATCAATAGCTTTGTGGCCATCATAGGGCAAGTATGGTCGGCACCACTTCACTCTGCGTCCTCAGTGAGGAAACTGAGGCACAGAATGGCAAGTGACTGACCATCAGCACAATGAGTCAGAGACTGATTCCTGCTCCATCTCACTTTGATTAAGACATCAGGTTGCTCATCTGAAACTTTTTTTTTTTTTTGAGACAGAGTTTTTTTGAGACAGAGTCTCACTCTGTCGCCCAGGCTGGAGTGCAGTGGCACAATCTCGGCTCACTGCAACCTCCGCCTCCCTGGTTCAAGCAATTCTCCTGCCTCAGCCTCCTGAGTAGCTGGGATTACAGGCACATGCCATCATGCCTGGCTAATTTTTGTCTTTTTAGTAGAGATGGGGTTTCACCGTGTTGGTCAGGGTGGTCTCAAACTCCTGACCTCATGATCCACCCGCCTCGGCCTCCCAAACTGCTGGGATTACAGATATGAGCCATCCCACCCGGCCCTGAAATCTTAAAGGGAGATGGGTACTGTAAGGTCCTCTAAAGAGTGTCTTGAGACTGGGCTTTGGGGTTCAATCTTGAAGAAGGGGAGTCCCAGGATACAAATGTGTACAGGGCTCTCCTGGGGCCCGGGGGTGGAGAGGAACTAGGAGGTGTGGGGAATGTCAATGCTGTGCAGCCTGGGCCTCAGGGATCCCCTACCTTCCTGTACCGTCCTGCACATGGAGCAAATCTGTTGGCTCCTGAGACCCTCTAAACTATGGGACTGGCCTTGGGGACTGAAGAACAACCTGCTGGGTGCTAGGCTGAAGGACAGGTATTAAAGTCTTGAAGAAGTAACAAGCCTGTCTTGAGGGGGGTTGGGGTCTGCTAGGGCTCTGCCCAGTGTGGCCCCAGATGGACTCCCAGCCCCTGGTACAGCCCAGCCTGGACTTGGTCAGGCTGAGTGTGCGATGGACCCTGTTACAGAAACCAGCCCTGAGCAAAGGGGTTCTGAGGTTCATACCAAGAAGACGGTGATGATCAAGACCATCGAGACACGGGATGGGGAGGTGAGTGGTCTATCTGGGCTCCTTACCCTTGGTGGGGGCTATGGATGTGTCTGGGGAGACTGTCTTCCACCCAGCTGTGCTGGTCTGGGTCCCTGGCTAGTGGGGCAAGAGAGATCCTGCGGCCCTGGGGTGGGGATGGCTCAGGGCTGAGGCTCTGTTCTCTGGCTAGCACATGGTTGGACTGGGCTTCTCTTCTTCCCCAGGTCGTCAGTGAGGCCACACAGCAGCAGCATGAAGTGCTCTAAAGACAGAGACCCTCTGCCACCAGAGACCGTCCTCACCCCTGTACTCACTGCTCCCTGAAGCCAGCCTTCTTCCATCCCAGGACACCACACCCAGCCTCAGTCCTCCCATCACAGCCTCTGACCCCTCCTCACTGGCCATCCCTCGTGGTCCCCAACAGGGACATAGCCCATCCCTGCCTGGTCACAGGGCACGCCCCGGCCACCTCTGCGGGCCCCAACCGTGAGCCTTGGCTGTTGGCAGTGAGTGAGCCTGGCTCTTGTGCTGGATGGAGCCCAGGCTGGAGCAATGGCCCTGTCCCTCCCACCTCTGTGACCTCAGGCACTAGCCTCTGGCTCTGGAGATAGCCCCAGAGCAGGGTGTTGGGATACTGCAGGGCCAGGACTGAGCCCCGCAGACCTCCCCAGCCCCCAGCCCAGGAGAGAGAAAGCCAGGCAGGTAGCCAGGGGGACTAGCCCCTGTGGAGACTGGGGGACTTGAAATTGTCCCTGCGGTCTCTTATTTTCCTTTCCCCAGCCCAGGGTGGACTTAGAAAGCAGGGGCTATAAGAGGGAATCCCCGAAGGTGCTGGAGGTGGGAGCAGGAGATTGAGAAGGAGAGAAAGTGGGTGAGATGCTGGAGAAGAGAGGAGAGGAGAGAGGCAGAGAGCGGTCTCAGGCTGGTGGGAGGGGCACCCACCTCCCCACACCCTCCCCTCCCCCACTGCAGGGGCTCTGAAGAGAAACAATAAAGAGATTCGCACACAAGCCGAGCTGGCCCCTGCTGTCTTGACTGCCAGGTCTCCTGTGGGGCCCCTGGGGCCCTGTGATGCCACCTGTCACCCTGAGATGGACTGTACTGACCTCCTGCCCAGCCAGACTTTCCCCAGGGCCTCGCACCCACTTCTGTTCCCAGAGCCTCCTGGCCTTGCTGTCTGCATGCAGCGTATGGGGCAGGGAGGGCTGGATAGGGGCTTTTGTTGGGGAACCACAAATACCTCTCATTAGGCCCTAATTCCAGGACTGGCCCACCTTGTGCTCCCTACTGCACCTTCAGGTCGGCCAGGCTCGGGGGACACCACCTGCTATTCTTTTTGAAGGATGTAGCTGCTCCCCACTGACTGGCTGTGAAGTAGGGCTCCCCCAGTCCCTTCTCCAAAGATGTCAACAGCCCCTTTTTTTTCTCTGTCTCTCTTTTTCTTTTTGAGACAGGGTCTTCCTGTGTCACCCAGGCTGGAGTGCAGCAGTATGATCACAGCTCACTGCAGCCTGGACTTCCTGAGCTCAAGTGATCCTCCCACCTCAGCCTCCCAAGTAGCTGGGACCACAGGTTCACGCCACCATGACTGGCTAACTTTTTATTTTTTGTAGAAACAAGGTCTTTCTATGTTGCCGAGGCTGGTCTTGAATTTCTGGGTTCAATTGCTCCTCCTGCCACCTCAGCCTCCCAAAGTGTTGGGATTAAGATGTGAACCAATGGCCTCTTTCTATTAACTCTTTCCAATACCATTTTTATACACAGGAGCCAATTCAGGAAAAATAATGTTTGGAAAAATGGAAAGATCTATTCTGTGCTTCGATAAGAAGGTTCAATACTCTGAAGAAGTCAATTTGTTCTCCATTCATCTATAATTTCAATGCCATGCAATCTCAATTAAAATACCAAATAAAAATTTTAAGAGAATTAGAGAAGATGGGAGGGGAGTGTAGGACATATGAAAAAAATTAGAAATTAGAAGTGTAGGACATATGAAAAAAATTAGGCTGGGCACAGTGGCTCCACCTATAATCCTAGCACTTTGGGAGGCCGAGGCGGGAGGATCTTTTGAGCCCAGGAGTTTGAGACCAGCTTGGGCAATGTAAGAAGACCCTGACTCTACAAAAAATAAAAAATTAGCCTGGCATGGTGGTATAAGCCTATACTTCCAGCTACTTGGGAGGCTGTGGTGGGAAGATAGCTTGAGCCCAGGAGGTCGAGGCTTCAGTGAGCTGTGATTGTGCCACTGTACTCCAGCCTGGGTGACAGAGTGAGACTCTGTCTCAAAAAAAGAAAAAGGAAAAAAATTAGGAAATCATAGAATAAAACATCAAAATATATTATAAGGATATGATAATTAACAGATTAGTTAATGAAGAGGAAATATACACATATTAATGAACAAAATAGAGTGTTTAGAACAAGACTCACATGCATGAGACATACATGAGTTAAAGGAGGCATTTTGAATGTGTGGGGAAACCTTAGTGACTCAGTATAGGGTTTGGAGCACTTGGATAGCTAAGAGGTGGGGTAGGGGGCAGAGTGAAGTCTGTCTCTCTTTTACTTCTCCTAAAAAATACATTCTAGGGGATCAAATATGTAGGAAATGATGGATCCATGTAGGCCTCAGCCTTCAAGTTTCTCCTCTGAGATTTCAGGGATTATCCTTTAAAGGAGTCAGGAGGAGGGTAGAGATCACAAAGATAATAAGCTCAGACAGTTTGTATGTGAAATAAACCTCAGGAGGTTTTAGTCTTAAGGTCCTTAATCTGACCTTCCAAACTGACTTTTCCAGAAACTTCCAAAAGCCTTTCTGGTGTCTCTTTCTTCCCCTCCTTTAATGTGGCCCTGGCTCACAAGTCACCCCTCGCTCTAAGAAGGCCCCTTCTCTGTTGTATTCTTCAGCTTTGCCCTGGGAGTAGCTGGGGTGTAGCCCTGGGTCCCCTCCCTCTGCCACTGGTGACTCATGGTCATTTCCTTCCCCCTAGTCCTCAAATAGGGTGAACCCTACAGGCCCCAGAACTACCCCAGTCAACCTGTAGAGAAACTCCACAATGACCCTCACAGGAAATAAAATTGAAAGTCTCATTTCCAATGTCTTTGTACTGGGATGGAGGAGGAGGGATGGGTAAGGGGCTTCTTATCCTTGAGCCTCTTGGGGCCCCTGAAGTCTGAGCCAGCTTCTCTGTGATGGAAACACCTGGACAGGGCTAGGCCCAGGTGGATTAGAGGGGGTGTGTATATCTGTGAGTAGTTTCTGGAATCCTTCTTTTCCCTGAATGAGTTATGTGCACTTATCTGTCCCACAAAAGATAAAGGGACACACGGGTTAGGGGAGGTTTTGGAGGCAGTTCCCCTCCCGCCCCCCACCTCACCAAATGCTTAGGTACAGACTAGTCACTAAGGTGGAAGGAATGTAGAATTCTCAGGCTCTCAGAGTCAGACCTCAGAAGTCTCCCAGGCAATTATCCTTGCGGTGCAGAAACCCCCTTTTCGACCCTGCCCCACATCCTTCATGAGCATTCCTAAAACTCTGCCTGAATGTCTCCAGAGCCAGAGAACTCACCGCTTCTTTCGTGGCCCCTTCCAACTGGGGACAGTTCTGAAATAAAGCTCTTCCTCCTCAGCACACCTGTCTCCTGTGACTGCTACCCACTCGTCCCCAGAGAAGAAAGAAGGCCCAGAGCCACCCTCTATCCCCCAGTGCGGGGAAAGGATTCTTTGAGCACAGCCTATCTGGAACTAGAAATTCTGGTTCTAATCTTTGCCTCTCTTCTTAAGAGCTGAGCAGTGACCAAAAGTATCCAGGGAATGGGCAAATACAAACCAAAAAAGATTTGGGTTTCAGCCGGCTGCAGTGGCTTCTATAATCCCAGCATTTTGGGAGGCCAAGGTGGGCGGATCACTTGAGCTCAGGAGTTTGAGACCAGTCTAGGAAATGGCAAGACCTGGTCTTTACAAAACAAAACAAAACAAAAACCCAACAACAGGGGCGGGGCACGGTGGCTCACGCCTGTAATCCCAGCACTCTGGGAGGCCAGGGCGGGTGAATCACAAGGTCAGGAGTTCAAGACCCGCCTGGCTAACATAGTGAAACCTGGTCTCTACTAAAAATACAAAAAAAAAAAAAAAAAAAAAAAAAAAAATTAGCCGGGCATGGTGGGAGGCGCCGGTAGTCCCAGCTACTTGGGAGGCTAAGGCAGGAGAATGGCATGAACCGAGGAGGTGGAGTTTGCACTCCAGCTTGGGTAACAGAGCGAGACTCTGTCTCAAACAACAACAACAAACCCCCAAAACAACAACAAAGCAAGCAGGGCTTGCTACAGGTGTGCACCTGTAGTCCCAGCTACTTGAGAGGCTAAGGCAGCTGGATCATTAGAGCCCAGGAGTTTGAGTTTGTGGTGAGGTATGATTGCGCCACTGCACTCCAGCCTGCACAACAGAGTGAGGCCTTGTCTCTTAAAAATAAAATAAAATAAAATAAAATAAAGATTTGCGTCCTGTGTGGCCGTATACAGACAACCAGCTCTTCAGTGTGCCCCTCCCTAAAACATACCCACACATACCCCATCACCTCCACAGCAAAGCCTCTTCCTGCTCCTTGGCCTCTGCTGTTTTACCCTTCAAGACTCTGAACATGAAGAAGGAACAGGCTCATAGAATGCTGACTGGCTTCCCACTGGACGCCAGGGACCAGGCCCAGACCAGTTCTGATCCCAGTGGACAGGATGGCACAGAAGGGATCGTGGAGGCAGATACCGTATGCCAGGACTGATGGCTCAGCAGATACTTTCCTGTCTGTCCGTCCACTCCAGGTACCTTTTCCCCCCCGTCCCTTGAGGCCCCTGTCCTATTCTACTCATTCACCCCTCTCTCCTTCCTCTCACCACAAGCTCCCCCAAGGCACATCTGCAAATGCATCAATAACGTTCAATTTAACACCTAAAATGTCAGGTACCTAAGGGTAGAGTTTTTATCCATTTTATTCACTACTGTATCCCAAGTGCCCAGAAGAATGCCCAGAAAAATAGTAGGTACTCATTAAATATTTAAATACTTAATGAATGAATACCTACTGCGCACTTTTACTTACTTTTCTCTAAATTAAATATTCACCAGGAAGGGCTGATGACCCCCACTTTATTCACTGATTCAATGAACATTTACTGAGATTTTTCCCATGTGCCAGGCGTGTGGTACATCATTATGGCTTAAGAAGTGCCCGGTGGTACCTCCAGAGAGGTAGGGTGACCTGCCAAGGTCACACAGCAGTCTGTAGCAAAGGAGGATTGGGCCCCAGGTTCCTTGGCCTCTGGAGCTCAGGTCTCTTTCCATGACACCAGAGGCTTGTGATCGCAAGGCAGGGCAGACTGGCAGCACACACACCCAGCCAGGCGCCAGGCTGCAGGGCACTGTGGGGCCCACATTGAGAGACAGACCAGTGACTTGCAGCCAGCTGTCCCAAGTGCCTGACCTGGCCAGAGCCTGCCGGCTTCCAGCTGTCACAGCTAGTGTGGGCTCCTCCCAGAAGAGGGCACCAGTGACTCGCATGGACCTGTGCCCTCCCCACCCAGGCCCACAGACTCCTGCACACAAATCAACCAATGCCCCAATTACGGATCTAGGAAGGCAGAAGACAAGTCATGTTCCAGGCTGTGTGCCAGGCCCTTTTAAATAGTTAATATTCATTTGAATATTTAATATAATAATTTAATGCCATCACTACAGTGTAAGTCAGATCATGTAATTCTTCTGCTCAAAACCCTAAGATGACTTCTCATTTCACCAGGAACAAAAGTGCCATGGCCTGCAAAATTCTAGGCCATCTGGCACCTGCCACCTGTCTGACCCATTTCCCTCCACCCCTTGCTCCCTCCAGCCTCTCTGGCCTTCTTCTTGGAGCCCACCAGGCATTTTCCCACCTCTGCCAGAAGCAGCCCTCCCCAGACATTTGCATCATCTGCTTTCTTACTCAAGATTGGCTCAAATGTTCCCAGCGGGGCCAACTCCAGCCACACCCTATTTGAAAGTGCAATCTCCCACCACACTTGACATTTGCCTTAAGCTTTGTCCACAGTATTTACCTCCTTGTAACAGTCTTTATAGGTCCTTTCCTTTCCTTTCCCCTCCCCTCCCCTTCCCTCCCCTCCCATCCCCTTCCCTCCCCTTTCCTTCCCTTCCCTTCTCTCTTTGTCTCTCTCTCTCTCTTTCTTTCTATCTTTCTGTCTTTCTTATTGAGATGGAGTCTCACTCTGTTGCCCAGGTTGGAGTGCAGTGGTGCCATCTCGGCTCACTGCAACCTCCGCCACCCAGGTTCAGGCAATTCTCCTGCTTCAGCCTCCCGAGTAGCTGGGATTACAGATGCGTGCCACCAGGCCTGGCTAATTTTTGTATTTTTAGTAGAGATGAGGTTTCACCAAGTTGCCCAGGCTGGTCTCGAACTCCGACCTCATGTGATCTGCCTGCCTCGGCCTCCCAAAGTGCTGGGATTACAGGCGTGAGCCACCATACCCAGACTATTTCTTTGTATTTGTTGTTCGTCTCTCTTCTCAAGTAAAAGCACGGGAGCAGAAATCTTTGTCTGTTCACTGCTATATTCCTAGTCCCTAGCACAGTGCCAGTACATATTAGGAACTTAAAAATATTTGTGGATGAATCAATAAAAAAATTATGGACAAATAAATAATTAAAACCCTGAGTTGTGCTACCTCCGTTCTATAGATGAGAAAACCGAGGCTTAGAGATGCTAGGTAACTTGCTTGAGATCCCAGGGTTCATTTATTGTTTTTGTTTGTTTGTTTGTCTGTTTGTTTGTTTTGAGAGAGAGTCTCGCTCTGTGACCCAGGCTGAAGTGCAGTGGTGTGATCTCGGTTCACTGCAATCTCCACCTCCCGGTTTCAAGCAATTCTCTGCCTCAGCCTCCTGAGTAGCTGGGACTACAGGCATAAGCCACTACACCAGGCTAATTTTTTGTATTTTTCGTAGAGGCGGGGTTTTACCATGTTAGCCAGGATGATCTTGATCTCCTGACCTCGTGATCCACCTGCCTCAGCCTCCCAAAGAGCTGGGGTTACAAGCGTGAGCCACCACGCCCAGCCCACGTGGTTCATTTATTCAACCAACTAACCAGCCAACATTTACAGTCTAGCCACTGCATTCCACACACATTTAGAGGCAGAGTGTTGGGTGGCTTTGGTTATTTGTTTTTCAAAATAGTCTCTATTTCTTTTCTCTTGATGTACCATCACTTTGCAATGACTTCCCCCATATTTTCACCTTCTAGAATTCAATTTACACTTTAGAATTCGATTCATCACCAGTGGTTGCCAGGGGTTGGTGGAGGGGATCTATGGTAGAGTCTATGATTCCAAAGGGGATACATGAGCTAATATTTGGGGTGATGGAATTGCTCTGTATGGTCCTAGAGTGGCAGATACATGATTCTATGCATTTATCAAAGCCCAGAGAACTGCACCTCACAAAAAAATAAGCTTTAGGCCAGGTGTGGTGGCTCACACCTAAAATCTCAGTACTTTGGGAGGCTGAGGCAGGTGGATCACCTGAGGTTGGGAATTTGAGACCAGCCTGACCAAAATGGAGAAACCTCGTCTCTACTAAAAATACAAAATTAGCCAGGTGTGATGGTGCATGCCTGTAATCCCAGCTACTCGGGAGAATGAGGCAGCAGAATTGCTTGAACCCAGGAGGCAGAGGTTGCAGTGAGCTGAGATCGCACTATTGTATGCTAGCCTGGGAAACAAGAGTGAAACTCCGTCTCAAAAAAAAAAAAAAAAAAGCTTTAATGTATGCAAACTATAAAAAAAATTATTCCTCAAGGTTCTTAATCTCTATGGATGTAATTCAGTGTTTAAATGGTTCCTCCTATACCTTTTACATACTCTCTCACGCGCTCTCTCTCTTTCTCTTTGACTTCAGTATCCCAGAATGAGGATGGGGAAGAGGAGGCAAGGGTAAGAGTAACATTCTCTGCCTCTGAATACTCATGGCTCCTCTCAGCCCTTCCTGGGCTTCATCCCTCGGGGCTAAAGGTCAGGCCTGGGTCTCCTACTTGGACTTCTTAATTTTTACCTTGTGATAACTGTAGATTCACATGCAATTATAAGAAATAATGCAGAGAGATCCTGCATTACCTTCACTTGGTTTCCTTCTAGGGTAACATCTTGTATGACTATAGTACAGTATCACAACCAGGAAAGGGGGGTTGGTATAATCCACCTACCTTCTGCAAGTTTTACCAGTGTTACATGCACTTTTAGTGTTGCGTACAAATGCAAATGCACATTTAGCTCTATGCAATTTTATCACTTGTGTAGATCCACATGACCACCACCAACTACCACTGTCAAGATATAGAACTATTCTGTTTTTGCTTGTTTTTTTTTTTTTATTGTTGTTTGTTTGTTTGTTTTTTTGAGACAGAATCTCACTCTGTTGCCCAGGCTGCAGTGCAGTGGTGCCATCTAGGCTCACCGCAACCTCCACCTCCCAGGTTCAAGCGATTCTGCTGCCTCAGCCTCCTGAGCAGCTGGGACTACAGGCATGAGCCACTACATCCGGCTATTTTTTTGTATTTTTAGTAGAGACAGGTTTCACCATGTTGGCCAGGCTGGTCTTGAACTCCTTAGTTCAAGTGATCCATCCACCTCGGCCTCCCAAAGTGCTGGGATTACAGGCGTGAGCCACCATGCCCGGCCAAGATACAGAACTATTCTATCATAAAGGTCTCATCTGGACTCTTGATGTTTCTCAACGTGCAACACTTAGACACAACAGAATCAGTTGAGTCATTTGTTAAATGTGCAGATTCTTCCCAGCTCAGCTACTGAACCAGTGTGGGGCAAAGAGGCTGGGAATCTCGCCTTTACTTGAACTGGCCCCCATTTCTATGCATCCTCCACTTTGTGGCCGCCAAGAGGATCCCCCTAAGACACAGCTCCCACCTTTTTTTTTTTTCTGCCGCTTAAAGCTGTGTAGTGGCGCCCCCTGCTTTCAGGGTAGAGAAACCAAAGCCTTAGCAACCAAAGCCTTCTCCAGGCCCCACCTCCCTTCTTCCACTCACCCCACCCACTGCGGTTCAATCCTCCAAACCTCTCTAATTCCCAGAACGCCTTTGTTTTCATCAGGCTCATTTTGTTCATGCCGTTCCCTCTGCCTGGAATGTCCTGCCCACTCTTTTCTGCCTATTGCAACCCTATTCCACCACCCATTCTTACAGATGAGGACTTGGAGGTTGAGAGAGGTTTGGTGTCACCCAGCAAGTAAGGGCAGGGCGCGCTAGGGGCCCCAATCCACCTGATTCCCAGGCTCCTGGTCTTGCTGTTCGCCAGCTGTAATGGAGGCGCCGGGGGAGGCCATGGTCACTTTTCGGAGCTGTCTGCTCACTTCTACTTGGGCCTGCCTCCCAAACCACCTCTCAAGCATCTCACCACGACCGTTCCTCTTCCTCCCCTCCCAGCCGAGTCCGGCAGCGATGAGGGGTCTGAGGGGAGGAAGGGAAATGGGATTAAGCCCAGGAAAAACCTGACTCCCTGCAGTGGGTCATGGGGGGCCAGGCACACTACGGAGGAGAGAGCCTGGAACAAATACCCAGGGACTCCCTTAAGCCGGGCCGGCAATGGGGGCTCCTGGAGGGAGAGAAGGAGCCGAGTGAAGTCAAGTCCCTCCTCTGCTGCCCCCTCCCTCCACGGCTCCCTCGCAACCCGAGCCGGGGGGCCTAAAAATAGCCCCCAGGCGCAATCGCCGGCCGCCCCGGTGACCTTCTGGGTAGCACAGGCCGAAGGCGGGCGGGCAGCAGGAAGACAGGCCGCCGGCCCCCCAGAATCGTCTCCTAGGGCACCGTCCCGCGGGTGCCCCCGTGGCCGCCCAGTTCCGGCGTCCCCCCAGCCCAGCTCTCGGTGGTCATGCAGAAAGCCCGGGGCACGCGAGGGGAGGACGCGGGCACGAGGGCACCCCCCAGCCCCGGGGTGCCCCCGAAGAGGGCCAAGGTGGGGGCCGGCGGCGGGGCTCCCGCGGCCGTGGCCGAGGCGCCGGTCTTCCTGCGGCCCCTGAAAAACGCGGCGGTGTGCGCGGGCAGCGACGTGCGGCTGCGGGTGGTGGTGAGCGGGACGCCCCAACCCAGCCTCCACTGGTTCCGGGATGGGCAACTCCTGCCCGCACCGGCCCCCGAGCCCAGCTGCCTGTGGCTGCGGCGCTGCGGGGCGCAGGACGCCGGCGTGTACAGCTGCACTGCCCAGAACGAGCGGGGTCGGGCCTCCTGTGAGGCGGTGCTCACAGTGCTGGAGGTCGGAGGTAATGGGCAGGTGGGGGCCGCGCCCGGCAGGGGCGGGGTGCTCAGAGGTAGAGAAGGGCTGCCCAGGCCACATGGGTAAGGTACTAGATACTGGTTCCTCCGCCTTCTTCCCAGGTGCCCTGGCTTCTTGGCTGCCCGGGCCCAGAAGTGAGATGAAGAGCCAAGTGCAGGGAATGGGGTGTCAAGGTAGAGAGGCTCCCCACAGGAAGGTCAGAGGTCAAGGGGCAGCAAGAAGTTGGTAAGCCAAGCCTGAGACCCACTCCTGCCTCTCAGGTAATTCTGGGGTGGAAGTTCTCAACCTCCTGCAGAGAAAAGCCTCCTGGGGGAAAGGGTGCCCTTCAGCTCCATAATTTAAACATGAGATTGACACTCGGATCAGCCCCTTAACAAGGGAGTGCGTGTCCGAAGGAGGGGGACAGCTCCTCTGGTCCAGGCTGCACGGTTGAAGGGATAGCTCAGAGCTTCCTGCAGGCCATTGCCGTGGCAGGGTTGATGTGGTCAGCTCTAGGCAGGGTGGAAGAGGCCTATGGGTGGCCACGTGTGAACAGGGTCCAGGGTCGGAAGAGGTGGAGCCAGGGCCAGGGCCAGGGCCCCATGGGCATGAATGGAGGTGAGTGCTTGAGAGTCTACATGCAGGCGTGTGCCTGCTTAGGTGCTGTGGAGGGCTCTGGATTCTGTGTGGTGGTGCAAACAGGTGAGGGATGGGCATGTGGAGCTGGTATGGGAAGCTCGTGGACCATGTCTACCTGAGCTTCCAGGGTGGATGTTTCCAGAACATGGAAGGGGCATGCTCTGGACCAGTACTTGACCACCGCCCATAGATTTCCAGGTGCAATGTGAAGAAAAAGCTGAGGGCCTAAGGCAGAAGGGGAGGGCAGGAGGCTGGGCCCAATGCTCATGGTCCAGCTGGGGCTACCATGGAGGCCAGGCCAAGGCTGTTAGCCTTGGGTCCGTTTTGGGGCTTCCTTTTTGATTTCCTCAGCCCTTGAGTAAGCCAAGTAGTTCTTCTCTAGCCAAAGGCAGAGCCTTGGGCAGGCTGAGCCCTGAGAAACAGAATTCTGAGGAAGTAGGCTACAGCTGGGAGAGATGGCAAGGAGCTGGGAGTTCACTCCCCTGGGCGTTTTTAAGAGGGACATGTCACTCCCCTGGGTGCTGTTGTGCAGGGGTAAATCCTTAGAGGCTGGGGAGGAGACACAGGGAGGAAAGCCCTCAGCAGCGGGAGGGCAAGAAGTCTCTAGGGCACAACCGAGTCAGGAGAGGGAGCCGGGGTGGCCTCTCTCCATCAGCATCTCCTCTCCCCCAGCCCTGCTCTGCCCACCTTCCTTGAGTGTCTGTGGCCAGGCCTGGGCCAGAGAGAACCATGGCTGGCTTCTCCTGGTTGGCCTAGCACCTGGACAGGTACAGGCTTCCCGAGCCTGGGATCAGGGGATGGGGTGCATTCTAGCAGACCTTGGGGCTGGGGAAGGCGTGGACTCCTTGGGGATCTCAGCTCTGGTCCCCCCAGGGGCAAAGAGGGCTGAAAATAGAACATAGATCAAAGGGTAAGATAGATGAGTTGATGACAATATGACTGGGGGAGAGATTAGCGAAGGGAAAGAAAGAGCTGAGGAGAGTAACGGTTATAATGTTATTTAAGATTGGAAAGGACCACACAGAACTGCAGCTCCAAACACATCCTTTCACAGGCAAGGACACTGTGGGCCAAAAGTCAGGGAGCTCTGCCTAAGACGTACTAGTCTAGTTAGAGACATAGCTAGTTATGGCCATCCCTGAGCTAAGAACCCAGTCCTCCTGGTTTTGGCTGTGGGGGCTTTGTACTCCTCAAGAAGTTCTGGAGAGAGAGGAGAGAGCAAGAGAGGGAGGGAGAGTGCTGGGAAAGTAGCTGCCATATGATTGGCCCAGGCCTGGCATTTCTCAAGATGGGTGCCTCCTGGCCTGACTTGGGTCCCTCAAAGTGGGAAGCGGTGATGAGGTGTGAGAGCCCCCAGCAGGGCTGTTTGCTTAGCCCCTCTGCAGTCTTGGTGGTGTGGTCAGCAGAGCTGAGCCTGGCTGGGCATACCTAGACAGAGGCCAGGCGGACAGTGGGCTGGGCTGCTCTGGTGGAACAGCAGGCTTGAGAGGCTTGGGGTGAGAAAAGGGCCCTGGGTGCTGTGGGGCCGAATCAGGGCCCTTTGACATTCATATGAGAATAGGAAGAGGATTGGACTGCAGCAAATAACCTTTGAGAACATGTCCTGATTGTGCAGATAGAAGGTAGCAGAACAGTTGGAGGCCTCAGTCTGTCCCATTGCAAAGAACCATGTGTATAATTATTACACCTATCCCACATGCTTTGGAGGAGGGAGGGGCTTTGCTCTGGTGATGCTGGGGACTGACTGGGTGAATCTGGCTTCCTATCCCTTCTGTTGCCCACCTCTACCAGCCCCTGCCCAGTGGTAGCTCCTGCTCCAGGGCAGCCGGGCAAGCAGCTCGGCATTGCTCAGACTTACTCATGGAAAACTTTCTTGGTTGGAAACAACAGCAGGAGGACTTCAGGGTACTCGAGGAAGCCAAGCAAGGACCTGGCTGCAGAGGGAAGGACACGCTTTCCTGGCTGGGATTGCTGGCTCAATAAGACAGAGTGATGCTAGGTTCCTGGCACTCCTGAAGCCAGATATGTTAGCTCAAGGATGGAAGGATTTGGGCATGGCTCTGGGAGGTTGGGGTCATGAGAAGGCGAGTGGGCTACAGCCTGGAGAGTTTGGAGGATGGGGTGGTGGTGCTGATATTTGGGGGATGTAGAAATGAGGAAAGAATAGGAAACAAAGGGGGTGAAGATGGCAGAAATGCAGGATACTTGTAGAATCCTTAACATGCATAAGTACCCTGTCTCATTTAATTATTTAATCTTCCAAACCCTAGGTTACTGTTATGACCATTATTCATATAGAGAAACTGGTGTTCAAAGAGGAAATTTACCCAAGTTCCCATGACTAGTGAGGTGTCAGAGCCAGGTCTGAAAGTCAGGTATCTGAGTCTGGGTCCATACTACCTGTCCATAGAAAGAGAAGTGTGGGAATACTGTCGAGGATTTGTCATCGTCACCATCTTTCTCCGTCAGTATCCCCAAATCCATCTCTGGCCTAGTCTCCAAGATAGGCAGGCATTCTTCTTTTTCAAAATATCAGGCTCCCACCTGCACAAGTGCTACCCTCAAAGCTGTGGGTGTGCGTGTGTGGCTAAAGGGCAGACCTACAGTAAAGGGCAGAGGGGAAGCAGGAGAAAGCACATTTGAGAGAAGAGGTGAACTGATGATGCTCACATGGTGTGTTAATTGGAGCTTCATAGCCAGGGTCTGGAAGATTCTGGTGTTAATCAGAAGGGCCAGAGATCAATACATGGCAATGAACCATCCTGGGGACTTGAAGGCTTGGAGGGGAGAGCTTAGAGATAGGGAGAGAGGGCCAATTTAAGCAAGGAAAGGGTGGAGGAATGTACCAGAACCTGTGTTGAGGAATATTCTGCAGTTATTCTTTTTCACCTGGAATTTAGAATGTCTGGCTAGAGAAGCCAGGTGGAAAGTAGTATGGAGCTGGGAATGGGTATGGGGAGTGTCAACATCCATGTAGGCCAAGTGCCGACCAGCGAGTGGAGGAGAGGCCAGAGGGGGAGCAGAGAGGAGCTCTGGGGCCCCCTCCAGGAGAATCCTGAGTGGAATGAGAGATGGTCACTCCTCTGGCTGAAGACCTCTTGGGAGAGAGTCTGGGTTAGGACAGAGAAGAGGGAAGGCTGGATGAATGGAAGCGGTTGCAGGAAGATTTACTGTCCCCATTCCCATCACTGCTTACGCTCTCCACCTGCAGCTCTGCCACCCCCTCCCATATTTATTGAGTGCCTACTATGTGCTTTCGATACACGAGTCAGGGGGTTGAGGGATACCAAAATGTATGTCCTCCAGGGGATAACTTTCTAGTGAGGGGAGACAGACAATATGCAATAAACATAGTAAATAGGTAAATTACATAGTATGTCAGAAATACAGAGCAGGGTGGTAAATGAGGGGAGAAGGGAGAAACTGAACTGAGTCAGGAAAGAGGAGACAAAAGGGAGATGGGGGGGAGCTTGTGGCATAGGATGAAGATTTGAATTTTCTCTGGTTAGAGAGAAATGCTGGCAGTGCAGAAATTGGAAGTCTGGGTTTGGGTGAGTGGCAGGGAGACACAGCTGCCCAGCTATGGGAGAAAAATGGGGCAACCTGGGACCAGCTGGGGAGGCCCACACGTAGAGTACGTTCCAGGCCAGCCCTAAAGAGTGAGCAGTGCCGACCCAGAGCAGGAACACAGAATCCTGCCGGCCCCTCCTGGGCCCAGCTGTCCCGTCACTCACGCCCGCTGCCCATTGGTTATTTTTGCCATGGAATGTGCCAGCCCCTCGGATTCTCCTGGGGAACAGGGGCTCAAGTTACCCCCTCTCCTCACTCAGCTCCCCGTTTATGAGTGGGTGTGTTTAGGGGTGTACAGGGAAAGTGCCCATGGGTGTTCAGGGTCTTTTGGCTGCAATGAGTGTGGACACACATATGTGCCCTCTCAGCGCATGTCCCTGTGCATGTGTCTGTACTTGTAATTTGCTTTGATGCTCTAGGAAACAAGAACACCTGTATGCACTCAGAATGCACAAAACACGACCTAAACTTTAGAATAAAAAAGCAGCCAGGTACAGTGGCTCATGCCTATCATATCAGCATTTTGGGAAGCCGAGGCTGGAGAATAGCTTGAGCCCAGGCATTCAAAACCAGCTTGTGTAACATAATGAGACTTCATCTCTATTTAATATTTTTTAAAAACTAGCTGCGCATGATGGCATGCAGCTGTAGTCTCAGGTACTCAGGAGGCTGAGGTGGAGGGAATCTCTTGGGCCCAGGAGATCGAGGTTGCAGTGAGCCATGATGGCACCGCTGCACTCTAGCTTGGACAACAGAGTGAGACCTAGTCTCTAAAACAGTAAAGAAATCTAAAATAAAATAAAGGGGCCACAAACTCAAATAACTGCAGGGGTCAAGGAGAAACTGATAATGAGGGAGGTGTGCTGAGCTCAGACATGATTGCTCCAGCCCAAACATTGTGCAGGCTGAATAAAACTCATCAGTCTATCCCTATATTTTATTTATTTATTTATTTTGAAGCAGAGTCTTGCTCTGTCACCCAGGTTGGAGTGCAGTGGTGCAATCTCTGCTCACTACAACCTCCACCTCCTGGGCATAAGTGATTCTCATGCATCTGCCTACGTTGGAATCCTGGCTCCCTCAATTTATTGACTGTGTGACCTTGGGCAAGCAACCGCTCGGTGTCTCAGTCTTCCTCTTTTCATGAGGATTAACTGAGCTCATTCACATAGAGTGCTTAGCACAATGCCTGGTACATACCAAACATGCAATAACTGTTAATAGTTACTCAGTAGTCACAACTCAGAAACCAGGATTGGCACTCCCTGTGCTCACTGGGATGATAATTCCCATCTCCAGGACACATGGAATCCCAGCACCTGTATGGCTTTTTCTAAGTGATAGGACTTCTCTGAGACTCAGTCACTTGTCCATTAAATGGGTATAGGATTATTGATTAGGGTTTCAAGCTCATGGGGTTTTTGTAAATGAAGTAACATTTGTAAAGTGCCTGGCACTTAGTAACCGCTGAAGAAACATAGCTATAATGGTCACAGGGAGGATAGAATTTTGTGTATGCCAAGTGTGCATAGTGCTGAACAGGGCAGGGGTCGGGTGGAACACACAAAAAATTTGGTGAGTGTGCTTCCCTGTGAGTGAGAATACTGGCCAACTTTGTGAATAAGGGGGTACCTCTGTGCACCTTTGCTTGTGTGTATGAATGTATGGGGGTAGGGGGCGCGCATGGGACAGTCGAGAGGTAAGGTAAGATAAAGCCCTCTCTGGCTTCCTTGAGAAGCCTGGGGGTTTTCACAGTCTGAGTCCATGTTAACACGCAGTCCACACCTTCCAGGACCCTTGCCCTGCGTTTGACCTAGGCGCCCCCACCCGGCGCTGTGCCCTTCGGCGAGTTCGGTTCTGCCTGGCACAGTGTGTGTGCGCGCATGTTTGTGGAATGAGCAAGTAGAGATGCTGCTGACCTTCCAGAGAGGCCCCGTGGGAGGAGGTGAGGGTGGGAGGAGGCTGCGCTGGGCTGCCAGAAAGTGGCCTGAGCTAGAGGCCATTGCACCCCTTTCTGTGCCTCAGTTTCCTCATGTGCCTAGGGCTCAGGAGGCAGATACAGGGTGGGGGTCCGCGGCTCTCGGCGTCAGGAGGTGACTGGTGGTCGTGTAGGGAGGCAGGTGAGGGCCGCCCCGGGGTAAGCAGGGGGACAGGACAAGGAAGGGGCCCCAGGTGGGGTGCAGGCTGGCGAGGGAGGGGCGGACTCCAGCGCCGCCGCCGCCGCTGCCGCTGCCGTCGCCGCCTTACCCCCACCCGGCTCCCGAGGCCCCGGGCTCCTTCCGCCACCCGCGCCGGCTCCCGCCCGCTCCCCAGCTCGCCCCCGGCCCCGCCTCCGACTCCGCCCCGCCCCCGCCCGTCCCCTCCTCGCCCGGCCGCCGGCCCGGCCCCCTCCCCCGCCATGAAGAAGCTGTGGGTGAAGAAGCGTTTCCAGGTGAGGGCTCCGGGGGCGGGAGGCGCCGGGAGGGGGCAGGGAGGCCTGGGCGCCCCGGAGGGAGGGCGGGTCACCGCAGCTGGGCCCGGTGGAGGGGGCGCTGGAGCCGCGCCTGCCCCACCCGAGCCCCGCTGAAGGCGGCGGGCCGGGCGCGATCTAGGGGCTCCCGGGTTTGCGTCCTGGGCGCGCAGGCCCCTCCCCGCGCTGAAGGGCAGATCCCCCCGCTCCTCGATCGCCCGCAATCCCCGCGACCACCGGGGAAGACCCCCGCTGCAGCGTTCGGCGTGGGGCGCCCACTTGCTTCTTTGCCACCCCTTCTTCTCTCTCCTCTGTCCAACCTCAACCCCGGGCCCCGGCCCCCCGCCCGGCTTGCCCCAGCCCCCCACTCTGGAGCCTTCCATCTTCGGAGCTCCTGAATGCAACGCACACGGATCCGCGCTGAGCTCAACACATTCCCCAAGCCCTGCCCTGTCCTCCGCGCACCTGGGCCTCCTGCATTCGTGAGGCTCTGGCCCTCTGCCCCCAACATCCCTCCCCCACACCTACCCAGGTATCTGTCCTCCCCCAGCAGGAATCTGCGCCCTCGTTCCTTCATCTCCCAGTCACTCAAGCACCCTGCCCCCCGCATCTCCATCTTCTCCTTCTCCTCACTGAGCCTGACTACCTCGTCTTCTATCCTCTTTCTCTGGGGCTGTTGCCCTGGTCCCAGGCTGTGAGCCTCTGTCCAGTGGGACGTTCCAGCTTCCACCTGCAGCCTGCCGTTCTCTCCTTCCTCCCCCGCTCCTCGCAAGAGCCCAGCTGGGTACCCTGGAAGAAGGCAGGGGAGCCATTCCCTACCGGGGAAGCTGGTCACTCTGGGTCTCTGCCCACCTCCCCTCTCACACACACACTGGCCAGGGAATGAGTTTCTGCTTGATGTTGCAGTACTGGATGGGAGGCACAGGGACCTTAAGAACAAGCCTCCCCCTCAACTACTCATTCTGGCTTTTCTCTTTCAGAAAACCGGCCATTCCCGCCGGGCCTTTGGCCGACTCACCCATGGTGCGTGGACCGTGGGCGTCCTTGCTCTAGCCCATGCCTACTCCTCCTCTTGGTCCCTGTCCCTCTGTGAGGCATCAAGGCCCTTGAAGACAGCCCATGAGATATGGGACCCTCCCACACACCCCACACTTATCTACCACCCACCCGACCAGGCCCCCTGTGCCCTACAGCTGAGAGAGGACCCGGCAGCAGGGAGGGCGGCTCGCTAGCACACTGGGTGCCGTGTTCTCCATGTGAGGCCTAGTGGGAAGGAGTTCATTGCCATGCTTTGGCAACCAGTATGTGGCTCCTGCTTGTCATGGCAGCTAGAGGGAAACTGAGGCATAGAACCTGATAGAATCTGGGAAAGTTGAAAATACTCCCAGGAACCTTTGCTCCTAACCTAACCACTGGGCATGTTTGAGGACAATTCAACAGTAGAAGAGAGGGACCTTGAGGAAGGTGCCTGTCACATCATGATGCAGACAGATAAGGGGTTGGTTTGCAAGGAAGGGTCAAAGCACAATGCAAATATTGTAATAGAGGGTGGGCCTGACTCCTAATGGGAGGCCCAGGTCTGCGGCTGGACTGAACACAAGCAGGTGTGTGTGTGTGTGTGTGTGTGTGTGTGTGTGTGGCCAGTGGCGGCACCAGTAAGTGCCAAGGATACCAGAACCACTGGGGCAGCTGGAATAACCAGCCCAAGTATGGGGGTCCCCAGTGCTGGGCACATCCCAGGTATCTCCCTCCTCACCCATTGCCACAGGGCACCTCTGGGGACTGGGTACCTCATGCCCCTTCTGTCCTGACCGCCCTCCATGCCCTGCCCCACAAACGCTCTGATAACAGTCTGTCCCTGTCTCTCCTGCTGCTCCTATGGAAGCGAAGTTTTCCGCTCCTGCAGAAAGCAAAGTTACGGTAGGAAACTGGCTCCTGCTCTAGCCCCCCGCGTCCCCCGCTTTCCAACCCGGCCCCGGCCTCTCCTCACCCTGCCTCAGCTGCACCCGATGCCTTCCAGCTGGTTTGGGGTAGAGGACAGGCTGGCCCTGCGGTTGGTCGAGTGCCCTGGCGGTACGACTCTGAGGTGACTCCTCTTTGTTCCTGGGGTGCTTGAACCCAGACTTTAGAACCTTGGAACCTAGGACCTGATGATTTTGGGGGTGCACAGGAGCTTAAGCTTTCACTGACAATGGGAGGAGGGAGAATGGAGGAGGCCCTGATAATCCATTAAGATATTGGCAGATGGGGAGGGGGTGGCAGTTTGGAGGGCCCTACGGAGGTAAACGTGAGTAACCAGGGGCCCAGAGATGGAGCCACGGCACTGTCATGGGAGGGGTTATCCTGAGCAGCCCAGGCTGGGCAGGAGATGTGGGGAGCAAAAGAGAGGAGGTGCTGGCAGCCCTGCCAGTGATAAGATGGAGCCTGCTGTTGGCAGGGAGGCAGAAGGCAACAGGGAAGAGTTGGAGGCAGAGGGAGGAGGGCCCTGCCCACACAGACCCCTTCTTCTCCAGACTCAGAGACGGCTGAGGATGACATCAGCGATGTGCAGGGGACCCAGCGCCTGGAGCTTCGGGATGACGGGGCCTTCAGCACCCCCACGGGTGAGCTCCTGGGGTGTACAAAGAGCAGGCAGGCGGGTTTCCCACAAGGGGTGCCTCAGTCTCATGGTGCTCCTTTCTCTAGGGGGCTCTGACACCCTGGTGGGCACCTCCCTGGACACACCCCCGACCTCCGTGACAGGCACCTCGGAAGAGCAAGTGAGCTGGTGGGGCAGCGGGCAGACGGTCCTGGAGCAGGAAGCGGGCAGTGGGGGTGGCACCCGCCGCCTCCCGGGCAGCCCAAGGCAAGCACAGGCAACCGGGGCCGGGCCACGGCACCTGGGGGTGGAGCCGCTGGTGCGGGCATCTCGAGCTAATCTGGTGGGCGCAAGCTGGGGGTCAGAGGATAGCCTTTCCGTGGCCAGTGACCTGTACGGCAGCGCATTCAGCCTGTACAGAGGACGGGCGCTCTCTATCCACGTGTAAGTAACGGCCTTACCTGGGCCCGAACTGCCCCATCTCACCATGCTGTCCTGCGCTGCCCTCACTGCTCCGTTAGCCTCCACCCATCACCCTGCCCCATCCATCTCTCTGTGCACTTCTTCACCCCCTGCTGCCACTCCATCTTCCCACACTGCTCCCTCCTCCTCCTGAGCCATCACCGCCCACATCCCCCTGCTCCCACCTGTCCTGGCTCACCATGCCATCTCCATGGTCTCCTGGACCCTTCTGTCCCTTCCTTGTCTCCTCCAAGATCTCCAGTTTCTCAGGGGTCCTCTTCTGCCTCACCCATTCAGGCTCCAGTTGTCCCCAGGATCCCTCCCCCCACCCAGGGGCCCCCTCCGTGCCTGCTGTCTCAGCAGCTGCTGCCTTTTCATCTCTCTGCACATTCCTGTTCCCATGTGGGCCTTTTTCTGGGAGGAACAGAACCTTTCCACACGGCAGCTCCCGGGAGAGCAGGAGAGAGCAGGGGAACAAGCCAGCAAGCAGGAGAGAGAAGAGAGTGAGGTGGCCAGGGGCAGATGGGGCAAGGGGCCTGTGAAAGCAGGAGGCCGTGGGCTGGGGGCGGCAGGGGGCTGCGAAAGGGAGGGGCTGGAAATGGGGCCAGGCTGGAGGGAGAGGGTGGGAGTGATGGTGACAGGGGGCTTACAATTATTTCTCTCATGGGAAACCCCTAAGTCCCTGAGGGTGGGATTCAAGGTTGTCCTGGGAGGGAGTGTGAGGAGCGGAGGTGTTGGAGTGAGGCACTGGAGCCATTTTTGGAGATCTGGGGCTTGCAGATACATGAGAGAGCGCTATAGTGGAAGAGGGGAGTGGCTGATGATAGAGGTACTGGGGGCATTTGGGGAGCTGAGAGGGGCCTGGTTTGTGATGGGCATGGGTGTGGGGGCAGGCACCCTCGTGCAGGAGAAAGAAGGGGCCTGGTGGGGGAGGCTGCTTTGAGGGTGATAGAGTGGCTAGTAGTGGGCAGGGGAGAGGGCCAGGGTTGGGCCATGGCCAGGGGGAGGCTCCCTTGGCTTATCTTCTTGGCCTTACCCGGTGCTCCTGTGCCCTGGGCTTGCCTTTCCCTCTTGCCTTTCTTTACCAGGCCCCAGCCAGAGCCTGGAGTTGCTATGGCAACTTCGGAGGAACCCATTTCCTTAGTGATGTCTATGGTACAGAGACTGGCCTGGAGCTCAGAGCTGCCAGCAACAGGCCTCCTCTGCTGTCCTCAATTTCTCCCCAGGCCTCACCCACTTCCCAGAGGCCCTTCCCTGGGGACTCCGCGGCCCTTCCCCCAGAGAAGACACTTCCTCCCTGCAGGTGGCTGGCTGGGGTTTCTGTCTCTCAGGGCACTCTGCATTGCCACCGCCCCCTTTAGCCCCAGTCAGAGGCGGGTCTGTCATGTGGGTGGCTGACTCAGGTAGGCTAAAATATCCTTAACTCGGGACCCCTAGAACTGCTTGTGACTGGCACCCTACTACTTGTCCTCCCTTCTGTGCCCCTGGAAACCCAGACACTTTGGAAGGAATAAGGGCTCAGGATTCTGACTGCCTGGGTTTCAATCCTAGCACCAATCATTTCCCAGCTGTGTCACGTTGGTAAGGCACTTAACCTTTTTTATGCCTCAGTTTCTTCATCTGTAAATGGGGGTGATCACAGTCCTTACCTCACAGGGCTGTTGTGAGTATTAAATGACTCAATGCATTTTAAGCACTTGGTACAAGCCTGGCACTCAGGAAATATTCAATGAGCCATTTTACAGATTTTTATTAAGCTCTCTCTGATGTGTCAGGTATGATAATACATCTAATTCCTTTTTTTTTTTCTAATCTTTATAATTTTTATGTGTGATGTGCCCCCTCACCCGCCCCAGCCCCGGCAAGGGTCCAGATGGGGAAAACTGAGACCCAGCTCTCTTGGGCACTAAAGCTCTGTTAAGTGAAAGAGATACTCTGGGGTAACCGGCTCCTTCCCTCCTCCTTTTCGCCCACACTCCCTATTCAGGCCCACTTAGTAGCTATTTCCGAGCTGAGTTATTTCAGAGCATACCCCTGTGGGGGGCCTTCTATGCTTCTCAGGGGCGATTTCCAAGGACTCAAGATAGCTTTCCCAGGGGAAGCGCAAGTCAAAGGCCTATCCTCGGGGCAGACTGAGCAAGGGGAGTAGGATCCTGGGCATTCCGTCGCCACCTGCTGTGTCCCATCAGTGCTGGTGGTGGCGGCAGGTATGGGCTCAGGTCTACACAGCAGCCAGGGAATCCTAGGGATGGGGCACTGCTCCCCAAAGGCTTGTGCCTGGTCCAGGAGGCTGTTGCTTGGCTTCCAGGGACCACTAGGAAGGGGTGTGCCCTGCTGATGATGGGCAGGGGTGTGGGGGCCAGCTGGGGGCTGGAATGAGTGGGCGGCTGCATTCCTGAGAGCGCCCCTCCCCACCCCACCTTCTTGTCTTCCCTCCCCACTTCATCCTTTGGGTCCTAAGTCTCATTCTTTTCTCTCCCTCATGCTCAGTTCTGTTTCCGCTGTTTCTCGGCTTCCAGGGCTGGGGGGA
Organism: Macaca fascicularis; assembly: GCF_037993035.2. Classification (NCBI taxonomy): domain Eukaryota; kingdom Metazoa; phylum Chordata; class Mammalia; order Primates; family Cercopithecidae; genus Macaca; species Macaca fascicularis. Next base: position 115,380,008 of record NC_088386.1, read on the forward strand.
GGAGGCTGGCCCGAGTCCTAGGGCTGAGTCTGTACCAAGACCCAGCCATTAGCCCAATCTTGTGGTTCCAGAGCCGCCGGCCTCTCCCCAGCACCTGCTCTGGCTGTGCGCTCCTCGTGGGGGTGGGGGGTGGGGGGCAGGAGGATCTGGCCCATGTCACCCCCAAGCCTGCCCAGCATGCCCACCACCCAATTCCTATCACAAGCTAAGGGTCTAGGAGAGGAGGCCCTCTGAATCCTCTACCCCTCTCCATCTTGGTTCTGCAGCAGCGTCCCTCAGAGCGGGTTGCGCAGGGAGGAGCCCGACCTTCAGCCTCAGCTGGCCAGCGAAGCCCCACGCCGCCCTGCTCAGCCGCCTCCCTCCAAATCCGCTCTGCTACCCCCACCGTCCCCTCGGGTCGGGAAGCGGTCCCCGCCGGGACCCCAGGCCCAGCCCACAGCCACCCCCACGTCGCCCCACCGCCGCACTCAGGAGCTTGTGCTGCCCGAGGACACCACCACCGAAGAGAAGCGAGGGAAGAAGTCCAAGTCTTCCGGGCCCTCCCTGGCGGGCACTGCGGAATCCCGACCCCAGACGCCACTGAGCGAGGCCTCGGGTCGCCTGTCGGCGTTGGGCCGCTCGCCTAGGCTGGTGCGCGCCGGCTCCCGAATCCTGGACAAGCTGCAGTTCTTCGAGGAGCGACGGCGCAGCCTGGAGCGCAGCGACTCGCCACCGGCGCCCCTGCGGCCCTGGGTGCCCCTGCGCAAGGCCCGCTCTCTGGAGCAGCCCAAGTCGGAGCGCGGAGCGCCGTGGGGCACCCCCGGGGCCTCGCAGGAAGAACTGCGGGCGCCGGGCAGCGTGGCCGAGCGGCGCCGCCTGTTCCAGCAGAAAGCGGCCTCGCTGGACGAGCGCACGCGGCAGCGCAGCCCGGCCTCCGACCTCGAGCTGCGCTTCGCCCAGGAGCTGGGCCGCATCCGCCGCTCCACGTCGCGGGAGGAGCTGGTGCGCTCGCACGAGTCCCTACGCGCCACGCTGCAGCGCGCCCCATCCCCTCGAGAGCCCGGCGAGCCCCCGCTCTTCTCTCGACCCTCCACCCCCAAGACATCGCGGGCCGTGAGCCCCGCCGCTGCCCAGCCGCCCCCTCCGAGCAGCGCGGGAAAGCCGGGGGACGAGCCTGGGAGGCCCAGGAGCCGCGGGCCAGCAAGCAGGACAGAGCCGGGGGAAGGCCCGCAGCAGGAGGTTAGGCGTCGGGACCAATTCCCGCTGACCCGGAGCAGAGCCATCCAGGAGTGCAGGAGCCCTGTGCCTCCCCCCGCCGCCGATCCTCCCGAGGCCAGGACGAAAGCGCCCCCCGGTCGGAAGCGGGAGCCCCCGGCGCAGGCCGTGCGCTTCCTGCCCTGGGCCACGCCGGGCCTGGAGGGCGCTGCTGTACCCCAGACCTTGGAGAAGAACAGGGCGGGGCCCGAGGCAGAGAAGAGGCTGCGCAGAGGGCCGGAGGAGGACGGTCCCTGGGGGCCCTGGGACCGTCGAGGGGCCCGCAGCCAGGGCAAAGGTCGCCGGGCCCGGCCTACCTCCCCTGAGCTCGGTAAGGCCTCAGGGAGGGCTGACAAGGTGCCTGGACCAGGTCGGTGGGGGGCGTTTGTGGAGAGCAAGACGGCTCAGCAGGAGCGGGGGTGGGGGGAAGTACGGGGGGTGGGGGTGGGGGTTCGGTCGGGGGTTTCGCCTGGGGCTGCTAGTCTGCTGCAAGGGTGGGTTTGCCAGAGAAGGCGCAGACACAGGCTCCACTTTGAGTGAAGGATTGTGAAAGTCCTTGTGCTAGGACTGCCACTGGTGAGGTGGAGCGTGAGTGTTGTGATGGAGGCTGGGTGAGGCTGTGAGCTAAGATTGGTGCCCAGATGCCCGCCATAGCTCCCCTGGGTCCAGTGGCCCACTAGGCTGTTGGATCAATAACCACTACTGGGGGGGATGCACTGGTGGGAGCCTAAGGCTCCCCTTCATGCCCCCAATCCCTTTGTTGGGGAGAGATGGTAGATGGTCTGAAATAATTTGCAAATTCCTGTTACAGACACGCTTTATGCCACAAAACTCTACTCTGCCTCTCCCACTCGGGCATCATCCCCTGATCCATGTGTGGCCATTCAGCCTCCCCTTCTAGCCTCCTCACCCAGGCTTACACCCTGCATGGCTGAGCTGACTGTGGTCCCTACACAATGACTGCCTGTGTGTTGTCTCCCAACCTTCCCATGGGTGGTGACCAACATCACCAACAGGAGAATGACTCTGCACCCCACCCCTCATCCTGCGCATCAGCTGGAGGCCCACTCCTGGAGAGAGGCGGCGGAAGGTGTCCTTGACCCACTTCCACTGCTCCTCCAGAATAGATGCCTCTACCTGCTGCTCCTGGGAGACCCTGCCAGGATCTCTTTTATTGCACTTACTAGTCTGTATTTTTCTTTTTTTTTTGAGACGGAGTCTCGCCCTGTAGTCCAGGCTGGAGTGCAGTGGCCAGATCTCAGCTCACTGCAAGCTCCGCCTCCCGGGTTTACGCCATTCTCCTGCCTCAGCCTCCCGAGTAGCTGGGACTACAGGCGCCTGCCACCTCGCCCGGCTAGTTTTTTTGTATTTTTTTTTAGTAGAGATGGGGTTTCACCGTGTTAACCAGGATGGTCTCGATCTCCTGACCTCGTGATCCGCCCGTCTCAGCCTCCCAAAGTGCTGGGATTACAGGCTTGAGCCACCGCGCCCGGCCTAGTCTGTATTTTTCTTCATCAAAATTATTTTGCATTTAAGTATTACCACCTCAGAATCTTTAGAGATAATTAGGCCCCTGTCCATCATCCTCCTGGCCACCATTATTGCAAACACACAGCCATGTGCTAGCATTGTGTTAACTAGGCCCTTACAGATGTTATTTCATTTCAGCCTATATGTCAGTTTCAGAGAGTCTTCTCCGCTCCATCTTACAGATAACAAAACTGAGGCTCAGAGAGGCGATCTAATTTGCCTAAGGTTTTGTAGCCGGAAAACAGCAGAATTGGGATTTTCACTGCTTTTTTGGCTACATACATCATCCTTTATCTAGCTTACGGAATGTCAGAGTTGGAGAATGCCCAGAGAGACCCATGACAGTGGAGTTTGTCATCTCTCTGTGTGTATGAGCTTCCTGTAAGCAGGGACCACATGGTCCTTCCTCTCGTGTTCTTGGTACCCGTACAGTACTCAGTATGCCGGGAGTACAGGGTCACTATTTGGTGAATGGATGAAATCAAATCTGATCTTTGTAGGCCTCTCAGACCGCCTACCATTCACTCTTGTGAATCTGATGGCTTCACACATTTGACAATTCACCTCGTGTTGCCCTGTGCCACCACTGTTATTACTTAAGTCTTGGGTTGCTGTTAGTTTGTGCTGTCTGTTTGAAAGCTTGTGCCCCTCCAAGTGCCTTGCACAGGGCGTGGTACGCCATACACGATAGCTGATGTATTAAAGACATATGCAGTGCGGTCCTGTCTTCCTCCAGAAGCCAACGCTCTAACTGTGGATGAAGTTGAGGAACAGTCAGACTACCATGGAGTCAAGGCTGCCCTGACCTGTTTGAGAATGCTCCTTCTGACTTCCTTTGTTCCCTACGGACATTCAGGAGGCAGACCCTGTTCTCCCCCAGTCCCTGCTTTCTAGAAGCCCCTCTGTCTGGGTTTGACTTTCTAGGATGCAGGCCACCAGGACTCCCTCTCCTGCTGTCATCCCTGCAGGGATCATGGCCCCTTACCCCGTTACTCCTGTGTCCCACAGAGTCTTCGGATGACTCCTATGTGTCCGCTGGAGAAGAGCCCCTAGAGGCCCCCATGTTTGAGATCCCCCTGCAGAATGTGGTGGTGGCACCAGGGGCAGATGTGCTGCTCAAGTGTATCGTCACTGCCAACCCCCCACCCCAAGGTGAGCTCCAGTACTGGGCCAAGGTGAGGTCAAGGTTGGAAGGGGGCGTGTGAGAAGGGAAGGGGAGGTTCCCCCCGACTCCTCCATGGGAGGGGTGGGAAGGAGGGGAATTATCCCCTCCATGGGGCTGCCCTGACTTCTGTGTGTGTTCAGGGACATTTCCCAGGACCCCTGAGAGAGGGGAGGGCAACCTGGGCTTCCTGAAATGAGGGTGGACTTTTCTGGATTCCCTGGGGTGCTGAGAGGAGAGGTTTGGGCTCCTGTGTGGTGTGTGGGGTAGGAGTGAGAGATTCTCGGTGGGCGCCCGTGGGCCATGGCGAGCCGGGTCCCCGTGCCTCCCCACAGTGTCCTGGCACAAGGATGGGTCAGCGCTGCGCAGCGAGGGCCGCCTCCTCCTCCGGGCTGAGGGTGAGCGGCACACCCTGCTGCTCAGGGAGGCCAGGGCAGCGGACGCCGGGAGCTATATGGCCACGGCCATCAACGAGCTGGGCCAGGCCACCTGTGCCGCCTCACTGACCGTGAGACCCGGTAGGGAGCCCATCAACCCTGGGACTGGGTGGGGGCAAACTGTGACTCTTCCCTGGCCCAGGCCCAATCCCCCTCCCTTCCCACTCTCAGCCTTGAGCTCGGGTTCCCCGCCAGCGTGCACAGTCCGTGCAGTCCCTTCTGGATGTCAGCAGCTCTGGTGAAAGCATTTTAAATGGCCCTGGCCTCAGGGCAGGGGCCAAATCCCCAAGGCACACACAAGGCTGGCAATTCATGAAGTCAGTGAAATTTGTCTTTAGCTATCCTCTAAATGCCATCCTCCCATGGCATTTCCCTGAACAGGGTCCTGTGGGGAAAGCAAATTGTCCTTGAGTTTCCCAGAAAAAGAATCTCTCTGCTCACAGGGCTTCAGAGCCACCACGAGCCTTCTGAAGTCATTTCCCCTGTAAGACAGTCCCCCCTCCCAGTAAAAAGAGATGCTTTCGAGTGCCACAAGCCACTTCCCCCCTCCTTTTCTTGAACCCAAAGTCGTAAAAAGGGTACAGCGAAGAGCACTTCTCAGGGGCTGGCAGTGCCGAGACCGCCTTGTTTTCTATTTTTGTGAAAGCCCTTACTTGGTGTCAGACTACTTTCTTTGGGATTCAGCCCAGTTTCTTTCTGGTTCAGCTGGATCAGTGTCGATGTACATGGCCAGTTCAGCTCATTCAGCTTGCTGGGCCTGACAATGCACTGACCCCAGGCCTGGGGTTCGGGGAGGTGAGGATGGTCAGGGGGCGTTACAGGAGGAAAACACACTCAACCCTCAAGGGGGTTCCCACTGGGTGACCAGACCTGGATCAGAGGACCTAGGTTGGGGGACAGTGTGGGGCAGATGAATCTAGTGCTGAGGACATCCGAGCAGTTGCTTAGTGTTCTGGGATGCCTGCGCTGAGAAACTTTGGCGCCCTGAAGGAGGCTGGGATTTAGACCGGCACGGGGAAGGCGGGACATGCCAGGATGGGGAACAGCACACGATGTTCTGTCCCTTTCTTCCACGAAGGGCTGCAGGAGACAAGATGGCAGAGCCTGTGTGCCCGTCCCAGGGCCTCAGCACCTGAGCAGTGAGGGAGTTCTTGATGCGTCTGAACACAGTCTCGTGCTCCAACAGAGCCTTTGGTTGCATGGTCTGGCTTGTGCCACTACAGGTCTTCATCCTCCTTAGCTGCATATCCCTCCCAGGAGCCCATTTTCCAGGCTTTCTCCTCCTCCTACCCCTCCTACCCCGCTGAATCATGCCCGTCCCTCCACCACATGCTTCTGTCCTTCCATCACCTCCAAGATCTGGCTTCTGACTCAGCTCCCAGCTCCCCTGAGGGGGCCCAGGCCTGGCTCCAGGACTCCAGTCAATACCTGGCTTGGGCTGAAATTTGGCGAGGGGTGGGATGCGGGGTGCCCTGATATTGGCTCAGGGCCATTTGGGAGCCTTTTAAGGTTGGAAAGGCAACTTGGGGCGAGGCAGCTGTCAGCCCTTGACTGGGAGTTCTGTATTTGCGGCATAGAACCTCCGGAGCTTCAGTTTCCTCATTTGTAAACCAGAGATAATGACACCATCCTCACGGATGAAAGCGAATGTGTGAACGAGCTTTATGAACTGTAAAGCTGTAGACAAATGTTAGTTGTTAGTGTTATTAACGAGTGATGTTGTGTACAAGAGCTCAGGTTTCTACGAGGATCTGGGAAGTGCCTTATCTTTCTCTGTCCCTTTCTTCAGCCCTGTGAAACCCTGTGCCTTGGGGACTCCACCTCTCCCCTTGGAAGGCCATATCCTGCAGACCCTCCGTATTTCCCAGCCCCTGTATCCTCAGCTCATCACAGCAGCTCTGCACCTCTGCCCTGGGGAGCCAGAAAGCCTTCATCACATTAGTCTGTTGCATCAGGCATTGCAGCAAGACAGCACCTCCTTAAGTCAGGCTGGCTCGGGGGCCCCAGGGCCTGGGGGGCAGGCATGTGGGTCCAGACTTGGCTCTGGCTGTGTAGAGCAAGCTGACTTTCTTACCCTACAAGGCACTGTTTAGTCCAGAGTGACTGGATGGGGGCCAGTGGACTTGAGAGCAGCAAAAGTGGGTGGAACCTGAGGATGGCACAGACATCTGGCAAGGGGTGGTCCCAGGCCTGGAGTCTGCAGGGAGCGAGGGGTGGAATCAGGGGAGGGTGTCCAGCAGTTTGCCCGTGGGCCCACTGGGGAGTAGGTAGAGGGAGGCAGTGGGCAGTGTCTTGTGGGAAGAGGCCTGCGTGCAGCCACCGCCCTCTCTTGCTCCTGCCCCTCCCCTTCTTGCTCCTCCCCCTCCCCCTGCCCAGTGCTATGGTAACCAGGGCTGGCTGCCCAGTCCCCTATTGGGGTCCACCCCAATAGGGCCTGCTTTTGAGGGTCTACAGATCTCAATTCCTGGTTGGGAGCCATGGGAACCAGGGAATGGATAACTAGAGAATGCGGCCCCATGGACTGTGGTTTAGGGGGCAGGGTCTGTGCGGGCAGGACCTGGTCCTTACCAGCTCCTCAGTTCCCTCCCATCCTTTCCACCCCACTGAATAATTCTGTTGAGACCACAGTCATTCTCCCAAAGCGGATGTGTGGATGGGGGCGGGTGGCTAGGGAGTGTGAAAAGTGTGCTTAACCAAAGCAAAGCATTCCGCACCGCTGCCCACATCCATCACACAAGTATTTATTGAGTGCCAACTAGGTGCCAAGTGCTACATCTCTCTAAACAGTTTCTTCTGTTTGGAGAGTATCATCGACTTTCTCAAGCCCTTTCACATCTCTTCCTGGCGATAACATTGTGCCATACATATCCCTTGGAGGGACGTGTGACAGGTGGTGACATTCCCATTTTACGGATGAGAAGACAAAAATGTGGATAGGAAAGTGAGGTAGAGCTAGCACCAGGCCAGCAGCCTTTATTTAGCACTTGCAATCTGCCTAGGGATGTTATCAGCAACAGTGATTTAGGGTGATGGAAGTAACTGCCCATGAAGCAAATAAACTTAGTGTGGGGTGCAAATAAAAGTACATGGCCAGGCCGGGTGCGGTGGCTCACACCTGTAATCCCAGCATTTTGGGAGGCTGAGGCGGGTGGATACCTGAGGTCAGGAGTTCGAGACCAGCCTGGCCAACACGGCAAAACCTCATCCCTGCTAAAAATACAAAAATTAGCCAGGCGTGGTGGCATACGCCTATAATCCCAGCTACTCTGGGGGCTGAAACAGGAAAATCACTTGAACCCGGGAGGCGGAGGTTGCAATAAGCCAAGATCGTGCCACTGCACTCCAGCCTGGGTGATAAAGTGAGACTCTGTCTCAAAAAAATAATAAATAAATAAGTAAGTAAGTAAGTAAATAAATAATACATGACCAGTTAGCACTTACTGAGTGCTTCGTATATACCAGGCCCTGTGTTGATTGGATTATTTTGTTTAATCCAGCCTTATGAGGTAGGTTCTATTATTATGCCCACATTACGGATGAGGAAACTGAGACTTGGAAAACTTTAGCAAATTGCTATCTGGACACAGTGGCTGACACCTGTAATCCCAGCAGTTTTGTCTGGAGCAGCATTGATCAATAGACATTTCTGTGGTGATGAAGATGCTCTATATGTGCATGGTCCAGTATGGTAACCCTAGCCACACATGGTTAGTGAGCACTTGAAATGCAGCTGCGGTGACTGAGGAACTGCATTTTAAATTTAATTTCATTTTAATAACTGCGTTTAAATAGTCTCAGGTGGCTAGTGGCTGCCTTCTTGGGATGGTCAGCTCTAGGAGCTTAGGGCCAGCTAGAGGCTGGAGCTATGATTTGAAGCACTGTCTCGGTCTCTCAAGCCTGCATTCCTAACCATGACGCTATCCGACCCCCTTTCCTGTTGCTCTGAAGAAGTTTGAGGTTGAGGTGGAACTGAGCTCATGAGCTCACTGGGAGGGCACTGGTGATGCCCTCTGTGGGTGGGTCAGACTGGGGGCTTTCTCTCCTTCCTCTGTTGACTCCCCACCTCTGGCACAGCTGTGGTCCTTCTGTTTCCTTGCATGCCTGATGTGAGCACACCCAGCTTCCCCACTATGCGCCCTGAGAGGAGGTCCTCTGGGTGCTGGGCAGGAGGAAGCGGGAATATGGGAGGCCCCATGGGCCTGGGCCTCATCCTGCCACCTCCAGTCCTGCCCTCAACTACAGGTCTCCTATATTTGAGCCCAAGATTCTAGCATTTTCCAGCCAAGACCTTGGCCTCTTCATTGTACCTTAGCTTGTCATGGTTTGCTTGGCGGCAAAGTGAGGATCTTCGTACCAGTCAGGCTACCTACTCGGTGAGATTCCTGAGGGTCTGTGAGGAGGGCGAGTTGACTCAGGACATTTGGGACAGGGGATATAGCTCATCAAAGCACATTCCGGTCCCACTCATAGAATCAACATGACCACAGCAGAAAATAGGTTGTTTATTGGGGGCCATGAAAACAAAAACAAGGAAGAAAACCTTGGCATCCATGTCAGTCCCTATCTTCTCTTGCCCCTGGTCTCTGGCCACCTGTGGCATAGTTACAGATTCTCCCTTGTGATGGCGGTGGCTGCCGATGGGGAGGATGCCACATGGCCCCCATCGTCAGTCCTTGATGGGGGTTTGGACAACACCTGACAAAGCACTGTGGTGTGGTCCCCTTGCCCAGACTCAGCCCTTCCTCCACCCTCCTGTCTGCCAGAAACAGGTCTGCCTGACAGGTGGCTGCCCCGAGGCTGGTACCTAGAACGGAGGCCATCACTCACAGCCTGTCAGAAGTATGGAGAGCTCATTTACTGTTGTTGCAGCCACTTTTTCTCACCTGGAGCAAACTAACATAATCATATGTAAGAAATTAATCATGACCGGGCACAGCGGCTCACGCCTGTAATCCCAGCACTTTGGGAGGCCAAGCCGGGTGGATCTCGAGGTCAGGAGTACAAGACCAGCCTGACCAACATAGTGAAACCCTATCTCTACAAAAAATACAAAAAATTAGCTGGATGTGGTGGCAGGCGCCTGTAATTCCAGGTACTCGGGAGGCTGAGACAAGAGAATCCCTTGGACCCAGGAGGTGGAGGTCGCAGTGAGCCAAGATCACCCCATTGCACTCCAGCCTGGGCAACAGTGGGAAACTCTGTCTCAAAAAAAAAAAAAAAAAAGAAAAAAAAAAAAGAAAAAGAAAAATTAATCACTTCACTTCTAGGGCTAGGTCAGGCTGACCATGTGAAATGATCTGACAGCTTGTACATTTTGAACTAAGACTGAACCATTCTCAGTCCAAGAGGAAATATTTATGTCAGCACCCTGTGGAAATGCCCACCTCCTGGCCAGCCATGTCCTGCCTTTCCCTGACTTTTCCACAGTGGGGTTACCACAGCAGACGTTTCAAGAACTGCCTGTGGAGGACCTACTGAAACAGCGCATGTGGAGGGCCAGCTGGGAAGGGCTAAGCCACAGGCAAATGCTGGCTATCCTGCAGCCTATCACTCCGTTCCTCAAGAACCATAAGGAGAAAATCTCTTTATGGACTGGGTCCGTGGCTACACCTGTAATCCCAGCACTTTGGGATGCCAAGGCAGGTGGATCACTTGAGGCCAGGAGTTTGAGACAAGTCTGGCCAACATAACGAAACGCTGTCTCTACTAAGAATACAAAAATTAGCCAGGTGTGGTGGTGGGAGCCTGTAATCCCAGCTACTGAGGGAGGCTGAGGCAGGAGAATCACTTGAACTTCAGAGGTGGAGTTTGCAGTGAGCTGAGATTATGCCAGTGCACTCTAGCCTGGACGACAGAGTGAGACTGTCTCAAAACAAAAAACAGAAACAAAAACAAACCAAAAAAGAATTGTAAGGAGTCCACCTTGCCTGCAGAGTAAAGGCTGCACACCTTCAGGTGGCCTCTACCATCTGCACCCATAGGGCAAAAGGAGCCAGAGGCCTGAGGCTGGCCCTCGGGTGGCAGTAGGAGGCACGTGCTTGAACAGTGGATGCCCCACTCCTTACTTCTTTACCCAGTTTATAGACAGACAGTTGAGCTATAGTCCTCTGCACACATGCCTTTTGCTTCAAACTTTTCTGCATGCACTTTCCTCTGCCTGTAATATTTTTCCCTTTTTCCTGCAAACTGCAATTTCAATACTGCCTCTTCCTTCAGTTCTCTCTTCCCTGAGCCAAAAGTCATCTCCTGCCTTCTGTACTCCCACGCCCCTTACCTGCTGCTCTCTTGCTACCTGACACTTCCTGCTTGCTCTTATAGTTGCATGTGTATCTGGCTTGTCTTCCCCACCACCCGGAAGGCTCCTGAGGACATGACTGTGTCTTTGCCACTCCTTAGCACTGGCAGCTGGGCCTGGGGGCCCTTCTGAACAGTTAGGGGCTGGGCTGTGTGGACTGCAGAGCTGCATGTGAGGTGGCAGTGAGTAGGCAGAGACCCCCATGACTTTTCAAGGCCTTGAACAATGTGGGTGACTCACAGAGGTGAGGCTGGACATGACACCCAGCCACAAAGGTCATGAGGCTCTGCCTATGAGGCGAGCTTGGGGAAAAGACCATGGAGCAGTGGTCCTCAGAGTGAGGCCCCCAGACCAGCAACATCAGCCTCACCTGAGTTTGTGTTAGAAATGCAGATTCTTTTTTTTTTTTTTTCCAATAAGCGTTTTGCACTCCTAAGAAATGCAGGTTATTGGCCTCAGCCCCCACCTACTGAATCAGTAATTCCGTGGGTGGAGCCCAGCACTCTGTGGTCTAAGGAGCCCTCCAGGTGATTCTGATAAACAGAAAACTTTGAAAACCACTGCCATAGAGTTAGAGATTGTGCCCAAGATGGAAGGCCAGGTCATGCCATGGGAAGCACACAGGCTGTGAAGCCAAACCTCCTAGGTTCAAAGCCCTGCTCTGAGGTTGAATGGTCCAGTGATGAGGGGCTCAGTGATGGCACCTCTTAGGGCTGTCCTCCTCCCATGTAGGTCAGCAGTGGTCCCTAAGGTTTCATGTACCTAAGAGTAACCGGGGGTGCTTTTTAAAATGCAGTTTCCTGACATCTCATTTCAGAAAATCTAATTCTGCAGGCTGGAGTAAGGTTGAAGAATCTATATTTTAAATGAGCCCGAGGTGGTCCTGATGTGAGTAGGTCAAGTGTCATTCTGAGAAGCCCTGAAGCAAAGGGCCGTGTGTGACACCTTTTATGTACTAGATAGTCGCAGTAGTGGCTGCAATTCTGTCTATTGTGAGAACACATCAGGGGACACTGAAACAGTTGGGGCCGGTGGATGTGCTGGTCTGAGGAGAGGGAGTTCCCTGTGTGCTTCCTAACGCCAGTATTTTCATCAAATGAGTTTGAGCTGAGAGTGATGTTGGAAGGGCAGACGTGAGCACTGGGTCAGCGTGGGGGACTGGGAGCCAGTGTGAAGGGGCGGTACTTCCGTGGCAGGTTGTTCAGGGCCATTGAGTGTATGTGCCTCTTAGGTTTAGGGGGGCACCTGCCCCCTCCTTCCTGGCTGATGTAACTGTATTTCCCACAGTGAGAGTTGGGTTTGTAGGTGGAGCAGGGCTGGGATGTCAGGGACTGGTTCCAAAGATGGTTTTGGCTATGGGGCCAGGGAAAAAACTAGGTGGCACCGGATTCTGGTATGGAGCCTCAGGAATCCTTGATCAGCCTCCTTGGTCACTCACTTTTGGAGGTGTGGAGGGGCAGGGGCTACTGCCTTGTCTGGAAGAGGCCTGGGCTGCTCTGACAGTCTCTCTCTCCAAGGGGCTTGAGGATAGGGGCTCGCTTGGTGACTGGATGCCCTCCAGCATGATGTTCCCCTGGCCACCACCAGGGGTCTCTGAGGCTCCCTGCAAACCTTGACCATCTGGTCTTCAGCTCTGCTTCCGCTCCTGGTCCCTGGGCCTGTGAGCCTCCTCAGTACTGTCCAGCCTGGAGGTGACCCTGGGGCAGGACTCCAGGCTCCACAGAGGGGTAGGACCGCCCACCTGCGGGGCCATGCCTGTGATCTCAGCCATCAGCTGCCTTAAGCACCAAATGCCATTCTGACTTCTCTCCCCAACCCTATCTCAAGACAGCCCCCCTGAACAATGGACCCCTCCTCTGCCCAGCCCCCAGCCCTCCTTCCTCACTGGCCATGCTGGGAAACACAGGTCATGGCTTGGGAATGTGTCCCTGCGGGGGGTGAGGTGATAGGAAGAGGGAGAAGGACATGTGACCCCTCCTGAACAGCCCCTTTCTCTCAGGCTCCGTGTCCAAGCCCCTTCCCCAACCCAGATAGAAATGGGTGCTCATGACAAGGGGCCATTTGGGGGAGGCAGCCCCCGCTGTCCTCCCTAGCGGGGCTGATGGGTGGTGGGCAAGTTGCCAACAGGTGCCCGGGGGAATGGGTAGGAAGGCTGGATGTGGGCTTAGTGCCCTGGGTTGGCTGCTGGCCAGAGCTTCCATGGCAGGGATGAAGGGGCAGAGGTGGGATTCTGGGCCCCCTCAGATTCTTCTGCCACCTCTGGGAAGGAGGGCAAAGGTCTTGACAGTTCTCTGATTTTCGGGGCCAAAGAAAACAGGTATGCCCTGGCTCTGCAGTATTTGAGACTCGTTAGCACATTCCCACATCAGGAATCTTGGTGGTTCCATCAGAGCAAGGGGCAACACAGGGAACATTTCCCACAGGCACCTCCTTTGGTGGATGTGTCGGAACAAATGGATCAGGGCAAGCGTCTCGATTGGCACAGTGCAGTGCCACCCCTCCCCTGTCTTGCTCGGGGACGGAGGCCCCACACCTTGAGTCAAGGCGCTGCAGAGCGGGCTTTGCTCTTGTCAGGGTCCGAAGCTGTAAGGAGAGGAAAGACAGATCCCAGGGCTTGGGAGTGAGCAGAGTGGCTAAATCCAGACGGCCACACTCCGCCCTCCCCTCTCCCCTCTCCTCCCCCTCCACACCAGGGCCCAGGCTGCTTGTGGTCTCGGCAGGCACCAGCTTCCCAGCCAGCTGCCTGCCGGCCTGCCATCCAACCTCCTCCTTCCCCTCCTCAGGCGCCTTCCCCTCCCCCAGGGCCTTCTCCGTGTAGGGCCTCAGCTGGGTCAGCCGAGTGAGTGGGGCTGGGCAGGCTGGACAGGCTGGGCTCCTGCTCCCTGGGGAGACAGGCTGGGGTGGGCAGTGGGCAGGCAGCAGAAGGGCCTGGTGCCAGGGCAGAGCCTTCAGGACAGGCACAGGCTGGGCGTCTGTGTGCAGAGCCTCGGGGTGAGTTGGGGTACAGCCCTGCTGAGGGCTTGGGGTGGGGGGACCTGGGGAAGAAGCCAGGGGGCTGTGGCAGTTTCATGTCTGTATTTGGCAGTCGGATAGGAGCCAGTTCAGCGAGACTGGGCCCCTGGCCAGTTGCAGGGGAGGGCGTCAGGGCCCTGGGGACACCCCTCCCACAAGGCTGACTCTGGTGCCCCCCTCCTCTTCCCCAGGCTGAGCTGCCCTTTTCTGTGGATGACTCCAGCTCTGTTTTTATATCCCTCAAGTGTTTGGGGGTGCAGGCTGTAGGGCTGTGGCCAATAGGTGCCCCTGGGGTTTGCACGGCAGGAAGCTGAGAAGGGAAAGGGGGAGGGGCAGGCTAGATGGTGCCACCTCATTGGCCCTGGACCGAGGTCAGGGTGTGTCTTGTCTGTGGTGTGTGTTCCTCTGCACCAGGCCCAGCTTGCCCAAGAAATGGGCATCCTAGCCATGCTGCTCCAGGGTTCCATAGACCTGCACCCCCTGCTTTCAGAGCCTGCAGTTGGTAGTTTAGGCCACTAGTCCATGTCAGGAATGTGGGTTCCCTGCTCCAGTGGAATTCTCCCGCCAGGCTCAGGAGTGGCCCCTCTGCTGCCCGAACCCTTTGTCCCAGGCCTTTCCCTATGGTGTCCCCTCCCGGGAGGATCAGCAGGGTCAGTGTTGGCAGAGCCAGTGGCAGACAAGGTTCCAGGGGCTCAGGGAAGGGAAGCAGCTGGGAGAGGTCACAGGAGCCTGGGAGTGAAGTCCGGGCAGGGCTGGCCTGTGGGGAGCTGCCGCAACTCCTGGTCTCTGGGCGACATTCCAGCCAGCTCTCCCAGGCTCTCTGCAAGCCTTCCTCCCTGGCAGCTATCTTTGTCTCTCTCCAGGTGGATCTGCATCCCCTTTCAGCAGCCCCATCACCTCCGACGAGGAGTACCTGAGCCCTCCAGAGGAGTTTCCAGAGCCTGGGGAGACCTGGCCTCGAACCCCCACCATGAAGACCAGTCCCAGCCAGAACCACCGTTCTTCTGACACTGGCTCCAAGGCACCCCCCACCTTCAAGGTCAGACCCCTGAGGCTGGGGCCCAGCCTCCTGTGTGTCCTCGATCCTTTGGGTGACCCCTTGTTCTTGGGACCATGCTTAGGCACCAGCAAGACCTGGAACTTGGCTCTCATTTAAATGCTCTTACCCAGAGCCAGTCTCAGTCTGGCTGTGGAAGAGGCCTCCGTCTCAGATTCCACAGCCCCCAGGACCCAAGGCTCTGCCCTGACTGTCTCTCCCTGACACTTTGGGGTACCCGCTTCAGGTCTCACTTATGGACCAGTCAGTAAGAGAAGGCCAAGATGTCATCATGAGCATCCGTGTGCAGGGGGAACCCAAGCCTGTGGTCTCCTGGTGAGTAGCCGCACTTCCCACCACCCACCAGCGACTCTATGCTAGGCTTGGCTCTGGGAGGTCTGGCTTTGGGTGGAAGAAGATGGAACCTTGGTGGGCTTCCCCATAATGTGCCTCGGGGGCCTCATCTTAGGGATAGCAGTGTACTCCCCCCGGCACCCTGTCCCTTGCCCCACGTTCCAGGCTTATTTAGGGCTTCCCCCTCTGGAGAGGGGTTTGGGTCTCATGTCTGTCCATTTGTCCATTTGGGATAAATGACTGGGCATGGTGGCTGAAGCCTATAATCCCAGCATTTTGAGAGGTAAGGCGAGTGGATCACTTGAGGCCAGGAGTTTGAGACCAGCCTGGCCAACATGGCGAAACCCTGTCTCTACTAAAAATACAAAAAAATTAGCCAAATGTGGTGGTGCATGGCTGTAATCCCAGCTACTTGGGAGGCTGAGGCGAGAGGATCACTTGACCCTGGGAGGTGGAAGCTGTAGTGAGCTGAGATCACATCACTGCACTCAAGCCTGGGTGACAGAGTGAGACCCTGTCTCAAAAACAAAAACACCCCCTCCCCAAATTGGCAAGAAGCAAGACATTTCAGAGGCCAAGGAAGGAGGATTGCTTGAGCCAAAGAGTTCAAGACCAGCCTGGGCAACATAGTGAGACTGTCTCTACAAAAAATTGCTTAAAAATTAGCTGGATATGGTAGTACATGCCTGTAGACCCAGCTACTTGTGAGGGTGAGGAGGAGGATCACTGGAGCCCAGGAGTTTGAGGTTGCAGTGAGCTATGATCATGCCATTGCACTCCAGCCTGGACAATATAGCAAGATCCTGTTGCTGAAAAAAAAAAAAAAAAAGCACACAATAATTTGTTGCTGAGCTGCCAGCAGCCCAGAGTTCAATGTAGGTCTAAGCAGAGGGGCCTTGCTCATCCCAGGTGCCTGGAACATGGATTACTCAGTTTACTAATTTTTTATTGGTTTGAGTTCTGTTTTTCATTTTTAATTGATTGTCTGGTCCCCACTGTGAGTTTTTTTTTTTTTTTTTTTTTTTTTTTTTTTTTTTTTTAAGATGGAGTTTCACTCTTGTCGCCCAGGCTGGAGTGCAGTGGCGTGATCTGGGCTCAATGCAACCTCCACCTCCTGGGTTCAAGGGATTCTCCTGTTTCAGCCTCCTGAGTAGCTGGGTGCCACCACACCCAGCTAATTTTGTATTTTTTGTAGAGGCAGGGTTTCTGGTCAGGCTGGTCTCTAACTCCTGACCTCAGGTGATCCACCCACCTTGGCCTCCCAAAGTGCTGGGATTACAGGCATGAGCCACCGTGCCCAGACCCCACTGTTTTGTTTTGTTTTGTTTTTAAACATTGTAAGTTTTTTCATATCCCCTTTGGGAAGTGGGAAAGCTATCTATCCATTATAAATAAATAAAAATAAGAAATGGGGAAGTTTAAGAATTATTAAGAGCTAAATAGGGCCAGGCATAAGGGCTCAATGCCTGTAATCCCAGCACTTTGGGAAGCCAAGAGAGGAGGATCATTTGAGCCCAGGAGTTCAAGACCAGTGTGGGCAACATGATGAAATCCTGTATCTACGAAAAATACAAAAATTAGGGGGGCATGGTGGCGGTGCCTGTAGTCCCAGCTACTCAGGAGGCTGAGGTGGGGGAATCGCTTGAACCTGGGGAGGTAGAAGTTGCAGTGAGCTGTGATCGTGCCACTGTACTCCAGCCTGGGTGACAGAGCAAAACCCTGTTTAAAAAAAGAAAGAAAGAAAAGAAAAAAGAGCTAAATAGCACGGCTCCACTCTTGAGTGCAGCAGGGTTCTGAGAAGGGAGAGCTCCAGGCAGTTAGAAGTGACCTGGAAGCTCCTAGAGGTGGGTGGGATGGCAGAGGGGGGTAAAAACCTAGCCCTGGAAACCAGGGATGCCTGCGTTCGGTGGGACAGATCTGGGGACTGGGCAAACTGCACAGGGAAGGAGAGGCCTACACAGTGCTGCAGCCCCAGTTCCTGTGCACGCACATCAGGCCCCTGGGTCCCGGAACTGAGTTCTCGCACCTCTGACAGGCTGAGAAACCGCCAGCCCGTGCGCCCAGACCAGCGGCGCTTTGCGGAGGAGGCTGAGGGTGGGCTGTGCCAGCTGCGGATCCTGGCTGCAGAACGTGGCGATGCTGGCTTCTACACTTGCAAAGCGGTCAATGAGTATGGCGCTCGGCAATGCGAGGCCCGCTTGGAGGTCCGAGGTGAGTACCTTATTTCTCCATGAAAGCCCACCTGGCCCTGGTCCCTCCCTGCCCCCACGGTCCGCTCTCACGCAGCCTCAGTTAGAGGATGCCACCAGTCCCCTAGTCCAGCTGCTTATATTATTGTTGAGTGAACCAAAGCCCAGAGACAGGAAGTGACCTGCCCAAAGCTGCACAGCACATTATTTTGTGCTCAGCTTACTACACAACACCACCTTCCCTGTTGCTCCATCATGGAGCCCTGGTGGCAGCCAGAGACCCTGCACCTGCCACTGGCCAAGCGCTCTCTACACTCTTCTGAGCCTTTGTCACCCTGCTCTGCCCAGGACCCTCCCTCATCCCCCTCCCCCTCTCTTCTCACCCCTTTGCCCACCCTCCCATCCCATTGCTGTGCAGAAGTTACTGTGAGGTAGCGGTGGGGAGAGTCTGGTGGCTGGACCCGTTCGGAGGGGCCCTTGGGGTGGCTTAGGCTTGGAGCATCACAGGGACCCTAGGGTGCCAGGGTGAGCACAGCTGTGACGTGTGAAGAGGCCTAGGCCCCCAGAGCCTGGGGCATTATGTGAAGGGGCTGTCTCAGGCAGCAGGAATGACAGGCCCTGGCTAGGGGGCCCTCGAGGGCCGTGGGTTTTCCTCCCCGAAGGCCACAGCCGTTTGTCTTGCCTTCCACCTCACCCTTTGCCTCAATGGCGTCTTGCTTCCTCTCCTCGATTCTCACTCAGCCCCCAGCCCCTGACCTTCCCCAAGACTCAGAGCTCGGACCCTGACAGTCATGGTCCCTCTGCTGGCCCCCTTGCCTCAGTTCCCCTCCTCTGTGCCCGCCGTTCCTGTAGTTGCCACTTCCTTGGTCTCCAGATTCTTCAGCCTTCCTCCTCGGCCTGCTTCCTCTCCAGGGCTTGGCTCTGCCTTGCTTCTCTGTATTAACCCGTGTCTCGGTGCTTCTTTCTCTTGGGGATTCCTTCCAACACCCCCAGGCTTCGGGATGCTCCTGATCCCATGAATGCCTGGTTGCCCGGGGTCTCTGCCTGCCCAGGAACCCTGAGGAACCAGTCTCTGACTAGCTGCCGGGCCCTCCCAGCCCAGAGCTGACCTTGGGGGAACCAAGAGTGGCAGTGCTGCCCTGGCAGTGTGAGAGGCAGCCCTCTATGCAGAAGGGCCCTAGCCAGGTCTGCGTGACTGTGCGTGCATGTGTGCGTGTGCGTGTGCATGTGCATATATGCGTGTGTGTGCATGTGTGCGTATGCATGTGTGTGTGCATAGGTGTGTGAGTGTGCGTGCATGTGTGAGTGTGTGTGCGCGTGCGCGTATGCTGCACTAACCTGCCGCTTGCTGACTGAGGTTTTTGTCTGTACACAGGCGAGTGAGCTCAGGGGGCCACCTGCGCTCCCCCCGCTACCCTCCGAGCCGCGCCCCTGTCTCAGGCACCTCTCGGACCTCGCTGTGTTTCACTGCCTCCTGCCCACAGACCCAGGCCCGCCGGCCCGGACCCGTCCCAGCCTCCCCTCCCCACCCCATGCAGCCCCCAGGGGGATAGCCCATGGGCCCCTGTGGATCCTCCCTCCCCAAGTGGACACATGGCTGTGCAGGCCAGGAGGCCCACAGATGGACTGAGTGCTGGGAAGGGGCGGCTGTGAGGGGTATCATCCCCCTGAGTCTCTCCCTGAAGGGGAGCACCGGGCGAGTGCATGTGCTACTGCTGCTACAGGCCTGTCTATCTGTTTGTCTGTCTGTGTGTCTGTGACAGTCAGGGAAGGATGCCTCTGAGCTGAGGTGGGGTGAGACAGAATGGGAGAGATTAGGGCATGGCGTGGAGGGGCCCAAGGAGCAGGGGCTGTTGACAAGGGCCTTACCAGGAGGGATTAGGACACTGACCATTCTAGAAATGGGTTTCAAATGGCACAACACTTTCTATTCCACAAAAGACCAAAAGCCAGAGGCCCCAGGCTCTGTGCTGATGAACAGCCTGGCTGAGCCCTGGCCCTGGCAGGTTGAGGGACCATTTGGGGCTCCCTCCTTCCCTGTCAGGGCTGGGGATGCTCTGTCTGGGAATGAGGGAGTTAACCAGGTTTGGTGCAGGAGCAGGGGCAAGGGGCCACTGTAGTGAGTGTGGAGAGATTTGGAAACACCTATTTCTTAACTCAAATAAAGTCCAGTTTGTACCCAGCTGGTGTGTTGTGTTTTTTTTTTTTCCCCGCCGCTGTCTCTGCCACCACATGGCCCTCTCGGTTTCCCCTCCCTCAGTTCCCTCTTGCCTCCATGAGTTACCCTCCCTGGCCTAGCTTGGATTGACATCTTGAAGCCAGGTCTGGGCATGCCTTGCTGTCCTGGCCAGGTGGGTGGGCTTTCCCCATCTCCAGAGAACAAAATGCATCTCTCTCTCTGTGTCTGTCTGTCTCTCTGTGCGTGCGTATGTGTGTCTCCCTCACCCTGTGTGTCTCTGCTCTGTGCGTGGCCCCCGTGGCTGCTTTCCCCTCAGCACACCCTGAAAGCCGGTCCCTGGCCGTGCTGGCCCCCCTGCAGGACGTGGACGTGGGGGCCGGGGAGATGGCGCTGTTTGAGTGCCTGGTGGCGGGGCCCACTGATGTGGAGGTGGATTGGCTGTGCCGTGGCCGCCTGCTGCAGCCTGCACTGCTCAAATGCAAGATGCATTTCGATGGCCGCAAATGCAAGCTGCTGCTTACATCTGTACATGAGGACGACAGTGGCGTCTACACCTGCAAGCTCAGCACAGCCAAAGGTAACTCCCCACTCAGGCCTTAGGGCTGCCGTGGGTGCCCAAGAGATGGAGGGAGGGGACTGGAGGTGCAGAATAAGATGCCCGGGAAACAGAGCTCCAACCCCTAGGGGAAGTGTGGGGGGTGGGAGCTAGTACACTGCCCTGGCCTCAGTAAAATGAGCACTTAGAATAGTGCGTAGCACAAAGGAAAGGCTGCAACACGGTTAACTGTTCCTAGGAGGGAATGTGTCTGCTGAGGTGAATGTGGGTTCCAACGCCTGCCCTGCAAGTCACCAGCCACATAACTTTGAACAAGTCACTTCATCTCTCTGAGCTTTAGCCTGTTCATCTGTAGAACAGGGATGGTGATCATGCCTCCTTTGTAGAAGGATTGGTAGGATTAATGAGATAGTGTATGTGAAGAACGAAGCACAGGGCCTGTCAAAGGGCCTTTCCAGGAGAGGGTAGGGCACCGACCATTCCAGAAATGGGTTTCAAATGGCACACCTGCTTAATAAATGCCAGCCATTGTTACCACTGATGCTATCTCTGACCTGGGCCTGCCCTCATGGAAGGGCAGAGATGATGGTACCTGCCTCGCCACGTTGTGGATGATGAAGAGCTAAGCAGAAGCTGGAGGGGCTTTCGAAGCAGGAGGGTGCATCGGGTCAGCATAAGGGACCCTTATCTCTTCCAGAAGCTTCTTTGGAGTTTGGTAGAGTGGGGCCAAGGGGCATCTGCTCTGGGTCTGGGGCAGGTGGCTAGGAGCATGGGCATGATCCCGGCACGGAGGAGAATTCTGAGATGGAGATGGAGGAGGGCTGGGCTGGGCTTCTAGGACCCTGTCAGAGCTGGGCTGTGCTTCATCCAGGGTGGGCAGGGTGAGGGGAAGAGGGGAGAGCTGGAGCCAGGCCCTAGGCTCCTATGGAGTCCCCAGCCCACATGGCAGCCTGAGCCCACCCTTGCTGACTTCCACCCTCTCGAGAAGGTCTGGTCTCTGGATCTGTGCCTACTGCCTCCCCTGGGTACCCAGAGCCTTTGCTGGGCTCTGCCCAGACTCTAGCTTCAGCCTTAGGTCAGGAGTGGCGGGTTGGGATGCCTGGGCCTCCTTGGCCTTCCCTGTCTTTGAGCTGCCCCCTGACCCCCAGATGAGCTGACCTGCAGTGCCCGGCTGACCGTGCGGCCCTCATTGGCACCCCTGTTCACACGGCTGCTGGAAGATGTGGAGGTGTTGGAGGGCCGAGCTGCCCGCTTCGACTGCAAGATCAGCGGCACCCCACCCCCTGTTGTTACCTGGACTCATTTTGGTACGGCCCCTAGGCTGCAGGTGTTGAGGGCCCCCCAAGGGCCCAGGCGGGGATGGGGTACACCCAGAGGGCAGGGCCTGTCACTGTGCCTGCTCCGCATTCCCACTCCTCCCTCCTGCAGGCCGCCCCATGGAGGAGAGTGAGAACTTGCGGCTACGGCAGGATGGGGGTCTGCACTCACTCCACATTGCCCATGTGGGCAGCGAGGACGAGGGGCTCTATGCGGTCAGTGCTGTTAACACCCATGGCCAGGCCCACTGCTCAGCCCAGCTGTATGTAGAAGAGCCCCGGACAGCCGCCTCAGGCCCCAGGTACCACCGGGGCCCCACATGATGCCGGGGCTGCTTGTGAGGGGCCAGCCTAGCCCTGGGGTGGGAGGCATGGCCCTGGGCCTCTGGGCAGCCGTATGGTCTTGCAGCTCGAAGCTGGAGAAGATGCCATCCATTCCCGAGGAGCCAGAGCAGGGTGAGCTGGAGCGGCTGTCCATTCCCGACTTCCTGCGGCCACTGCAGGACCTGGAGGTGGGACTGGCCAAGGAGGCCATGCTAGAGTGCCAGGTGACCGGCCTGCCCTACCCCACCATCAGCTGGTTCTACAATGGCCACCGCATCCAGAGCAGTGACGACCGGCGCATGACACAGTGTACGTGTCTGGGAAGGACCCCGGGAGTGTCCCCTGCAGCATCCTCTTGGTTTGCAATGCCCTGCCCCTCTCCCCAGCTTTCCCCAGGCCTTCCCTCTGTAGCCTGACCAGGGACAGGGCACCTGGGGGAAGGGAACCCAGAGGGACTGTGAGGTCATTGCCTCCCCTGCAAGCCTGCACAGCACAGCACTCATCTGTTGAGTCACCCCTCGGTGCCTGTTAGCACTGACTGGGCAGGTAGTACAGCCTGCTGCTAACCTGCATCGGGCCCATGAGCAAGTTACAGAAGCCCTCCGTGCCTCAGTTTCTCATCTGTAATTGGGTTGTTATGAGACTAAATCAGTTAATACATATAAGCCCTAGAGCAGGGCCTGACACCTGGCAAGCAGTCGGGAGGTGTGACGTCTCACTGTTCCTGTTTTAGTAGCCATTATCATCAGTGGTGGTACTTCCTGGAGACATTGCAATGAAAAAGCAGGTGTGGGCAGTGTCTGGCATGGAAAGGGTGCTCTGCCCAGTGTTGTTAACAAATAACAAATAAAGAAGAAGGGGCCAGGGGAGACACAGAGGAACATATTTGGGTTGGTGTCCTCTAAGCCTGGGACATTTTCTCATGGGAGCATCTCAGTTCCATCCTTGAAGGAATCTGAGTCTTGTGTGAGAAGGTCTGCCCACCTCCCATAAGACAGTGCCCACTCTTTGACCCATGACGGTTTCCTTTTACGGCTGCAACATGACAGAGATCACCTTCATTAAGTGCTTTCTAAGTGCCAGGCCCTGAGAGCTAAAGGTATGACAAGGACCATCTTACCTTGCCACAGGCCTATAAGGCGGGTACTATTAGCCCCATTTACAGATGAGGAAACTGAGGCTTAAAGAGATACAGGAAGCTGCCCAGAGGCAAGAAAGGACTGTCTGACCCTGGTGCCCAGCTCCTAACCAGGATGTCCCTGTCACCCATGCTACATTCTCCCTGCCCGCCCGCCCATCTCCAGTGACGCCACCCCTGCTCCCACCCCTGCCCACAGCCTCCCATGACTGTCATTCCCAGCAGCAGGCCTCCCTGTCTCTCCCAGTCTGCTCTGAGGTCCTGGGTGAGTGTCTGTCTCAGGATCTGAGCTGGCGTCTCTGCTTCTGCCTGTATCTAGGGTCACTGGCAGCCCTTGGCTTCTCTTCTCTTATAAATAGTGTCAGCAGAGATAAATGAATGGGTAACTGTTCTATGCGGAGATAACTGCAAAGAGAAGGGAGGGGTGTCTGGGGACAGCCCTGACACAAAGGAGGACAGTGCAGGCCTCCTCTCTGTGTCCTCGCCAGAGACAGCTTCCTTATCATCCAGGGAGCAGGGAGTAGGGAAAGAGCTTTGGAATCACATGGAACCAAGGTCAAGCCCTCATTTATTAGCCGTGTGACCTTGACCAAGTCAATATCTCTGACCTCATTGGTAAAATGGGGATAATTTTGTAGAGTTGTTGTGAGGATTCCAGGTGGGGAAAGCATGTCAGGTACCTGGTACAGGCTGGGCACAGAGCAGGCAACTCTTGTAATATATCATAGAATGTATTTGGCACTTACTGTGTGTGAGGTTCTGGGTCTGGTGGGACAAGCAGATCTGACAAAGTCAGCCCTGTCTTTAAGGAGCTTGCAGGCCAGGTCAGGAGCTACGACTTATGCAAGAGGAAGAGCCCCCACCCGTGAAAAGCAGTGTGGGCCAGTGCCCATCGATGTGCAAGCGAGAGGGTTGGGGTCCTGGGAGGAGTCCGAGGATGAGGGGTAGAGAGCGGGCCAGGGGCAGGAGGGCTTCATGGGCTGCACCACTTGAACTATGTCTTGAAGGACAAGGAAGCCTCAGGTAAGAGGAGAGCATTCCACAAGGGAGGAATGTTGTGAGCGATGACCTGGAGATGGAACTCAGCGGCTCGTTCAGGGGTCTGATGGTTTGCCAGTATCGAGATGCAGAGGAGCAGCAGAGACGTGGCTGGCAGGGAGTTCGGGTTGAGGGCTTTGCTGCCCTCCTGGAGGGCTTCCCTGCAGCTGCGCTGGAGACAGAATGGCAGTGGCCTGGGGATGGAGAAGAAGGGCTTAGGGGAGGGGCCTTGGGAGCAAAACCTTGTTCGAGTTTTGACATAGAGGTTGTGACCCTGCAGAGGTGGGGAGACGAGGGGCCAGTCAACAGGGGCAGGGACCCTAGAGGGTGCCCAGTGTAGGAGGAAGCAAAGATGATAAGTTGCCTGGCCTGATACACTGGAGGAACAGACCAGAGGGGTCAGGGCAGATGTACACTTGGAAGCCAGCTCGGGCCGGGACCCGGAGTTTGCTGTGGATGCACTTCCTGCTGTCTGCCCCATCCTTGCCCCATCCTTCCCCATTCGCCTCCTCCCTACAGTGGATGGGGATGAGGGACCAGGCCCGGGATGGCATTGGCCTACCCCTCAAGGTATCCTCCAGGCTCAGGCCCAGTGTCACTGTCCCTCCCCCACCAGACAGGGATGTCCATCGCTTGGTGTTCCCTGCTGTGGGGCCTCAGCACGCCGGTGTCTACAAGAGCGTCATCGCCAACAAGCTGGGCAAAGCTGCCTGCTATGCCCACCTGTATGTCACAGGTGAGGCAGGCACCCTCGTGGTCAGCTGCATGCACAGCCTGGCCTCTGGCACTACCTGGGGTCTCAGGGAAAGGGGCCTCCACATCAGCTCCCTTCCCCTCCATCCCCTGGGGACCCCCCCCCATCTTGCCCTTGCCCCTGCCCCTGCGGCTGAGACCCCAGGCCCTAGACTCCTGCCCTGAGGCTTGGTGATCCTGTGGGGCTGTTGGGCCCTTGGGCCCAGCAGACATTTGACCTGTGGCTTTCAGATGTGGTCCCAGGCCCTCCAGATGGTGCCCCGCAGGTGGTGGCTGTGACGGGGAGGATGGTCACACTCACATGGAACCCCCCCAGGAGTCTGGACATGGCCATTGGTGGGTCAGGGCTGCACAGGGCCATGGGTGGGGAAGGGGTGTGGACAGCGCAGGCTCAGGCAGGGCACCATGGGGGCCAGACCCCAGAAGCAGATGGGCAGGGGCAGGAGCTGATGGAATGCTGGCAGGAACAGCTTTGCCCGTCTTCTCTCCACGGTGCATGGTGTTCTCGCTCTGGGTCAGGAGAGGAGGCACGGGGCACTGCCACATTCCCTTCCTATTCTCAGAGGGACTGGGTGCTTGGGTCAGGACTTGCAAATGCCCTCTCCTCCTCTTGTCCAGGATCTCCTTCCACTCTGCCTCAGTTTCCCTGCCTCAGGTATCAAGGAATTAGAGTTCAATTCCAGCCCCATCTGTACCTGTAACTGGTATCTTGTTGGCTCTAAACATCCCAGGGAAGTGGCTGGGCAAGAGCAGATTGGGGGACAGAGAGGAAGCAACAGCAGGGACTGAGGCATGTCCTCAGAGCAGACTAATGATGAGTTCCAGGGTCCCAGTCCAGCTGGATGGGGAGGGGGTGCTGCTCGTGTAACACCAGTCTCTAGTAGCTCCTCTCCCGCCAGACCCGGACTCCCTAACGTACACAGTGCAGCACCAGGTGCTGGGCTCGGACCAGTGGACGGCACTGGTCACAGGCCTGCGGGAGCCAGGGTGGGCAGCCACGGGGCTGCGTAAGGGGGTCCAGCACATCTTCCGGGTCCTCAGCACCACTGTCAAGAGCAGCAGCAAGCCCTCGCCCCCTTCTGAGCCTGTACAGCTGCTGGAGCACGGTGAGCCTGGGTGCTCCTGTTGGGTAGGGGTGGGAGATGCTGGGATGGGGAACGGGGCCCTGTGGTGGAGGCTGAAGGGCTGGCCTGCACATGGTATCTGGCAGGAGCAACCAGGCTGGGCAGGACCTTGGCCCATCTATACACTTCCTTCTCCCTCCTGAAAGCAGCAGGGCACAGTGGCCGAAGCTCAGGCTTTGGGATCGGGCCCGCTGGAGTCCAACCCCACAACCCCAGCTTTGCCACTCCCTGGCTGTGTTCCCTGGACAAATCGCTAAAGCTCTCTGAGCTTCAGCTTCCCCATCTATAAAAACGGAGCTCAAGTGTTGATGAGGGGTGTTAAAGGAGTGGTGTGTGCTGAGGACCTGGCGTCAAGCCCAGCACAGAGCCTGCACTCTCCTTCTCCCAGGCCCACCCCTGGAGGAGGCCCCTGCCGTGCTGGACAAACCGGACGTCGTGTATGTGGTGGAGGGACAGCCTGCCAGTGTCACCGTCACATTCAACCATGTGGAGGCCCAGGTCGTCTGGAGGAGGTGAGCCCCTTTCCCACATGTGGCTGCTCAGGTCTGGCCCAGCCTGGCCAGAATTTCCTGGGGCAAGATCTGGGTGACCTCCCTGTCATGTGTCCCTTAGCTGCCGAGGGGCCCTCCTAGAGGCACGGGCAGGTGTGTACGAGCTGAGCCAGCCAGATGATGACCAGTACTGTCTTCGGATCTGCCGGGTGAGCCGCCGGGACATGGGGGCCCTCACCTGCACTGCCCGAAACCGTCACGGCACGCAGACCTGCTCGGTCACATTGGAGCTGGCAGGTGGGTGACAGCGGGTCCTTCTTCCTAGTCTCCCTCAAAGGCCCAAAGCTCTCTCCTCACACTCCCAGGTACACAACCCGCCTGATACTGCTGCAGATCCAAACCCATGTCCTCAGGCCTGTCCATGTCATGGCTATACAAATACCATACTAGTAATAATGACAACAATCATACTAATAAGATTTATTGGCCAGGCGCGGTGGCTTACGCCTGTAATCTCAGCACTTTGGGAGTCCGACATGGGTGGATTACCTGAGGTCAGGAGTTTGTGACCAGCCTCACCAACATGGTGAAACCCCGTCTCTACTAAAAATACAAAA
Source organism: Macaca fascicularis (assembly GCF_037993035.2). NCBI lineage: Eukaryota > Metazoa > Chordata > Mammalia > Primates > Cercopithecidae > Macaca > Macaca fascicularis. The sequence goes on from NC_088386.1 coordinate 115,406,792, forward strand.
ATTAGCTGGGCATGGTGGTGGGCCCCAGTAGTCCCAGCTACTTGGGAGGCTGAGGCAGGAGAATCACTTGAACCTGGGAAGCAGAGGTTGCAGTGAGCCGAGATCGTGCCATTGCACTCCAGCCTGGGCAACAAGAGCAAAACTCAGTCTCAAAAAAAAAAAAAAAAAGATGTATTGAGCCTAGTGTGTGCCAGTCTCAGTACTCAGCACTTTATGTGTATTGCCTCATTTAATGTTTACATTAGCCTTGTGAGATGGGGTAGTTATTATCCCCATTTTACAGATGAGGAAACTGAGGCTGAGGCTAAGAGTAACTGGCCCAAGTTCACAGAACCTAATAAGTACCAGACTGGGTTCAAGTGTGGCTGCCTGACTCCTAGCTCCTGTGTTAAACATAATAGGAAATAGTATCTCAGATATAACAAACATGAGAAGACCAAGTTGGTTTTTAAAGAAACCCATGAGCACATCTTATCACCAGACTGCCAGCCCTGAGGATCCTGGCGGCCCTTTGGCACAAGCCTGTTTGACAGAGCCTCCCAATGTTTGCAGCAATAATTCTTTTTTCTTTTTTTGAGACAGTCGTCTCACTCTGTCACCCACACCATCTCGGCTCACTGCAACCTCCACCTCCCCGGTTCGAGTGATTCTTGTGCCTCAGGCTGCCAAGTAGCTGGGACTACAAGCATGCACAACCACACCCAGCTAATTTTTTGTATTTTTAGTAGAGATGGGGTTTTGCTCTGTTGGCCAGGCGGGTTTTGAACTCCTGGCCTCGAACTCCTGGCCTCAAGTAATCCGTCCACCTCGGCTTCCCAAAGTGCTGAGATTATAGGTGTGAGCCACCGCACTGGGCCTTAGGATTCTTTTTATAATTTCTCCTTTAAAGATGTAGTCTCTCAAACTAGTTGCTATCTAATGCATTAGGTACTAACTGTTTGGTTTTCTAATTTGTTAATTAACTCTAGACATATGTAACTGCCACTCAGAACTCTTGATCAACATGGGCTAAGCAGGGTTACCTGCTGAGTAAATACAAATCCAACCAAAAGCAAAGAAAGAGACATTTTACTTAGAACAGGCAATCTTATCATGGGTAAATGGACATTTTCTGGTGCTTTCAAAAGACCATTGAAGCTCACTTGAAACTTTCAGGTGCTTTGACCTTCACAGACTGCGCCCACCACCTCCCAGCCCATGGGGGACAGGATTCCTAGAGGGGAGGGGAGGCATCTGTGAAGTGGAAGAGAAGTGGCAATAGGGTGTGTAACGAGGAGACAGGGAACCCTTCCGGCCCTGCTGTGAAGATGGTGGGATGGCTGGGTGCTCTTTTAAGTGTCTCCCTCCTTGCCTGTCCTGTCCCTAGCACTCTCCACTCAGTCACCACTTTACTCCTTGGCAGTTCATCTTTAGGACTCACCTTTCTTCCCAGATATAGGAGGAACCCTGAAGTTTGGGGGGCCCCTGGCCCTCAGAGCCCTGCAGCACAGCCTAGCTGGAACAGTGACTGATGGAGCCCCATTTGAGCCCAGCCAGCCAGGGCTCAGATGGAGCTGGGGCTTGCACTGACACTCCTATTCCACTAGACCCCACCCTGCCACACCCAGACAGGGCAAGTGGAGCGGTGGCCCCCCTTCCTCCATGTCAACCTCACTGCAGTGTCTTCCCCATCCCCAGGATGGCCTCCCCTGTTGTCTGTGTGCCTGTGAAGGGTGGGGGTCCACACCTGGCCACCCTGCCTTCCCAAGTACCTGACTCATCCTGCTTCTCCTCAAGCTGAGATGCTCAAACATGCTGGGGTTGGGGGTAGGGGCTGGCGGAGGACACCTGGAAGTCACAGCCTCCTTTGCAAAGCACATTGCAATATGTATTTAATTTCATCATGAGAATTAGAAGCTGCTTTACCAGGAAATCATATGACCACATGATATGTATGGAGAATGAAATCACAATCATATGTGGAAGATAGAGTCCATTTCTAGACGGTTTGGTATTTAGGGGTTACTTGTTCATCTTGCCATCTCCCAGGTGCTATTAACAGAAGCCCCTCTAAACATTTTTCAAAGATTCAGAGAAAAAAACTCCAAGATAGAGGCAATGCCATCCATGAGCTTAATTCAGGGTCACAGGCTGAGCCACCTGCAGGGGGCCAAGTTCAGGTAGTCAGAAGCCAGCGGGTGGCCCTGTGAAGAAGGGCGGCCACCCACAGGGGGCAGCACTGAGCCGCTCCTCGCCCGCGGATTCATGCAGTGACGGGAGCGACACAGGATGGCCAGTCCTGATTTTTCAAGAAAGGCAGGAAATCCAGATTTCTTTTGTGTGTGAAAATCTCCTAATTTCAAAGCTGCTAAATTAATACTGAAGGTCGAACAAAGCAAGCCTGCACCTTGTGCCAGGTTTCCTGAGATTTGGAGAACATCATGTTTGGATTTACGGGGGCGGGGGCGCTTGGTCCAGGCGGGGAACTCTGTTGTCCCAGTTGGTGGGGGGTGGGGGACGGTGGCTTGCTGGGAGGCGGGGGTCTAGCGTTCTGCCTGAGCCAGTCGCTGATGGGGGCTCTAGGGAGGGGCTGAGGAGGCAGGGTAAAGCCGATCCTCTGCCCCCTCTCTTCCCACTCCTATCCCCATGTGTTTCAGAGGCCCCTCGGTTTGAGTCCATCATGGAGGACGTGGAGGTGGGGGCTGGGGAAACTGCTCGCTTTGCCGTGGTGGTTGAGGGAAAACCACTGCCGGACATCATGTGGTACAAGGTCAGAGTGTGCTGCTGGCTGATCCTGGGAGGGAGAGGAGGGGCTCCCTGGGGGCGTGGTAGGGTCCTGGGAGGCTTAGGAGGGCGGAGCCCGGGCAGAGGCGTGGTTAGGAGGAGGAAAGGGGATGCAGAGGACTGACTAGCTGAGGGGCGCAGGGCTTTCTGTGAAAGATAAGGGAGGAGCTGATTCTGGGTCCTGGGAAGAGATGCACTGCCCAGAGTAGATGAGGACGGGGTCTGGAACAGCGGCTCTTGGCCCCAAGGCAGAGGTGAGGCCAGGCCCAGGCTGAAGGTGAGACCCAACTCTGCAGGACGAAGTGCTGCTGACCGAGAGCAGCCATGTGAGCTTCGTGTACGAGGAGAATGAGTGCTCCCTGGTGGTGCTCAGCACGGGGGCCCAGGATGGAGGCGTCTACACCTGCACCGCCCGGAACCTGGCGGGCGAGGTCTCCTGCAAAGCAGAGTTGGCTGTACATTCAGGTGGGCAGGTGTTCCGGAGAAAGGTAAAGCGCCCACCTCCTGGAATCTGATGTGACACCCCCGCCATGCTCTGCCCAGGAAGCAGCCAGCCCTGGACTCTCAGCCACCACACCCCCAGCCCAGCCCTCCACCTTGAGCCCCCAACATTCTTGCACCTCTTCTGTCTCCTTCCTCTGTCCACCTGTCCCAGTCTCTGGCCTGCTTGCTTTCTTCCCCTCCCACCTAACACCATGACATCTCTGCCCCAGCTCAGACAGCTATGGAGGTCGAGGGGGTCGGGGAGGATGAGGACCATCGAGGAAGGAGACTCAGCGACTTTTATGACATCCACCAGGAGATCGGCAGGTGTGGGGCTAGGAGGGAAGCCAGTGGAGGCTGCTGGGTCTGAGGGCTGGGAGGTGTGGAGAGGGCCACAGTGATGGCTGATCCCTGACCCCCTCCCGGTGTCAACCAGGGGTGCCTTCTCCTACCTGCGGCGTGTGGTGGAGCGTAGCTCCGGCCTGGAGTTTGCGGCCAAGTTCATCCCCAGCCAGGCCAAGCCAAAGGCATCAGCGCGTCGGGAGGCCCGGCTGCTGGCCAGGCTCCAGCACGACTGTGTCCTCTACTTCCATGAGGCCTTCGAGAGGCGCCGAGGACTGGTCATTGTCACTGAGCTGTATCCTGGGACAGGCTGGTGGCTGGGGGGATCCATGCCTAAATGACTGGTCCTTATAACATCCAATAGGCAACATGTTTTACAGTTTACAAAGTAGTCCCATTGACAATTGGGAGGGATACATCTGGAGACTGCTATGAAAACCAACAGTTTTAAGCCCATTGTTAGCTTCAATTTACATAGCATTTCATGTGTGCCTGGCAGTGTTCTAAGAGTCTTACAAATATTAACCTATTTAATCCTCATATATTCCTATCTCCTGGAATTTTATCGTTAACTTGTATTATCCCCATTTTACAGATGAAGAGACAGGCATGGAGAGGTTAAATAACTTGCCCAAGGTCACACAGCTAGCACGTGGCCTATGCTTTTCATCATGAAATGCAGTACAATGCATCTGCATATTTGAAGTGACCCCATTTCAGATCAATACTTGGCTTTATTTGGAGGCTGTTTTCATAAGGAACAGATTTTACCCTTTCCTGAAGGCTGTGGTTAAGCAAAGGCACATTGAGGTAAGGATGCTGGGTGATCAGCTCATCACCCCAGTAGCAGGGTGACCGTAACCTGCTCATGAGCCTCCTGCCTGCACTGTTTGAATTCAAACCTCAGCAAAATGACAAATTATTCCATGTCATGGACCTTCTAGGTCATTCTCAAATAGAGTCAAGAAGTCCCATCCACAGTCAACAGAATTCTGCTGTAATTTGATCCCTATAAATGCTTCACAGGGTGGGCAGGAGAGGAAATTTCATTCTCGTCTTACTCCTGGGAGAACCTAGGCTCAGAGAGGTGAAGTGACTTGTCTGAGATCCCATAGAAAGTGGGAGTTCAAGCAGGGATGTCCCACCTGTGCCCTCAGAAGACAGGAGGTGGGGAGGGGGTACATGTGGAGGAGGGGAGAGATAGTCTCTGACTAGTATCAGGTCTTCTGTAAGGGAATGGAGAACCTCATGCTGAGCTGGGACCCGCCCTGAGCTCTGGGGTGGGCTGGGAAGTTGGCGCTGGGCACTGTTCTCCTTGATCTGAGATGTAGCTGCACAGAGGAGCTGCTGGAGCGAATGGCCAGGAAACCGACCGTGTGTGAGTCTGAGGTGAGGGCAGTGGGTGGCAGGGGCCAGGTTGGGCACCGGCCTTCACCCACCTGAGCTTTGAGAATCAACAAATGGGTCCTGAGCATGCCATCTGTGTCCACAGGAAGCCAGGGGTGGAGGCAGAGAGCACTGTTAGGCAGGCAGCAGAGTCCCCATCCAATGATACCAGACCCCTGTCTATTTGGGACTTGCACTATTCTCTCTAAATCTCAGCAAACCCAGCCCAGTTCCTAACTGTTGTTTCCCACTCCATCACCTAAGCATCCCCCAAACATTTCTCCTGGAAGGAGCCCCACCTAGATTTTATTGATCTCGCTGCAGTCCTGCCATGTCAGGCTGTACATATTGTGCACTGCACAATTCTACTTATTACCATGCGATGGCTCCTCCCTATAATTGTGTTGTACCCTCCGGTGCACATGGTAGCCTTGGATCTTTGCAACCCCAAACCTGTGTTTCAGCCCCTTCCATGAGCCATCTGAAGGCTACTCCACAGGCACAGCCTGACCGCTTGCCGCCCTGGAGGTAATCAGACACATACCGCCCTGCCCCCACAGACTCTGGGCCCCCTGTTTCCACAGATCCGGGCCTATATGCGGCAGGTTCTAGAGGGAATACACTACCTGCACCAGAGCCACGTGCTGCACCTCGATGTCAAGGTGAGGTGGGGACTGGAGAGCAGACAGGCCCTGTGGGAGCCAGGAGTGGACTGTCCTTCCTTGTTCATTCGGCCCCCACACCTCGCCTTGTGTCTTCCAGCCTGAGAACCTGCTGGTGTGGGATGGTGCCGAGGGTGAAGAGCAGGTGCGGATCTGTGACTTTGGGAATGCCCAGGAGCTGACTCCAGGAGAGCCCCAGTACTGCCAGTATGGCACACCTGAGTTTGTAGCACCCGAGATTGTCAATCAGAGCCCCGTGTCTGGAGTCACTGACATCTGGTAAGGCTGGCATGCTGGGCTGGGTGGGCCAGGGCAGCTGCCCTTGGGGCTGTGCCGGGGATGCGCTGACTGACAGGGAGATTTACCGAGCCTGGATTCCTTCTGACAGTGGGCTGGAGGCGTTGCTTGCAGGGTTTCCTGCCCATGTTACTCCTTGCCCGTCATGAGTCAGGGCTGCCCCATTCTCTCAAGGCCTTAGCCCTGTTAGTCCTTGACTCCTCGTCTCCCCTGGAAGCTGCGCCTTGCCCTCAGCAGCCAGCATGCCTCCTCCAGTGAGGCAGGCAAGGTCCCATTGGTCCCCAGACTTCCCTGGGCTTCCTGGGCCAGCCCTGCCATGACCCTGGATTTCTCCAGGCATATCTGGACCTGTGGGTTCAGGGTCCTCCCTGAAGAAGCCACTCCTGTGCCCATTGTCCATGGCAGTGTTCCCAGGGAGGTAACCGCTCACTCAGGTCAGCAGTAGCGAAGAACTGCTCCCTTCCAGTCAGAGGGGTGCAGTCCTCTTACCCATCACTCTCCTTTCCTCACAGGCCTGTGGGCGTTGTTGCCTTCCTCTGGTAAGGACCCCTCTGCAGTGTCCCAGCAGTCTCCTGGCAGGTCCACCCCTGACCTTTGCAGGGCTACAGCCCACCCCCTTCTCTTCCACACCCCCCACTCCTTCTTGTACTGCAAGAAGCCTCATGTGCATGAAGTTGGACGCCCTGGTCTGCATGCCCACACTCTGCCTGTCCCCACACCCCTCCGTAAGAGGTGGGCACCCTGGATGGAGAGAGCCCAGCACAGGCTCAGGGTCATGGAGGCAGGGAACTCTTTGGCTCTGAGTGTCTAAAACTTGGACTCGAAGGGAGTGGAGCTCAGGATGGGCACATCCCCTTGGCACAGACTCTTCACTCATGGGGAGGCCACACTGGAGGATGGATGGAACAGGTCCTCTAAAGCACAGGCCACTAGGCCCCAAGGCAGCACCACCTTTCTGCCCATCAGGGGGCTGGGGAGGGGACAGGGGAGAAGAGAGTCTGCAGCCTCGCCTCTTACCCAGATTTGCCCAGCCTCTGTCATCCTAACAACCCCAGAGCCTCCACCTGTCCCCAGCCCTGTGCCCCCACTGGCATCCCCCTTTGTCCCCACCTGCCCCGCACGACACCCCTCTTCACCTCTGCAGTCTGACAGGAATCTCCCCGTTTGTTGGGGAAAATGACCGGACAACATTGATGAACATCCGAAACTACAACGTGGCCTTCGAGGAGACCACATTCCTGAGCCTGAGCAGGGAGGCCCGGGGCTTCCTCATCAAAGTGCTGGTGCAGGACCGCCTGTAAGTACAAGGCCCTGGGAGCCCCCACCTGCAGGGTCACCCTCATACCACCTGCCTGCTCCTCCCAGACTCCTGCCGCTTGACATGCAAGCCCCCAAGTCCTTAGGAGCCCTGTTTGCTCAAACAGTTATTGACTGACTGGATGACTGAATGATAAATCCCTTCTTAATCCTCATTCATTCACAGGAGACCTACCGCAGAGGAGACCCTAGAACATCCTTGGTTCAAAGTGAGTCTGGTCTGCAAAGTGGTGGCACAAAAGGTGGAGGGAGGGAGAATGTTACTAACAGTTCTATTTATTGAGTACCTACTATGTGCAGTAACCACGTTAGGCATTGAATATGCATATGACCTATTAACCTCACAATAGCTTTGCAAAGGAAGACATTATTAGTCCCATTTTGTTGACAAGGAAACAGGCTCAAATCAGGGATGGAGTTGGGGTATCCTGGACTCCAGGGCATACGTCTGGACCTTTCCATCCTGGGCATCCTCAGTGGAGTTCTCCCCCATGCTTGAGACCAGACCCTGGTCTTCCTGACTTCTGCCTTTCCATCTCTGTCCTGCACTGGTCCCACACACTAGCGTTGGGGGTGACCAGGCAGGCTCAGCCCCTCGGTTATGAGCTTCATGTGGGCAGGTTCTCGGTTCTCACTCATTCATCTTCAAACCCCAGTGCCTCAGGGCACAGTGCCAGGCATTGATGGAGTCTTGGGGATTTGGGAGCGGATTTGAAGGCTGAGGTCATTCTGGTGTCAGGAGTTGAATTAAGAGCCTCCTTTCTCAGACCTGAAATGAGCTCCGGAAGAGAGAGCCTGGGTGGGTAGCCGAGGGAAGCATCCATCTTGGTCTGGACCACCAAGGCTCCAGATGTCTGGGGTGTTGGCCCTACATGGAGACAGAGAGGAGCTGAGGAGCCAGGGCCTAGGTAAGGGGCCTAAGAGCACAGGCCTCCCAGGGCAGCTGGTTTACCAGGACAGGGCCATGAGCCCTGGTGGAAGCTCAGAAGCCTACCTCTGGGAGCTACCACTTTCCTGCCTCCCCCTTGGGGGCTTTAGGGGATTTGTCCCTAAGGACACCCTGGCTGTAGGCATTGTCCTGACAGACCCAAGGGAAAGGGGACCCCAGGAGCCCAGACTCAGTGCTGCTCAATCCACTCTCTCCTGCCACCCCGCCCCATGGAGTTTGCCTCTCTGTTGCCAAACCTGGAGGGTCTAGGTTGACAGCTTTCCCTCAAGCCCTCTTTCCTGGGTTTGCAGACTCAGGCAAAGGGCGCAGAGATGAGCACAGATCACCTGAAGCTATTCCTCTCCCGGAGGAGGTGGCAGGTGAGTGTGGCAGGCCAGCCTCTATGCTTTCCACCTTCTTCTCTCTAACACCGCCTTCCCCCTCCCATGGGTCTTCATCTCCTGCTCCTGTCTTCTCGCTTTCACTGGCTCCATACCCAGTTTCCTGCCTGTTCCCTGACCCTCTGCATGCTCAGGCCTCTTCCCCAGGGCTGAGGTGGGCCTGGGGGGGACAATCCTGCCCCAGGGGTCCCTCAGGTCTGACTCCAGTAACCTGTCTCCAGCGCTCCCAGATCAGCTACAAATGCCACCTGGTGTTGCGCCCCATCCCGGAGCTGCTGCGGGCTCCCCCAGAGCGGGTGTGGGTGACCATGCCCAGAAGGCCACCCCCCAGTGGGGGGCTCTCATCCTCCTCGGATTCTGAAGAGGAAGAGCTGGAAGAGCTGCCCTCAGTGCCCCGCCCACTGCAGCCCGAGTTCTCAGGCTCCCGGGTGTCCCTCACCGATATTCCCACTGAGGATGAGGCTCTGGGGACCCCAGAGACTGGGGCTGCCACCCCCATGGACTGGCAGGAGCAGGGAAGGGCTCCCTCTCAGGACCAGGAGGCTCCCAGCCCGGAGGCCCTCCCCTCCCTAGGCCAGGAGCCCGCAGCTGGGGCTAGCCCCAAGCGGGGAGAACTCCGTAGGGGCAGCTCGGCTGAGAGCGCCCTGCCCCGGGCCGGGCCGCGGGAGCCGGGCCGGGGCCTGCAGAAGGCGGCGTCTGTGGAACTGCCGCAGCGCCGGAGCCCCAGCCCGGGAGCCACCCGCCTGGCCCGGGGAGGCCTGGGTGAGGGCGAGTATGCCCAGAGGCTGCAGGCCCTGCGCCAGCGGCTGCTGCGGGGAGGCCCCGAGGATGGCAAGGTCAGCGGCCTCAGGGGTCCCCTGCTGGAGAGCCTGGGGGGCCGTGCCCGGGATCCCCGGATGGCACGAGCTGCCTCCAGCGAGGCAGCGCCCCACCACCAGCCCCCACTCGAGAACAGGGGCCTGCAAAAGAGCAGCAGCTTCTCCCAGGGTGAGGCAGAGCCCCGGGGTCGGCACCGCCGAGCGGGGGCGCCCCTCGAGATCCCCGTGGCCAGGCTTGGAGCCCGTAGGCTACAGGAGTCTCCTTCCCTGTCTGCCCTCAGTGAGGCCCAGCCATCCAGCCCTGCACGGCCCAGCGTCCCCAAACCCAGTGCCCTTAAGTCTGCAGAACCTTCTGCCACCACACCTAGTGATGCCCCGCAGCCCCCTGCACCCCAGCCTGCCCAAGACAAGGCCCCAGAGCCCAGGCCAGAACCAGTCCGAGCCTCCAAGCCTGCACCACGCCCTGAGGCCCTGCAAACCCTAGCGCTGCCCCTCACGCCCTATGCCCAGATCATTCAGTCCCTCCAGCTGTCAGGTCACGCCCAGGGACCCCCGCAGGGCCCTGCCGCGTCGCCTTCAGAGCTCAAGCCCCACGCAGCTGTCTTTGCCAGGGTGGCCTCCCCACCTCCGGGAGCCCCCGAGAAGCGTGTGCCCTCAGCCGGGGCTCCCCCGGTGCTAGCCGAGAAAGCCCGAGTTCCCACGGTGCCCCCCAGGCCAGGCAGCAGTCTCAGCAGCAGCATCGAAAACCTGGAGTCGGAGGCCGTGTTCGAGGCTAAGTTCAAGCGCAGCCGCGAATCGCCCCTGTCGCGGGGGTTGCGGCTGCTGAGCCGCTCCCGCTCCGAGGAGCGCGGCCCCTTCCGCGGGGCCGAGGAGGAGGATGGCATATACCGTCCCAGCCCGGCGGGGACCCCGCTGGAGTTGGTGCGACGGCCTGAGCGCTCGCGCTCGGTGCAGGACCTCAGGGCAGTCGGGGAGCCGGGCCTTGTCCGCCGCCTCTCGCTCTCACTGTCCCAGCGGCTGCGGCGGACCCCTCCCTCGCAACGCCACCCGGCCTGGGAGGCCCGCGGCGGGGACGGAGAGAGCTCGGAGGGCGGGAGCTCGGCGCGGGGCTCCCCCGTGCTGGCGATGCGCAGGCGGCTGAGCTCCACCCTGGAGCGGCTGTCGAGCCGGTTGCAGCGCAGCGGCAGCAGCGAGGACTCGGGGGGCGCGTCGGGCCGCAGCACACCGCTATTCGGACGGCTTCGCAGGGCCACGTCCGAGGGCGAGAGTCTGCGGCGCCTCGGCCTTCCGCACAATCAGTTGGCCGCCCAGGCCGGCGCCACCACGCCTTCCGCCGAGTCCCTGGGCTCCGAGGCCAGCGCCACGTCGGGCTCCTCAGGTGAGGAGGGGCAGGGGTAGGGCAGCAGGTGCAGAGGAGGCTGGGGTGCGCTGGAGAGAGGCCGTGGGAGGAGCAGAGGGGCTGAGGACACCCACGAGGGGCAGGCTGAGGCCCCGAGGGTGGAATCGGCAGGGCTGGAGGGGAGGAAAGCAGGAGTGGCAGCAGGGCAGGGTGGGGCTAGGTGTTCCTTCTGGTTCTCTGGGCTGAGGGCTGCAGAGAGGTGTGAACTTGCTGGTACCGACTGAGCAAATGCTAACGGGCCTGGGTCTTCACAGCCCCAGGGGAAAGCCGAAGCCGGCTCCGCTGGGGCTTCTCTCGGCAGCGGAAGGACAAGGGGTTATCGCAACCAAACCTCTCTGCCAGCATCCAAGAGGAGTTGGGTCACCAGTACGTGCGCAGTGAGTCAGGTAATAGAGGCCTGCTGGGTGAGGACTCTCCTCCCCTCCTGCTATCCCCTACCCATATCAGGGAGCTGTCATGGCTGGTGAGGGGTGGGCCACCTTGATGAGCCTAGTGGAAGGGGTCTGCTCAGACAACTATAACAATAGCAGTAGCTGTCATTCATTAGAGAAGCTAAGTGTTCTATTCAACACTTTTCAAGCGCTGCCTTATTCAATCCTGCAGCATTGCTTGGGAAATATTAGTATCATTGTCTCTATTGTACAGGTGAGGAAACCGGCTTAGTGATGCTAAGGATCTGTCCAAGTCGCAGGGCTAGTAAGTGGAGCAGCTGAAGTTGAACTGTATGACCTTCTGCAGCCAGGTCTGGGAAGGGGCTTCAGGACACCATACTTCTGTCTGTCAGGGGCTGGCCTCCTCTCTCCTGGGAGACCCTAGAAGGTTTCTGTAACTGGCTGCACTTTTCAAGGAGCTCAAGATATAGGGCCCTCCTGCCCCCACAGTTCCCCTTTAGATGTGTGTGTGCTTGGGTGTGTACCCAAAGACACTCACTTTCTCTCCAGCCTAGAGGACCACGACCCGTATTGTGCCCCCTAAGTCTCCATTGCCCTGCAGCTCCGAACACCTGACTGGCCCTCCCTGACCCTTCTGTACAGAAAAGCAGCCTTCGGAGCTCTTTGCCAGCTCTTTGCCCTCTTCTGTTTCTCTGCCTGAGTGTCCTGGAGCTCCAGATAGGGAGGCATTCCCCACGTGGGGTCACCCCATCCCGCCTGAAAAAGGCGCATTACTCAAGGATGACCAGCAAAGGCTTCGGGAGGTTGGGTTTTCCAGAGCAGCATGCGGGAAAGGAGAGAGTCCGTGAAGCCAGGCTATGTGCAGGATCTTGACAAGCCACCAGTCCTGTTCTTCCCCCATTTCCTGGTACAACTCAGAATGGAGTTGCTGTCGAGTCTTGCCTCAGCTGGGCTTGTAGGGATTGTGTCCAGCCTTGGCCAGGGCAAAGGGGGCTGCAGTGAGAGAAAAAGAGGGAGGGAAGGGCCGCTGGTGGGGAAGGGAGGGTGGAAAATGAGGGGGAAAGAAAGCGATCAGCCAGCAGAGAGGCCTGGGGACAGCTGATCCCTTCCCACCTGGGGCCTCCTCCCGGCCCAGTTTTGCTTATGCAGCTGATTTCCTGCCTAGGCAGTGTCCCCTTACCTTATCCCCTCCCTGTTCTCTGCAGAAACAAGGCTGTCCCAGTCCACTTTAACAACCAGGGCTGGCCCCTGGGAATGGGGGTGGGGCTGGCGGGGCTGGCAGGGCTGGGCCTGGGTCACTTTCACCTCTGAGAGAGGTGGCCTCTCTCTCTCTCTCCCTGCTAGCCAGTACCCTCACTTGGCCTGGAGGCAGCCATTGAGAAACTGTGTTCACATTGCCTTGTTGGAGCCTCAGTGTGGGACCCCTCCTTGGGGAGCAGTGGGGTACAGCGGGAAGGGGGCACACTGCCATCCTGATCACCACTCCTGCTGAGTACTCCTCTCCTGCCTGGCTCATCCCCACTCCCAGTCCCCCACAATTCTTCAGACAGGCAGCAGCTGGGGCTCCCAAGGCTCCTCAGCTTTCTCTGCCCAGGTGAATAAAATCCACCCCCAAGTCCTCCCCTATCCCCACCCTTCACCCACCACCCCCATGGCCGAACTGGGATTCTTCTAAAGGGATATTCCCAGGGATCATGCACTCAAATCCTCAGGGCACTAAGGAGTCACAGGCTGGCTACATTGGAGGAAGGAAAACTGGTCTCATCCCTAGCCCTACCATGTGCACAGCCACCAGCTGGCTGTGAAGGCAATTTCTCTGCTTTGCTGAAACAGCCTTTCCCTGGGCGTCTGCTCCAGGCTTCTCTGCTGGCCATATTATTGAGATAATGCTAGCAACAAGAAAAGTTAGTATTTATAATCAGTTACTGTATGGCAGACACTTGACATGCCTTGTAATTGTCACAGCAAGAATCCTGTGGGCGCGGTATTATTTTCCTTGATTTACAGATTAGAAATGGAGCTTCTGAGAGAGTAAATGACTTGCCCAAGGTCAGGCAGATACTGTCTCTTGCCCCTTCAAAAGCTCTCACCACTTAATTGACCTGAAGGAGTATATAGGAGACCTACGACCCTGTCCCCGGATGGCAGGTGGGAAGAGGGGCCTGGAGGCCGACACACTTCCAGGATCTGCCCACATTTTCCTAGACTGCAACTCTTTTGAGACTGCATGTTCTGAAAGAACATTCCTCATTCGGTCCCATCGCAGCTCAGGTCACTAACTCACCTCAATTCTTTTCTCACTTGCCCTGTTGTGCCCCAGAGAGGGTGGGTCTTGCAGGATCTTAACCATTATAATTTTTCAACATTTGTTTGCTTTTATTTTATTTAACAAATGCTTATAGACCGCTTAATTAGTGCCAGGCCCTGCTGTCAGTGATTTACAAACCCATGACATAAGTAGCATCGTCAATAGTCAGTGCAAGGAAAAGGCAGTCCAGCACAGTGAGGGCCTGGGGAAAGTGATGCTCGCCCCAAAGAAAATTCTTGAAGGCATGGCCTGGGGTTCCACTTTCCACATCTGCCTGGGAAGAGACAAGGTTTCACCCTGCTTCCTGATGGCTGTTTGCAGGCCTTCTCCACCCCTCCCTCAGCGGTAAGTGGGTCAGGGCCCCCACAGACAGATGGCTGTCCCTGCTTTTCCTCCAGACTTCCCCCCAGTCTTCCACATCAAACTCAAGGACCAGGTGCTGCTGGAGGGGGAGGCAGCCACCCTGCTCTGCCTGCCAGCAGCCTGCCCTGCACCGCACATCTCCTGGATGAAAGGTAAGGAAACTGCCTCCCACAGAGAGGGAGGCCAGCAAGTGGCCCTGAGCCCAGGGGATGGGAGGGGCTAGGCCAGGGTGGGGGCTGAGCATGGTTGTGGGGATGTTGGAGTAGGGAGTGAGTGAGGGGGCCTGGACATGTGCTAGCTCACTCAGCAGCTCCTCCTGCTTCTCCCTGTCCCCAGACAAGAAGTCATTGAGGTCAGAGCCCTCAGTGATCATCGTGTCCTGCAAAGATGGGCGGCAGCTGCTCAGCATCCCTCGGGTGGGCAAGCGGCACGCCGGGCTCTATGAGTGCTCCGCCACCAACGTCCTGGGCAGCATCACCAGCTCCTGTACCGTGGCTGTGGCCCGTGAGCCTGGGGCAGGGCCCCAGGGGGGTAGTGAGGGGGATGGCGGGGCAGCGCTTGAGGGGCTCTTAGCTAGGGTGTAGGGGCTCACTGGGACTCTTCTTTCTCTTGCCAGGAGTCCCAGGAAAGCTAGCTCCTCCAGAGGTGCCCCAGACCTACCAGGACACGGCGCTGGTGCTGTGGAAGCCGGGAGACAGCCGGGCACCTTGCACGTATACCCTGGAGCGGCGAGTGGATGGTGAGGATGGGGCAGCCGGAGGGTGGGGGGAGCGGCAGGGGGAGTTTGGGAAGGCCAGTGCCCTCCCGGGCTCCACAGATAGCACTGTGGGAGCTGGCGTCACCCCTTCTGTGACCTCAGCCCCTCCCCCATACTGCCTATAGGGGAGTCTGTGTGGCACCCTGTGAGCTCAGGCATCCCCGACTGTTACTACAATGTGAGCCACCTGCCAGTTGGCATGACTGTGAGGTTCCGTGTGGCCTGTGCCAACCGTGCTGGGCAGGGGCCCTTCAGCAACCCTTCTGAGAAGGTCTTTGTCAGGGGCACTCAAGGTCAGTGCAATGGTGTGGGGTGGGGGAGGAAGGGGGCCCTGAGCATAGGGTTCTTGGGGAGCACCATGGCCTTGCCCCAAGGCACCGTGGTGATGATTTTCTTTGTCTCTTAGATTCTTCAGCTGTGCCATCTGCTGCCCACCAAGAGGCCCCTGTCACCTCAGGGCCAGCCAGGGCCCCGCCTCCTGACTCTCCTACCTCACTGGCCCCACCCCCAGCTCCTGCTGCCCCCACCCCCCCGTCAGTCACTGTCAGCCCCTCATCTCCCCCTACAGCCCCCAGCCAGGCCTTGTCCTCGCTCAAGGCTGTGGGTCCGCCACCCCAGACCCCTCCACGAAGACACAGGGGCCTGCAGGCTGCCCGGCAAGCAGAGCCCACCCCACCCAGTACCCAGGTCACCCCAAGTGAGCCCAAGTCTTTCGTCCTTGACACTGGGACCCCGACCCCAGCCTCCACTCCTCAAGGGGTTAAACCAGCGTCTTCCTCTACTCCTGTGTATGTGGTGACTTCCTTCGTGTCTGCACCACCAGCCCCTGAGCCCCCAGCCCCTGAGCCCCCTCCTGAGCCTACCAAGGTGACTGTGCGGAGTCTCAGCCCGGCCAAGGAGGTGGTCAGCTCCCCTGGGAGCAGTCCCCGAAGCTCTCCCAGGCCTGAGGGTACCACTCTTCGACAGGGCCCCCCTCAGAAACCCTACACTTTCCTGGAGGAGAAAGCCAGGCAAGCAGGGCTGGGGAAGGGAAGAGGACATAGGGGAGTGGGTCAAATGTCTGGAGCGCATGGCTTCGGAGAGAAGACCAGACTGTACTGGCTGGGGTGAGGGGAGGTGCTGAGACCTGGGTTATTAGCATCATTGAGTTTAAATGTGCCAGACTACACTGCGGGCTTTAGCCATGTGATCTCATCGAATCTTCGCAACTCTGAGAGACACTGCGCTGTTAGCATCACCCATTTCACAGGTGGCAAAACTGAGGTTAGAGAAGTTCTGGGATTTACCTAAGGTACAGAGCCAGTGAGTGGCAAAGCTGGGACTCGAAGCCTGGTTTCTAGGATTGAACTCTGGAGCCCACACCGGAACTGCTGCATTCTTGCCCCTAGGGGTCCCTGCTCTCCTCCGTTAGCCTTCACTGTGAAGTGTTCCCCTCCTCTCCTCTGAGCCTGTGGTGACCCTCCCCCCGACACACAGGGGCCGCTTTGGTGTTGTGCGAGCGTGCCGGGAGAACGCCACGGGGCGAACGTTCGTGGCCAAGATCGTGCCCTATGCTGCCGAGGGCAAGCGGCGGGTCCTGCAGGAGTACGAGGTGCTGCGGACCCTGCACCACGAGCGGATCATGTCCCTGCACGAGGCCTACATCACCCCTCGGTACCTCGTGCTCATTGCTGAGAGCTGCGGCAACCGGGAGCTCCTCTGTGGGCTCAGTGACAGGTAGCTGGGCATTCTGGGGGAGTAGGGAGGAAGAGGTAGGGGAGGCTGGGCCGGGTGTCATCTGCTCCACCCCTGCTCTCCCAGGTTCCGGTATTCTGAGGATGACGTGGCCACTTACGTGGCGCAGCTGCTACAAGGCCTGGACTACCTCCACGGCCGCCATGTGCTCCACCTAGACATCAAGCCAGACAACCTGCTGTTGGCCCCTGACAACGCCCTCAAGATCGTGGACTTCGGCAGTGCCCAGCCCTACAACCCCCAGGCCCTTCGGCCCCTTGGCCACCGCACGGGCACGCTGGAGTTCATGGGTGAGGGGACCAGCTGCCAGCCAGGGTGGGGACAGGGCACTGCCGGAGAGGCAGCAGCCAGGGCTCACCCCACTTCACTTACATATGTGCCACTTATTGAGTGATTACTGTATGCAAGCAATGAATGAAGTATGTGGATTTTTCTTCCAATTGATCTTTACAATAACCCTGGAGTGTGGCACAATATTAGCCCCCTTTTACAGATGAGGAAACTGAGGTGTACATCTGATGTTAAGGATTTGTGCAATCAGACAATTATAAATGCTAGAGACGGGATTCGCTAAAGCCAAAAAGACAGGAGAATCAATTATTATTTTATTTAAATAAGGAGAACCAGCTACATTGAGTAACCTGCTAAGTGCTTGACGTTCATGATCGCTCTTCCTTAGTGTGGTTCTACAGGCCACACTTTACAGACGAGGCTATGGAGAGCCAGGCAGGTTTAGTAAATTGCCCAGGGTTCCATAGCTAGAAGTGGCAGGTCTAGGATTAGAACCAGCCAGGCTGATTTTGAAGGCTTTTAATCTTGGTGTCAGCCACACTCTTTGTGAATGGGAGCCATACCTTGGAGCTAATCCAAGGGAGCTTGTCACCCTGCTTCTCAGCCCCTCTGGAGTTCTGGGGACCCCCTCCATTTTGTGCCCAGGCTAATTCCTCAGGTGTCCCATATGTCTCTTGGGGTATGCCACCACCTCTGTCCTGCCTACTGGGCTTCAGGGCCTGCCACTTTGGTCATTCCTATGGTCTGGTGACCTGGGCATTGTCCTGCTGCTCAAGCACCCAGGGACCTCCCCTGCCCCCACTTCCCTGCCACCAGGAAGCTGGGTCAGCTTGGCCTCTGTCTCCTGTCAGCTCCGGAGATGGTGAAGGGAGAACCCATCGGCTCTGCCACGGACATCTGGGGAGCGGGTGTGCTCACTTACATTATGTGAGTGTCCCCTACCTGCCACAGCCCTCTCTGCCCACACAGTGAGCTCCCGGACTCACCTTCTGCCAACACCCTCTCCCCCATGCCCCACCTCCTCTGTACACACATCACACCGCACACTCACACTCAGGTACAGAGCAGCATGGCCCTGAGCACTGTGCACCCGACACTAATGTCCTTCCGGGCCTGGGTGTTGGCCTCCAGTCTGCCTATGTCAGTCAAGCTATCTTCCCCAACAGGCTCAGTGGACGCTCCCCGTTCTATGAGCCAGACCCCCAGGAAACGGAGGCTCGGATTGTGGGGGGCCGCTTTGATGCCTTCCAGCTGTACCCCAACACATCCCAGAGCGCCACCCTCTTCTTGCGAAAGGTCCTCTCAGTACATCCCTGGTGAGTGAGCCCCACACCTGCCATCTCCCAGTGTCACCTGCCCCCGGCCCGGCCTGTGCCAGAGATTCCCCAGCTCCTCCCCTGCTCTTAGGAAGAAGTCTGCTGCTTCTACTAAGTGGTCATACTACCTACCATTTAAAGCCTGAGACAACCCCATGCAAGGCAGAATCACTGCCCCCATTCCAGAGATTGGGGAACTGAGCTCTTGAGCTGCCCAAGATCACACATGTAGGGGTGGATCCAGGATTGGGACATGGGTCTGCAGGAGGACAGAGCCCTGGCAACTCCCAGAGCCATCCTTCCAGGCTCATTATCCCTGGCTCTGCCTGGCAGGAGCCGGCCCTCCCTGCAGGACTGCTTGGCCCACCCATGGTTGCAGGACGCCTACCTGATGAAACTGCGCCGCCAGACGCTCACCTTCACCACCAACCGGCTCAAGGAGTTCCTGGGTGAGCAGAGGCGGCGCCGGGCTGAGGCCGCCACCCGCCACAAGGTGCTGCTGCGCTCCTACCCTGGCGGCCCCTAGAGGCACGGACCACAGCCAGGCCTCGGGCTTCAACTGGGGTTTCCACCAATGCCACGGGACATTCCAGGGCCCACGCTGAGCCAGGCGGGCCTGGGGCTTCGGTTACCACCAGCAGCAGCATCTGGCCGGGCTCTTACCTCATAGACCTGCAAGGACAGAGACCCCAGGGCCTCGACCTGATGCCACCCCAGGCCAAAGCCAGAGTGGGAGACCCGTTGGCCAGGCTGGGCAGGGTGGGAACAGGCAGAGGGACAAGAGGGGAATGGGGAAGTGGAGAGGAAAAGAAGTCGAGGGACAGGAAGGAGGAGGCTCTAGGAAGGTTCTGGGTTGGGGATCAGTGCATCTCAGGGAGAACCAAGGAAGATGGGCATGGCTGGAGAGGAGGAAGAGGAAGGAACCCAGGGTGTCAGGGCAGTAGGCTGGGAGTCAGTATGGCAAAGCAGGGGCAGGACACAGATACAGTGGCAAGGGCCCAGGGCTGGGACGTGAGAGAAGGCAGCGAGGCGGTGGAGGGAGAAGAGAGGACTCAGGTGGAGGTGGGGTGGGCCAGCTGTCAGCATCCCTTAGAGGAGAAACATGGAGAGCCGGAGGCCAGCGGTCACTCAGCTCGCTGTATCCTCCTGTCCAGTGGAGACAGCCCCCGGCGCTCTCTGTTGGCCCAAGGATGCCCCCAGCACCCCTCCATGGCCTTTGGCCTTCTTCCCATTCATATTTATTTATTTATTGACTTTTATGAAGTTTCCCCTTCCATCCGATCCCTACTGCCCATGTTGTCCTGACCATCCCTCCCAGCCATCCAGCTGTCTGTCTGTCTGTCACAAGGAAATAAAAATGGCAAGCAGCATAACCTGTGTGTCTGTTGGGAGGGATGGCTGGAGGGGAAGATTGCTGGGAAGCGTTGAGTCCGGGACAGGGGCATTTAGCCCTCTCTGGGCATTCCCCAACACACATTCCAGGATATACCAGCTAGCACTTTGGGTCCTTCCAACCCCCTCCTCTGACCCTCCTGGCCCCTCACCTCTCCTTATTCCTGGAGGGACGGGAGACTGTGGTCTGCTTCTCCCCTTGCAGTTTCTGGAATGCTGGCAGATCCACTGAACCCCTGCAACCAGGCTCTGGTAGCCGCCACCTCTTGTCACATGTTCCTTCATCACAATGTGGGGGATGCTGGGCTCTGAAATAGGCCAGCCCTCACCCCAATCCTGGCTCAGCCTCATTCACTCTGCCCAGAAGACAGGCAGGAGTTCTGGTCCTGACCCCTGGAGCAGAGTGGGTTGCATCCTGATGGTTGGCAAGAGTAGGTAGTGTGAGGAGCTGCAGAAGAAACCAGGACAAGGAGGTTAAGGTGGCTGGATCACCTGAGGTCAGGAGTTCAAGACCAGCCTGGCCAACATGGTGAAATCCCATCTCTACTAAAAATACAAAAATTAGTCAGTTGTGGTGGCGCATGCCTGTAGTCCCAACTACTCAGGAGGCTGAGGCAGGAGAATTGCTTGAACCTGGGAGGTGGAGGTTGCAATGAGCCAAGACTACACGACTGCACTCCAGCCTGGGTGATAGAGCAAGACTCCATCTCAAAAAGAAACACTAGGACAGGCCCACGCCCCTCGCCCTCCATGTCACAGCACAAATCAGAGCACATGGAGAGCACCAGATGGGAGTGCTCTAGTCTGCTGTGTCTAGCATTTTCCTAGGACTAAGGGACACACTAGCCTGGACCTTCTTGTCCACATGGCAAGTTAGGAGGTCTGCTGGGTGCTAAAGCACCTTGATTCTAGCCACAACCTTGCAATGCCATAGAATGGTCACTGGGACCTAGGACTGAGCTGCCCTGCCCTGAGGTTGGGGATGAGGGGTTTGGGGGTTGGCGGGGACCCAGATCTCCTTGCCTCCAGAGGAAATGCTCCCCTCATCCCCACCTTCAAAATTCTGTTCTTGGCAAAGTAAAAGGAACAAAGCCTCTGACCAGGGTAGAGAGAGTTGACACCACTGTATTGCTGACGGAGGATGAGGGCCCCTTGACTCCAGCTCAGACAACCCTTTTGCCCAGCCCAGCCCAGCCTCTCTAGCTTCTCAGGACCCCAGGGAAGAGGCAATCCTCATCATCATAAAATAACAGGATGTTAAAGCCAGCTGGAAGGGACCAGAACAACGCCTTGCCTACCTGTCATTTTAGCGATGAAGATACACAGTTTGCCTGTGAGAATCTCCAATCCCCTACACACTGCAAGTGTTTTGTATAAAAATGAGGTGCCTGAACTCGTATCTTGATAAATGGTAAAATTTCTCTCCCGTCCCCCCTCTGATCTTGAGCTCCCTTCCCATCTCCATTGGAAATGGCATGTGAACTGCTTGTTCCAAACCCAGAGGAGCAAAGGTAATTTATGTCAGCAGAGCTATGTCAAAATTGCTCTGATCAAAAGGTGACAGTGCCCCCACACTAGGGCGGGTAGTTCCAATGAATGGAAGCAATGCTTCTGCCAGGTGCCCAGCCTGGGCAGATTGGCCTCCAGGCAAGCCCCAGAGGGGTTAACTGAACCCCTTCACCCCAGGTGGTCTGATGCCCCGATGCACCAATTTATGCCCCCAAAAAGGACTTGGGCAGACCTAGGGTTGGAGCCACTAGTGGTGCTAATCTCCAAGGACAGTGCAGTCTAAACAGCCCCTACCATGTGACATCGAGGGGAGTGAGTGGGGATAGGGATGGCATGGAGGGGCTGCTATTCTCAAAAAATCTTTCCCGTCCCCTCCCGGTTTATCTCAGTTTACCACCAGGGGGCACAGTGTGGAAGTGACAACCCTGGACTCCTGGGGTTGGGGATAGGGTAAGAGCAAGGAGCTTCTGGATTGGTCTTGACAGCCACGTGTCCCTGTTGCCATTAGCTGTAGGGGCCCTGAGGCCCAAGCCCGTTGCTACTCTGGCTTTATTCAGGGACACCCCCGAAACACTCAAACCCCTTACCAACAGGGTGTGTTGTCTGACTATCCAGAGCCCAACCTGAGTGAAAAACTGCCCCAGTAGGAAGCTGGATCTCTTGTCAGCTAGGGGCTGAATCTGGTCCTCCTGGGAGTGGGATGGATACCCCCTGCCCTGGGAGGGGACAGGGCAGCATCCAGCTGTCCAGTTGTCCAGGTGCTGACACGAGGTGCACCCCAGAGCCGCTCGGGTTTCCCCCCACGGGCCTAGCCCAGCGGCTGAGCCAGCATCCCAGGCATCCGCAGGCTAAATAAAGAGCCTGCTTGGGTCAGAGGGAGGGGGATGGGGTCCCGGGGGGCTTGGGGCAACCACGCCAAACAAGGCAAGGAGGGGAGCGATGTATAAAACCGAGCCCAGGGCTGAGCACCTGCCTGCACCCCTACTGTGCCATCCAGAAGGGCTCTGTGCTGCCTGCAATCCAGCCAGGCGACTCAAGTCCCTAGGTCAATCCCTCCACGGTAAGTCCTATCCTCAGAGAAGCCGCAGACACTCCCATTCTTCCACCCCCTTGAATGTTCTGACCATGGAGGAAAAGGGCTGAAGGTGGGACCCTCTGTCTCAACCTGGACCCCCGTATTTGTCACCCACTCTCCAGATGTCTAAAGCAGCTCCTGCCAAAAAGTCAGTGGCTGCGGCCCCACCTCCTGGATGTACCCTGGACATCAATGACCCACAGGTCCAGAGTGCGGCCATTCGCATCCAGGCCTCTTACCGAGGCCACAGGTAAGAGGGAACCCCGGAGCTCTGTGGAGGAAGGGAGCTGCAGAGAGCGCATTCTTGAATGGGCTTTGGGGAAGGGCTGAGGGGCTTCAGCAGCCTCTAGAATGACTGGTTTTAGGGGAGGGTCTTTACTGAGATGTGGAGGAGTGGCCGGCAGGAATGCATCATCCTATCAGGGCAGCAGTTCAGGAGCAGTCCTCTTCCCTACCAAGCCACACGTTTAGGGGTCTGGCGGGCCCAGGGGGCAGGCAGGAGATGGTGCACTCTCGGAAAGGGCTGCGGCCGGGCCTGTCTTGGGAGCTCTGGACCCTGACTCGGCCCGGGGGTAGGTCCCGGAAGGAGCTGCGCGAGAAGGGGCCGCCGCGGGTACTGGAGGCGCTGAAGGACGTGGTGCTGATTGAGGGCAGCGCGGCCAAGCTCACTTGCCGCATTTCGGC
Organism: Macaca fascicularis; assembly: GCF_037993035.2. Lineage (NCBI taxonomy): Eukaryota > Metazoa > Chordata > Mammalia > Primates > Cercopithecidae > Macaca > Macaca fascicularis. The sequence goes on from NC_088386.1 coordinate 115,429,409, forward strand.
TTTCCCGGACCCATTCATCCGCTGGAGTAAGGACGGCAAGGAGCTACGTGACGGGCCCAAGTACCGCTACATCTTCGAGGACCCTGACGTGGTGGCACTGGTGGTGCGCGACGGCGAGCTGGCAGACCTAGGCCAGTACAGCATCAACGTCACCAACCCCTTCGGCCAGTGCTCCGACTCGGCGCGCATCCTCGTGGAAGGTACGCGCGCCCCGGGCGCAGCGCCAGGGCGCAGACCAGCCAGAGCCCGCAGCCCGGTCCAGCTGCGCGTTTACCTCTGGGCCTAGCTATAGGGTCCCTGCCAGCCCAGCGCCGGGCACGGCCTGGGCACATCGCCGCCGCCAGCCAAGTGCGTCCTTCCCTACCTCGGGATCCAGCCCCAACCGGGCTAAGCAGTCCTCTGTGGGCTTCCATCACGCGGCTCCAGGTCCCCAAGGTCACACAGCAAGTCAGAGGCAGAGCCAGGGTTGGACACGGGTCTTCTGACTCCCAACTCTGGGCAATTTCCACTACCCGGAGCGGTCTCTGAGGCACCGCGAGATGTGTGAAAACATTCAGGGGCTTTCGCCCGCCTTATCTCTTGATCCTCTATTCGACCCCGAGAAGTAGGAGAGGTAGGGATAAGTCCCTTTAACAGCCAAGGAGATGAAACCAGAGAGGCTAATGATTTGCTCAACGTCACGCTGTGAGTTTAAAAGCATCTGTATTTAGTGCCGGGTATTAGCTGGGGAAGTGATGCCCTGCCTCATCTCCAGGTCCTTCACGGGGTTTCGCTCCCCTTTCCTTCCGCTAGTCCCGGCGAAGATTCAAAAGGGACCCGATAACACTAAGGCGCGCAAAGGCGCCACCGTGACGCTGACTGCGGAGATCCTGGGAGAGCCTGCGCCCGACGTGGGCTGGACCAAGGACGGGGAGGACATCGAGGAGGATGACAGGCGAGGGCTGGGACCTGCGGCATGGGCAGGGCCTGGGGCTGGAACTTGGGTGGGACTGAGCCCAGAAATCTGACGAGCGTGATGGGGGCGGGGACTGGGCGGCGAGGAACAGAGTTGGCTAAGGAGCCCGGCCTAGTGCGCCCTTGTACTGACCGCGGCTCCGCCCTCCTCCCCGCCACCCCTCCGCAGGGTGTTCTTCGAGATCGGCAGCACCACCACGACGCTGACCATTCGCCGGGCCACACCCCAGGACAGCGGCAAGTACGAGGTGTACGTGGAGAACAGCCTGGGCATGGACCAGAGCTTCGCTCGCGTGGACGTAGCCTGAACGACATCCCCGGACCTTCCGCCCTGGCGCCGAGCCTGGGGGTGGTGGGACCCACAGCCTTCCTCTAGCTTGCTTAATAAAGCGGCTCTCTGACCCTCCGCGTCTGTTCTGCTCTTCCACGTCGCCATTCCCTCTCCCCTGCACCCGCGCCCACACGTATTCCACACCCCCACGCCAAGGTCACAGCCTGCTGGAGTCACAGGAAAGTCTGGAGAGCGCCCAGCGCCGTGCTGCATTTCAGACAGTCAACCTGATACAGTTGCCCTCACCGTCCAAGGCGCCCTCACTTCCCAGCAGGACCGGGGGCTGGGCCCGGGACCTCGCCTTCTCTTTTGTGCGCCTCCAGCCCCAGCCCCTCGTGGCTGTTTGCCCCCGGCCCCGCCCCTTCCAGGGCTGGCCACACCCCCCTGCTGTCCTTAGTCCCGTTTTCCTCTGGGACCCAGTTTCTCACTTCGGCTGCTGCCCCGGTGCCCATTCCCCGACAGCTCTGGTCCCAGTCTTTAAGTTCCAGGCTGTGCTTCTCAGGCCCCACCCTTCTTCTCATTTAACCCCGCCCCTCGATACCTTGGCCACGCCCCCGGACTTCAGCACCGCTCTCCTCTCCCATTAAGTTTGAAAGCGGTGAAAAGTTCAGACTACAATTCCCGGCAGAACCTGCGAATGAGTTCTCGCGACTTGCGAGAAGACACGTGCGCGGAAGAAGCTTGCAGTAGCGGGCGGCAGAGCTGGAGTAAAGGGAGCTAGTGGTAAAGGGAGCTGGTGGAGAGGTGGCGGAAGGGGTAAGGGGCGGGGGACAGCCTCTAGACAGAGGGTGGGCTCCGAGGTCCTGGCTGGCCGTGGGTGCGCCCGCGCCTGTGTTGGTCCCACAATCCCTGGCCATGAGAGGCCAGGGTTTATTGGACAGAGTCAGTTGTGGGGTTCAGAGGGTCAGCAATCAAGCAGTCCTCCGAATCCAGGGATTTAGACCCAGCCAGTCATCCGTATTAGGACTGGAGGGGGGTCAATAGGTTCAGTGTTTGAAATGCCAAGGAAACCTGTCTTTTGATTTGGGGTTCAATATATAGAGGTTAGTTTTAGGATTCATGTTCAACATATAGAGGATTTTTCCTGGGATTAGGGGTTCGCCAAATTCAGATCAGTGTTAGTTCAGTACTTGGGGGTTACGTTCAGGATTTAAATTAAATATCTGAGGCCCACTCGGGATTTGCTGTTCAATATTCAGGGTTCACTACTGGGATTCAGGGCTTAATATCTAGAATGAAGACACAACACTTTGGGAATCAGTGAGTTTGAGGCTTCAGTATTTTGAGGTTTGGGTCTGAGAAGGGGGTCTCTGCCAGGTTTCTGAATTTGCAGAATTTGTTCATGGCCAGAGGGAAGTCTTTTAGAGATCAAATTGTGGGGCGTGAATTTCAGAATTTGGGAGGAATCACTGTGAGGTTTGAAGGCCGACTGGAATCTGGGTTGGGATTTGAGATGTGTGGGATTTGTGAGGTTCTGTCCAGGCAGGGACTATATTGAGCTTTGGGTTTACATCTTGGGGGAGGGCTAAGTGCTGCTATTTGGGGTTTGGGGTTTGGTTGGGGTGTGAGATCTGAGCCTGATTTCTCCGCTGGGATTTGAGATGTGTGGGATTTGTGAGGTGTTGGGTCCAGGCAGAGACTATATTGAGCTTTGGGTTTACATCTTGGGAGAGGGTTAAGTGTTGCTATTTGGGTTTTGGGGCTTGGTTGGGGTATGAGATCTGAGCTTGATTTCTCTGTTGGGATTTGAAGTTTAGGTAGCAGTCACCATCATGCTCAAAGCGGTGATCCTGATTGGAGGCCCTCAAAAGGGTGAGGTGCCAGGGGAATGGGGGGAGGAGGTTGGGCTGGTGTGGTAGGCAGAATGGGGGCAGAGGAAGGCAGGAAGCCAAAACGTTCTCTCTCCTCTCCCAGGAACTCGCTTCAGACCTTTGTCTTTTGAGGTGCCCAAACCACTGTTTCCTGTGGCAGGGGTCCCTATGATCCAACATCATATTGAAGCCTGTGCCCAGGTAACCTCAGGGGCTCCCCTCTCTCCCCTCACTTCCTGCTCATCTTCATGCTATGTTTCCCCCTTTCCCAACCATAATCTCTTCCCACCAGGCATAACTCCAAGGACCATCATTCACAGATGACAATGTGAATGGCGCCCCCTCAAGTTATGCTGTGCAGCTGCCCTGCTGTCTTCCCCTAATCTAGTTTCTCATCTGGCCTCTTCCTGCTCAGATTTCACTCCTATTTTTAAAGTATGGAATGTGAGATCAGGCAAGGATCTTGGAGACAATGTAAAGCCGTAGCATGGAGACTCTTAATGATAACCAGGCACAGATTCATATCCTTGATCACCGTGATGCTCATTTCTTTATTGCTTTTCGTATTGAGACAGGCAAGGTTTTGGTTTGAATTCAGTCTCTGCCTGCTGTGAGGCCTGCAACAAATAACACACCCTCTCTGACACTCAGTTTCCTTATGTGTAAAATGGGGGAGATTAGACCTACTTTGTTGGGTGGTGAAGCTTAGAAATGACATTTGTAAAATGCCTAGTACAACACAGACCCTTGATACATGGTACCCTTACCTCATGCTGATCTCAAGCTTAAGCTGACAGATAATAAAAATGAGGGCGGGGGGCGGGGAATGGATTAATGCAGCTTGGTAGGCAAAGTCTTTCTTAGAGTGAGTCCCAGTTCTGGTTGGTGGGGGTAATAATAATTGATTGAAAGATCAGGCCTGGCATGGTAGCTCATGTCTGTAATCCCAACACTTTTTGAGGCCAAGTTGGGAGGATCGCTTGAGGCCAGGAGTTCTAGCCTAGCCTTGGCAACATCAAGAGACCCCTTCTCTACAAAAAGTTTAAAAATTAGCTAGATGTGGTGGCCTGGCTGTAGTCATAGCTGCTCTAGAGGCTGAGGCAGGTGGTGACATGGCTGTAGTCCTCGAAACTCGAGAGGCTGAGGTGGGAGGATCGCTTGAGCCCAGGAGGTGGAGGCTGTAGTGAGCCAAAATCATGCCACTGCACTCCAGCCTGGGCAACAGAGCGAGACCTTTTTTCATAAAAACAAAACAAAAAAAGATCAGGCCTCCGACTTCCTCCAACTTCCTCATTGTCCAGAGGAGAAAATAGCCCAGAGTGGTGAGTGCCCTGGGACCCCACAGCTGAGACTAAAACTGGTTTCTGGACTTTGGGCCAGCCCTAAGGATTTCCCCAACATCACCTCCTGTTAGACATTCTTCCTCCCAGCCTTTCCCTTTTCCTCAGGTCCCTGGGATGCAGGAGATTCTGCTCATTGGCTTCTACCAACCTGATGAGCCCCTCACCCAGTTCCTAGAAGCCGCCCAGCAGGAGTTTAACCTTCCAGTCAGGTGTTTGTGCACACACTCATATATGGGGGTGGGGAGGATGCCCTAGGCCTCTGAATTCTTGGGAGTGGGTTGAGTCAGCATTTGCCAGAGTTCATCCTCACCTAGTAGAAGGATTCTTATTTGGACATCACTGAATCCCTGAATATATAGAGTTTCTCTGTGGGCCTTGGGCAGGAGTACTCCTGGTAGCAGGCGGTGGGGGTCAGGTGCCCTGGCTCATGGTGTCTGTTTCCTAAGATCCACTGAGCTGGCTCTTGGGTCCCTGGGGACAGGTACCTGCAGGAATTTGCCCCCCTAGGCACAGGGGGTGGTCTCTACCATTTTCGAGACCAGATCCTGGCTGGGAGCCCCGAGGCATTCTTCGTGCTTAATGCTGATGTCTGCTCTGACTTCCCCTTGAGTGCTATGTTGGAAGCCCACCGACGCCAGCGTCACCCTTTCTTACTCCTTGGCACTACGGTGAGGGGGTCAGGAGGACTGGAGGGTGTAGAGGAGGTGACCCCAAGAGCTTCCTGGAATTCAGGGTGTTGGGGAGGCAGGGGCACCCTGGGCGTTGGTGTGGGAGCTGGTGTCAGGAGGGAGATGCACTGCTCTGGCAGGCATGGAGGTGTTAGTGGAGACCCCGAGCCCTCTGGCTGTTTAGAAGTAGGGAGGGGGAGGGCAGCTGTCAGTTTCCACCCTTGCTGAAGGCCTGTCAGTGGCAGAGCTGCATGCCAGGTGCTGTAGGGGAGGGAAAGAAAGGAAAAACAGAGGTGGCTGCCCTGGAGCAGGCAGGTCACTATCTCGGGTGTGTCTGTCTTTCAGGCTAACAGGACGCAGTCCCTCAACTACGGCTGCATCGTTGAGAATCCACAGACACATGAGGTGAGAGCGGAGAGGGGGCTGGGTGGGCGCCTACTCTGTGTCATCATCCCCTCTACCTCAGGCCTCTAGAGAATGCTGGCACAGTATGGGGTGGGCCCTAGTCTTGTCAGACAGGTGAGACGCTCCCGATTAATCATCTTACATCCCTTTAAGAGAGATTGACCAGGGGGAGGGGGGAATGGTTAATTTTCCTGCAGGTGGTGCTGTAATAAATGTATGCACAGTGCATAATGGGAACACCAAGGCGGGGCCCAGCCCAGCCTTGCCAGGGTAGGAGTAGGGAGGGCTTCCTGCAGGAAGCAAGGTCTGAGCGGAGTCCCATTTGTCTACATGACAGAGACAGGAAGGTATTACAGGCAGAGGGAATGGCAGGTGTAAAGGCCTGGAGGTAGGAAATAACATACCGGAGGCAGGAACATGATAGGCTAGGTAGCAGGGCTCTCTCCTGGTTTGTGAAACTCCCTTCTCCTACTCCTCTTGACTTTCACATAGCCCTCCCTCCTTTATTTATTTGTTTATTTTTTGAGACAGGGTCTCACTTTGTCTTCCAGGCTGGAGTGCATGATCTTGGTGCGATCTTGGCTCGATCTTGGCTCAGTGCATCCTCGACCTCCCAAGTTTAAGCCATTCTTCCACTTCAGCCCCTCAAGTAGCTGGGACTATAGGTGTGAGCCACCACGCCCAGCTAAATTTTTTTAGCCTGTTGCCCAGGCTGGAGTGCAGTGGTGTGACCTCGGCTCACTGAAGTCTCTGCCTCCTGGGTTCAAGCCATTCTCCTGCCTCAGCGTCCTGAGTAGCTGGGATTCAGGCATGTGCCACCATGCCTGGCTAATTTTTGTATTTTTAGTAGAGTCAGGGTTTCGTCACATTGCCCAGACTGGTCTCGAACTCCTGCGCTCAAGTGATGCACCCACTTCAGCCTCCCAAAGTGCTAGGATTATAGGCATGAGCCACCACCATACCTGGTCTCACATACCCCTTTTATTGGTTCGTGCTTTAATATAAAACATACATATAAACACTCACACACACATGCATGTACACACATACACATAGATAGTTTTGTGCTAAGCACCAGGTAGGTGTGAGAGAAACAGAGCCAAATGGGTGCAGCCCCTGCCTCATGGGCACCATTAGTCTAATAGGAGTGACAGAATCAAAAGCCAACTTTTGCAAATGATACAATGCCAAGGGTGAGGTGTGGCCAGAGCTCAGGAGTGCCCAGGCATGAATAGCTAACTCTGGGGCCAGCAAGAGAGGACGCACAGAGAGAGTGACCGTGTCAACTGGGTTTGGAAAGGTGGGCTTTCCAGATGAAGAGATGAGAAAGGCCATTCCAGGTACAGGCATGCAGTCGGGTGGAAACGCGTCTGAGAGGTAGGCGGTGGGAAGGATCAGGCAGGGAAAGCCATGGACTTTGGACTTATCTGAAGGTGAATCAGGTGAAGGGCAGTCATCTCAGGGTTTAAAGCCAGGCAGCAGTAGGCTGCGGACATGCACTGCATTTTAGCCAGGCCACCCTGGCAGCAGGGAGGAGAGGCAGGAAGGGCCTGGAAATCAGAGGGTCTTAGGGGACTGTGGCAGTAGTCCCTTCTTCTACTGAAGCCAGCCTGCTCTGTTCACAGGTATTGCACTATGTGGAGAAACCCAGCACATTTATCAGTGACATCATCAACTGCGGCATCTACCTCTTTTCTCCTGAAGCCCTGAAGCCTCTTCGGGATGTCTTCCAGCGTAATCAGCAGGATGGGCAATTGTGAGGCAGGCCCCATAGCCCTGTGACCCCAAGTACCCCCAGTCACGGACCCCAACACATACCAGTCTCTGCAGGCTCCATCTCAACTTGCTCACCTTCCTCCTCCCCTTTCCCTTCTCCACTTGCCATCTCCAGCAGAGCCTCCTGAGTCCCTCCCCTTCTAACCTCATTCTGTCCCTCTTCCTTATCCATCCCAGTTCCTCCTCTGTCACTGCCTGCCCACTCCCCTTCTGGTCCATTTCTGCCAAGCCCTGAGTGTCCCAGAGACGTCTTTCAGAACAGACGGCAACACACAGTTGGGCGCACACACGCTCGGGTGCAGACGTGTGCACGTGCACACACAGACAGACATGCACACTCTCAGGCTGAGGCTCCTCTTGGAACAGAGCACCTAGAGCCCTGCTCGCCAGTCCCAGGGTCTTCCCTCCTAGGGCTAGAAGCTGTTCCCTTCTAGGGATCCTTGCCTTACCCCCACATCGCCCCATGTAAGGCCTCCTCCCCTCATAGCCATTTCTCACTCCCACCCATGTCTCTGCTTCCCTCTCCATCTCTCCTGGCCTCTCTGTCTCTGTCTCTGCTGAGCTGGCATCTACCATCTCTCTCTCCCTCTCTTTCTGTGACTGTCTCTGCCCTCACCAGCTGCCTTGCTCTGGGGTGAGTCTGTCTGTGTTTCATTCCATCCAATGAGTGGGAGGGTAACTTGGAGGGGGTAAAGGGCTGAATGGGGACGAGAATGTGAAAATGGGGGGAACTCCTTCTGGAAATGGGGCAGGGATGGGAAGCAGGCCTCTGCCTGGGGCTCCCTTGTGATAGCACCCACCCGAGCTGGGACTGGCTGGGAGAGTTTCCTGGGATGAGAGCAGCCCTTTGGAGAGGACCGGACCAGACCTGGAGAGAGGGGCTTAGAGAGGTGGTGGGAATCCCTCCCACTCCTGTCCCCGGGAGACTGTGTTAGCCCCACAGCCGGGGCTCAGCCGGGGGACTGATGTCAGCATTCTTCCTCTCTGCCAGGGAGGACTCACCAGGCTTGTGGCCAGGGGCAGGTACCATCCGCCTAGAGCAGGATGTGTTTTCAGCCCTGGCAGGGCAGGGCCAGATATACGTGCATCTCACTGATGGTATCTGGAGCCAGATCAAGTCCGCCGGGTATGGAAGGCTGGGTCCCCTGGAGATTGAAACTTTGGGGTGGTGGGCACAGGCCCTGCTGACCCCTGAGCCCCTGCCCCCCTTGTGGCCCCCAGTTCAGCCCTCTACGCCTCCCGCCTCTACCTGAGCCGATACCAGGATACTCACCCAGAACGGCTGGCCAAGCACACCCCAGGGGGCCCACGGATCCGAGGTACCCAACCTGCCCCAATTCCTAACCTTTGGCTTCCACCCCAGCCCCTCTGCCCTCTGAACCAGGTTTCTTGACCTCGAGTCCAGAGTTGAAGCCTCAATCCCTGCCCCTCCCTGATCCAAATTCGGTTTGGGATATTTGCCCCCAGGGCCTCTCTTCTGCTTCTAGGGAATGTGTACATCCACCCAACTGCCAAGGTGGCCCCCTCGGCTGTGGTGAGTGCTGGGCCCAGCCCCAGGGAGGGGAGGGTGGTGGTCGGATGGATGGAGGGTGCCCACACTGCCTGAGTTCTGGGTGCTGGTTTCTCCACTTTGTCACAGCCTGTTGTGTGGCCTCGAGCAGGTCGCTTCTGCCTTATCTGTTCTAGAAGGGAGTTGGATTTGGGGATCCTCCAAGTCCCTCCAGGGCTTATGGTGTGTGCTTCTCTCCACAGCTGGGCCCCAACGTCTCCATCGGGAAGGGGGTGACCGTGGGTGAGGGTGTGCGGCTCCGGGAGAGCATTGTCCTCCATGGAGCCACGTTACAGGTAGGCACCAGCAGACACAGCCGCATGTGACACCCCAAGAGCCTACGGGGAGGGCCCAGGTATTCCCCCAAGAACAGAGAAGGGTGAACGCCATGGGGTCTGCATCTGGCCCCACCTCACACCTTCTGGTTCCTGCTGCCTCCTACCCCTTCCCCTTACTTTTCACCCTCCTCTTTGGCAGGAGCACACGTGTGTTCTGCATAGCATTGTGGGCTGGGGGAGCACCGTGGGACGCTGGGCCCGCGTGGAGGGTACCCCCAATGACCCCAACCCCAATGATCCCCGAGCCCGCATGGACAGTGAGAGCCTCTTCAAGGATGGGAAGTTGCTGCCTGCCATCACCATCCTGGGTATGGCTTCCTGGGGGCCAGGGCTGGGGGAACCCCACAGCTGATGGCCAGTGACTCTGGGGAGCATTCATTCCTCTCGTGTGCACGCGTGTTTCTTCTTTGAGCAAACAGTTACCAGGGGCCTGCTGTGTGCCAGGCCCTGTGTGAGTCACCAGGGGCATGAGGCCAGGGGCACAGATGGGCAGGAGGGGTCCCTCCCTGCTGGCAGTGGCCCCCAGCTCCCTGCTCCTGTCTCCCCTCCCATGACCTCCCCTGATGCCCTCATCCACGCCGCAGGCTGCCGAGTCCGGATCCCTGCCGAGGTGCTCATCCTGAACTCGATTGTTCTGCCACACAAGGAGCTGAGCCGAAGCTTCACCAACCAGATCATCCTCTGAGTGGGGCTGCCAGAAGGCCTCCAGCTCCTACCCGCTCCCCTTGAGGCTGCCTCCTGCTTGGCCAGCCTCTGTCTAGAAAGGACCAGAGAAAGCCAGGCAGGATCGTCACACGCCAGGGAGCAATGTGGGTGGCCTGGGGACTCCTGGGCTTTCTCCCTCCCGACTCCCTAATAAACCCCATGAACCTTGGAGCCAGCACGGACTCTACTTATGTCTGGGCTGGGGGTGGGGGCGGAAGCAGGGCAGCTGAGTCAGGCCCCCCCACATTAGCATTTAAATTGGAGTCGTTGCTGCGGGCTCATGAATAATGAATCTGGAGCCCTGGTAAATCTCCCCCTCCCACTGCCTCAGCCTCGTGCGCTGCTCGGGAGGAAGGCCCTCAAGGCTCCCCAGCCTGCCTGGCCCCCGCCTTTGCCCCTGCCTTCCTGCCTCCCTGTTCCTCCCCACGGAGCCTGGCTCAGGCCCCCATGTGCAAGGATTCTGAAGGGAAGGGTGAAGGATTTCGGTTGGGCAGCGGGCACAGGAACTGGGGCCACAGGCCCAGAGGCTGATCCCGACAACCCGCTCTGCTCAGTTCCTGCCGAGCCCAGCCCTGGCCGGTTTTCCGCTTTGCCAGCTCCATCTGCTCCCAGCTTGGCTTTTGGCAGGGTGGGGGTTTCGCCTCTACTCGAGGCCTCATGTCTCTGTCTTCCACTCCCCTGGCAGGCTGGGTGGGCCTGAGCTGGTGCCATTCTCTTCGAAGCACAGTGGGAGGCACCCTGTTCTGGGAAGGCCCTCACCACCTCCTGTCCTCCTGGCCCTGCCCTTTGGGAGGCCTCAGCCCTCCTCTCCCAGCCATCTCTCATGTTTGCCCATGACCCCCATGTGCCCCTCTCGGTGCCCCCCTTCCCCAGCTGTGGGTGCAGAGCTGTGTTGCCAGATGAGCTGGTAATGATCGTAATCTGCTAATTGAGAGGAATCTAATTACCCGAAGAGAATGGGGGGTGCAGGGCGTGGGTGGGAGAAAGGAGGGGGTCCTGGCAGTAGGCAGGGGTGGCAGGCGGCAGGGTGCCGGGGCCTTGTTATCAGCACCAGGCTCCGGGACAGAGCCCAGGGTTTCATAGCTTCGTAGCCCAGCAGTTAGGAAGCTGCACTTTCTCAGGAGCTGGACTGAGGGTGACTTGGGGATTGGGCTAGATATGACCTCCCAGGTCCCTCAGGTCCCGTGGGCTCTGCGCCAGTGTGTGGGGAATAATCTACATGGTGTAGCAGTCCTGACCTATAAGCTGTCCCTAGTTCCTCAGTTCCTCCTGTCCCGGCCTCCAGCCCAGACCTTCATTATCTCTCTTCGTGGGAGTGGGAGGGGCTGCAGGTCCCACTCTGGGCTGGGGTCATCACCCCAAGGAAGGGGCTGGGAGAGGGTGGGCCCTAGGACCAGGAGCTAGGTCCCTTCCCTTTCCTCCCCCCAAGTCCTGACCCTTCTGTTCCGAGTGGTTGGCAGAGGCCATGGCAGCTCTATCATAAATATGATAATTTAATTATTTTCTCAGCAAAACACCGTGAAATCCAATAAGTCTGTGTCAGACCCTGGCCCCCGGGATCCTCCTCCTAGACCCAGTGTGGGGGGGACACGGTGGGGAGAGGCACTGGAAGGGGAAAGGGTCAGTGTTTGAAGGGGGGTGTCGCTAGTGAAGCTGAGGTCTTTGTAACATGCCCCCCAGGTTGAAGCAGTCACCGTGGTTGGGGGGCGTCTAAGAAGGACATGCGCCCCCACTCCTCCCCATCCCACTTCTGTGCTGGGAGGGGCCTACAGTCCCATCCATCTCTGAGAGACCCAAGATGGAGCACCTGCCCCTGGACGGGGTGCAGGGAGCCCCCTTGTCCACCGCTGCTGGGACCCTGTGCCCAACCGTCACTGGCCGTGTAGCAGTAGGAGGGCACTGGCCCGGGGAGGGTCTGGGAAGGGAGAAGCAAGAGGGAACTGGGGTGGGAAGTGGGGGATGAGCGGGGGAGGGATGCGGGGGAGGGGTGCGCTCCTGCCATTAGTGCTTTTTTCAGTTTCCATAAAAAGATTATTCTGTAAAATCAGCGAGGGGGAGCAAACTGGGGGCCGGGGAGGGGGGTGGGTCCCTGGCACCAAGCTGGATGGGGCGACAGGAGAGGAGAGCCGGGGACAGGGACAGAGTGTGGAGAGAAATTTGGATGGGCTTCAGGAGCAAGCCAAGGGGGAAAGGCTGAGCCAAGAACACAGACTTGGGGGAGGCTGGCCAGGACAGGGTGGGGTGGGGGCAGAGCCCTCATCTCCCTCCCGTCCCTCAGCCAAGCTGCTGGGGGACCCAGTCCCACCTCCATCTCAATCCCCTCCCCCTGGCACTTAGCAGCCATTATCGGGGGAGCAGATTGCAGCCCCCTCCCCCTCTCCGGGAAGCAGGCACAGCTGGGGCCCCGCCACATCTGCTGCATCCGCACGGAGCACAGCTGGGTGTTCCCAGAGCTGCACTCCCCAAAACACAAAGGGGGGAAAGGGGTGGGCGGGGGCCAAGGAGAACCCAAACCCCTGAGACAGACACACTGACACCTCTGCCAACAGACACATACTCCTTGAGGCGAAGCTACACCCACCGGCACACGCTCCCTTGTGTGCAGAGACAGGAGAACTGGCAAACATGCAATTACCCGGCCCCGCCCGCCACCCCCGCTCCCCTCCCCCAGCCCTTCCTGCTCCCCTTCCTTCCCCAAGGCTCCCCTCTGCCGCCATGGCCACCTCTGAACTGCCCTGGAGGGAGTGGGGGGCCTCACCCACCCCAAGTACATCCTGGGAGGCTCAGAGAGCAGGAGGGCGGGGGGTGGTGAGGGGTGTTAGAGTTTGAGGCATGATCCCTAGGAAGCCATCTGCCCTCCTTCCAAGCCCACACCCCTCCCCATGAAGAAGCCCCCTCTGAAACTGATCTTTGCCACAGCCTGGGCACTACAAGGTTTCGGTGCCAGCACTGATCGCTGCAGCACCCTTGTGCTCCACTGGCCACCTCAAGGGGGTGCTGTGTGTTCTCAGTCTAGCCTTCAGCTCAGCTGCTAGGGTTGGCCCCTGCCACTGCCCTCACCCCAAAATCCCCCCCATTCTCAACCCTTGGTAGTGCGTCTCTCTGCTGCCCCCGACATGCATGGGGTGTAGTGGAGGAGGGGCTCCGTCAGTGGCAGAAAGGTCCCCCTCTCCCAAAACAGGAGAGAAGGATCAGGAATTCCTTCTCTCCTCTCCCCGTCGATGACTGCCTCTTGGCCCCTGATGAAACCCTGCCACCTTCACAGCCCTCACTTTTCCCACTTATCTCCTTGGCCCTAGTGTCTTGCCCTCAACCTTCTCCTCCCTGCCCCCCCATCCCACGCCGCTCCCCACATTCCCCTCTGAGCTCTAATCCCTCCTGCTGCTGTGCCGCCTTATCTGCTCCCAGCAGCTTTCACTGCTGCAAAGCCCTCTCCCCCTCCTTCCTGGATCTTCTCCCCTCCTTCCTTGGCTCTCTCCGCTCTCTGACCAGCACCCCCTCCCGGCCAGCCTGTCTCTGCCACTCAGGCCCCCGCTGTGGCTACTGGCTGACACCACCTCTCTACCCCATGCCCTTTGCCCTCCACAGCCTCAGCTCTGAGGCTGTCAGCTGCACACCCACTCCCACGATGGCTGTGTCCATCCCAGCCCTCCCCTGCAGGCCCCACGGACTTTGCTAGTTTCTGGCCAGCCAGGATTTTTCATCTTCCTGCCCTCCCTTTCCTGGTGTCTTCCCCACTTCCTCCTGATGCCCCCATCTGGTCTTGGACCTGGTGTCCTTATAGTCCCAGGGACCCGTTGCCTCCGCTTGGGAGTACCTGAAAGGAGATGGGAAGTGTTGGTATGAGACTCGGGAGAAGGTGCTGGGCTGGGCTGGCCCTAGGAGGATGGGGTGGGGGTGCAGGGAGTACTGGCGGACAGTGGGGGCAGGGCCTGGTGGCGGGACGCTAACCCTCTTCAGTCGCCTCAGATCACGTTCGGGCCTCCCCACCCCCCTTCGCTGGGACTCTCATTAACCGCTTCTCCTGCCTCGTCCACGGCATAAATAACCCAGATAAATCAGCCACCGTCCGCCCCCCGCCCCTCGGCCCCCGCACAGCCCGTTTGTCACCGCTGTGTGCTCACCAGCCAGGCCTGGCCCAGCCCCGGCCCCAGCCCCCCATTCCTGGTCCCTTCCCGCCCACATCTGTCCCACACTGGCTCACCACTTGGTCCGCACCAGGGCCAGGTGTCTGGGCTGGGGAGGGTGTCCTCTGCGCGCAGGGGGAGGCTGGGCACCTTTAGGAGAATGCTGTCTAGGAATTCGGGGGGTCATAGCATTTATGAATGGGGCCAGCCAGGCAAGGAATCTGGGTATCAGTTTGGGGGTTCCTGTGCTTTGAGAAAGCGCCCTTGGAACCCCCCAAGTTGGATCCTGGGAGGTTTCTGGGTCTGCCTTTGGGGCATTTTGCCCAAACAAAATCTCCATGCTCTCCCTGTCTCTCTCCCGCTCTGCACGCGCCCCCCACCTGGCCCCATTACCAAACCTCATCCCAGTCCAACTACCACTCATTCTCACTGTCAGGAAGCTCATCCCCTGGGGGGCAGAGGCGGGTGAACTGCACTGGGAATAAATCTGAGGAATGGGGACAACCGGAGAGCAGAGGAACCTCGGATGAGGCTTCACATTCTGACCCCGCAACACCCAGCTCCCCCGCACTCGCAGTCCAGGGTCCCTAACAGCCCCGCCCCCTTTGCTCACACCCAGCTAAGGGCCTGGCCAGCCACACTTGTCCCTGATGCCTCACTGCAAGGGGCAGCTGGTCCCCCGGGAGTGGGTGGGGGAAGCAGGGAGGGGTGGGGGAGCTTGGGCGCAGGGCTGGGGTGGGGGTGGGGAAGAAGCTGGGCCGGGCCCCAGGGACCAGCTGGGCAATGAGCCGGGGAAGCAGCCGGGAGGCTAAATGAGGGAGATTATCACCCAACTGCAGCCGGGCAGAGAGGGAGGCAGGCAGGGAAGCGGGGAGAGGGAGGAGAGAGGGGACGGGGCCAGAGGCGAAGGGGGTATAGAGAGACAGGGAGGGGGCCAGAGGGCCTGGTGAGAAGTAAAGGGAAAGGTCAAGAGATGAGCTGGAAGGATGGGGGCACTCCCCCAGAACATCACCAGATTCCTGGAGATCTGGGAGACTGGAGCTGGGGGCTTGGGAACAATTGGAGACAGCTGGCTGTGGGGCAGTGGTGGGGGTGTGCATGCAGCTAATTGCTGCTCCACTTCCTGGCAGCCTGGAGCTCCCCTCACAGCACCCCCCACATGCCCCTTATACCCAGTTACCACCCGATTTATTTCCTTATAGAGGTTGAAGGCGTCCTGCCATCCCTCAGGAGGAAGGAGGGTGTGATTTGTCTCATGGTGGAGGCCAGTATGTTGTCGGAGAAGTGTGACCCCAAGATCTCAATGGATGGTGGGGGAATTCAGAGACACGTATGCACTTCCGGGTAGTAACGAGTGCTGGGGAGAGTTTGGGGGGCAGTTCCCCGCTTTCTTGGCAGGGCCCCAGACTGAAGTAACCTTAAAAAGCAATTAAGTCACCTTTAAAAAAAAAACAGTAAAGAAAAATCAATATTAGGAGAAAGGGGAAGAGAGAGAAAGATGGGGAGGAACAGTGCGGGGGAGCTCTGGAAAGGTCTGGAAGTCTACCAGAAAGGGGAGAGCATAGGATGGGGCTACCTGGGCATGGGACAGAGAGAGGGGGCTGTCTGTGGTCACTTGGCCACTTTCAGTGCTAACTCAGCGGCTTCGTCCAATGCCAATCCCACTTTCCCTTCTGGGACACTATGTCCCAGCCAGATGCAGCACCCTGCCCCAGGGGTCTTATCTTCCCAGCTTGGGGAACCAGCTGACCCAGACTCATCGGAGGCTTGTGGGGAAGCCCAGCTGTGGGGTCCCTGGGGAAGCCACTTTGCCTAAAGGCTAGGGACAACCTAGGCAGGGCACCGTGCGTGGCCAGGGCTGGGTGTGTGGGCAGGCTCCATGCTGGTGATGGGGCCTGACCTGGCCTTGCAGCCAGGGTGGGCAAAGTGGCTCCTGGCCGCCAAGGGAGCCATCCCTGGACCCCTCCCCTGGGGCCAGGCAGAGGCTGCAGGGCCAGGCCTGACGCAGGGGGCGGGGTGGCCGTTGGGCCGCGGGTGGACCTCGGGCTCTAATCCCCAGCAGCTGCCGTTTCCCTCAGATCGATTCCCTTCTCACTTTTTTTTCAGCTGCTGGTTCCGCGGCTTGGATCGATGGAGCCACCTCCCCCCGCCCGTCCATGCTTCCTCTCCCTGCTGCTCATTAGCGCCCGGATTAATCAGCCCCCCTTTCCTCCCCTGTGAGGGCACATGCTCTCACATGGGGACCCAGAGCACAAGCACTGATTCTTGCCACCCCCACCCTGGGGGCACGGATGCATCCCCTACTGGCCGGTCAACTGAGGCTCCCACCCCTGCCTATGATGATGGCCCACATGGCTGTTCCCCTCCACAAGAACACAGCAGACCCGTTAGGGCTCTCCTGCCCCACTCTGCCAGGCACCTCTCAAACCCGTTTACTTAGGAGAGCATTTGCTCCCATTGACACCCAGCACATCTTCCTGCTCCCTTCCATGCCCCCCCCGGGGCTCTTCCTCTCCCTTCATTGCATGCCCTGTCCCCCTACATATAGAGCACCCCCAAAACATACCTCCCCTTTGCTCCCTGGCTTGCTTACCCAACACCCCTCCCCTGAAGCCTGATTGTGGCAAGCGATTTGGGGAACATTTGGGGAAGCAAAGTGGCCACAGATATGCAAGCTGGCCAGGGTTCTCTCTGTCCCAGACATATAAATGACTGAGATTGGGGTTGGGGGCAAAATGAGGGTGAGGGTAGCCAGCTTCCCAGAAGGGGCAGGGGCTGGTGGGTGTTGAAATCAGGAGCAAAGCTCCAGGGAAGCTGAGAATCTTGGAGTCACAGTTGTCCCCTGGTCTGTCTAGCCTGCCCTCCTCTGCCCCCCTCCCCTCCCTCATTCAAACAAGTGGCTCTCTCAAGGAGTTTGTGGAAGCTGCTGTGAGTCGGGTAGTGGGATCAGGTGGTGACTGGGTGCTGGAGTCAGGAGTCTCGGAGGCCAGGAGGTGGGGGGATAGAGTTGGCTGACCCTTCATGGGGTGTGGGCCAGGAAAGTGGCAAAGAATGAGCTGAGGACCCTGGGCACGGCACCCTTCCCCGGGTGGCCAGGGAGTGGGGAGATCTGGGGACCCAGTGAGCGGCTAGGGTGCAGCAGGAGTTTGGGGGATAGCCCCAGTCTCGGGATCTCTGTCCTGAGCTGGGGACTGCCCCCTTCCCTGGCCTGGCTCCTGACGCCCGTGCTGCCGGTGAAACGCTGTTGACATGTCCTGAATTATTAAGCACGGGGTGGGCTCCGGAGCACATGCTGAGTGGAGCGGCTGGGGCTGCGTGGCGTGGCGGAGCAGCGCTCGCTCCCTCGCTCACTCGCTCACTCGCTCGCAGGGACACACGCAGGGGCTGACAGCTGTGCTGGTGCTGATAAGGGAAGCCACAAGGAGACGATCGAGGAGAGAGACAAGCGGCAGCAGAGGCAGCAGCGGCAGAGGCAGCACCAGGGCTGCGGAGCTGCTGGGAGTGGGAGTGACTCCCCCACCTCGGGCCCCCACCCTGTCCCTGTCCTCCTCCCGCTTGCCCTGAGTTTAGAAGAGCAGCCGCTGCTACTACCGCCACTCGGGAGGGCACCAGGGCTGCTGGCTAGGGAGGGACAGGGCAGGGAGGCTCTGGCCAGTCCCAGCAGCCGGGGACAGATGCCGATCGAGATTGTGTGCAAAATCAAATTTGCTGAGGAGGATGCGAAACCCAAGGAGAAGGAGGCAGGGGATGAGCAGAGCCTCCTCGGGGCTGCTCGGGGGGCAGCAGCCCCCCGGGACCTGGCCACCTTTGCCAGCACCAGCACCCTGCATGGACTGGGCCGGGCCTGTGGTCCAGGCCCCCACGGACTACGCAGAACCCTGTGGGCACTGGCCCTACTCACCTCGCTGGCTGCCTTCCTGTACCAGGCGGCTGGCCTGGCCCGGGGCTACCTGACCCGGCCTCACCTGGTGGCCATGGACCCCGCTGCCCCAGCCCCAGTGGCGGGCTTCCCGGCTGTCACCCTCTGCAATATCAACCGCTTCCGGCATTCGGCACTCAGCGATGCCGACATCTTCCACCTGGCCAATCTGACAGGGCTGCCCCCCAAAGACCGGGATGGGCACCGTGCCGCTGGCCTGCGCTACCCGGAGCCTGACATGGTAGACATCCTCAACCGCACTGGCCACCAGCTCGCCGACATGCTCAAGAGCTGCAACTTCAGTGGGCATCACTGCTCCGCCAGCAACTTCTCTGTGGTGAGTTCTGCCAGCTGGGCTGCCTGGCCTGGGGTGGCTGGAGGCTGGGGAGCGGGAAGGAGTGGTGGCAGTGGTGTGCAGGGGCATCCTCAACAGGGCTTCCCTTCCTTCTGCCACCAGAGGCTGGCCTCGTGTCTCTCCAAGCCTGGCATCTCCCTCTGGTTTCCCAGCCATGGAGCAGTGGCCGCTCATAGGGCTTACCCTGGGGCGCCTGCTGCTACTCTTCTTGTAGCACTCTTCTTGCTGCTGCTGCAGTGCCCAGGTCTGGGAGCTGGGGTGGGGGTTCCTGGGGTGGGCCCAGGTGTCCTGGAGCTGGCTGGCTTGCAGGGAAGGGACATACCATCCCAAGGCCAGACCAACTGACTCCCACTTTTCTCTTGCTCCCTTTTTCTTCCGAGGCTACTGGATTCTTCCCACCAAACGAAGGAGATGGGGAGGGGAGGTTTGGGGGGCTCCATCTAGGGAAGGACCCCAGGCGGCCTCCTGGGGAGCTGGCCTGGTGGGCAGGCTGCAGAGAGCCCGTCTTCAGGACACTAGGTGCCAGTGTCTCTTCTGGATCTCTGTGTCTCTCACATGCCCGCCTCACAGACTCCCTCACACATCCCTCTTTCATTCTGCCCTCCAGCCCTCCCGAGGGCCAGTCCCCCTCTGTCTCCTGTTATAGCGGCTCCCATGCCCAGATCTGGCTCTTACACTGGGAATCACTGGTTCACTCTTATGTGCATAACTCACCCTCACTGCTGCCCCAGCATGGGTGCATGCACACATGCCCGCACACACACACACACACTGCTGGGGGACACAGTTTCCTGCACACTCCCTGGCTCACACACACTCACTATCCCTGTCACTACACTCACATGCACACCTGCACACCCACACCCAGAGAGCTACTCATCTCCATTTCTAGCTCCCAGCTCTCGCTTAGCTGCCAAGCACAGGGTCCCACTGTGGATGCCATCCCTTCTCATGACACCCCCCCCATCTATCCCAACTGCTGCTCCCCATTTGGAGACTGCTGGCGCCATCTCTCACCTATGTGTGAGCACAAACACACGCACCCTCTCCAGGAGAGGGGTGTGAGCTTGGGCTGCTCTCCCATGCACGCCTCCCACAGTCAGGTATGTGAGGGGGGTGGGCGTGTCTTGTACGCCGCCTGTCTGTCAGGGCTCCATTCACCCATAGTCACAGGGTATCTAGTATTCATGGTGCTCAAGATGCTTGTCCCCAGTCCACAGTTTGCTCCCAGCGTTGTGTGTCTGTGTGCGTGTATGTTTCATCCTTGTTACCGCTGCCCAGTGCATATGCAAATGTTTGGCGTCAACATGGTGCCCACTCCGGCCCAGCCTCCAGCAGCCAGCCCCAGTGATAGGGACCCCCACCAGGTTCTCACTCACCCGCTGCCTCAGGATCGCCAGGAAACATGCTCCAGCCAACAAGGTTCCTGGCCCCCACCATGTCTGCAGTGTCTGGGGCCTCCTGCCATTGGGCAGGGGAGTTAGGTAGAAACCGAGGGACAGGAGGGGGAGCATTGTGCAGGGAGAAGAGTCAGGGGTATTGGCCTGTTGTCCGGCTGTACACCCCCTCTCCTAGGGAAAATCACTGCTCCCCAAAGCCAGGGTTGGTAGAGTCCCCGAGGAGGAGGATATGGGGTATGGAGGGTGAGTGTGGCCTTTGGGATCCACAGGACTCTGCTGTCCTCAATCCTCACCAGTCCGTACTGGGGGCTGGGCAGAGCTCAGGCTCAGCAGGTGCTGTTGGGGCAGAAATCAATGGGGTCTTTGTGTCCCTGAGCGGGAGCTGGGGGTGGGCAGGAAAGGGGAAGGGTGATGAGACCTCGGTGGGAGGAAAGGAGAGGAAGAGCTGGAGGGGGTGAGGAAGTAAGGGGAGGAAGGCAAAGGGTTCTGCTTGGTCTCCAGGCTAGGAGGCGGTGCCTGGAGGATACAGGAACAGGGATCCCCTGATCAAGGCTGGTGAGTCCCCGGAATCCTGGGGATGGCCCGGAGGAGTGTGGGTGGATTTCCCACAGGCCCTCTGGTGCCCTGGGGCTGGAGAGAGGAGGATGGTAGAAGTCTGTGGGCTGAGGTTCTGGCCCTGGTGCAGGACAGTGAGGGGTAGAGGGCATAGCAACCACTGGGGGACAGGAATTCCCCTTTGGGATTTCCATTTCCCCTGTCTCCAGTCCAGCCTCCTACCCTTCTGCACACACTGCATCCCCTGTCTACTGAGCGTAACTCTCTCTTGGGTCTGGCATTCAAGGGCTGAGTCTGCTGCAGATTCACCAGGGTCTGGAATTACAGGTTGGGCTGGGGGCCCATGATCCATGGCAGTGGGGAAGATGGGGTGTATTACAGGGGAAAGGCTGGAGAAGGGGGAAGGAGATGAAGATATGGGGTCTCCAAAAAGGACATGAGGTCCATAATCAGCTCTGTGGTGAGGACCTGGAGTCAATGATGGGGATTTGGGGTCTATGGTGGGGAGATGGCTATGTGAGCTGGTTGGTGGGGAGCCTGCCAGGGTATGAGTGGTGAGATGGTCAGAGACAGGGACAGGCTTCACCAAGGGGCTGTTATGTGTTTTCTGTTGCTTTCCCTGTTTCTTCCTTCCCACTCCCCACTCTGCTGTGACCTTTCCTCCGGAATCCAAGTTAATAAATGTCACATTTTCCAGCCTATTTTTACTCCGGGTAATGTGCCCTCCCCCAGTCCCCTCTGCTGCTGCTCTTGCTTCTGTTACCACTGCAATCGCTCTCCCCCCACGCTCCCTAATATCCCTTGATGCATTCCCAATCAGTCAGTCAATCAACATGGAGTTCTGCATGCCTACTATGTGTTGGACTCCCTGCTCAGAGCTATGGAGGACAGCAAAGATGGGAAGCCCTGTCCCCAGTCCCTGTCCTCAAGCAGCCTATAGTCTCATGGTAGAGTGGGGACAGAGATACTCAGAAGCTTAAGCAACCATGCAAGAGTTAATCAGCCATGCAAGTGGTGTCATAAGGTGCCAGGATCAATTGCCAGACGAGGTGCATGGGTAGTAAGAGGCTGAGTTCAGAGAGGGAGAGGCCATTCTGGGTGGAGGAGAGCTGGGAAGACCTAGGGGATGAGGCAGGCTGGGCACAGTTTGGAAAGGACAAGAGGGAAGAGGGGAGAGAGGAGAGGGCTCTGGGAGGCAGTGCTCTGCACCATGGCTAGCTCCAGCTAGTTACCTCTGCTCCTCTCTTCTTCTCCCTCCCCTCCTCACTCAGTCTCATACCATCTCACTCCTACCCATTCTACCACCTGTATGTCCCCCACCCCCAGCCTTGTAGACAGCTCTCCCTTCCTCCCTGATTCCTGCCGCCATCTGCTACCCACACCCCCTTCCTCCAAGCCCCAGTTCTACCTTCCCCACTGCGGCCTGCTCTCAGCCTGCCCTCTTGCTAAAAGGCAGAAATCACTCTTTCTCCCGAGGCTTCATTTCTTGAGCTGTAAAATGCAAGGGTGGCTCTAAAATTCCGCATCTCCTCTCACCTGGGGACCACCAGGATTCGAACCTCGGCTCCACCCATTTAGCTGTGTGGCCGTGGGGAAGCCAAAAAGCTTCGTGAGCATCAGTTTGTGTATTCTTTAAATAGGATATTGGAACCTAAAAATTGGGGGTTGCTGTGAGGATTAAAGAGATGCTCCTAAAGAGCTTATAGCACACTACCTGGCACACACATCGTATATACTGTGTAAGCGTCAGCTGTTATAAATGCCGCCACCCCAACTCCTGGCTATCTTTAACCTGACTGTTCTCAGCACCACCTACTGGTTTCCGACCCATGTACTGGCATCTTCATTACTCTCCATTACCTAGTCATCCCCCCGCTTTTGACCCTGTGGCCCACACCCTCCTCTGCCCTGTTCTAGCATTCCCATTCTATTCAGCCCTCCAAAATATGCATGCACGTGTGCATAGGTGCAGAAGTGTGCACACACTGTCTAGATCAGTGCTGGCCAATAGAACATTCTGTGGTAATGGACGCGCTGTGCACCTGTGCTTGTACAACATGGTAGTCACTAGCCACATGTGGCCGTTGATCACTTGAAATGTGATTAGTGCAACAGAGAAAATGAATTTTTAATTCAAAGAGCCACACGTGGCTATAGGCTGCCGCGCTGGACAGCACAGCTCTGAATGATCCTAGGAATGAGACTGTCTGGGTAGGGCAGGGCTGGGATTACAACTGGGACCACAGAATATAGGGGGGTAGCTGCCGGCTGTGATTGGAAGTCATGCCGTCTACTCTGTGGGCTGCGATCTCAGATGGAGCTGAGGATAGGGTCTGTGTCTGGGGGCTGGGGGCAGTGGGGTGTCTGGAAACACCATGTGAGCAAAGGTGCCTTTCTTCCCAGGTGCAGGACATGACCTTGGTCTTTTCCATGTTACTGTGTGGAAATTTGAGGCTGGGGGAGGTGGAGAAGCCCTGTGGAGGCATGGGTAGGAGCCAGCCCCTCTCCTCAGGGTCCTCAAGGGTCCAGGCAGCCCCTGGAGGGCTAGGAGCCCGGGGCCCTGTGGGTGCCTCACTATCTCCATCCCCTCTGGGCTCTCCGGTCTCCCTCCCCCTCCCGACCCTCCTTCCCCACACGCTGGTGACTGCCGTGACTATTAATCACTAGCCCTGTTCTCTTCCTCTCTACTAATCAGGCACAATTAGACAAGGCCTCTTCCAGCTGGGCAGTCCCCCTCCCTGCCCTCCTCTCTTCTCCCTGCCCCACCCAACCACCAGCCAGGACAGCTCTGAGGCACAGAAGAGCATGAAAGCCCTCTCTCTCTCTCTCTCTCTCTCTGGCTGTCACAGGATCCAGTTTCGGGCTGCTCAGCATCCACTCCTTCTGTCCCAGCGACCTCCTTAGCCCCTTCTCCTCCCAGCGTGTGGTCAGGCCAATACTGACAGTCTCTGCCTTCCACCCCCTGCCCTTGGCCCTGGGAGGAGCTACTCCACACTCCATCCCAACTCCACACCTTTGCCACTGGGTTGGAGGTTCCAAGGGCTGCCCCTTGCCCCATTGGCTGTGGAAGGGAGGGGGTGTCCACTGAGGTGGGTCCAAGCCTCTAATCTGCTGCACAGGTGTCCCTCTGACTCCCCCAGCCTGTCCAGCCCTCTATTCCCCGTGGTCCCAGCTTCTTCTGAAGCATGAGCCTTAAGCACATTTTGTTCAACATCTGGTTCAGGGCGGATGCTGCCCTCAGGAGCCAGGCAGGTCAGGTTGGGGTGGGGGGATACAGTAGGGAAGGGTGGGGCCTGAGGAGAACTGAAGACCACTTAGTCTTGAAGGACACAGCTGCTCCTCAGCCCCAGCTAACTGTTGCCCTGTGTGAGGAGCCCAGGATGGCTGGGTCTTCCAGTGTGTCAAAAGCAGCTTCAAATCGTGATTATTTTAACAGAACAGTAACTGATTTAAAAAATACTGAGGGCTGCCAACCCCTCAGATTGCACCCACCCTCTCCACCTTGCACCCCACACCAGCTGCGGCTCAGACCCTCCTGGAGGGGTGCGGTCAGCCTGCCTGTTTGGGCAGTGGAGTGGTTGGAAGGGATGTAAGTGGTGTGGCCCGGCAGGGAAGGGCAGGGACTGTTACTGTCTCAGAGGGCTGGTCTTCAAGGGCAGTGGGAGGACCGTGAGGGATATGCCCCACCCAGCCCCACTCAGCAGCCCCGTGGCCTCTTCATTAATCAGGAATCAGCCCCGAGCTGGGCTCATTATCAGCTCAGCTTCTCAGACACTGCCGGAAGATGCTGATTAGCGTTTGAAGAAATGGCCCCACGTCCTGTCCCCCTCTGATCCTCTGTCTGTCTCCCCTGCCCCACTCCTTCCTGGACCCCCACCCCTGCCCTTCTGCTTCTTGGGAGGAATCTGCTCCCTCTTGTGGCTGGCGGCAGGGCTGCCTCTGCTAGGTCCAGGCAGGGGGCAGGAAGGATCAGGAATGGAGAGGCAGGGGCACCCAGGGAGCACTACAGGGAGCATTGGAATGTCAAGACCCAAGCTACTGAGTCCCTGAGTCAGTGGGTCCCATGGGGAGGTGGAAGGAAGTGAAGGTGGTGGAGCCTGAGGTGGTCCAGGAGACATGGACGGCCACTCTGGAGGAGGGAACAGAGGCCCGCCTCAGGCTGCTGAGTTATAAGTGTTCCCTGCCCTTCCAGGCTAGCCCTGCAGCCCACCTCCTTTGAGCACCTGGGAAGAGGAGGTGGGAACGGCCAGCACTGGGGGCAGGAGGGCCAAGGAGAGAAGATCTGCCACTTTTGTTTGTTTTTTGATTTTTTGCAAATCATGGTGGAGACTTAGGGTCTTCAGAAGGATGAGTGAGGGTGGGAAGGCAGGAGGAGGACAGAGGGGCAGAGACCCTGAGAGTGGAGATGGGAAGGTTCAGTGGTGTGTTTTCCAGGAAGACATGGGCAGGGGTCTGCACTTCTTCCCCTGGCTCCTAGTCTGGGGCTGGCAGCGCTGGAAATCCAACCCACCCCTCAGATGCTCACCATGCCCTTGGGACACCCGTGGGTGTTGGGTTGGAGGGGGAGCAGTTCCAGAGAGATAGGCACGGGCTGCAGCAGCCGAGGCGGCAGCAAGAGTTCAGAGAGGAGCCACGGGATGATTAAGGGGAAATGGAGGATTGATTTAGGAGGAAAGATTAAAGGAGCTAAATCCGTGGCGCTTGGCTCAGCGGTGACTAAGCGTGGACAGGATAATAGCTTACAAATGTGTGGAAGGTGTAAATACCAAACGGGGGGAGGGGAGGCGGCTCGGCGGGCTCAGGGGGCGAGGTGGGGGCTGGGCAGGCCCCCGGGAGAGCTGGGAACCCCTGGGCGACGGCCCCTCCCCAGTGGGGGCTCACGGGGGAAGGAAACGGGACGTTGGGGAGCCCCGGGTTCCCAGCAGGGGTTCCGTTTCTGGCCGCAGCCTTCCGGGCCTCGTGCTGATTTCCATGTCTCACTCCCTCCTGGCTGGGGATCTGAGGTCGCAGGTTCAAATCCCACCCGAGCACCCGAGTCCCTCAGTGCCCCTCGGCCCCGGGCCTTTCAGCCGCTTCAGGTCAGCCAGCCAGGCCCGGATCCGCATCCATCTCCTTGGGACCCCGGCCCCTGTCGCCCCCTCTCCGGCCGCGGCGGGGGAGGGCGGCGGTGTCTCCCTCCGCGGTGGAAGCCTCTGGCGCTGCTGTGTGCGGAGGTCACTTTGCTGAGGAGCCGGGAGCCGGGGGAATGCAAATGAGGCAGACCCAGGGAGGAGAGCGGAGGAGCCCAGAGGAGATGGGAGGGAGGGCGTTCGGGCGCCGTGATGGATGCCTGCCCCGCGGGAGGGAGCGGGGGGCGGCGAGGCGCGCGAGCCGGTGGGTGCGGCCCTCTGGGTGCGGGTGGGCCAGGCCTGGGCGGCCAGACTGTGTGTGCGGGAGAGGGCGGGGGGCCAGGGCTCCTGGCGGGCGCACACCCACCCACCCACCGTCCCCGCCGCCTCCTTCTGTCTTGTCTCCTGAACTCCCGCCTGGTTGTGGGTGTGTGCTCCACTGTGTAAGCAAAACTCTCGACGAGGAACTTTGCATCGAGGGGCGGGAATGTCAGGGAAGGACTTAGTTACCAATTCACCAATTAAAAATTGACTTTCTAGGGTGTAAGGCCTAAGCGGTCGCTGCCCGGGCAACGGTTTTGACTGTTAACCTGGGTCCCGGAGGCCTTCATCCTCCCGTTCTCTCCCGTGGAAGCGCGGCGCCCGCCGGGGACCACAGCCTTCTTCCACAGCCCCAGCCCTCCCTGGCTCCTAGGGCTCCCCTGTCCCTTCCACCACAGCTCACACATTTACATTTGAACAAACACCGCGGTCATTGCCTCCTAGATCCACCGTAGGGAGGAAGCGGCCCTGAAAAGCTCATGGGTGGCAGTGGAGTGGAGGCGGGGAGGTGGGGGGCCCCTGTATGCACGTGTAGAACCAGGCCTGCTGAGGGCGGCTGTGTATTCCTCTTTCTTGAGTGTGGCCTGGTCTGATGCCCCTCCTGGGTGAGCCAGGTGGCTTGTTTAGAGAAGTTTTTTCCTGACCCTGCCAGCCAAATTGAGCTCCTGTTCCACCTTGGTGGCCTTGGCTAGGTCACCCCATCACAACAAGGATCACAACTAGTAATAATTTATCCATTTGTGTGACTGGTGGATTTGTGAACATGCCTGGTGCAGTTCACGGTGTTTATGTTGTAAGTGCCCCATAAGCACTTTGTTTTTTTTTGTTTTTTTGTTTTTCTTTTTTATTTTCGAGATAAGGTCACGCTCTGTTGCCCAGCTGGAGTGCAGTGGTGCCATCACGGGGGCTGCCTGCAGCCTCAATCTCCTGGGCTCAAGATATCCTCCCACCTCAGCCTCCTGAGTAGCTGGGACTACATGTATGAGCCACCATGCCTGGCTAATTTATTATTATTTGTAGAGATGAGGTCTTGCTCTGCTGCCTAGGTTGGTCTCAAATTCTTCGGCTCAATCGATCCTCCCACCTTGGCCTCCTAAAGTGCCGGGATTACAAGTGTGAGCCACCGCGCCTGGCCCGTAAGTACTCTGAATGAATGAATGTCTCTGCAGCCAGACAGCAAACTCCTTGAGGGCAGAGGCTGTCTGTTTTGTTCTCTGTTGTATGTCCAGTGCAAAGCACAGTGCCTGACACTGTTGAGCACAGGCTCAATGAATAGTGTTGGACAAGTTTGGACAATGAGTGTTGTTTGAACACTTACCAGTTCTTGAGTGCCTACTATTTGTAGGTACTGTGTGCCAGGTGTATGTCACACGGTGGCTATGGGTGGACTCCAGGCCCAGACTGCCTGCCCTGTCAGTTTCCTTATCCTGTCTGTACCTCCGTTACCCTGTCTGTAAAATGAAAACCATAGGACTACCACCAGTATAGGAGTTTTGTGAGGATTAAGGGGTTAATCTACATAAAGTACTTAGACCTGTGCCTGGCGCAGAGGTAAGTACTAAGTAAATGTTAGTGGTTGCTATGATTTACGTGCATTCTGTCTTTCCTCATAACACCTCTGAAGGGCGCCTGTGGTTATTCCCATTTTACAGATGAAAAATGGAGGATCGGAGAGGTTAATCGATTGAATCTGAATCCCACAGACTTAACTAAAGCTAAGGCCTGGATGTAAACTAGGTTGGGCTTTCCATCCGGTAGGAGAGGCGTATCTCAGAGCCTGGGGATTTCGCTGTGACAGAGCTCCATCCTCTAAGCCACTCCCAAATTGCAGAGAGAGCCTGCAAGGTGCTTGATGCCCTGTGAGGATGCACCCAGTGGGGATCCAAGATGAAAATGACTGCAGCATCCTGGCGGGAAGCTCCATTCCCCAAAGGGCCTCACCCCTCCCTTGAGCATCTGCCAGGAATCACTGAATTGATCTCTAATCCTCTCATCTAACTTTAGGAGGAGGAATTACCATTCCCCTTCTACAGATGAGCAAACCGAGGCTCAGCAAGATTCAATCACACATCCGAGGTTGTTTGTCCAAAGTTGGTGGGAGAGGCTGGATTTGAACCCTGTTCTGTCAGGCTACAAAATATATGCCCCTTTCCCCATGTTATGAGCCTTCTGTGTATCCATTTCCAGCACCACATAGTGATCAGTCTCTGCCCTAGCTTGGTTCATGCTGGTCTCTACAAAACCCTTATTACTGGTATATGTATATGACTGCACTTTGCAAATGCCTTTCACATACTTCCACTATTTTGAGATGTACAACTAATCTGTGAAATAAGCAGGGATTTCTGTCTCTGCTTGACACATGAAGAAACTGAGGCCCAGAGAAGTTGATAAATCACTTTACTAACCTAAGTCACACAGGCTGTCAGTGGTGGAACTAGGGCTGAAACTAGGACCTGCCGACTCCCAGGGAGGTGATGTTGGCCTGTGAACCTGGGGTCTTCTTCTGAATCTGCCCCTGTTTTCTGCATGCATGCCCTTGGATCTGAACCTTGCCATCTCTAGGCTTGTTTCTGCCTCTGTACAATGAGTGATTGGACTGAGTGACCTCGAAGTACTGAGTGATCTCGAAGTTCTGAGCAGTGCAGACACCCTAGGCATTTTGGTTGGTGCTATCTTCCTTCCTCTGCCCCTGGAAAGGATAGGGAAGGAAAAGGCTTTGAACCTGGATACTGTGCCACCCCTGAATAAAGCCAGGCCCTGGGAGCTGTTCCACCCCAGGGTGCTGGTCACAGTCCAGAGCAGATGAAGATGCACCCCCTTCCACTAGCCCACTCTGGACCTAGGGGCAGAGGAGTTCATTCTGGGAGTGCCTAAGTGAGAGGCATGGGGTGGACCCCATCAAGGGGAGAGCTGATAGAATTTGGGGGAAGGGACACCATGGAAGAATGTCAGGGCGGAGAGGTGCCGGGACCAGAGGCAGGATGCCCAGAAGGCAGTGGAGATAAAGCCCAGGCCGAAGATTAGCTCTGGGATTAGCCTGGCCTCGGCAGCTCCTGGCTGCTTCTTATCTCCTGGAGGCCCAGGGCCCTCTCCCTGCCATAGCTCTGAGCCCTGGCCCCGCTAATTGCCGGTTAACCCTGTGGGCTCTGCAAGGGAGGGAGGATGCGAGCAAGCCAGCCAGGGAGAGTTTTCTGGAGAAATGGAAGCTGTGAATGGATGGAGCTCCGAGGGCTGAGAGAAGCCACCGCTCTCAGGAGGAGCAAGCTCTGGACAGCTCTCTCCAACCCCTCATCACTGTCTCAGGCAGATCCTGAGAGAGAGGGGCTGGAGAAGGAGGTGGAGGGCACCTGGAGAGGGGTTCCCGATGTGTTGGGTCAGGGTAGGGAGCCTCAGGCCCAGGGAAAAGTCTAGTAGGAAGACAAGAGGCTAAGACTGTACAGCCAGACTAAGGGATGGATAGAGAAGAGGCAAATAGGATAGAGAATGCAGTGGGCAAGGGACAAAAAGGCCAGGGGGCATCCAGGACAATGGGAGAGAAAGAGGCCAAGGGGAGGGGACAGGTCAACAGAGGGCAGGAGCAGAGAAACAGAGTCCGGGTGGATAACAAATCAGGGGCAGGGACAGACAGGCCAGGCGGATAGGGAAGGACTTGAGAGACAGACTGAGATCAGGAAACAGAGGCTAGCGAGGCAGACAGACCCGGGCCGGGGTTCAGGCCAACACTAAAGGGGAGGTGATCAGAGAAGGACAGGCAGGGGCTGGCCAGAAGGAAGGTGGGGGAGGGGACCCGAGGGTCTGTGTGCAGCACAGACATAGTCCTGTCTAGGAGCTGTCAGCCAAGGCCGGGAGGGGCTTTGGGAAGCCACATGCACCCGCTAGGGCTAGCAGTGTGGGCCTGGAGCTAAGGCAGAGAGACAAGGAGGGCCAGACCAAAGGAGGAGGTGGGGGTCTGAGATGAGGACAGCGCCCAGAGACTGAGAGCTGGTGATCTGGAGATAGCCCCTCTGCCATCAGGACACTCCCTGGCCCACAACCTTCCCCTTTCTGTGACTGGACCCTGGACTCTCAACTCCTTTGCATACTGTGCCCCCCCTTCCTGGGCCAGTCCATGGGGAGGGAGCAGTGGACAACCTGTGGGACCTTGTGGCAGAGCTGCCGTGCCGTCTCCATGGAAGAAGCTGTGGGCTGTGCTGCCACCAGAGGTCTGCCACTTAGAAGCTGATGGCTCCACCCGCCCCTGCCTGCCTGGCCCAGGGACTGTCTCCTGGGCAACACTGCGCTCTGACCAGCAGTCAGGACTGACCCAGGCTGTGCTAGTGTCCTCCTCCTGCCAGTCTGGCCGGTCTGTTCCCTGCAGAGTATCCCTGAGACCCAGACAACTTCCACCCATGTCCCTTTGTCACCCTGACTCTGCACAGCCACCTTGAGGGTTTGTGTGCCAAGGAACCACCACCCTCGCCAGCTAGGCATTCATTCTGCCCTGTGTGGAGTGGGCTCGGTGCCATGTAGCATATGCCTGTGTGTGTCTGTTGTAGGTACCAGGTAGGGACACTGCCCCAGCCCCTCCGAGAGTCAGGAACCTCCAAGAGTCATTCATTCACTGAACACCCACCAGGTGTTCTATAAGCACCTACTGTGCTTTGACACAGGGTTCAGTTCTGTATGAATCTCGGCTGTCATTTACTTGCTGTGTGCCCTTAGCCAAGTCACTTTCCTTCTCTGAGCTTCCGGTACCTAATCATTAAATGGGGACAACAATACTTAGTTCATATGGGTTTCTTGGAGACTCAAAAGAGAAAATAGATCAAAAGCACCTATCACAGGACTTGGTACAAAGTGGGGATGTTTGACAGTGTTTGCTTTCCTTCCTCCCATCTCACACCTCCTTCTGCAAATCTTGCTGGGCTCTGGGGATGCCAAGAGGGAAACAGGACTCCTGGTCACAAGGAGTTCATGGTCCCATGGGTGAGGCTGAGCTTCAGAGAGACCATAATGGTGCCTGACAGACAGGGCTCCGCCAAGGTGGTGCTGAATGCTGAGCGACACGAGTGAGGAGCTCATAATATGGGTACCCCACGTCGACCATGCCTTCTTTAGCCTTTCAACTGAAGCGTATACGCAAAACTGGCTGTGTCAGCAAGAGCTGATTCCAGCATCTTCTTGGTTTGAATTAGGAAGAGGTTGAGTACTTTCAGATTTCTACAAATACTAATATATGCCTCCCATCTGCCTTTTCCAAACCACTAGGAACCAGGAAGTTTTTCTTTTCCTTTTTTTTTTTTTTTTTTTTTTGAGACAGAGTCTCGCTTTGTCACCCAGGTTGGAGTGCAGCGGTGCAATCTCAGCCATTTGCGATTCTCCTACCTCAGCCTCCTGAGTAGCTGGGACTACAGGCGCCTGCCACCACACCCGGCTGATTTTTGTATTTTTAGTGGAGATGGGAGTTTCACCATGTGGCCAGGCTAGTCTCAAACTCCTGACCTTGTGATCCACCTCCTTCAGCCTCCCAAAGTGTTGGGATTACAGGCATGACCCCCAGGGCCTGGACTTTTTTTTTTTTTTTGAGATGGAGTCTCGCTCTGTTGTCCAGGCTAGAGTACAGTGTGATCTCAGCTCACTGCAACCTCCGCCTCCTGGGTTCAAGCAATTCTCCTACCTCAGCCTCCCGAGTAGCTGGGATTACAGGTGCCCACCACGATGCCCAGCTAATTTTTGTGTTTTTAGGAGAGATGTGGTTTCACCATGTTGGTCAGGCTGGTCTCGAACCCCTGACCTCAAGTGATCTGCCCTCCTCGGTCTCCCAAAGTGCTGGGATTACAGGTGTCAGCCACTGCACCCGGATGGGACAGAGGAATCTTGCACCCAGCCCACTTCAGGGTTCCTCCACCTCCAGTGACTTGTGATAAGAGCACAGGTCTAGAGTCGGGCTGTCTTGCTGGGTTCTCCCCCTTCATCTAGTGCCTTTCTATTCACAGTGTGGTCCATGGACTTTCAGCCTTGTCCAACCCCCTCCCCACATCTGTTCTATCAGAATCTGCACTTTAAAAAGATCCCCCTGATTCATGTGCATAATAGCATTTGAGAAGCCCTGAGCTTGAACATCTTGGGAAACCAGCTGAATTCTCTGAGCCTCCATTTCTTTCTCTGCAGAATGGGGAGATAATAATACCCACCTCACAGGGTAGTTGTGAGGATTCATCCAGATAGACCATGTGAAGCGTTTAGCACACTGCATGGGGCATACTGAGCGCTCCTGAGCTGTCCGTGACACCCACTCCTGCCCCACAGATGGACACATAATAGGGAGGAGGGCAGGGGTGATACCAATGGGGTCAAGAACTTGAACCTGGAAGCTGGTAAAGGTGTGTGTGGGGTGTTAGGAAAGGAGAAGACTCGGGGGACAGGTGAGGAATTGAAGGGAAGCCGATATGGAGAAGAAAGGGTGAGGAAGGTCAAGAGGAACGGTGCAGAAGCGAAAGGGGAATGGGAGAAGAGAAGGGGACGGGCCTGGGGCCCATTCCTGTTTCATCTACCTGGATGGGGCTGGGGCAGGAGCTGGGTCCTGAGGTAGGGTAGGCTTGGGGTGGGGGTACAAGCAATGGTTTGCGGGAGCAGCTGGAGCCTTGCCCCTGACCCCTGGATGAGGTGCACCTCTCCTTCTTCCCTGCTGTGTGACTTTGAATGTCACTTCACTTCTCTGAGCTGTGATGTCCTCATCTGCAGTAGTCGGGACAACTACACCTAGCTGGTACTGAGGGGATGTGGGCAGCGGTAGACGGCACCATGTTGTGTAAACTCAGGGTGCTTTGTTTGTGGTGCACACGTTTTTGTTTCGGGAACGGGAGGCAGGGTGGTTGAGTGGTAGAAGAACTGTGGGAGAGAGAAGGATCCGGGCTGCAGCTCCCAGAGCACCGCAGCAGGGTGGTCTAGTTCTCAGGGATGGGGACCCCTAGGAGGTCTCGGGAGGACTCTCAGTTGGTTCGCTGCTCTCCACCCGGCCCCTCTTCCTTCTGCACTCCCCCTGTGAAACCAGGCATTCAGGATCTCTTTTTCCTTCCACACTGCTTCCTGCTATTTCTCCCAGCTTTTACCAGTGGAAAATGTTCCCAAGGAGAGGGGAGGGGGAGCGGGAGAGCGTGATTGAGTGCGCCGACCCCTTGCCCCCAGGGAAGGTGCTGCCTGTGATGGGTTTGACCCAGGGGCTCGGCTCTGTTGGGGAAGCCTGGCACGGGGGAACTAGAACCCTCCTCTCCCTCAGCCTCTTCTCCACCCCTGCCGCTGCGCAGCTGCTGGCGGCAGCTAAATCCCCAGCAGGAGCCTGGGCTTCCATCTCCGGGGCGCCAGCGCCATCTGCTGTCCATGCAGGAGAACTGTCCGCAGAGGAAAAGGGAGCCTGGCTTCTGTGCTGCAGAGACAGCTTATTAAGTGTCCCTTGTGCCCCGCACTGGGCCGGAGGCTGGGGACACCAGACAGGCTCACTGCTTCTGTGCAGCATACACGCTCATTGAGGGAGGTGGACAATGGACAGGAGACAAGTAGATGAACAAGATCATCTCAGGTCTTGATAAGTACTTGGGGCAAACTAACAGACATGTGGATGCAAGGACGGTGACACTGAACGTGTCTGTGTGATGTATGAGTGTGACATGCTGAGGCTTCAGCGATGGGCAGCTAGCCATACCAAGAGTGTGTGTGCAGTGGCATTCCAGGAGAGGGGACAACAACAACAAAAGCCTGAGGAGGAAAGGAGTCCGAGTGTCTGAACTTGTCAGATATGGGGGAGGTGGCGGAAAGGCAGGCAAGGGCCACATCACATGGGCACTTTTGGGTTAGGGAAGGAGCGTGACTTTGTTATGTGGGAAATGGGAAGCTATTGTTGGGTAAGTCAGTGAGTGGTTTCATTGGATCTGAGCACCGTGGACTGGGCACCATAGCTTCCAGTAGGGAGGGGCAATGGTGGACCAAGGTGGGAGACCAGTTAGAAGGAGATGGCAAAATGGGGGTTGCTGGAGAAGGAAGGAAAGTGGATGGATTCTAAATATATTTCAGAAGTGGCCTGGAGGCTGGATGTGGTGGCTTATGCTTGTAATCCCAGCACTTTGGGAAGCCAAAAGCAGAAGGATTGCTTGGGCCTAAGAGTTCAAGACCAGCCTGGGCAACATGGCAAGACCCTGTCTCTACAAATATAAAATAAAAAATAAAAAAACTTAGCTAGGCTTGGTGGCATATGCTTGCAATCCCAGCTGCTTGTCAGGCTGAAGCAGGAGAATGGCTTGAGCCTGGAAAGTTGAGGCTGCTGTGAGCCGAGATCGTGCCACTGCATACCAGCCTGGGCAACAGAGCAAGACCATATCTAAAAAAAAAAGAAAGAAAAAGAAGCAGGGATGATGGATGGGGAGATTTTAGAAATTCCGACTTGAGAAACTGGATGGATATAGTGGGGTGGTTTACTAGGGAGGAGGAGGATGGTGTGGGGCAGGCAGCGTTTGGGAAGGTGTTGATGTGCTGATATGTTAAGTTGGAGATGCCTTTTAATCATCTAAGGGAGGCCATCAGTGGAAAAGTTGGCGCTCATTGGAGAGACTGGGCTATACATTGCTTGCTAGGATATGGGACTGGAGTGTCCAAGCAGATCTAGTGGCCCTCGGCGGGGAGCAGGGAACTTCGGAGTTGCCTTGGCCACTACTTTCATCTCCCCTCCTGCTCTCTCACCCCACCTCCCAGGTCTATACTCGCTATGGGAAGTGTTATACCTTCAACGCGGACCCGCGGAGCTCGCTGCCCAGCCGGGCAGGGGGCATGGGCAGTGGCCTGGAGATCATGCTGGACATCCAGCAGGAGGAGTACCTACCCATCTGGAGGGAGACAAGTACGCAGGCCGGAAAGGGACAAGGGCCATCTTGGGGACTGGGGCCTGGGCCCTCTGCCTGGGATGGGTTTCCAAAGGTCCCCATCTCTGCTGTGCAGATGAGACGTCGTTTGAGGCAGGTATTCGGGTGCAGATCCACAGCCAGGAGGAGCCGCCCTACATCCACCAGCTGGGGTTCGGGGTGTCCCCAGGCTTCCAGACCTTTGTGTCCTGCCAGGAACAGCGGGTGAGCACCTCCTGCCAGGCCCTGGATTGGGCACAGGGCTCACCTTTGGGCTCAGAGGGGATGCAGAGCAAACCTGCCCTTTAGAAGCTCACAGCCTGCCAGCTGTATTGACTTTGCTGGGGCTGTGGGCACTGGAGGACCGGGTGGGATTCCTGAGCATGACCTCATCATGACCCACCTCTGCAGCTGACCTACCTGCCCCAGCCCTGGGGCAACTGCCGCGCGGAGAGTGAGCTCAGGGAGCCTGAGCTTCAGGGCTACTCGGCCTACAGTGTGTCTGCCTGCCGGCTGCGCTGTGAAAAGGAGGCTGTGCTTCAGCGCTGCCACTGCCGGATGGTGCACATGCCAGGTGGGCACCCCACCCCTAGCTAGCCCTCCATGCCACCCTGCTGGGCTCCAGAGCCTCCTGGGGCAAGGCACTGCTCATGTGCACAGGCAGGCGCATGTATACAACATATGTGTGTGTCTGTACCCGTGTGAGTGTGCATGTGTGTGTTTGGGACTTTTAAACATGGTTTCACATATGCCTGTGGGAATGCTGGCATGCAGATGCCTGTGTGCATGTTGATATGTATTTGTGTACATGTATGCTCATTTATATCCATGGTTGCATATTTGTGGGGGTTGTGTGTGTGGTGTTCAAGCACATTTATGCAAATGTGTGCATATGTGTGTGCATGCATGTATGTGCTTACATTTGGGCGTGTGGGGGACAGGGGAAGTGATCGTAGATTCTAGGAATAATCTTCTCTCCTTTCAGGCAATGAGACCATCTGCCCACCAAATATCTACATCGAGTGTGCCGACCACACACTGGGTCCGTGCTGCCTACCCTTCCCTACCTCTCCATCAGCCTCTTCATGTCTCTGTCCACTCTTCTCCTCACTGTCTTGGCTCCTCCCCTCCCAGTCTCTTCCTGGAGGGTTCTTCCTGGGGGTTGAGCCTTAGCCCATACTTCAGTGGGGTCGGGGAGAGGTCTGCAGACCTCTGCAGGTACAGACACTTGGGTAAGTGGAGGCAGCAGGGTGGGGGGGTTACAGAGAAGCCAGGACTGGGAGTGAAGGGCTGGGCTTCTCATCTTGGTTCAACCAATGAGCTCACCCACTTTGAGAAAGTGAAATGACTTCTCTCTTGGTCTCAGGAAAAATGCATTGCTGGCTATCAGTGTGGGTAAGGCAAACCCCATCTGTCCACAGATCTTGCCTGATCTGCAGTTCATCCATCTATCCATCCATTCATCGATTCGTGCATTTTCCAGACCTTTACAGCCTGTGCTGGGTACTGGAGGTGAGAGTGGGGGCAACAGCCCTTCCCTTGGAGAGCTTATAGCCCGGCAGGGCTGTGGGCAGCCATTCCCACACAGCCCATTAACTCCTGGAGAGGGGAGCCTCGGGTGTGTGGCAAGGCCCCAAGGAGGGGTGTGCAGCCCTAGCCAGGGAAGGTAGGGAGGATTCCTAGAGGAAGGGACACATTAGCTGAGGCTTGATGGCTGTATAAGAGCCAGGTGCAAAGGGGGACATACACTAAAGACCTGTGGCCAGAAACAGCATGCTGTGTCCAGGGCACTGAAAGATCTGTGTGGCCACAGGGCAGAGAACAGGGGAGGGAGTGGAAAGAGTGGAGGAGGGAGGCCAGGCACAGTGGCTCACACCTGTAGACCCAGCACTTTGGGAGGCCAGGCTGTGTGGATCACTTGAGCCCAGTAGTTCGAGACCAGCCTGGGTAACATGGTGAGACCCTGTCTCTGCAAAAAATAAAAAAGTGAACTGGGTGTGGTGGTGCACACCTATAGTCCCACCTATTTGGGAGGCTAAGGCAAGAGGATAGGCTTGAGCCTGGGAGGTCCAGGCTGCAATGAGCTGGGATCACACCATTGCACTCTAATCTGAGCTATGGAGTTACCCTGTCTCAAAAAAAAAAAAAAAAAAAAAAAAAATGGAGGAGGGAGGCTCTAGGAAGCCCACAAAGGCCTCTGGCAAGGCAGGAATGCCAGGTGAGTCCAATGAGGTGTGGACAATGGGTAGGTGGGGAGGAGACTCAAAGTCAGGGACTGGCCAAGCTGGCTGCAGTAATCCAGACACCTGGGGCCTTGGGGCTGGGTCTGAGACACTGGGCAGCCAGACACACATCCAGCCCCTCTCTGTCCCCCACACCACCTGCATCTGTCACAGGGGTGATTGGAGGTGTTTAGTGAAGGAACAGATGTGTGATCAGGAGTAAAGAAGCTGCAAGGCACAGCGGGAGATCACAGAGCTGGCAACATGGGGAGCCTTCATCCCCACCAGGCCTGCAGGAGGAGAGACCTGTGGCTGTCCGAGAGGACTGACTGACAGCAGCATGGCTGGAGGAGCAGCACAGCCTCTGCCACCTACGGCCTGGCAGTGAGGAAGCCAGGCAGGAGAAATACCCTGGCATCTCTTCCCTCTCACCTTCTGTTTCTGCCAGGGCCTCCTGTTGGCCAAACTCAACCCAAAGCCAGAGGACAAGGGAGTTGAGGTGATGCATTTGGCAGAGATCAGCCTCGTAGGGTGCAGAGCAAGGTGGAAGAGTGGAGAGTGGAACTGAAGGGGCAGGCAGAGAAAGCCCAGCGCATTGAGCCTGGGAAGCTTGTTGGTCCATTTGTTCTTCTGTTCACCCATCCATCGATCTGGCCATCTGCCATCCATCCATCCATCCATCCATCCATCCATCCATCCATCCACCCACCCATCCATGCATCCCAGCATCCTCTCCACACCTCCTTGTGTGTCTGAGGCCTCACATAGTTGATTAGCTCTGGTGGATGGGCTCTGTTCTCCCTCTGGGCCATGAGGACCCCCCCAGTCCCGGGGGTTGGGAGGGTGCTGGGGGGTTCTGCTTACACCTGCTCTCCAGAGCAGTCTGAAGCTGGTTCATGTGGGGACCTGCAGCCAGTCCCCTCTAGGAAGCACCGGGGCTGGCCAGTAAAGGCCCTTGGTGTGGGTGTGCCTGCTTCAGGACAGCCCCCGGGCCTCCTCTTTGCAGCTGGTGGGCCACTGGACCACCCTTCTCCAACTCCCACTGTAGCTGCTGCCTCTGTGTTGCAGATTCCCTGGGTGGGGGCCCCGAGGGCCCGTGCTTCTGCCCCACCCCCTGCAACCTGACGCGCTATGGGAAAGAGATCTCCATGGTCAGGATCCCCAACAGGGGCTCAGCCCGGTACCTGGCGAGGAAGTACAACCGCAATGAGACCTACATACGGTATGTGTGCCTGTGGGCGGTGGCTGTGTGACTCTGTGTGTGTGTACGTGTGTGAGCATATGTGTGTATGTGTGTGTCTGTGGGTGTGGGTGTGTATGTGTGTGGGGTGTATGTGGGTGTGTACGTGTGTGTGCACGCATGTTTGCGTGTATCTGTGTGGGGCATGTGTATGTGTGTGTTTCCTGTGGGTGTGTATGTGAGTGTATGTGTATGTGAGTGTGTGGTATGTGTGTGTGCATGCACACTTTGTGTGTATCTGTGAATGGGTATGTGTGTGAGAGAATGTGTGTCTGTGTGTGTGTGTGTGTGTGGTGGAGGCTGCCCTCAATAGGCGCTGGGCATGGTGGAGGTGGGGAGTGGGCTGCATCTCTATGATAAGTCTTCTACCAGGAATGCCTTTCATATCCCTTTACTACTACTACTGCTACTACTACTACTACTTCTTCTTCTTCTTTCTTCTTCTTTTTTTTTTTTTTTTTTTTGAGACAGAGTCTTGCTCTGTCACTCAGGCTGGAGTGCAGTGGCACAATCTTGGCTCACTGCATCCTCCACCTCCCAGGTTCAAGCAATTCTCCTCCCTCAGCCTCGCAAGTAGCCTGGATTATAAGCACCCACTACCACACCCAGCTATTTTTTTGTCTTTTTAGTAGAGATGAGGTTTCACCATGTTGGCCAGGCTGGTCTTGAACTCCTGACGTCAAGTGATCCACCATCCTTGGCCTCCCAAAGTGCTGAGATCATAGGTGTGAGCCACCGTGCCTGGCCACAGCCCTTTTCTTCTAAGCAGCCCCACTCATTGTTCAAGTCATGTTCAGTGTTTCCACCTCCCGGTCCAAACACCTTTCATCTGAGCTCCCAGCATCCGTACAGATCTCCATCATTACACATATGCCACGTTTCCGAGTGCTTTGCTTATGTGTCTTTCTCCCCTTCTCTAAGGGAGAGGGACAGGATGAGACCGGAGAGAAACACAGTACCCTGCAAGGGGAGGCAGGAGGGACCGCCCTGAGCCTTTGGTCTGGTCCCCTCCAGCCAGTCTACAGTTTCGGAGCATGGTCTGGGTGCCAAGCCCAGTGCTGAGTTCTGTGGGGACAGATGATTACGACATAAAATCCATGCCACAATTTGTCAATGAGCCTACGTTTGATAACGTAGGACTGATTCTCAGGCCTCAGTCAGGGAGGGAAGCCTGGGAGGCGTGAGCTCGCCTCTTAGGGCCCTGGGTTTGGGTCTGCGAGAGGAGGTGATGGAGAGGTGTCCAGTGAGAGGACGTTGGGCAGAGGGGTGGTGTGGCACGGGGCAGTGGTGTGGTGTGGAGCCTGAGCCATAGGCAGCTGTGTGGAGGAAGGAGAAAAGACAGCGGCTGCGGAAGAAGGTGCCAGGGACAGGCCACCGGCTGCCCAGGACACTGAGAAGTGGCATTGTGGAGTGGACTGACAGGCAACAGGGGTCACTGAAGGGTCCGCAGAGGCATAAGGAGGAGGCAAAGGCAACACCACTGGCTGTTTTAGAGGAGGGAGCAGGGTTTCCTTCAGGTCCAGGAGTTGTGTTTTGCTCTCCCAGGCCCTTTGCTACCCCTCAAAAGATGAAGCTGACACACATCCGGGACTGCCTCCCCTCACAGCCTTGGGGAGTCCAGGGGGTGGTCACTGACTTCCCTATGCAGAGGTCTCTGATCAAGATCTGCTGGATCCAGGATGCCCCTGCCAGCCTTCTCAGGAAGCGAGGCCCACACGGATACCCTGCTTCCTGTCTCCACAGGGAGAACTTCCTGGTCCTAGACGTCTTCTTTGAGGCCCTGACCTCTGAAGCCATAGAGCAGCGAGCAGCCTATGGCCTGTCAGCCCTGCTGGGTGAGACTGGTGTCCCCCTCAGCTTGTGTGTGGGTGGATCGACCCGGCCGCTCCCTCTGACACTGCTCTCCTGCTTCCCAGGAGACCTCGGGGGACAGATGGGCTTGTTCATTGGGGCCAGCATCCTCACGTTGCTGGAGATCCTTGACTACATCTATGAGGCAAGGGCCCCGGGAAGGCAAGGTGGGAGTGGCGGCCATGGGCAAAGCAGAAGGGGGCAGTGCGGGGTGCCTGGTGGAGCTGGCCTGGCTGGGAAGTCAGGTTCAGGGTTCTCTGCCAGGGTCCCCTGACTGGCTGGCAGGCCTGAGGGCTCAGAGTCAGGAGAAGGGGATAGGTGAGGAGGACAGGGTGTCCTACTGGGAGTTTGCTGTGGCAGTGAGTCCTGTGGGCAGCTGGGCATGGTAAGGCTCACGTTTCTCCTCAACCAATTTCCTGAGCCCACTGCTGTCCCCCACCCTGAACCTCAAGGTGTCCTGGGATCGACTGAAGCGGGCATGGAGGCGTCCCAAGACCCCCCTGCGGACCTCCACTGGGGGCATCTCCACTTTGGGGCTTCAGGAGCTGAAGGAACAGGTGAGGATGAGCTCTATAGAGCGTGCAGCCACCCCTCCCCAGGACTGAGACCCCATGGTTTCTGAACCAGCCTGTGGAGTGGGCCCTGGAGCCTCTGCCCAAGGTGACAAGGAAAGGCTGGCGGTGTGAGCCCTGGGGACAGCACTTGACCTCTCCCTGTCCCACTATTTCTCGGCAGAGTCCCTGCCCCCATGAGTTCTCCCTAGCCACTCCCTCTTTTCTTTCTCCTGCAGAGTCCCTGCCCGAGCCGGGGCCATGCCGAGGGTGGGGGGGCCAGCAGCCTGCTCCCCAACCATCACCACCCCCACGGTCCCCCAGGAGGTCTCTTTGAAGATTTCGCTTGCTAGGATGGTGCTGTGACTGAAAGGATCCAGGAGTCTGAGACCTCTCCTGGGATCCCCAGCACATTCTCCTCCTGCTCCTGGGAAAGGCCTGGGGGCGGTGCTCACTGGGAGGGCCAGGACTCAGTTCCTGCTCTTATCCTCCCCTGCCCTGATGTCAGCTGCTTTGCACAAAGGTCCTTCTTGTCCACACCCCTTACCCCCAGGCTGGTGCCCCGGGAGAGCTGGAAACCAGGCCATGGGCCCTCATGGAGAGGAAGGGAAGGAAGGAGAGAGGGAGGGGAGGATAGAGCTCATCCCAGCCGGGGAGGGGGAGCCCTCTGTACATTTGTATATATTTAGGGAAAGCCGGGTGGGGGGATACAGATGTAGAAGGTGGGTAGGGCTACACGGGTGGGTGATTTAGGGACAGCCAGGGTCCCAGCCCTAATGTCAGCAGGAAAGGGAGAGCCCCAGGACTCAGGAGTGCTGGGCTGGTCCTGCTTCCTGCCCCTCTCCAGGCCCAGCTCCCCTCTTGGCAGGGGGAGAGGATGGCCCAGCAGGCCTGGCCCAGCTCCCAGTTCCCCCTGCACCAGCCCCACCCCTAGAGTCCCTTCTATAGGGAGGGGGCAGGAGACCTTCCAGACTTCGGCTGAGCTTGGAGGGTGGGAAGGGAGCCTTCTCAGGCCTCTCTCCCTCCAGTCTGATTTTGTAAAGTGCTGATGAGATTGGGAATAAAGAGGCATAAAGAATTCTCTGTGTGTATGTGTGACCAAGCACGCACTGGGGGCTGGGGTGAGGCTGGGCACATGCATGACTTGGTCCCGGGTAAAAGGAAAGGCAGGCCCCAGCAGGGGCAGGGGAGCCTGTGTGCTTAGCCAGTTCTCCCTCCCCCACGCCCGTCTACCCTTTCAAAACCTCTGAATCACGAGTCCACACTTGGCCAGTTTATTAAAGGCAGGGAGCTTCAGCAGGGTCCAAAAGGGAGAAGTTGGGAGATGCCCCTCCTCAGCTCCCTGCTTCCCTAACAACTCTTCTACAGCCCAGCCCCCAGGGCCCAGAGGCAGGGCTGGCGTCAGGCAGACTGTACTGCATAAATATGTGGAGGCCACAGCCCGAATCGGCAGCGTCAGGGGGCAAGGAAACTGGGTTTGGGGCAAGAAGTGGGTGGCTCTGGGGGCACCTCCCCCAGTGCTTGTCCAGAGCCCAGGGACCCAAAAAGCCAGAGAGGGGACCAGCGGGCCAGCTTGGGGTCTGGCTATGGCCAGCCCTGCCCAGCGAGGCTGGCAGGTAGCTCTGGTTTTGGGGGAGGAGTGGGGTGGGGTGTGGCCATGCCACGGCCCACGGGGACAGGTGGGGTCAGGTGCTGTTGCCCTGCTCCTGCTCAAAGAGTAGCATGGCCAGCTGGGTTCGGGATCCGAGGCCCTCAAGCACACTCTGGCGGCAGCGGTGGTATAGGTCCTCACTGAGCCTCGCGCTGCATGTCTGGGCCCGGTAGCGCTGCAGCAGCGCCGGCTCCACTGCCCGCAGCACATGCAGACTGGAGAAGTGGAGGAACAGCTCGTACACGTCCAGGCTCTCCAGCAGCTCCTCTTCTTGTTCTGAGGCTGCCGCCAGGCGACCACGGGCTGCCACGTAGTCGGAGTTGTAGAAGCAGGCCTCGCTGGCTGCCTGGCGATCAAAGCGGCCAGTGTCACGGCCCAGCTCTGGGGGCCCAGGCCCTTGTGGTGGGGCCACAGCTGGGTGGAAGGCTTGGAAGTGCATGGGAAAGAAGGCCTGCCAGCCGGAGATGGCATGCATGCGGCAGCGGTTCAGGAAGTCAGGCGTGAGCACCGTGTCTGGCCCGGCCAGCAGGAACAGTGTGTCCAGTGGGTGCTTCTTGGAGAGTAGATCCATGAGGCGCAGTGGTGAGGGTGCGGCTGTCTGAACACTGAGCCATGGCACCCGGGCGCCGGGGAAACGCCGCTCCAGCTCTGCCACGTGGGCCTTGACAGGTGCGAAGACATCTGCGTGGGCTGCGCGCTGGGCCTGGCGCGGCTCATACAGTAGCAGCAGGGTCAGGGCTGCCGCAGCATCACCAGGCTCCAGTGCTGCAGTGGCAAAGGCCTCCAGGAAGCCAGGGGCCAGGTCACGCTCAGCCGCAGCTAGAGGCAGGAGCACAGTGAGACGTGAGGCCTCAGTGACATAGGGCACAGGCAAGATCTCCACACGGCTCAGCGGCCGGAGCAGCTGTACTCGGCGAGTGAGGGGCCGGCGGCCTCCCTGGGGGGTCAGTGCCTCCAGTTGCAAGTCCAGTGTGTATTCCATACCCCGGGCTGGATCAAAGCGTCGGTAGCCATTCACCAGTTGCTGCTTCTGGAGCCGCAAGGCCGGGTGGTAGCGGCGGTTGAGCTCCTCTAGAGCTGTCCCCAGAACATCAGCCACATCAGCCCGATCAGCCCCACGCAGTGGGCAGCGGGGTGAGCCATCGGCGCAGGAGAAAGCGTGCTGCTCCGTGAAATAGTCCCAGCGCAGCACCTCAAAGCGGGAGGCCGGGCGGGATGGTGCTGGAATGCCCACAGGCCAGGCAGCTGCCCGGTCACCATCAACGGCCAGACGGCTGGTATTCTGGATCTCCCACTGGATCAGAGAAACAGGCCATGAGTAAGGGGCAGACCAGAGGAGCAGCACACAGCTGGGGGACTGGGTAGGCAGCAGGTGCCACTCAGGATGGGTCACTAGTCCCCTGCCCACCCAGGGTCCTTACCTATCATTTCCCCAGCATAGACAGCCTAAGAGCCTGGAGGCTCATCAGAGAACGTAGAAACAGGCAGGGGCTGGGAAGTAGTTTTGTTCTGTGATTCTAGTGCTAACTTTTCATTTCTCTGGGATCTCTGTGACCTCTCAGATCCTGTGCCCCTCACTCCGCCATGCCCAGACCTAGACCATACCTGTAACTCCTGGATCTCCTGGTACGTGCGTTCCAGTTCAGCTCGGGCGAAAGCCTTGTGCAGCTGGTACATGTGCACAGGGTCACGCACAGGGTGGGCTGTCAGGGCACTTCGGAAACGAAGGTCCCCCTCCTGCACTGGCTCCCCAGGGCTCAGCTCCAGATGGCTATAGTGCACCCCCTGGGGAGAGGAAGGGAGGGGATCTGTTATGAGCTGGCATTGTCTTCCATTGTCTCATAGTGAGTATCTCATCTCCTCAGTCTATGACCTGTTGTGGACTTACAGTCTGAGGGTTTAAGTCTACCTTGACCAGTTGTGAGTCTGTGTGACCTTCAGCATGCCTCTGCTAGCTCATCTGCGAAATGGGCATGCGTCCTGTCTCAGAGCTGTCCAAGGGCTAAAACAATAACTAACATCAAATGCCTATTATGTACAAGGCTCCCTTATTTTCCCTAATCCTTGTAACAACTCCGAGCAATAATTATTTCTATTGGCACAGAGGAAGCTACTGAAGCCCAGGATATTGAGTAATCTACCCGGGGTCACAGGGATAGAAAATAAATGTCCGAATTGGCATGGAAAACCAGGCCTGTAGCTCCACCACCCCTTTGCCTCTCAGAGGGATTTGAAC
Source organism: Macaca fascicularis (assembly GCF_037993035.2). Lineage (NCBI taxonomy): Eukaryota > Metazoa > Chordata > Mammalia > Primates > Cercopithecidae > Macaca > Macaca fascicularis. The sequence continues at coordinate 115,473,698 of NC_088386.1, forward strand.
ATGACAGGAGGTATCGCCGGGATAGCTTATCATCCCACCTCATGGTCACCAGTGCAGCCCACCCCGGTGGCATCGAGAATGCAGCGACCCAGCCACTCGTCAGGGCGCGCACTGACGATGTCGTTGCGGCAGCCTTCCAGGTGGGGGCGCAGCTGCTGCAGCAGCATGCGCGAGAGCAGCACCCCAAAGCCTCCATGGCAGTAGCGGCCGGGGGTGGGCTCTCCGCCGATGAAGTCCTGGGGCCGGCCCAGGTACAGGTGGGCGGCGGAGGCCAGGCTGAGGTGGCCAGTTAGGCGGGCCAGGCCGTGCGCCTCGGTGTAGGTGGTGTCAGGCACCAGGAAGAACCAGTCAAAGTCGTCGCCGTGCTGCTCCAGCAGGTGGCGCAGCGCCAGGTGCAGGTGCCCGATGGGTCGCTCCTCGCCCAGCGTCACCACCGCCATGCCAGGTGGGGCCCGGCGGCCCCGTGCGCCCGTCAGGAATACCACACGCTCCAGCCGGTGCCCCAGCGTGCGGTTCACGGCCACGCCCAGGGTGGGCAGCGTGGCCTGAGAGGTCAGCACCGCCACCAGCAGCCTCTGCCTGATGCCCAGCTCCGTGCTGATGTAGCGGGTCCTAGGGGAGGAGATGGCACAAGGTTATGAAAAAGACAACGGGGTGGGGGGTGGAGGGGGGTGGAGGGGGTGGTCAGCACAAACTCCGGCAGGTCGCGTCTTCTCTGCATCTGTGTTCTCACCTATGAATAGGATAAGAATAAACCCTCTCTCCCAGGGGTCATGAGGATTTAAACGAAATGGTCTTACACAGGTAGTTCTTTGCATTTGTGAGATGGCAACACCCACCCAGATAGGAGAGAGATATTGTGGGTCTGACTCCAGGGTTCGCTACTTAGTAGCTATGTCCTTAAGCGTGTTATTTAACCTGAGCCATCTGTAAAATGAGACTGATTATATCTGTTTAATTATATCTGATTATATCTGTCTGTCCAGCCAAATGCTGGACATACCATGTATCTACTCATTTCTATATAAATATGTCATTTTGCCACAAATGCCTCACATAAATGATATAAAGGAACGTTTGGCATAGGGGTGTACTGAGTGTTTTTGCGGGGAGGGGCAAACTGGACTCAGGGGCTCCAGGAACTTACCTTTGTTAAAGCAGAAGGTAAATTGCAGAACCAGCATTTGAACCCAATGTTACTTAGAAATTATTTCAACTCATCAGCAGATACATTAATGGGATGGGCGCTCCCTCCCCCAGCTCACCCTGAGGTGGCCCTTGTAACCCACTGAGGAACAAGAGATCCAGGTAAATCCTAGTTCTCGCCTTTCTCTTTCCCTGTTTCTGTACACTCAACCCTATATACAAGTCATTTCTCTAACCCCAGTAGCCCAGCCAGGGAGCTAGTAGGATCTTTGGGGAGCCATCGGGTCGAGTCGGTTTAGGACACAGGCCAGCAAGTTCAGCCCAGGCCGGGATAGGGCCCAGAGAAAGCCTCGGACTGGCCCCACGGCTCTTGGGGAAGGCAGGGCCATCGGAAGTTATCGGAGCCCAAAGACTTCCTGGCTCGCCAGCCCCTTCCTTCCGGAGCCCGACCCGGGCCCGGGCTGCTTCCCCGCGCGCGTCCCAGCCGCTGCCCAGTGGGTGGAGCAGGCGCAGCCGATCACTACCTGACGGCCTTTTTGGCGGCCTGGCCGGGCTGTGCGGGATGGTAGGGCAAGACGCGCGGCTCCCAATTCTCCCCGGCGCCTGCGCCGGTCCCGGGCTTCTCGCGCTCCGCTCCGGGCTGCACTGAGTTGGGCCGTCGCGCCGCGTTGGTGTTGCCGCGCGGCGGCAGCTCAGAGTCTCCAGGTTGGGGCGGGCCTGGGCCGCACGGCTCCTCCACCCAGGTGACGCTGAGCAGGCTCAGGGTGAAGCCCAGGGAGATGCCCACGGCCACGGGCCCTGCGGGCCGCAGCACCGACAGCAGCAGCGATGCCCGCATGGCGCCCGGACCGCGGGTCCCCGGCCCTGGCGAAGCCCCAGAGCAGCCAGAGGAGGCTCCGAGGGGGCGGGACCGGGGAGGGGGCGGATCCAGAGGGCTCGGGTCCCGCGGGCGGGCCCGCTCCCTCCCCGCAGAGCAGAGCCAGCGACCCGAGTCGAATCCCCGGGGCCGCGCCTCGATTCCCCTCCAGCAGCTGCTCTAGGGTGCGCAGGGTTCTTGCGCTCGGCCCCAGAGCCTCAGCCGCGGCCGCAGCTGTCCGACGTGTCACTGCAAGGGCCCCGCCCCCGGGGTGGGGTCTCGAGCTCCCGCTACCGGAGAGGGAGGAGAAGGGGGAGGTTAAAGGGGAAGGGCCCCCGGAAGTGCCCCCACCTCGGTGCGGGAGAGGGAGACGCCGGGGGCGGAGTCCCCTGCCTCCCGCGGCGTGGTTGGTGCGTCCCGGGTGACGTCAGAAGCAGCCCGCCCCTGCCTGGATGGTGCGCCCTGAGTGACGTCAGGAGCAGAGGCCGGAGCTGTCCATCAGCACCAAAGGCCGCGGGCGGGCTCAGGGCATGGGGCCGCGGTTCTGGGGCGGCCCGAGCCCCGGCTCCTGCTCCTTCCCCTTACCCAGGCCCAAACCGAGTTCCCGGACGCCGCGGGACTGGAGTGCCAGCCGGTGTTGGAGGTGGAGCGGCGCCGCCACCGCGCCGAGACCAGTCTCTGCGGCCCAGCAGCCCCCTTCCTCGCACGACGGACTTTCCCTGGACCCCAGTCAATTGGAGCCTGTGGCGCCCCGCAACCCCGGCCCCTCGGGCGTCTACACAGTCTCTTTCACTCAGAAGCTCAGGTCGCCTCCAGCCCAGGTAAATCTTGGACAATCCCATATTGAGCCGCCCACAGACGAATCTCTTGGCTGCCTTCTTCTCACTGGCAGCACACTCCCCTCATCCCCCCTGACTCCCGTCCCTCTTTTAACTTCATCCCAGTCTCCTCTAGCCAGGCACTTTTGTTTCCCTTTGTCTTTGCTCTCCACTCCAGAGATGCTTCCAGAGCTGCACAAATGTGGATACCACTCCTTTGTCCACTGTCCTTGCTGAGTTCTCCCAATCCCTCTCCTACCCCCATCCTGGTGGGGACCCAGGACTCCTCTGTGACCCCAACTTTCCCTCTGTCAGGTTAACTTGGGAGGGTGACTCCCTTCTATTCCCAGCATTATGCCGGGGACTGTGGCAACACTGCGGTTCCAGCTACTGCCTCCTGAGCCAGATGATGCCTTCTGGGGTGCCCCTTGTGAACAGCCCCTGGAGCGCAGGTACCAGGCACTGCCGGCCCTCGTCTGCATCATGTGCTGTTTGTTTGGAGTCGTCTACTGCTTCTTCGGTGAGATCCCCATCTCATCCCTCACCTGGGCTACCCAGTGTTTTCCCGAGTTCTTTTTCTGAGCCCCTCAAGTCTTCCCTGAATCCCTCTACCATTGTGAATAATTCTTCCTTTTCTTTCATCCCACACATTTATAGATTGTCTAGACTCTATATTATAGGAAACACAGGTTTTTTGATTAGGCACACCTGAGTTTGAATTTACTTAGCTTTGCAGTTACTAATTGTGATGTCTTGGGCACATTAATCTGTCTGCGCCTCAGTTTTCTCATCTGAACAATGATCACATTTGTCTCATGTAGTGTTATAAGAATCAATAAGCATTCAATAGATAGTAGCTATTGTGGTGAGGATGTGTTTGGGTCACTGTGCTAGGTAGGCACTGAAAACACTTAGCAGGGTCATTACACATGGTCCGTTACCATAGGGCATATCATCTGACAGGGAGGAGACTCCCTGGAGCATTTACACCTGGGATACATATTAGAGCGGGCTGGATGGTGGTCACACACATCCATCCAGCCTATAAGGCAGGCTCCGGTAATCAGAGCTGCTGTGAATACTTGTACAGGATGGGTACTAAATAAGGGAACTCAGCTGAGTGGGCAAGTGGGGGCTAAAGTCCAGCTCATGCTCTGCCTGACAAAATCTGGGCCTTGGTACAAAGCTGCTTTGCCTAGAGAAAGGCACACCTTTTTCGAATATGCATAAAGGTGCCATATGGGCTAGTGGCCCACTGTAATGGGAGTAAGTGACCAGTGGCTCTGCAGCAAGAGTTACAGAACTTCCGAGGGGAGAGTGAGCTCTGAAGCTGGGGGCCCAAAGAAAGCCTCTGGGAGGAGAATTATAGGTGAGTGGGACCTGTGGGGGGCAAATGAGGCTTGGGGGCTAGGGTTCCAGGTTGGGCAGAGGTAGTGCAAGACTTGTGTTCTGCAGCCTCCTCCTACAATGGGTGGGTAGACAGGGTTGGGAGCCAGATGGTCCCTCCCATTCCTCCCCCAAACTCTGGGCTGAACAACTGAAGAGTAGGCAGGAGGAAGTGCCCCCCGCAAGGGTTCAGGACACGTTCTGGGCCTCTGAGGATTCTGTATCACCTCACCCCCTCCATATCTGTACCCACTCCCTCTGCATGTTGCTCAATGTGGCCTCATATTCCCTCTCCTGGGCTTCCTGACATCCTACCCCTCTCGGATACCACTACTCCCAGGCTCATGGACTCTGAGCCCTTGTCCACACCCTACTCCTCTCTCTGCTCACAGAGCCTCCTGGACTCTCATACTTCCCCCTACTCCTGGAAGTGACTCTCCTCTGTTATCTTTCTCTTTGGCTCTCCCTGACTCCTTGACCCCCACCTCTGATTTCCATCTTTCCAACTATTCAGAATCTCCACTTCCCTCACCCTTTCAGGTATCTCTAATGGGCCTAATGGCCCTATAACCTCCTTATTTCTGAAACTCCACAAACACTATTTCCTTCTCTTGATTCTGTGTGACCTCATGTAAGCCTTAGTGACCTCTACCTCCCCTCACCTCCAGTTATGTCATTACCTTCCATCCCTCTGACCCCCTCTATTACTCCTAGCTTTGATCACTGGTTACTCCTCTCTAATCCCTATAACCTCATCATTTGATCACCCCTCCCCATACTGTGATCCCAGTAATTCCTTGTTTTGGTCTCAGTGTTCCTCTCTCTTGGAAATCATTTTATACTCTCAATGATTCTATTTCTGTCAATCTCCCTAACCTACAAATACCTCATTTTCCAGGACAACTCCCCAATAACTCTGCTTCTCTGTCCTCTTTGTAACCTTTCAGTGGTGCCATATCTCTGAAGCCCTGTGACCCTCAAAAACTCATCTTTCTGAACCTGTGTGACCCTCACCTCTCAACTTTTTTTTTTTTTTTTGAGACAGAGTCTTGCTCTGTCACCCAGGCTGGAGTGCAATGGTGCGATCTTGGCTCACTGCAACCTCTGCCTCCTGGGTTCAAGTGATTCTCCTGCCTCAGCCTCCTGAGTAGCTGGGATTACAGGTGCGCTCCACCATGCCCGGCTAATTTTTTGTATTTTTAATAGAGACAGGGTTTCACCATGTTGATCAGGCTGGTCTCGAACTCCTGACCTTGTGATCCACCCGCCTCGGCCTCCCAAAGTGCTGCCACCACGCCCAGCCCTCGAGTTTATTATGATTTCCAAATACCTCATCTCTGTGAGCAATCCCTTCTCAAAGACCCCACTGACTCTTTTGCTGATCCTCTTGGGATCCCAATGACTTATCTCTCTGACTCCTATGATCCCAATGACAGCAATGCACGGAGTCACCCTTGACTCGAAAGATTTATCCTAACTCTTGTGATCCTCAAATATATCAACCCTCATGATCTCAATGGTTATGTCTGCTTTCCCATTGACTGCCAACAGCCCTATCTCTCTAACCTCCCTTGACCTCAATGGCCCCATCACTGATGCCCTCATGACCCCAGTGACCCTCAATTCTCTGATCTTAGTGTGTTTGTCTCTGGTTCCCCTGGGATCCCATGTCCTTGACCCCTCGGACCTGCTCCCTCCAGCCTGGTGCCCTCATCTTGGCCCCTCACTAGCCCCTGTTCCCCTCCAGGTTACCGCTGCTTCAAGGCAGTGCTCTTCCTCACTGGGTTGCTGTTTGGCTCGGTGGTCATCTTCCTCCTGTGCTACCGAGAGCGGGTGCTAGAGACGCAGCTGAGTGCTGGGGCGAGCGCGGGCATCGCGCTGGGCATCGGGCTGCTCTGCGGGCTGGTGGCCATGCTCGTGCGCAGCGTGGGCCTCTTCCTGGTGGGGCTGCTGCTTGGCCTGCTGCTCGCAGCTGCTGCCCTGCTGGGCTCCGCACCCTACTACCAGCCAGGCTCCGTGTGGGGTCCACTGGGGCTGCTGCTGGGGGGCGGCCTGCTCTGTGCCCTGCTCACTCTGCGCTGGCCCCGCCCACTCACCACCCTGGCCACCGCCGTGACTGGTGCTGCGCTCATCGCCACTGCCGCTGACTACTTCGCCGAGCTGCTACTGCTGGGGCGCTACGTGGTGGAGCGACTCCGGGCCGCTCCTGTGCCCCCCCTCTGCTGGCGAAGCTGGGCCTTGCTGGCACTCTGGCCCCTGCTCAGCCTCATGGGCATTCTGGTGCAGTGGCGGGTGACAGCTGAGGGGGACTCCCACACGGAAGGTAAGGGGGCACAGGCCAAGGTGGACATGAGAGGAGTGGGTGGCCAGGGATGGGTGGGGGGCCGAGTGACTGAGGAGTAGGGGACAGCAGCAGAAGGCCTCGATGGCTGTAGAGAGCTGACTTGCTCAGGGTCTGTGAGGATAGGACCCAGGTGCCATCATTCATTCCACAACAACATATGGAGTGTTGGCTCTGCACCGACACCATTCCAGGCACCAGGGATACAGCAGAGATAACACAGACAAGGTTCCTGTCCTTATGGGTGTACATTCAGGGCAGGCAGGAGACAGATAACAGAGATGCAAACAAACCAGATGATTCCAGTTGTGTAGAGTGATATGACAGAGACATGCAGGGTAATGTGAAAGAGTGACCTATGGAAGCTATTAGAGTTAGGGTGGTCAGGGAAGGCTACTTGAAGGAGGTGATATGTAAGCAGGCACTTGAAGGCTAAGGGGCCAGCCATGCAAAGAGCTAGAGAAGAGGAAACAGCAAGGGCGAGGGCCCTGAGAAGGAATGAGCTCAGCTTGTTTGAGGAAGTGGGGCAGGAGTATGGAAGGTGAGGTGTGGGAGCCAGGGTGATTGCGTGGACCCTCTGGGTCATAAGAAGCACTCCACATTTTGTTGGAAGGGCAATAAGACACCACTGGAGGGTTTAAAGTAGGGGAAGATAGAATCTAATTTAGTTTTTGGGATGCTCATTCTGCTGCTGAGTGTAGAAAGCATTAGAGGGAGCAAGTGTAGGGAAAACCAGTGAAGAAGCAGCTGTGATTGTCCAGTGGAAAGATGATGGTGGCTGGCCTAGGTGATTGGGAGAGGGATGACAGCCTGGAAGGGGGTACCTGGAAGCCTAGGAATCTTCCATAAAGACCTATGGAAGAAAACAACAACAGCGGGAAGTCCCCTCTGAGAGGCAGGAGACCAGGAAAGGAAGTGACAGGGTGGGAGTAAGGGGTTATGGACAAGAGGAATCTGGAAGCCTAGAGCCTCAGGTGGGAAGAGAGAGGGAGGGCTCAGGGGAAATAAGGCGCACAGTCCTCTGAGCTCCTTCTCTACCCATCCCACCACAGTGGTCATCAGCCGGCAGCGCCGACGTGTGCAACTGATGCGGATTCGGCAGCAGGAAGATCGCAAGGAGAAAAGGCGGAAAAAGAGACCTCCTCGGGCTCCCCCCAGAGGTCCCCGGGCTCCTCCCAGGCCTGGGCCCCCAGACCCTGCTTATCGGCGCAGGCCAGTGCCCATCAAACGCTTCAATGGAGACGTCCTCTCCCCGGTGAGCTCCCTGAGCCCATCCAGCCAGAATGAGAAGGAAGTGTGGAAACTCTGTCCAAACAGGACTGGGCTTTCCCCATGGACTGGTTGCTATCTAGAAGGCCTATTTGTCCATGCATCGGAGGCCACGCACCAGGGGCTTGGTGGGTCCAGCTGATGGGGGGATTGGGGGAAAGGTGCCCTCAGTATGGGTTTTAAGTGGGATATGGTTATGTGGTGGGGTCTCAGGGCTGTGGACTCTGGATCTATGGCAGTCTATAGGGGTGTCAGGCATGTAGGAATTCAGGAAGAGGTGGCTTTTAGGGCAGGATTCTGCGGTGGGACTCTCACACCTATGTTTGCTCCCCACAGAGCTATATCCAGAGCTTCCGAGACCGGCAGACCGGGAGCTCCCTGAGCTCCTTCATGGCCTCACCCACAGATGCGGACTATGAGTATGGGTCCCGGGGGCCTCTGACAGCCTGCTCAGGCCCCCCAGTGCGGGTATAGCCATATCTGCCTGTCTAGACTCTGCAGTCACCAGCTCTGCCAGCTCGGGGAGGCCTGCTAGGCTGCCACTTAGCCCCCTGGCTTTGGCTGTCCCTCTCCCCAGCCTGGAGAGGGCTGGCCTGGTCACTAGAAGGGAGGATTGTCTCAGGCGAGTCTTGGCCTGAGAGGAAAGCCCCCTCCCAAGCTCCCAAGAGGCTCCTGAGGAACTCGGGGTGTGAACCCCATTGGGGTGTGCTCAGGGTTGTGAGTGTGTTGCCCGTGTGTCTGTGTGTATGTGTGCAGGGGTGGGCGGGCTTGGAGGGGACGCTGGGACCCTTGCCTTAGATTTCTGACTGGTAGGGTTTCTCCAGGCTCAACCCCACCTCCTCACCCCCCGCCGGGGTCCCATGGGCCACCTCCTGCATGTCTCCGCGGAGGGGCTACCTTCCTTCCCATCGCCCTGCCTCCCAGCCAGACTCATCTAAGGGTTCTTGTCCTTGTCTATGGGGCAAACTGTAGCACCCCTCACCGTGGTCCCCTGGCCTCTGCAAAGCCACCAGCCTGAGGGCAGTGGCAGGAGATGGGGGTGGGGGGTGCTGCTCTGGGCTGGGTTGGGAAGGGAGTTGGGGAGGGGCTGAAATGCACGGTGCATGTCTGGTGTCTGTCATGCCAACCTGGACACCTCATGCTTCTGTCTCCCCCACCCCACTCTGTTTTACATCTTTTATAAATGTGCCAAACTGCGTGGCCTCTGCCAGGAATGGTGGTCTTTGGTGGCTGGCACTTTCATGGGCCAGGTACAAGCACTACAGCCCTCGGTCCCCAGTGTCGCTCACTGCACAGAGGCTCCAGGCAAGGTCTGCCCTCCCACATCACTCAGAGAGGCAAGGAAATGAGCTGTAGCACTTTTATTGTCTCCTGACACCTCTGGTTTCCCTGTCTCTCTACCCCTGCCCAGGGTAAGGGCGCACGCCTTCCAAGTTGTCCAAGGGCACCCGCCTGGCCTGGTTCGGTCCTCCTAGTTACCTGCAGAGGAATGACTCCACATGTGGCTGGGGAGAGAGTGGGTACCACCTTTCTCTCCCCTGGCAGAGCCTGGACACCAGTACAGGAAGAGCTGGGGCCCCAGGCTATGCCCTACCCTTTCTCCGTCTTGGTCAGGGCTGTCTTGGCAGCAGGAAGGTGGGGGTCAGCTAGGGATGGGGCACAGGGCAGCACCTGAAGGGAATGCTGGGATTCGGGATAGAAGGTGGGATGTCTCCTACGTGGAAGAGGAAAGATAGAGGCTTCTGCCGAGGATGACATGGAACTTGCTGAGATGGGTAGAGGCAAGCTGGGCAGAGGGCAGGAGAGAGGAGGGACAGGCTGGAGGCAGGCAGTGTTGGGGAAGTGGGGAGGAAAGGAACTGGTAGAAACAGGGCTGTTCAAGAGAGACAAACATGGTCCAGTGGCAGGAGAGAGGAGAAGCCTGGCAGGAAGGGGTGTAGAAAGGTGGGAACAGCTGACCAGGAGCAGCTGATCTGAGCCAAGCGGTTCCAGGGCTTTCCAGCCCTAGGTGTGCTCTACCCTTCCCCTCCCCCATCCCCACCTCCGACGTATCCCAGGACCCGTTGCCACCCCAAGTCCTGGAAAGCCAAGTGTGGCTTAACCCATCAGCTCCCAGGCGCCCTTGCTCTCCTGCCTCTGTCCAGTTGACTTTACTCACCCTCTACCAGCAGCCGTGTGTGGGCGCTGTCCTGGCCGGCCTGGCAGCAGTAGGTGCCCTGGTCCTCAGGTCGAACGTCATGGATGACCAGGCTGTGGGTGGGACCGTGGCTGCGCATCTCATACTTATCTCCCGGGCACAGCTCGGCCCCCTCCCGCAACCAGCACACGTGGCTCCCCGAGCGGGACACAGTCACCTCCAGCACCGCCCGGCGGCCCATCAGAACGGTCTTCTCGCGAGGGGGGTGGCGGCACATCTGGAGAGGCAATGCTGGGGATAGGGGGCAGGAGCTTAAGTTAATAGGGACACGCATGGCCCCCAGGAGAAGAGATGCATCTTCCCTCCCTGCAGCCTCCACTCCTGGCCTTAGCCCTCTATGCCACCAGTCCGTTCCCTTGCACCTCAGACCCAAAGTCTCCTCTTCCCGGGGAAACGCGCTGCCCTCTGTGACCCGACCCAGGACAGCCTCTCGGGGGGAGGGGAAGAGAGAGAGGCAGCGTTCTTGGGGCCAGCCCCAAGTCCGTCAGTCCCATGGCAGGAGGCAGAGGATGTACTCTCTGTGGCTCCCGCCCCAGGTACTTACCCTCCACTTCCAGTAGAGCCAAGGACTGGGCGGGCCCCGCCTGGAAGCGTACTTCACCGGCGTCTTCGGCCCGCAGCTCGCTAAGCACCAGAATGTGTTTCTTCCCTGGGGGTGAGGGGGTCGCTAGCGAGGCCGGAGCCACCTCTGAGGAGCGCTAGGGACGAAGGTGGGGGCGCAGCAGGCCCCTGGGTCGGTTCGGACACCGTTAGTGTACGCTAGGGTGGGCGGAACCGGGATACCGAGCGGGAAGACTAGCGGTCCGAGACTCGGGGCTGGGGGCGGGGGAAAGACTGGGGACGAGGCTCACAGGGCCGCGGGGCGGGGCCCGTCCGAGTCAGGGGCGGGGCTTGTCCCGGTGGGGCGGGATCTGTCCGAGTCTGGGCGGGGCAGCGAGGGGCCCGAGAGGGTAACCAGGAGGCCAGACCTTCCTGTCTGATGCGGACGCGGGCTCCGGGTCTCAGCGGGCGGCCTCCGAGCTCCCAGCGCCCTGTGGTCTCGACCTCCGATACGGTGCACTCGAACGTGGCGCCGTCGCCTTCACGGGCGCTCACCGACCGCAGCTCGGAGAGCACCGCCACCGTACGTTCTGGGGCGGAGCCCGGGGCGTGAGCGGGGCGGGGTGGAGGGCAGGTACCGGCCACGCCCCCTCCACGCCCCCTTTCTAGAAGCACGCGCGGTCAGCAGGGTCGGGGGAAGACCGCTTCGCAAGTCTCATGCCCAAAGCAGTGCCCAGCCTCCGCATCACCCCATACCCACCGCGCACGGTCAGGCGGACCGGCCCGGCGCGGGTCGTCCCCACCGCGCAGCTGTAGGTCCCGGCGTCCGAGGGGCTGCAGCGCCGCAGCTGGAGAAGGCGGCGCGTGCCGAGGGCCTGGAGCCGGAGCCGCGGACTGGGAGTGAGCGCGTTCCCGTCCTAGGGGCGTGAGTTGCAGAGGGTCGGGGCGGGCCCGGCTGGGCACAGGCGACCCCGGCCCTGGCAGGCGGCAGCACCCTCTGTTAATGCCAAGCAGTCTCGAGGCGCGTTTATGCGTGTCTCGTGTTCCCAGGCTGGGGTCGGGCTGTCCCCACGCCTTTGGGGTCGTGCCAGGAGCCTCTTTGAAAAAGTGTCACTTTTTGGGGACCTTAGGGCCGCCAAGGTGCTCGGGAAGCCCAGAGCCAGGTATGGATCACAGGGGACATGGGCACGGATTCTGGAGTTAGGCAAACCTGGATTCAAATATGGGCTCTACCTTTTGTCTGCCCTTGGGTAGGTAATTTGTTCCACTGAGCATCAGTTTCCTCATAGGTATCACAGTGACAAGACCTACCTCCTAGAGTTGTCCTTGGAGTAAGGGATAAAATACAATGCAAATCTTAGCACAGTGCCAGGCACATCCGCTTAAGTATTAGTTGTTTCTGTCTGGGGCATTATTATTGTTGGTGTTATGTTGAAGTGGGCTGGGCTGGGGCTGGGATCTGACCTTCTCCCAGGTAACATCAGCCAAAGCTTGGGAAAGCTCGCACTCCAACGTCGCTGTGTCGCCCTCGGTCACCTCTAGGTCCTGTGGCCCCTGCACGATGGTCACTGGGACCTCTGGGAGTGGGAGAGGGAGGACAGTGCAGAGGGAGCAGGATGGGGACCAATCTTGTAGGGACAAGGAGGACATACACTTGGGCACAAGGTGTCAGTAGAGGACACTAGCGAGTGGGGGATGAGCTGGGACAAGTGGTCCAAGAAGGACCCGTCAGTGGTGGGGACGGGGGGTGGGGGGCGGTGGTAGGCAGGGCCACAGGGCCAATGGGTTAGGAGTGGCCAACCGGGAGTCACACTTTAAGGTGGTCAGTGGGGGAGAAGCTGGGGGCCAGAGGGCAATGGGGAAACAAGCAGAGATGCCAGTGGAGTGGTCAGTGGGAACATCCTGGGGCTGGAAGCAAACATGGGGGACACTCAAGCAGAGTTGCTAGTGATGTCGCCCTCAGGCAGTCAGTGGATTTGAGGGACTGGACAGGCAGAGGGAGCCATGGCAGGCAGTGTAGCCAGTAGGGTCAAGTTAAGAGTGGTCAGTGGGGTGGTGTGCAGGCGGGCAGACAGCAGTGACCACAATGGCATAGGCATGCTCACAGTAGCAGAGTCAGTGGTTGGCTGAGCCTGGGGCAGTCAGGGGCCACACTCAGGCAGAGGAGTCTCTGGGGCCACACACGGCCTAAGAGTCGGAGGGGGGGTCACACTCTGGCAGGGATGTCAATGAGGGCCACACTGAGACAGGCATGGTCAATGGGGGTCACACGAGTCGAGGGTCAGTATTCATGCCTGGGGTGAGTAGGGCCACACAGGTCAGCAGGCAGGCTGTGGTCCTGGAGCCACACCTCTCACAACGAGTCTGGCTGCGCAGCGCAGGGAATCCGCCGTGAAGGAGACGCAGCCTGAGTCAGCCAGGCCCAGGCCTTTGAGTACCAGTCGGTGACTGTGGCCCTCTGAGTGGATGTGACACTTGGGCCCTGGATGCAGCCGGACTCCACCCCGGGCCCACTCCCCGGTTACACCTTCCTGGGACAGCTCCAGCTGGAAGGTGGCGCTGCCTCCCTCACTGACGGTCACGTCCTCCAGAGGCCGCAGCACCCTCAGCTGCCTTGCTGGCCGGGGGAGATGGAGAAAGGGAGGATGAGGCCTCCAGCTCTGGGCAGGGACTGCAGTCGATCCTCATCCCTTGGCCCTGCCTACACCCCCCAACATCCAACCTAAGGTCCTGACCAAAAAAGTTCAGAACCAGTGTGCAGGAAGAAAGGGGCACAGCGGACAGACTTGGCAGGGGGAGGGCTATATTAGGGTTAGGAGATGAGGGCACAGGAAGGGGGAGAAGTGTAGTTAGGGGGTCATGGAGTCTGGGTGAGGGGTACTGTGACACTTGAAGGAGCATGGAATTTGGTGTCAGACACACTAGAATGGAACCTCGCTCTACCACATAGTTAGTGTGCTGTGTGATCTTTGGCAAATGGCCTGACCTCTCTGAGCCCCAGTTGCCCCAGCTGTACAAGGTGAATAACACTGGGACACAGGTTTATTGTGATGATTTCTTGAATGAAATAAGTTAGAACAGATGTGTCACCAATGACAACCATTCACCAATCTCTGTGTAAGAATTTTCATCTCAGTTAATGTTCCCAGAGACACTTGAGACGGGGATCAACCCCATTTTAAAAATTTGAGACAGGGTCTTGCTGTCATCCAGGCTGGAATGCCATGGCATGATCATAGCTCACTACAGCCTCAAACTCCTGAGTTCAAGCAATCATTCCACCTCAGCCTCCCTAGTAACTACCATGCCTGGCTAATTTTTATTTTTTTTGTAGAGACGGGTTCTTGCTATGTTGCCCAGGATGGCCTCAAACTACTGGCCTCAAGGGATCCTCCTGCCTTGGTCTCCCAAAGTGTTAGGATTACAGGCATCAGCCCCTGCACCTGGTCTCAGCCCCATTTTTAAGGAGACTTGGCTCAGAGAGGTTAACTTGCATGAGGTCACACAGGAAACAGAGGGCTCCAGCTTTGGGTAGGACGTGTGGGGTGCTGTTTGCCAGTCATCCCTGCTACTTAAGTGGGTATGTGTATCCCTAGAATACATGACTGAAGGATGCCCACGGCAGGTCTTTCTGGAGAATATTTGTGTTTATAGCAAAGCCAACTTGAAATATGCAATGGAATGCAAAATCCACATGGACTTCTAAGGTAAATAAAAAATATTAGAAAAAGAAAAGTTTTGCTTTGGGCAGGCTGCTGCTGGGACGGCCACGGTTGACTTTTCTCAGCGGTGAGGGGCACTTTGGTGGGGGCCTGAGGGACTCCAGGACAGCCAGAAAAGGCTGTGCTGTGGGGTGGGTAATGCATTAAGAGAGGACAGGGCACTCACGCCTCACGCTGAGCCTGGCCAGTGTGCGATCGTGGTGACTCTCACAGCCGTAGGTGCCCTGGTCAGCTAGTATGACACCATGGATGTAGAGGCGGTGGATGTGCCCATCCTGGGCCATGGACAGGCGAGAGTCGTGGGGCAGGGGCTGCCCACCTCGTACCCAGCGCACAGCCCCCGCTGCACCCACTCGGCCTGTCTCCACTTCGAGACACACGTCCTGGCCTTCCTCTGCCCGCACGTCCTGCAACCGCCGTAGGAACAGCAGCTCTGTCTCTGGTGGGGAAGAAGGAGGAGGCCATGGAGCCTGGTGGGGTTGGAAGCTGGCCCCTTGCTCCATCCCACTGGTCTGTCCCTAGGTAGACGGGCAAGGCTGCTGGGGTCTGAGTTGGGAGTACAGGCACAGGACACAGAGCACCTCATCCTCACCAGGACCTAACCTCGAACATGGAGCCGGGCACTTGTGGTCGTGCTCCCTGCCCGCACAGTCACGGTCCCTGCATCACCCAGTTGGCAGCCTCGCAAGGTTAAGATGCGGCTTGAACCATTCTGGGCCATCTCCACCTGGGGCCCTGGAGTGACGACGGCCCCATTGCGCAGCCAGGTGACATCGGCATCTGGTGGGGAGACTTTACACCGGAACGTGGCATCATCGCCCTCGTGGACAGTGAGTGGTGTCAGCTCTGAGACCAGCTTCACCGGCAGTGGCTCTGAGGGGCACGGTCAGGCAGTGAGCTGGGCTGGGTCTTTTCTCCTCTCTCCTTTTCATCCCCTCCTCAGGGTACAGGCCCTCATCCCCAGTCATTTAACAAACCTTCCGTGAGGACCTACTATGTATCGACCACACGGGTGGCCCAAAGGACAAGATGCCAGCTCCCTGCCAATTCTTTTAGTCAGTTCCTCGCAATCCTAGCCTAGCACCCCACCTCGGTGATGCACTAATAATATCATTTACCAGGGACCCTATTTACAGCATTTACTTGTCACAACAGGTCTATAAGACAAGCACTATCCCCTCTTTTCAGAACTGGGGCTCACACAGGTTGAACAACTTTGCCAATGTCACACAGCTACTGGGGCACAAAATCCAGGCTGGAACCTGGGTGGGTGGACGCCAGAGCCTCTGCTTTTAACCACCAGTCTATGCTTTTTTTTTTTTTTTTTTTTTTTGAGAGGGAGTCTCGCTCTGTCGCCCAGGCTGGAGTGCAGTGGCCGGATCTCAGCTCACTGTAAGCTCTGCCTCCCGGGTTCACACCATTCTCCTGCCTCAGCCTCCCGAGTAGCTGGGACTATAGGCGCCCACCACCTCGCCCGGCTAGTTTTTTGTATTTTTTAGTAGAGACGGGGTTTCACCGTGTTAGCCAGGATGGTCTCGATCTCCTGACCTTGTGATCCGCCCGTCTCGGCCTCCCAAAGTGCTGGGATTACAGGCTTGAGCCACCGCGCCCGGCCCAGTCTATGCTTTTAACCCTCTCACATGAGGGTTTCTGGAAAGGGGAGCCCTGAGCCCCTATCCAAGTGATGGTCATGCACACCCTGGTTGGAGCCAGAGGCAGCAAAGCGGGGATGGAGGGGTAAGGGGGCCCTAAAGTGTACCAGGTGGTCCTTGGGGTGCCAGAGCCCACAGGGTTTGAGGGGTACGCTGTTACCTTCCACGCTGACAAGAAAGATGCGGCTGTCCTGGGGCGCGTCACACAGGTACTCCCCAGCGTCCCCACTTCGTGCCCCCTGCACCCGCAGCACCTGCCTGGCCCCGGCCTGCTCCAGCTGCACCCGCCCCTGGCTTGCCAGTCGCTCCCCGTCCTTGTACCAGCGCACAGGGCCCCCTGGCCCGGAGAGGTGCACCACCAGCTCTAGGTCCCCGCCTGGGGTGCTCCGAACCCTCGTCTGGGCTGCCTCGGGAGCTACCACCCGCACAGGGGGCTCTGTGGAGTCAGAGCTGGAGGTCACTGGCGGGGAGAGGCTCAGGGCTTTGAGGAGGGCAGGGGGAGGCATGATGGGGAGGGTACTAAGAGAAGCAGGGCCAGGGATGGGCAGGACATGCTGGAAAAGCAGGAATCCTACAGGGTTTGGGGTGCCACTCTCAGGCTTAGTGCCGAGGCTGTACTCACCAGCCACCTGGACAGTGAAGCTGAGGCTCGGGGCTCCTGGGGCTGCTCCCGACTGGCAGGTGTAGAGCCCTGCATGGGCTAGGCTTGCAGCCTGGATGCAGAGGACTCGGCGGGGGCCCTCGGCATGGAGCTCTAAGCCCTCGCCCTCCTGCACAGGCCTCCCATTGTGGCTCCAGACCACGGGGGCGCCAGCCCGGGACAGTTCACAGCTCAGCACCACTGGCTCCCCCGGGGCCACACACAGCGGACTTGGGGTTGTCTCTGGAGCAAGGAACTGCACTGGGGCCTCTGGACAAGAGAGGAGGGTGTCAGCGCATGCTTGCCCTTGCCTCCCTGCCCCGGGTTGGCCAGGAGCACTCACCAGCCAGGATGACGTTGAAGGTGATGGCCTCATCCCGGGTCTCACACACATACTCCCCGGCGTCCTCAGGCTGGGCATGGGGCAGGGTCAGGGTGCGGGTGGGCCCCTCAGCACCCAGCTGCAGGGCATCTGATGCCTCCACTTCCAGCCCATCCTTGTACCAGCGCACCTGAGACCCAGCTGGGGCCACCTCACAGCGCAGCTCCACGCGCCCTGGAGCCCCAAAATGCAGATCCAGGGAGCGGGCTGCTGGGTGCACAATCCTCTCTGGTGGGGCTGGTGGGTGGTCAGAGAGAGGCGTACATGGGCTTGGCCAGCGGGCCTCTCCTCCCTCACCCACCAGATCCTCAGCCCTCCCCACTGGCAGCCCAGCTCTTGAGAACGGTGCCAGCTGCAGTCCATGGAGCAGCTGCTGTGTGCCAGGCACTGTCCTAAGAACCCTGTGTTTTTCAGTCAGTTACTCTGACCACCCCCAAGAGGTGCACAGCTGCTGGCTGCACTTCACAGCTGAGGACCTGAGGCCTTTTTAGAAGAAACTGACTTGCCTAAGGTCACACAGACAGAAAGAGGCGGATCTAGACTCACACCCAGATCTACACAGCTCACTCCATACCCACCCCCACTTCCTATCCCCTTTCCCTGCCTTGCCTCTGATGCACTCGTTACCACCTGACAAACCATCCCTTATTTTTTGTCTGTTCATCCTCGCTAGAGTGTAAGCTCTGTGAAGACAGGAGGTTTAGTCTTATTGGTTCACTACTATATCCCCAGCATCTAAAACAGTGCCAAGCACATAGTAGTTGCTCAATAAGTATTAAATGAATGGATGAATGAACAAATGGTTCTAATTGCTGGGCACCCTCCCACCAGGCCTCTGGTCCTGACCTGATGTGGCTAAGCAGGATTCTGATGGCCAAACACGAGGAAGGTGGATAAGGGGAAGGCTGGGGATGGGGTGGGACAGGTGGGGCTAGGTGGGTGTCTGTCCCTTAGCCCCCTACCTCTCTACCTCCTCTGTGTGCTGCAGACTGCCCACCTGTGACAGTGACAGTGAAGAAGGCCGAGTCATCTCCAGCGTCGCATACAAACTCCCCCCCGTCCTCGGGCTGGGCAGCAGGTAGCACCAGGCGGCAGCGTGGCCCATCCCTCTCCAGCACCAGGGCCTCGCTCTCCTCCACTTCCAGTCCATCCTTGTACCAGCGCACAGGGGCATCCTCCCGAGACAGCTCACACATCAGCACCACACACTCCAAGGTCACGGCGATCAAGGTCACCTCATCGCGGGGATATATGATCCGTACTGGAGGTTCTGCAGGGTGGGGACAACCACAGCCTGTCACAAGCTCACCGTCAGCCTCTCTGGAGCCATTTGGCAGCATGAAGTCCCCATCACCCACATGATAATGAGAATAATAAGTAAAATAATAATAATAAGCAATAATGGGTCCACAGTTTGTTCTCTGAAATCCCTGGGGCCAGAGGTGTTACAGAATCCAGAATGCTTTGGATTCCAGAAATAATGCATTTCTCATCTATCACATACCTTCCTCAGCCCCCACGGGGGCCTCCCCCTTCATCAGTCACATTAACATGTCTATGGTGTAACACATATTACATTCACCCTAAGCAGGATATATTGAAAGATACAGAATCTTACAGATACAAGAATATATCTATAAGACACTCATATCTTATAGATATATAGCTAGAGCGATATTCACCCTTGGCACGATAATTAAAGCATAGAAATAGCTTCAGAGCAATGAAGCTCAGGTTTTACTGAAATGACTTGGAATACAAAACTTACAAAAAGACTTTCGATTTTGAGAGTTTTGGAATTTTGGAACTATGGACAAGGGATGGTGGATCTGCAATAGCAAACATTGATATGATGCTTCCTAAGGTCCAGGAACAGTCCCAAGCACTTGAAACATTTAACTGTCATGGCAATCCTAAGAGGAAGGTAGTGTTTTATCCCCATTTTCCATATAAGGGACTGGGCACAGAGTGATTATACAACTTCCTTAAGGTCACACTGGCCACACCCACTCTGGGGCAGGAGGAAGAAATACCCTCTGTTAAAGGGAGGCTCAGACTCCACAGGTAGTGGCAGGAATTCCAAGCCAAGGCTTGCAGGAACTCAATAATGCTTTTTGCATTCAACGTCTGTCTGAGAGTTCCCCAGGGGTGCTAAATGCTGATTCTGAGAGCTCATCTCCAAGTTCTGGTCACTCCTCTGCAGAAAGGGAACCATGTCAATATTAGAGGTGACCAGTGCATGAAGCCCAGACCTGCCCACACCCCCGCTGCCCCAGGTTCCCCCAGAATCTTCAAGTTTCAGGGAGACTAGTGCTCCATTAGCCTCTGGCCCCCTGGTGGCTGGGCTGAGGAACTGCTAGCTTCCCAGTCAGGGGGGCCAGGGTTGGGGGGTGTTTTATAGGGGCACGCATGGGCGGAGGTAACCACAAGCTCCCCACTCAGCACTCCCGCCTCCATGGAGATTCCTGCCTTGAGCCACATAACCCGCCTCCCCCATGGGCTTCCTTGCTCTAAGGGTCGTAGGCTGGTCCTCTGGGGCCGAGCCAGGAGAGACCAGAATGCAGCTGCCTGAGGGGTGGGGAAGGTGATGAGGGCAGTGGAGTGAGGACAGGGATCAGTGAGGGGACCAGGGTGGCTACCCAGCCCTGGGACCTCAGCTTGGTGTCAGACTTGATTTGCTCTGGCCTAGAGCAGAGGTGGTGTTTGTGTGAACTTCCCTGTGAAGAGACTGGTTTTTGTGGGGAGCCTGGTGTTTTGCGGGGAGCCTGGTGTTTTGTGGGGAGCCTGGTGTTTTGTGGGGAGCCTGGTGTTTTGTGGGGAGCCTGAGCATGGGCTGGAGTTTGTGTGTATGCAGCCATTATGTCTGGCCACGGCTGAGTGGGAGAGGGTGAAGGTGATTACTACAGGGCAGAGTGTGTGCAGAAGGCCTCTTAGGCATTGTGGGCTTGTGTGTGCAGGGTGCACTAGCTGGGGTGCAGGGAGTGGGGGGCCCTAAACAGCTCAGTATGGAGCATGACTTTCAGGGCAGGGCTGAGGGAGGACAGGACTATAGCCACAGTAGGATGGGGGCTCCCATGCAGCCACTGGGGTTCTGTGCCACGCAGAGCTGCCTAGCCCTATGGACCCCCAACCCCAGACACACACACTGGGCTGGATGCTGTGAGCCGTCGCCCGGAAGTCTCCAGCACTGAACCTCTGTCACTTCCACAGTTGTCCTGTGCTTCTCCCGCTTTGAATATTCTCCCCCAACCTCCTGCCCACACCCCACCCCACTTAGCTCCAGTATCAGCTTTGAAAGCACTTGCTGTCGCCAGGCCAGGGTGGTGGCTCCCAACCCAGGGACCCTCGACAACCCATGCTGTAAGATCCTGGAAGGCGTCTGGCTTTCCTGCCAGGCTGTGCACTCCTGGAGGGCAGCAGCTGTGTCTGCGCGCTGTTGGCTCCTGTGTGTGGAAGGGCAACTTTCTCCGAGGCCCTCCCTGACCCTTCTGCTCTGCGCTCTTGAGCCCTCTGCCCTTGGCCCTCACAGTACTTATCACCAGGTGTCACTGTACATTTATTTGCATGTTTATTGGTTTAACACAGGGGTCGCAAACTCAAATGCCCACAGGGGCCAGGTTAGGTTAGTGGCTGAAGCAGTCTGGGGAAAGGCAAAAAGCAATGGCAGGGCGGTGGGACAGAGGAATGTGGGCCCCAAACTACAGGGGCAGCTGCTACTCAGTGCCAGCTGTTCGTCGCCATGGGGGGAAGCGGGACCAGAGCCGCCGGGTCTTCGGCTTTTTCAAGAGGACGCATAACTCCGGATTGTTATTTGAACTGTCCTGACTTTGGTAAGACTCTGCAGACCAAACAAAGCACACGTGTGGAATGCACGGGGCCCCAGGACTGCCCGTTTGCGACCCCTGGTAAACAGCTGTCACCTCACCTAGCCTGGCAGCTCTCTCAGAAAAGGGACAGTGTTTGCATTACTCACCTGCTACTCCCAGTGCCTGATCCAGGGAAAGTGCTCAGTAAATGAGCTGTGGAGCAGAGCTAGGCCTGGCCTTGGGCACCGGGGAGGGGCTCATTTCCTTGAATAGGGGCCCGGGCTCATCTCAGCAAGAACCTTGGCACATGCACCCGCAGCCCACACCTCCCTCCTCCCCAGGGTGCTAGCTGGGGCTATGTGGCCAGCTCCTCCAGGGCTCAGGGCTGTCTCTGTGACCCCAGGGAGCTGGGCTGGGCCCACACCTGTGACGGTGAGAGTGAAGGAGGCCGACTCATCGTCGATTTCACACAAGTACTCGCCGGAGTCCTCGAGCTGGACAGAAGGCAGCACCAGGCGGCGGACAGTGTCTTCTTTCTGCAGGAGCAGCGCGGGGCTCTCCACCACCTCCTCTCCATTCTTGGTCCAGCGCACCTCCGCCCAGGGCCGGCATAGCTCACAGGTCAGCACCACACGCTCCAGGCGCACTGCTGCCACATACACCTTGCCGCTGGGATACACGATCCACGAAGACACGTCTGGAGGACAGGGACAGCCACTGCCAGGCATGAGGGGTGGGCCAGGTGTGCCCTGCCACCCTCCTTGATGCAGCTGTGTCCCCTACCCCTGGAAAGGAGGCCATGTGTTGAAGAGGGACCTCCAGAGACTGCATCTCACAGCAGCTAACGGTTACTCACAGCTAGAGACACATGAATACAGCTGTCACAAAAGCACAGCAGACTTTGTGCTGCACAGGAGCCACACGGCGGGGCCCACGGGGTCAGCCTCGGCTGTAGAAACACTCCACATTCTCTGGGTTGGGACAGGGACGGTATGAAGGGTGGAACTGAGGAAAGGAGGGTTGGGTCCCCAGATGGAGCTGGGGGTCTCCTCCTCCAAGAATTTTTGGCCCCTCTAGTGCCTAAGACCACCCGCCCTAGACTCTGCCCTACCCTGCAATAAACTCACTGTCCCCAAAGATTTCCCTTGGTACAGGTTTTTAGGAGAACAGAGAAAGCAGAGCTTCCTTAGCCAAGACCAATGTGCTTATGATAACACGTTTCCTGAGTGTGACTAGACCATAGCTTGAGGAGAAAGGGAGGAGGTCTGATCTGCTAGTGGGAGGGCAGCAGGGGCGGGGAACAGGGGCCCAGGGGTGAAGGTGTGGCAGCTGCCCCAGCAGGAGCAGGGGCACCTTCCCCCGTGCCTCTGAGGCCCACCCGGCCCCCCACCTGTGATGGTGACGGTGAAGTAGGCACGCTCATCTCCAGCAACACACTGAAACTCGCCCCCGTCTGAGGGCTGGGTGGCGGGCAGCACCAGGCGGCGATGGGGCCCCTCGTTCTCCAGCACCACGAAGTCACTCTCCTCCACCTCCTGCCCGTCCTTGTACCAACACACAGGGGCGTCCTCTCGGTCCACCTCACAGGCCAGCATGACACACTCGGAGGTTATGGCATGCACGAACACATGCTCTCGCGGTTCCACGATGTGCACGGGGGGATCTGGGTGGGGAGCAGAGATGGCATCGCACAGACACCCCCGCACAAGGAGTCCAAACTAGCTGTGTGGCCAGGAGACACTGTTTCTGCACAGGAGGACACTGGGGGAGGGCTAAGGCCCTGCTGTGTAGGAACTCAGGGACAATGACAAGGAATGCTGAGGGCATGGCAGGTGAGGCATGGCAGGAGATCATGTGGCATCAGAGTGCTCTGTGGGTCCCCAAAGGATCAGAGGTGGCGGAGTGAGTACATGGAGAGGAGGCGGCACAGAGAGTTCACAGAGTGGCAGCCACCATTTGTCTAGGCTGAAGGGAGGTCACTGTCACAAGTCACATCAGGGCCATGCTTACTGCCTCTATTACAAGACCCCAGGGCAGGCAGGAGGTGAAGGATGATCCAACAAGTAGCAACAGTGAGACAGCCACTCTCCAGGTAGTGGGTGCCCTGTCACTGGGTACATTCGGGCAGGGCCCCAGTGTGGCCCCTGGCAATAGCGTGGAAAACAGGACTTCCACTCAGTGAGATGAGTGGGATCTGTGCTTCCCAAGCTGCTCTCTCAGAGAGTCTGCACTTGTTAAGAGAGGATCTTCAGGCTCCACCCTGGATTCTGTGGCTCTGGACAGTCCAGGGATTTATAACCAGCTTCCAGGAGCTTCCTAAAGCAGCCAGCCTATGGGCTGCCTTGTGAGAACCACGGGGCGACTGCACTCAATACTCTGTTTGACTCTGAGGCAGCAGGAATAGAATAATCCTGCGTGTGTCTCCAAGCTATGGTGTGACAGAGGTCACAAAACCTCTTACAGCCTCTGTTTCTTTGCCTGTGAACTGGAGATATATTGCCCCTCATCTAGTTGTGAGGATTAAATGAAAGAGTGTATACTGAAAATACTTAGCATAATGCTTGGCTCAGAGTAAGCGCCCAAAAAGTGTTCGCTCCCATCTCTCCTCCCCTTAATTGCATTTTGTTCCGCCACCCAACCCAGCAGAGGCTATGTGGACAGCGAGGCAGTGTTAGTGTATCAGGGGTTTAGGAGGCAAAGGCACGCTGTGCATGGTGCACGCCTATAATCCCAGCTGCTCAGGAGGCTAGGAAGGAGGATCGTTTGAGCATAGGAGTTCAAGGCCAGCCTGGGCAACAGTGAGACCCTCATCTTAAAAAAAGCAAGCAAGCAAGCAAGCAAGCAAGCCAGGCATGGTGGCTCACACCTATAATCCCAGCATTTTGGGAGGCTGAGGCGAGCAGATCACTTGAGGTCAGGGGTTCAAGACCAGCCTAACCAACATAGTGAAACCCTGTGTCTACTGAATAATAAAAAAAATTAGCTGGGTCTGATGGCACGCACCTGTAGTCCCAGCTACTTGGAAGGCTGAGGGGAGAATCGCTTTAACCCAGTAGGCAGAGGTTGCAATGAGCTGAGATCGTACCACTGCCCTCCAGCCAGGGCAACAGAGGGAGACCCTATCTCAAAAAAAAAAAAAAAAAAAGCAGCAAGTGCAGAGTTATCTGAAACATGTCCCCTGGGCCACTGGGCTTTCCCTGTAAAGGACTCCCCCAAGTAGGCAGCAGACCAGAGGGCATGGCTTATGCGGCCCCACAGTTGGCTGTAGGAGCCCAGGCTGGCGTGGTTCCTGACCTTGGACAGTGACACCGAAGAAGGCGGAGACCCCTTCTGTCCTGCACTCAAACTCGCCACTGTCCTGGACTTTGGCCTCAGGCAGGATCAGACGGTGTTTGCGCCCATCCATCTTCACCACCAGCAACTCGCTCTCCTCCACCTTCTGCCCATCCTTGTACCAGGTCGCCGGGAAGTCTACTCTTGAGAGCTCACAGGTCAGCACCACCCGGTCTGAGGTTGTGAAGGTCAATGATACCTTGTCCTGGGGGCTCAGGATATGCACCGGGCTCTCTGTGTGGGGAGAAGCACAGATCAGCACCCCTCCCTCCGGTGCATGGGCTCAGTGTTGGATGCATCAGAGGGAATCACTGCTGTTGTTGGAGTTTTTAAAAATAGGCTTAGGCTTACACACCAACCTTTAAGAGCAGGGCTTTGGCTGTGGGTAAGAATTCCTAGGGAGTCTGCTAAAAATGCAGAATTCTTGGACTCCCAAGCATGCAGGGGCCAGGAAATCTGCATTATAAACCAGCCCTCCACGTGGTTCTGATGTCAGTGAGCCGGGTGCCCATTTTGGAAATGCTGCTCTGGTTGCTGGTCAGGTCTCGCCTGGCCCTCCGCCTGCGACGCTGACAGCGAATCACCCCAAGACCCGGCACATGGGTGCCAACAGATTCCTTGACTGGTCTTATAAACTCCAGCAATGGTGACACGGCACATGCTAGCGTGATCCTTGAACTTTCAGCACCCCACCTCCAGCTGTCCTCCTCAGGGATGCCTTGTTCCCCTCCTTCCCCCTTTCAACAGGTGGCACAGTGTGATCAGGAGCCAGACTGCCTGGGTTCATAATTCAGCACCTGTGCTCATTAGCTCCATACTTCGAGCAAGTCGCTTAACCTCTCTGTGCTTGTTTCCCCAGCTATAAAACGGGAATGTCAAAAGAACCTATCTTAAGTTTGAGACAAGCCTGGCCAGCATGGTGAAACCCTGTCTCTACTAAAATACAAAAATAAGCCAGGCATGGTGGTGCACGTCTGTAGTCCCAGCTACTCAGGAGGCTGAGGCAGGAGAATCACTTGAACCCACAAGGTGGAAGGTGCAGTGAGCTGAGATCGCGCCATTGCACTCCAGCCTGGGCGACGGAGAGAGACTCCATCTCAAAACGAACAAACAAACATGAAACAAAACAAAACGAAAAACCCTATCTTACAGGACCATTGAGAAGATTGTGTTAATGTATGTAAGGTGATTAGGACTGTGCCTGGCAGGTAGAAAGTTGCAGTGACAGTGTCAGCAATTAGACAACTTGGCAGGAGGCAGTCAGGGACTAGCAGCCAGGGTCTGTGTCTTTCAAATGAGATGACAAATGTGACAGAATTCTGTAAACCACAAAGCACTCCAGAGAATTGGGATATGATGCTGACATATATCAAGATAACAATGCCCTGGATGTTGCATGTAAGTTGAAATTGGCCTTCCGGACCTCTGAGCCCTCAACCTGAGCCCATCACGGATGCTCCTTGCTCTCCTGGCCCCGATACAAGAAATGGGACCAACATCTGCCTCGTTTTGCCAACAGGACTTCTGTGTCTTGACTCTCTCTGCCCACTCAGGTCCCCACCGGCACCAACCTTGGATTGTGAGGGCAGCTGAGTCCTGCACGCCAGGGCAGCTGAAGCCAACCAGGGCACCACTGTCCTGGTGCTTGACGGCATGCAGGATGAGTCTGTGCTGCAGGCCCTTCTGCTCCATACGGTACCGCAGGGCCCCAGGTTCCACCTGGCCCTCTGGCTCATTACTCTTGAGCTCTTCCCCATTAAGGAACCAGGTACCCTGGATGATGGTGGAGAGATCGAGGGAGAAGACGGCATCTTCCCCGTTGTATACCTGCACATCCTCCAGACCTGCCACCAGGCGAGCTGTGGGCACTGCGACAGGGACAGAGTGCAGCTGTCAGAACTAGAAGGGGTGGCAGAGGGCAGAGGCTGGCAGATGGCAGGCCTGTGAGAGGACCAGCACTGAGGGCTGGGGAAGGGAGGAGAAGTGATGGGTGGGTCTGGCAGGACCAACTCACCAAGGTGAGCAGAACCATGGAACACCACGTGGGGACTACGGCCATGTCCGCTGACTGTGCAGATGCGGAAGCGGTAGTCACCCTCGGAGGGCACACAGTCGCCCGGCACCTCCACGGCCCCGGCTTTCTCGATGCTGAAGCACTGAATCCAGTCTTCAGAGCCCACCTCCTGCCGCTCCAGCCGGTAGATGAATGGGGTCTCGGGAGCTGGATCGGGAGGCTTCCAGGTCAGCAGGACCGTGTTCTTGTGGCCCTTGAACATCTCTGCTGATACAGGGGGTCCTGGAGGACTGTGCTTGACACCTGAGACCAAGGCAGGGATGTGTTCCGGCCTTGCTCGGGCCTCCACAGCCCTTCCACCTTAAATCTACTTCACCAACCCAGCTGTGGCATCTGGCCAACCTTTTGCCCTGCCCTGCCTGTCCAGAGGCCTTCCTGCCCTCACATTTGACTCTGAGCAGCGTAGTGGTACGGGAGTTGCCCAGGCTAAAGGTAACCTCGCCAGCATCTTCTCGGGTGACCCCTGGAAGGACCAGGGCATGCATGTGGCCCGAGCTGCTCTGGCAGATGACTGGCAGCTCCTCCCCATCACGGCTCCAGCGTCCCTCAACTCCAGCCTCTAGAGTTTCCACCAGCAGCACCGCGTTCTCTCCTTCCAGGACATCGAGCTTCCGGGGCAGGCGCTTCAGGATGGGCCCTGAGATGCCGACGGGAATCCATCAGCCTGGAATCTGAGCACCTGCCTGCCTCCGCCTCAGCCTCTTCCCCATGAACCAGCTGACCTTTGACTGTGACGTTGGCCACGGTGCGCACCCGGCCCCGCATCTCGCACAGGTAGACACCATCATCGTCTGCCTTCAGCCTGTGGATGATGAGACGCCGGACAGTGCCCTCTTCGATCTGCTCATACTTGCGGCAGGGCAGCAGCCGCTGGTCCTCACGGAACCAGGCCGTGGGGATGCGGGAGTTGGGTACTTTACACTCCAGCACGGCAATCCCGTGCTCACGGCCCTCCACATCCTGCAGGGGCCGTGTGAACCGGAGGCGGGGCTCTGTGGAGAGGGGAGAGACAAGAGAGGGCTCTGGAGAAGGGCCAGACTAGGTGTAGGACGCCTCAAATCGCATTAGCTCATGCCATGTGCTCTTTATGCAGAGCCAGCGGGCACTGTGGAATCACAGAAAACTACCAGAAGGGAAGTGGTGGTTCCTAAGATGACCTAAGTTCTCATCCAGCCCTGACACTAGCCACATCACCTTGAGCAAGTCCATTTCAACGCTTCTGGGCCTCAGTCTCCTTACTTGTAAAATGGGGAAAGGGACAAAAGGGGTTGGATCAGATTGATGATTTCCAAACTGTTCTCTGGGATCCTCTAGGCCCTAGACTGGTGATTTTCAAATCGTTCCCTAGGCCCCCCCGCCCCAGGCATTTCACATATTCCACAAGGGTCTGAGTAGAATTTAAAATATTTTAACGCTTTTCTTTTTTTCTTCTTTTCTTTTCTTTTTTTTTTTTTTTGAGATGGAGTCTCGCTCTCTTGCCCTGGCTGGAGTGTAGTGGTGCAATCTTGGCTCACTGCAACCTCTACCTCCCTGGTTCAAGCAATTCTGGTGCCTCAGCCTCTCAAGTAGCTGGGATTACAGGCACGTGCCACCACGCCCAGCTAATTATTTTGTATTTTTAGTAGAAAAAGGGTTTCGCCATGTTGGCCAGGTTGTTCTCGAACTCCTGACCTCAGGTGATCCTCCTGCCTCAGCCTCCCAAAGTGGTGAGATTACAGGAGTGAGCCACCTCGCCTGGCTATTTTAACCCCTTTCAAAAGTGTATTTCAAAAAAAAAAAGAAAGAAAGAAAGAAAAGAAAACAGGATGTTAGAAACTAGAGAATTAACTCGGGCTGCTGGAGAAGCAAGTTTCAGTGTGTGTGTATCCAACTCTGGGAAGCTCCTCCAGCCTTCCCTCGGGGCTTTTCTTTCCTGATGGAGGTCCAGATCAGCACCAGCCTGACAAATCTGTGTGCATTGAACTGTACCAGCGAGGCCACCACCGCAGCCCAGGGGCCACATCCTTGACTGCGTGCCAGGCAGGACTCAGGAGAATTTACCAACTTTTTTTTCCTCCAAGAGAAAAATCTGGACAATAACTAGTGAAGGTATAATCCTTTGCATTGTGATGAAATCCTATTATGGGGAGCGTTACCTAATGGTGAGTTTGGGGTGTGCTTTTTTTTTTTCCCTTTGAATTTTCTGTTTATGAGAATGTAAGCGTTTATTGGATATTGTTGGTGATTCAACATTGAAATATAAACCTTCTCTCCTTCACCTTCCTCTTCTTGCAAACGTGGGGAGTAGTTTAATCAAAGAACAGTAAAAACACACAGGACATTTGTCCTCCCTTGTCTAGCTTTCTACTGAATCACTTGTTTCTCAAGGTGACAGACGCACCCAGGCTGTTCCCACAGGGTTCAGAGCCTGGACTCATGAATGCAGTCTTCACTTCAAATGCCTGTATTCAATAAAATAGCCTCCTTATTCTCACTGATGCTTTAGAAGTACCTGTTATACAAGCAGACTTAGCAATTTAGGCCCACAAAATACTCCTTTATCTGTCTCATATATTGGGACTCTGGTTGTGAATTCAGTTGGGGAAGGAGAAGTAAAATAACAAAGACGTTGAAAACCACTAGGGGAGAAGAGTTCTACCGCCCTCCAGGTTTGTACATCAATCACTCCTTAGTGGTGTTCCACCATCTGCCTCGGAATCTTTTGGGGAGTTTGCTAAGAAGTTCCTGAGTACCCGGGAGACCTAGTAAATCCGAATCCCTGGAGAGCGGGAGGCGGGCGGGTTTGATATTTTAATATTGCCGCGGACCTCCTCTCTTCCAGTCTTCGGGGCAGTGCTGCGCACCGAGGAGGGCTGGTGTTCGGAGGGCCTCGGAGGACACGAGAGGCCCCTCCCCAGGCCCCGGGCGCCGCCGTACCTTTCACGTGCAGCTGCACCGCGCTGAGCGTCTGGCCTGCCGAGTTGCGCGCGGCGCAGACGTAGAGCCCACGGTCCTTGGCCTGGCAGTAGAGCACCTTGAGCACGAAGCCGCCGTCGCGGTCGCGGTACATGAGGCGGCGGCGGTCCGGGAGCAGCGGGCGGCCCTCCCAGTGCCATTCGATCTCGGGCTCGGGCTTGCCCATCACGTAGCAGCGGAACTTGGCGTGCTTGCCCTCATTTACCCAGAAAGTCTTAGGAGCGCACTTGAGCGGCTCCACCACGGGCGCGGGGGCCTCGTCGGGGTCCGAGGGCGGGCTCTCAGGGGGCTGGTGCACCTGGAGCAGCGCCCCCGCCTGCGCGTGGCCGTGCGCGTTGCGGGCGTGGCACACGTAGACGCCGGAGTCCGGCAGCCGAGCTGCCAGGATGCGCAGCGCCAGGCTCGCGCCGGGGCCCTCCTCGGCGCGGCCGGGCTCGAGCGCGAAGTGGCTGCTGTCCCACACTTCGTCCAGGGCCATCCCGTCCTTCTCCCAGTACAGCGTGGGCTCAGGGAGGCCCCCCGCCCGGCACGTCAGCACCACCTCCACCCCCCTTAGCACCCACTGGGATCGGGGCCCCGTGAGGAAGACCGGGGCGCCCTCCCCGGACCCCGGCGGTGGCAGCGGGCGCTCGGCGGGCTGCGGCTCGGGCTCGGAGGCCGGTGGCTCCAGCACGGTGACAGCGGCCGCCGCGTAGGCCTCGCCCGCCGCGTTGCGGGCGCGGCACACGTAGACCCCGGCGTCGGTAGGCAGTGCGGTGCTCAGCAGCAGGCCGTGCTCCGCGCCGTCCGCCAGGAAACTCAGGCGTTCCGAGGCCGCCAGCTGCTGCCCGCCCTTCTCCCACACCACTACCGGTGGCGGCTCCCCCAGGACCACGCACTTGAGTTCCGCCTCGGCGCCACTTACCACCCGCACCGGCCGCGGGAAGCGCAGGAAGCACGGGGGGCTCCCCTGGTCCCCTGAGCTCGCCTTCATCGCAGCTGTCTCAGACCGCCTGCAGCGGCCAACGGGGAGGGTGGGCCGAGGGCGAGCAGAGGCCAGGGGCGGCGGGGCCGGGGCGCGGCTGCGGACCAGGCGCGGGTACCCGCGAAGCTCTCCCGGGCCTCCTGCTCCCGGCTCGCCTCCTTACCCTCGGCCCCAAGCTGCAGCTCTGCGGCGGCGGCGGCGATTCCCGGGCCGAAGCCTGGCGCTCAGGGGGCAGTCCTTCCTGTTTGCCTCTCCAGCGAGGGGCCCCGCAGCCTCTCCTGCCCGCTGCCTGGCTTCCTGCTCTTGGGAGCCTCTCTTCCCAGCCCCCTCCCACAGCTTGGGCCTCTTCCCCCTCCTCCCTCCCACCTCCAGCCGCCAGGTCCCTAGCCTCCCGCCAGGCTTGGGCCTGAGTGGCAGAGGCGCCTGCAGCTGCCAATCCCAAAAATATTCTCTGATGACACAGCTGGAGGACAAGAGCCCAGACTGGCTCCACTGGGCTAAGTATAGAGCAGGCAGGACCACCTGCCCCCGGCCCTAGCCCCGGTTCTAGCCCCGGCTCCAGCCCTTCCCCCAAGGGCTGGCCGGCCCAGCAGCTGCTTATTGAAAGGGGCCCCAGAAGGTCTGAGGGGTGGTGCACTGTGTCTCCCTGACAAATGACACTTTCCGGGGCTGGCCGGCTGCAGCTCCCAGGCTCCTGTCCCACCTGATGTAAACCTCTGGATGTGTGTGTGTGTGTGAGAGAGTGCGTGTGTGCGTGTGTGTGTGTGTGTGTAGGAGAAGGGGTTGTAATGTTTGCTTGTATGAGTCAGGTCGCTTGGGGCGAAATCCTCCCCAGTCCCTCCCCAACATCCCTGGCGGGAGTGGGAGATAAGGCTCATGGCCACAGACATCTGCGTCAGAGATAGGAGGTTTCAATGCCACGGGCAGGGGCAACTCGGACTGTGGGGCGTGGAAAGGACTGGAGAAGACTGGGTGAGAAGGGTAGAAGAGGGTGGGTGTGGGATGGGGAGAGTGGAGCTGCCCTGGGCAGACCCTGGCAGAAAGGGCACGGGGGAGGGTGTGGGTTCCCCGCTAGCAGGGCCAGGTGAGCTATGGTGCTGCCCCTACTGCTCTTCTTGCTGCTGGCCCCACAGGGTGGTCACAGCTGCCAAGGGCCGGAGCTGGCCCGGGAGCTTGTTCTGGCCAAGGTGAGGGCCCTGTTCCTGGATGCCTTGGGGTCCCCCGTGGTGACCAGGGAAGGTGGGGACCCTGGAGTCAGGCGGCTGCTCCGAAGACATGCCCTGGGGGGCTTCACACGCAGGGGCTCTGAGCCCACGGAGGAGGAGGATGTCTCCCAGGCCATCCTTTTCCCAGCCACAGGTAACGAGGTGGGGGAACTGGCAGGGTGACTTTGAGAAGCAGCAAGGCACAGCATGGGTTTGCGGGCCAGGTGGACCTGGGTTTGAATCCCAGCCCTACCACTCAGTGGCTTTGCAACAATAGGCCAGTTATTAAACCTCCTTATGCCTCTTGTCTCCCAATCTGTAAAATGCGTGATAACGCCAACCTCTCAGGATTAAGTGAGAGGCTGTACCTAGAGTGCATGGCAGGTGGGAGGCATTTGGGAGGTATGCGCTGGGAGACCAGGGGTCTCTAGAGATGGAGATGTCTGGGCTTGGGCCCCTTCCTGCCACCTTTCCTCCTATCTCTGCCTCTGCTCGCTGCTCCAGACCCTGTTTCTTTACTCCCAGGTAGCTGAGACTGAGAAGCTATCAGAGATACAGGCAAAAGATTAGTTGGGAAACTTTTCTGGAAAACTAGTCTATCTTCTCTTGAGTTCCTGTCTCGACATATGTGCGTCCCCTTGTTTCACTGACTGGATGGATAAGCCCTCCTCCGGGTGGGCTTTCTTGTCATCTGGTCCACCTTTCTCTTAAGAGAGGACCCCTGCCTCCCTCACTTTGGTCCGTTAGCAGCACAGTGGGGAGAAGGATGGCTTTGGGATCAGGCAAAATTCCAGTCTGGCCACTTAGTCGTTGAACGTCATTTCACCTCTCTAAGCCTCAATTTCCGTACCTGCAAAATGGACCAATTGTGACTAGATAATGAAAGAAGCCATGTAACAGTATAGTTCCACTTGCCAGTCCATCAGCGGGTGCTGCTCCAGGATGATTAGTATAGTCTATGAGTGTGTCAGTGTGAGGATGCCAACTACACATTCTTGAAAGGACTCCCCTCTGTTCTGAGTTACAGCCCTCCTCCTCTTCCCCCTCCTCCTTGTTCTCCATTTTCTTCCTTCCCACTCGCCTTTCCCTCCTCCTTCTTCTTCTTTTTTTTTTTTTTTTGGTGTAAACTTGTCTTTTAAAAATGGAATTATTTTAAAGAATTTATTATATAATATTCCTGACATGCCAAAGATATAAAGAGTAATATGGGCCGGGCGCGGTGGCTCACACCTGTAATCCCAGCACTTTGGGAGGCCAAGGCAGGAGGATCACAAGGTCAGGAGATCGAGACTATCCTGGCTAACATGGTGAAACCCCGTCTCTACTAAAAATACAGAAAATGAGCCAGGCATGGTGGCACCAGCTACTCGCGAGGCTGAGGCAGGAGAATTGCTTGAACCCGGGAGGCAGAGCGGGAGGCGGAGGTTGCAGTGAGCCGAGATGGTGCCACTGCACTCCAGCCTGGGCCACAGAGCTAGACTCCATCTCAAAAAAAATAAAAAAATAAAAAAAGTAATACGGCTGGGTGTGATAGCTCACACCTATAATCCCAGCACTTTGGAAGGCGAAGGCAGGCAGATTGCTTGAGCTCAGGAGTTTGAGATCAGCCTGGGCAACATAGTGAGATCCTGTCTCTACAAAAAACACAAAAGTTAGCTGGGTGTGGTGGCACACGCCTGTGGTCTCTTAGGAGGCTGAGGTGGGAGGATTGCTTGAGCCCAGGAGGTAGAGGCTGCAGTGAGCCGTGATCATGCCACTGCACTCCAGCCTGGGTGACAGAGTAAGACTCTCTCTCAAAAAAAAAGAAAAAAAAAAAACAGTAACATAACAACCATCCATGTAGACACCACTCAGGATACTGTTTAACACCGTCTGGTGAGTAAGCATTGAAGTCTAATACCAATTCTTAGTGCTGGTGAAGTGGAGAGAGACAGGACCTCTTACACACTGCTGATGGGCATGTTAATTGGTAAAACCACTTCAGAGAGAAGTTGGCAATGTCTTCTGTTTTTTAAAGTCCTTTCATGATGAAATTTAAAAATGGGGAGCCTACAGAAGCTCTCCCCAAACTCAGGAGAGTCCCCACATCCTGGAGGGCATGGAGCAGAGTGCAGCCTATCATTGGCTCATGACTGGCGGCCACATCCCTTCTGCTGAAGAGGAGGGGTACCAGGCCCTGCCAGTCAGGGCTGCCCTCTCCCTTTTCTTCTGTCTCCTGCAGGTGCCAGCTGTGAGGACAAGCCAACTGCCGGAGGGCTGGCCCAGGAGGCTGAGGAGGGCCTCTTTACATACATGTTCCGGCCATCCCAGCACACACGCAGCCGCCAAGTGACTTCAGCCCACCTGTGGTTCCACACTGGGCTGGACAGGCAGGGCACAGCAGCCTCCAATAGCTCTGAGCCCCTGCTAGGCCTGCTGGCACTGTCACCGGCAGGACCTGTGGCTGTGCCCATGTCTTTGGGCCATGCCCCCCCTCGCTGGGCCGTGCTGCACCTGGCCACCTCCGCTCTCTCACTGCTGACCCACCCCGTCCTGGTGCTGCTGCTGCGCTGTCCCCTCTGTACCTGCTCAGCCCAGCCTGAGGCCACGCCCTTCCTGGTGGCCCACACTCGGACCAGACCACCCAGTGGAGGGGAGAGAGCCCGACGCTCAACTCCCCCGATGTCCTGGCCTTGGTCTCCCTCTGCTCTGCGCCTGCTGCAGAGGCCTCCGGAGGAACCAGCTGCCCACGCCAACTGCCACAGAGTAGCACTGAACATCTCCTTCCAGGAGCTGGGCTGGGAACGGTGGATCGTGTACCCTCCCAGTTTTATCTTCCACTACTGCCATGGTGGTTGTGGGCTGCACATCCCACCAAACCTGCCCCTTCCAGTCCCTGGGGCTCCCCCTACCCCAGCCCAGCCCCCTTCCTTGCTGCCAGGGGCCCAGCCCTGCTGTGCTGCTCTCCCAGGGACCATGAGGCCCCTACATGTCCGCACCACCTCGGATGGAGGATACTCTTTCAAGTATGAAACAGTGCCCAACCTTCTCACGCAACACTGTGCTTGTATCTAAGGGGTCTAAGGGGGGTGGGTCTTCTTTCTTAATCCCATGGCTGGTGGCTAAGCCCCCACCATCATCAGCTGGGAGGAAAGGCAGAGTTGGGAAATAGATGGCTTCCACTCCTCCCTCCTTTCACTTCTCTGCCTATGGGTTACCCTCCCCATCCCACTTCTGTCTCAATAAAGAACACAGTGCATACAACTTGGCATACGTTCTCCAGCTTCTCCGACATGGAGTTGGGCCCCCAGGAGCATGGGACTGTGAGATCCCAGGTCACTCAGCCACACTTGACCCTGGAGACATGAAGTTCAAGAGCTATAACTGGATGTGTATCGGTCGGGAATCTACGATGCTTGGGGATGGCACAATAGTGCTCCAAGCTCCTTGGAGAGCCACCCTGGAGACAGAGCTGGACTCGTGCAAGCTGAACCAGACATGTCAATCAGGGTGCCTTCCCTGCACACCTAAGGGAGACTGCTGCACTCACGTGCCCACATCCAAGGCAGCCATAAGTCCCATAAGTCCCCTCCCCTGCCATTCTTTGCCCCAGCTGATGGGCACTTAGCCCAAGGTCAGGTGATTTGTAGCCTGGTCAGAGATTGTGACCTTTGGAGCCACACTGAGACAATTGTCCAGAGTTGGCCAGATCTTGGAGTCACTTGGGAAGCTCGGGTGGGATGTAAGGGAGAGATATATGTGTTGGCAGCATCAGAAAGAAATTAACAAGGGCAAAGAGGTGGTGTTGTGTTAAGGTCAGATCACCTGACCAAAAGACCTGAGGATTTCGGTTTGCCAAGGGCCCTTCTTTGAATCCGCCACTGACTCTTGCTGCAGACTTCGTGAGGCCTCCTGCACTAGGATTCCAGTTCATGAACTCTTTGGCTCCCTTGATGTCCTCTGTACATCTTTATATAATCCCTTAACTCAGCCCTTAGCATCAGAAGAGTGGAAAGACTGAGACTATTGCCAGAAAATAGAAAAGCTTTTTTTGTGAATTTGCGCATGCAGGGCACGGTGCAAAACAGTACTTTTCTTTTTTCATTGCGTTTCCTATCAGTCCGTTCTGTCTCCGGATTTGGGCATTGGGAAACCTCTCTCCTCTGGCCTTCCTCCCTGCTTTTTTCACTGTCCTCGTTATCCCCTGGGTCTTGTTATCCTTGTGCTCCACCCCAGGGTCCCTGCTCTGTCACTGGTTCCATCCAGTCTCCAACGTGTGTGTGTGTGTGCGCGCGCGTGCTTAGGGGGAGGGCTGGGATGTTCGGGTCCATCAGACTGGAACTTGAGAACACTTTCTGATATTGACTGCACAACTACAGTGTGTATTTATCCAACCAGAGTCTTTTACTGGTCAAAGACTCCCTTCTACCAGGCTGGCTTGATGGGGTGGAAGGGTAAGCGCCTGCTCCAGTGAGCGGTATGGTGGGAAAGAATCCCACCCCGTCACAGTTACACCAACACCCCTCCCCCACTGGAGCTAACCTGAATAAGCCACTGTTCCCTGTAGCACAGAAGCCTTCAGAGCCATGTACATGCTCCTGTACACGCCCCAGTCTCTGTTGACACTGAGTCCCCCAGGAGGCTGTTCTGGAGGGGGAAACCTGCCTGTTCGAAGTCCCCAGTCTCTCCCAGGACCTTCATGTTGACCCAGCATTGGAAGCTCTGTGCTCAGGGCTCTGTGCATCCCTATTCAGGCAGTGGGCTGGGGAGACAGCGGCTTGGGCTCTGCCAGTGGTGGGAAGGGGAGGTTTTTTCCAAGCCTGTCTATGTTCTACGTGCTGCCTGCCTGGCTTCTCTGGCTAGATCCTCCCTGTGCAAACAGTAAGGTCTTTCACTGGGATCTTCAATTTTCCTGCTAGGTTTCAGCTCTTCATTCTTCCTGCTGGGGCCCCCTAGAACCCTGTGTTATTCAGATGCTCCCTGTCCTGGGGATGAGGATGGGTGCTGAGGGCTGGGGGCAGATTACTGAGGGGCACAGGATTCTCCACGAGGCCAGTTAGCAGACTGGTATTGCAAGTGAAAAGCGTGCACATGTCTGAGACAAAATGAGAAAAGTGAGTATGAGTGAGTCTTTCACAAAGCCAAATATATCCATTTTATAAGGGCTATCTTTCATTGCTACCTATTACCTTTTCTGCTTGTGGGTGTGTGACAGTGTTGGCTCTTCCACGATGTTATGAAGAGGGTAGAAGGCAGTGGTTTTGTTTGTTTGCGTTTTTACCCAACAAAATTTAAACTTGGCAATTCTAGTTTGGAATTTAAGATTTTTCTTTGGAATTCTGTTGCTCTGTGAAATCTGTGAGATCCCAACGTCTGACAGGCAGTGCTTGGAGCCACCCCTTCTAAGGTCTCTAAGACCTAGATTCTGCCAATGTAGTGAATTAGGAAGGATGTTCACAGTTCCCTAAGAGGGGCTCAACAGTGGCTACAGACATCGTTTTGTCTTCTATCCTCATCATGACACCAACCCAAGAGCAGTGAATTTCAAAAATGCTCCCTGTTCCCAATGCTAATCATTAGGGACGTACTGTGAATACCCTTTGTTTGGAGTCAGTTTAAACAGAAAATCCAGCTCAGACTGGATTAGATAAAAAAGTGGGTTTAAACCAGGCACGCTGGCTCACGCCTGTAATCCCAGCACTTTGGGAGGCTGAGGTGGGTGGATTACCTGAGGTCAGGGGTTCGAGACCAGCCTGGTCAACATGGTGAAACTCCATCTCTACAGAAAATGTGAAAATTAGCCAGGCATGGTGGCACTTGCCTATAATCCCAGCACTTGGGAGGATGAGGTAGGAGAATCACTGGAACTCAGGAGGCAGAGTTTGCAGTGAGCTGAGGTCGTGCCATTGCACTCCAGCCTGGGTAACAGAGTGAGACTTCATCTCAAAAAAAAAAAAAAAAAAAAAGTTTTAAAAACTCACCAGCACTGGCTCATTGGCTCATGATAAATCCACAGGCACAGCTGGGTAAGGTATGGCTCAATTCTGGGCTCAGAAGATGCTACTACGATCCATCTATAGACTACTTTCCCTGGATCAGCTCCATCCCAGGTCCATGGCAACTCCAGGCAGCACAGGCTCCCATCATTATGCAACTTGGTCCAGGAGGAGGGAGTTCACTTACAAAAGTCCTGGGACAAAGCCAGGCACAGTGGCTCATGCTTGTAATCCCAGCACTTTGGGGGGCCAAGGCAGAAGAATTGTATGAGGCCAGGAATTTAAGACCAGCCTGGGCAACAAAGCAAGACCCTGTCTGTATTTAAAACAATGCAAAACAAAACAAAAGTCCCAGGACAGGTCTTGATGGCCTGATTAGACTTATTAACGTCATGTGCTACTCCAGGAAAGTTGGCCTGCGTTAATGCCTTAGCCTAGGTCACTTGTCCTACCTATAGAGCCTCCAGCCTAAAGCACAAGGGCTAAAAGTGAAAAAAGGTGATGTCCCCAAAGCAGGAGACAGTTACCACAGAAAGGTGGGGTAGAAGCTGAGGGGCAAGTACTATTTGTTGTTCCTCCTAATTATCTTTCAAATCAACCCCTTTGTCTCTCCTATTTTGCAATTCTTGATTGGGCAATTTAGCAGCCTCCTAAACCAGTCACTCCCTGCCCTCCATCCACCCTCGACATGGCTGACACAGGATTTTTCTGATGTGATCATGTTACTTAGGGTGGCTTAAAAAATTGTCTACACAAAGTTCAACCTCCTTCATGTGGTCGGAAAGCCCTTGACAACCAATCCTAACCCTTTCCTTTCAGCCGGATCTACCCAGTCCTCCTTTCCTCTCCCCACCCAACCACAACACCCAAACTCTGGTAACACAAATTCCACATACATAATGTTCTTCTCAAGTGCTCATGTCTTTAGCAACACCTCCTTTTGTGTTGTTTTGTTTTGTTTCAAGACAGGGTCTGACTCTGTTACCCAGGCTGGAATGCAATGGCATGATCTTGGCTCACTGCAGCCCTGACCTCCTGGGACTCAAGCAATCTTCACACCTCGACTCTCGAAGCGCTGGGATTACAGGCGTGAGCAGCTGTGCCCTTACCTCAGTGCTTCCTTTAAGATCCAATTCTGATATCATCTTTTCTGTGACCCTCCCCTTCACTCCCAGGTGGCAAAGCTCTTCACCCATTCTTCACTACTTCCTGGTCACTTTGTTTTTTAATTTTTTTTTTTTTTTTTTTTTTGAGACAAGAGTCTTGCTCTGTCACCCAGGCTGGAGTGCAGTGGCACAATCCCGGCTCACTGCAACCTCCGCCTCCCAGGTTCAAGCGATTTTCCTGCCTCAGCCTCTTGAGTAGCTGGGATTACAGGTGTGCACCATCACACCTGGCTAATTTTTATATTTTTAGTAGAGACGAGGTTTCACCATGTTGGTCCAGCTGTTCTCGAACTCCTGACCTTGTGATCCGCCCACCTCGGCCTCCCAAAGTGCTGGGATTACAGACGTGAACCACTGCACCTGGCCTGTTTTTACATTTTTATTTAAAAAATTACTTGTTCTTGATTTCATAAGCCACAAAGAGATACGTTATCACAGTAGATATTCAAATATTAAAGATAAAACTGAAGTTCCCCTTGATCGTTATTCCCAATTCCAGTCCCCTCCACAGAGGCAGGTATCCTTCTAGACACATTTCCATGAGTTGATACACATGTGCGTATCTGGTGTGTATCTTTTTTCCCCCCACAAATGGTGTCATGCCATGCCCGGCAATTATTTATATACGGAACACTTACATAGCACTAATTATGTGCCTTATGCATGTTAGAACTAAAAGCTCATGCAATCCTTGTAACAACCATTTGAGGTAGGCACTCATATTATACCTATTGCACAGTAGAGGAAACTGAGGCACAGAGAGATAAAATAACTTAGCCGGGTGCAGTGGCTCACTCCTATAATCCCAGCACTTCGGGAGGCGGTGGGCAGATCATTAGGTCAGGAGATTGAGCCCATCCTGGCCAACATGGTGAAACCTTGTCTCTACTAAAAATACAAAAATTAGCTGGGCATGGTGGCACGTGCCTGTAATCCCAGCTACTCAGGAGGCTGAGGCAGGAGAATCGCTTGAACCAGGGGGTCAGAGGTTGCAGTGAGCCGAGATCACGCAATTGCACTCCAGCCTGGGCAACAGGGCGAGACTCCATCTCAAAACAAACAAACAAACAAAAAACAAACAAACAAAAACCCAAACCTATCCAGAGTCACATCCCTAGTAAGTGATGGAGCCAGGATTTGGACTCCAGAAGTCTGGTATAAGAATCCATGTATCCACCACTATAATCATATTACCTCTCCTCCGCTCCTCAAGCATACTTCCTGAGGAGACAAAATTATTCCTGTTGGCCAGGTGCAGTGGCTCACACCTATAATCCCAGCATTTGGGGGAGGCTAAGGAGAGAGGTTTGCTTGAGCCCAGGAGCTCAAAACCAGTCTGGGCAACGTGGCAAGATCCTGTTTCTACAAAAAAAATTTAAAAAATTAGCCAGGCATGGTGGTGCATGCCTGTAGTCCCAGCTACTTGGGAGGCTGAGGTGGGATGATTGCTTAAGCCAAGGAGGTCAAGACTACAGTAAGCCTGATGGCACCACTGCACTCCAGCTTGATTACATTGTTGAGGTGGCAGCCATCCCGTATCATGGGTTCTAGTCTGGTGGTGACTATTATTGCACCTTTCAAAACATAGAGGTGTGGCTGGGCGCAGTGGCTCACGCCTGTAATCCCAACACTTTGGGAGGCCAAGGCAGGTGGATCATGAGGTCGGGAGATCGAGACCATCCTGGCTAACACGGTGAAAGTGTTATTCTACTAAAAATACAAAAAATTAGCCAGGCATGGTGGCACGCACCTGTAGTCTCAGCTACTTGGGAGGCTGAGGCAGGAGAATGGCTTGGACCCAGGAGGTGGCGACTGCAGTGAGCTGAGATCGTGCCATTGCACTCCAGCCTGGCCGACAGAGTGAGACTCTGTCTCAAAAACAAACAAACAAACAAACAAAAAACACAGAGGCACTTTGCCCAATACCTGCACTTGAACAGCTGTCATTTAGCCAAGTTCATCATGTATAGTGTAACCTAAAGTTGGGATGGAGTTTAGCTGTTTCCTAATTAGGTTTAAAAGATGCCTTCTTGTCTCTCCACAGGAGGGGAACGCGCTATGGCCTGTGTAGCTATGATACATGGGAAAAGAGGGACTATGTTTATAATATTCAGTTTCTCAATCATAATAAAATCTCCATAAATTTTGGTTGGCCGGTTGAATATGCCAGGGCAATCTGGAAACGGAGGGAAGTGGCAATTCTCTATGTACCCAACAGTTGGTCTGATTATGTAGAGGCTAAAGCCTGTGCCCACTCAATAAATAAGTTACTCTGCGTGATTCCAACTTGTACTCAAAAGCAGAATGCCAATCCATATCCTTACATTACCCAGCCCTTTCTTTTCTTCTGAATGGGAGCCAGAGGTCACTGGTTGGCTCACAGGAATAAGTGGGATCAGTCTCTTGTGTTCTGTCAGCCTGTGGGACTTTATAAGAGACAGGTTTAATTCGAGATAAATGGTCCTAGCTGTTTATTCCCAGAAATTTCACTGCAGTTGGGGTACTGAGGAGAACTTGATAGGTCCCTTCCATTTTGGGAAAAGTTGATCTGCTGGGGATCCTTCCTTCCAAGTGTTTGTAGAACCCAGTCTCCCTGCTGGGTTGTAACCAGATTCTCTTCCTTAGTGGGGGAAGGGAGTCTTTGATTTCCATATTCAAGGAGTGTGTTTTGCACTTGTCCTAAGTTGATTACATAATTTTGTAGCTTGAAAGTATCTATGTCTATTAGGAGGTCTCTAGTTAAGAAAGGCCTTCTATACATTATTTCAACATGGCTGAGCTGCACCTTTCCCTTGGGGGCCGCTGGAACCCGTAACAAGGCTACGGGCAATAAAGATAGCCAGGTTTATGATGTTTTTTGGCATAGTTTAGGCAGAGTCCTTTTTAGAGTTTGATTGGCTCTTTCTGCTTTCTCTGGAGATTGTGGCCTCCATGCCAAGTGAAGGCAGTACTGAACTCCTAGGGCTGAGGATATGTTTTGGGTAATTGTTGCTGTGAAACACAGGTCATTATCCCTCTGCAAGCTCTTAGGCAGCCCAAATATAGGAATTATTTCCTTTAATAGGAATTTAGAAACCTCAATTGCCTTTTCGGACCCCATAGGAAAAGCCTCGATCCAACCAGTAAAGGTGTCAACGAATACTAATAAATATTTAAACCTTTTACATGGGGGCATCTGAGTATAATCTATTTGCCAGTCTTCACCAGGGTACATTCTCTTATGCTGAACAGGCCTTACTGAAGAAGGAGGTAAAGATTGGTTATTTGGGTTATTCCAGGCACATAGTTCACAGGCCTGAGTTATCTGCTTTATTGTTTTAAGTAAGCCTTTTCCAGGGTTATGGGACACCAGGCCTAAGTTGGATGTAAACTGGGGGAACATTTAATGTTTTGCCTGGAATCTTAGTGTCTCATAGTATAGGATTTACTTGGGAGGTTACTTCAATAGGTAAAGTAGATAAGTCCCCTATTGCTTTTCCTCCTTTATCACAGGAAAGGAGAAAGAGCAATCCCTCGTCTGCCTGGTGGCTTCCAAAAGATACCACTGTGGCCGGGCATGGTGGCTCATGCCTGTAATACCAGCACTTTGGGAAGCCGAGGCGGGCGGATCACCTGAGGTCAGGAGTTCAAGACCAGCTTGGCCAACGTGGTGAAACCCTGTCTCTACTAAAAGTATAAAAATTAGCCAGGCATGGTGGTGCGAGCAGCCTGTAGTCCCCGCTACTTGGGAGGCTGAGGCAGGAGAATCGCTTGAACTTGGGAGGTGGAGGTTGCAGTAAGCTGAGATCACACCACTGTACTCCAGCCTGGGTGACAGAGTGAGACTCTGTCTCAAACAAACAAACAAACCAACAAACAAAAACCAAAAGATACCACTGTTTGCAGCTGAGTCAACAAATCCCTTCCCAACAAGGGGGTAGGGCATGAAAAGAAAAGTATATGAGAAAACCAAAGTCCCTGAAGAGCAGCTTAAAGGATAGGTAAAATGGTGTCTATGAGCTTGTCCATCTATCCCCCTGACCATACAGTTTTGGGGTGACAGAGGCCCATTATAACGGGTCAAAACAGAGTAAGCAGTCCCCATATCCAAAAGGAAGTTAATATTCTTACCTGCCACGTCAAGCATTACCCAAGGCTCCTCTGGAGAGATATGTAGTTGTCCGACAGGGGCTCTGGCAGAAAGTCTCCGGCCCCGTCACTCTTGAGCTGGTCTGGCTGTTTCAGCCATCATTGTTTCAGGTGCCGATGGCTCCCGTCAAAGCGCTGGGCAGTCCTTCCGATGGCCAGTTTTCTTACAGTGTGCACACTGATGTACACCCAAGGCACGGTGACTCGGACACCAGCTTTGGGATTCCCACCTTTTAGCTTCCCTTGTTCAGGCCAAGAGCCAGGAGGGCAACCCCATGTGGAAGGTGAGCTTAAGGCTACAGCCAAGAGCTGCACCTTGTGGGAGGTACTTCCTACTCCTTCTGCTTCCTCTGCTTTGTCCCTGTTATTAAAAACCAAAAAATGCCACATCCAAAAACTGTTCCATAGGAGTCTGGGGACCCATAGCTGCTTTTTGTAGCTTCCTACACATATCAGGGGCAGACTGGTTTATAAAATGTACTCCCAAAAGGGTTTATCCTTCCTTTGAGGCAGGATCAGTGTTAGTATATTTTCTAATTCTCTCAACTAAACGCCCTGGAAACAAAGCTGGATTCTCATCTTTACCCTGAGAAACTTCCTTAACCTTTTCTTATTTATTTTATTTTATTCATTATTTATTTATTTTTAATTTTACTTTCAGTTCTGGGATACATGTGCAGAATGTGCAGGTTTGTTACATATGTATACATGTGCCATGGTGGTTTGCTGCACCCATCAACCCGTCATCCAGGTTTTAAGCCCCACATGCATTAGGTATTTGTCCTCTCCCTCCCCACACCACCCCCAACAGGCCCTGGTGTCCTTTTCATAGTTAACAAGCCTTTTTATACATTTCTTCATCCCTTCCAACAAACAAGTGACCATATGATCTCTCCTCCCCTGCTCCTTTGATAGTTCCATTCTGGATCTGTTTTTTTTTTTTAGACAGAATCTCACTGTCACCCAGGCTGGAGTGCAATGGCATGA
Organism: Macaca fascicularis; assembly: GCF_037993035.2. Taxonomy (NCBI): domain Eukaryota; kingdom Metazoa; phylum Chordata; class Mammalia; order Primates; family Cercopithecidae; genus Macaca; species Macaca fascicularis. Next base: position 115,517,240 of record NC_088386.1, read on the forward strand.
TCTCAGCCCACTACAACCTCCACCTCCTGGGTTCAAGCAATTCTCCTGCCTCAGCCTCCTAAGTAGCTGGGATTACGGGTGGCCACCACCACACCTGGCTAATTTTTTTGTATTTTTAGTAGAGGCAGGGTTTTGCCATGTTGGCCATGCTGGTCTTGAACTCCTGACCTCAGGTGATCCGCCCGCCTCAGCCTCCCCAAGTGCTGGGATTACAGGCGTGAGCCACTGTGCCCAGCTCCATTGTGGATCTTGATGTGGAACTGTTACACTTCCTGCCTGATATACATTATGGTTTGGGTTTGGAGCCAATACCTCATCTGCATGGGTCCTGGCTGTCCCGCAAATAGATTCTCTTCCACTGTGCAACACAGAGACAATGAAACATGCAGCTCCTGCTACATTAAACCATAGGTCAGACAGAGTTAGTTTCTCAAACTCATCTAGGAATTTTCCTGGATCTTCAGAGAAATGACCAAACTTCTCTTTACATAGAGCCAACTCAGTCATAGAAAAGGAGACATGTCCTCTCACACAGTGCCTTCTTCCCCATTTGCCACCCCTCTAAGGGGACAAAGATTTCCCTTCAGAGGTTGATAAGAGGCTCCACTATGAGTAGTACTCGAGGGGCCAAATTCCTTAGGGAGTGGTGGGTATAGAGTGGGACTAGGCAGGTCAGGAGGAGGTGACCAAGGGTTCTCAACAGAACTTTCAGGTGGACTAGAGGGAGAAAGGACGGACAAAATCTGAACCTTCAAAGCTGATAGAAGGAGGTTCTGCTCCACCCAAAAATGCCTGCTGAACTGGGGGTGGAGCTTGTGTCACAGGATCATCTAAGATGTCTAGTTCTTTTTCTTCCTTTCCTCTCATCAAACACGCATGCACCTCCTGCACGGTGTCATCCGGACTGAGCAGCAAAAATGCTTGAACATACGGTATTTCATTTCATTTTCCCTCCCGCTTGTAGAACAAATTGAGTTGAAGTACAGTTTTAAAGGCCATAGTTCCAGTAGGAGGCCATTTCTCTTGTTTTTCCAAATAATACCGAGGCCAAACAGTATTATATAGAAACAACAGTTTTCTCTTCTTAAGCCCATTTAGTTTAAACTGGTCCCAATGTTCAAGAATATATCCTAGTGGGGAGTCCTTTGGGATGGATGCCGTGGTTCCCATGAAAGACGCAGGTGATGTTGAAAGAAAAGTTCCAAACCTGCAAGATTGTATTGCCACTGACTGAGTTCCACTGAAAAGCGTAAGAGAGGTTTTTAAGGCCAGCTGCATTAATGAGGGGATCCCTGCCAAAAATTGAATTCTCTTATTTACACTGTCTAAATAATATAAGTGAGCTGAGCCATGACTCTTAGATAAACCACAACGTGGACTCTGACAAAAGAAATGTTGAATAAGGCAAAGGAAAAAGAGAGGATTTCGATGGGAATAACCAGAGCAAACAGCCTCTGGGCAATAGTGGCAGTGTGGATTGGCCAAGCAAAGCTGGTTTGGCCAAATCCAAGAAAGGAAGGAAGTGTTTGTTTAGTGTGCAAAATGAAACAAACAGCAAGGAGAAAAGTCCCCTGATTTCCATCCTAGTGCTTCTAGATCACACCTAGTAGGCATAGCGGCATTAAAACATAACCGCATCTATCTAATCTTACTGCTCACAGCTGTTAAATACCCAATCTCAATCAGCAATTTTAGAGATGGGGCCTTCAATGCTTTCTTGTTCCCAGTGTTTCACAATTAAACGAATGGATATTGGGAGGCACGGAGGGGAAGAGTATGTTAAAATCCCTAAGACCAGTTAAATAAAGTCTCCTGAAAATGACAGTGAAACAGAAACAGCACCAATAAATTGATTCATGCAGTGAAGAACACAAGGCAGATTAATACAAAGAGCATGGCAGTTAACACCCTGTGGTGCCAAACCCATTCTTCACCAAGAGGGACATTACTGAGAGGGACCTCTCACCCCTTACATTTTAGAAGGGACTTTAACCTTCCTAAGTTGGGCCTCTAACCCAAAGTTGGTCAAGTGTTCTTCCCTTTTATTAAGAGGGCCTTCTAACCCATTCTGTCTTAGGAAAGATTCTAAGTCCCCTAAGTTGGGCCTCTAACTCAATCCCATCCTTTACCCAGGTATATGAACTCCACTTACCTAAAGTCAGTCAATTGGTGTGCACAGATGATTTTCCTTTGGACCAGGTGTCTCTTCAGTATTGTCACTTCCATGGTTTGCCAGAAAGATGTTACAGGAAAGGAGTCCTGATCCATACCTTTAAGAGAGCGTTCTTGGATCTCATGCAAGAAAGAATTCAGGGTGAGTCCATAGTGCAAACCAAAACAAGTTTATTAAGAAAATAAAGTGGTGGCTGGGCACAGTGGCTCACGCCTGTAATCCTAACACTTTGGGATGTTGAAGGGGGTGGATCACTTGAGGCTGGGAGTTCGAGACCAGACTGGACAACATGGTGAAACCCCATCTCTAATAAAAATACAAAAATTAGCTGGGTGTGTGCCTGCAATTTTAGCTACTTGGGAGGCTGAGGCAGGAGAATCACTTGAACCCAGGAGGTGGAGGTTGCAGTGAGTCGAGATCGTGCCACTGCACTCCAGCCTGGGCGACACTGTCTCAAAAAAAAGAACAAGACAGTACAGATCCTCCATAGACAGAGTAGGGCATTCCCGAAAGTAAGAGAAGGAACGTGTCCACCCTAGGTACACCACTTGTTTATATACAGGATAAAAAAGATCATGGGGAGATGTGCTCTGCTACAAGGGTTTGTGATAAAGGATTAATTTTCTTAATACATTTTGCAAGAATCGATATTATTGTTTTTAAAGCAAAATTAGAAGTGCTTCTGTTCTCAAAATATCAGGATAAGGCCAGGTGCAATGGCTCACGCCTGTAATCCCAGCACTTTGGGAGGCCAAGGCGGGCAGATCACGAGGTCAGGAGATCAGGACCATCCTGGTTAACGTGCTGAAACCCCGTCTCTACTAAAAATACAAAAATTAGCCGGGCGTGGTGGTAGGTGCCTGTAGTCCCAGCTACTTGGGAGGCTGAGACAGGAGAATGGCGTGAACCTGGGAGGCAGAGCTTGCAGTGAACCAAGATTGTGCCATTGCACTCCAGCCTGGGCGACAGAGCAAGACTCTGTCTCAAAAAAAAAAAAAAAAATCAGGATATTGGGACACTCCCACATCTGGGTCTGTTTAGTAAAGATCTAGAGGCTAGGAGTACCTACCTTTCTGGGAATGCAACCCAGCAAGTCCCAGCCTCATTTTCTTCGCCCTCACCAAAGATGGGAGTCCCTTAGGTTCGAACACCATGACAGTTTCAGTTACTCGTGGTCAACTGTGGTCTGAAAATAGGTGAGCATAGCACAATTAGATATTTTGAGAGAGAGACCACATCCATATAACTTTTATTACAGCATATGGTTATAATTGTTCTATTTTACTATTAGTTATTGTTGTTAATCTTTTACTGTGTCTATTTTTATTTATTTATTTATTTACTTTTGAGACAATGTCTCACTCTGTCACCAGGCTGGAGTGTAGTGGCACGATCTTGGCTCACTGCAACCTCTGCCGCCTGGGTTCAAGCACTTCTCTTGCCTCAGCCTCCTGAGTAGCTGGGATTACCGGCACATGCTACCACAGCCGGCTAATTTTGTATTTTTAGTAGAGACAGTTTTCTCCACGTTGGTCAGGCTGGTCTTCAATTCCCGACCTCAGGTGATCCGCCCGCCTAGGACTCCCAAAGTGCTGGGATTACAGGTATGAGCCACTGCACCAGGCCTACTGTGCCTAGTTTATAAAGTAAACTTTATCATAGTCTCTATGTGTGGGGCAAGCTTGTCCAATCCACGGCCTGTGGGCCACACGTGGCCCAGGGTGACTTTGAATGCAACCTCACACAAATTCATAAGATTTCTTAATACATTAGGAGAGCCAAGACAATTTTTCTTCTTCCAATGTGGCCCAGGGAAGCCAAAAGATTGGACACCCTGGTGTAGGGAAAACATGGTATATAGAAAGTTTGGTATTCTATCTGGTATATAACGCAGTATACTATACGCAGTTTCAGGCACCAACTGGCGGTGGAAGGGGTCTTAGAAAGTAACCCCCTGAGGGTAAGGTGGGACTACTATTTCTAGGCATTTGGGATGGGAGGGAGAGGCTCTGACATGTATTCAGCTTGCAGTCTTGGACTGGAACCATCTCCTACAGTGCTATCACTACCATAACTTGCCCCATGTTTGTAATAGGCAGGAAAATGGCTCCCCTCCCGAAGATGCCTATATCTGAATCTCCAGAGCCTGTGAATATGTTATGTTATGTGGCAATGGAGAATTACAGATGGAATTAGGGCTGCTAATCAGCTGACCTTAAAATCGTTTTCTTTTTTCTTTTTTTTTTCAGACAAGGTCTTACTCTGTCACCCAGGTTGGATGTAGTGGTGCAGTCATGGCCCACTTTAGCCTTGACCTCCCAGGCTCAAGCGATCCTTCCACCTCAGCCTCCCAAGTAGCTAGGACTGTAGGTGCATACCACCATGCCTGGCTAATTTTTGTAGTTTTTGTAGAGATGGGGTTTCCCCATGTTGCCCAGGCTGGTCTCGAACTCCTGGGCTCAAGTGATCCACCTGCCTTGGCCTCCGAAAGCGCTGAGACTACAGGTCTGAGCCACTGCACCTGGCCTGACCATAAAGTAGGGACATTATCCTGGATTATACAGGTGGGCCCAGTGTAATCACAAGGGTCTTTAAATGTTGAGCGGGGCAAGAGAGTTAGTGTCAGAGTGATGTGATGTGAGAAAGAGTCAGGCAGCCATTGCTGGCTTTGAAGATGGAGGGGGGTCACAGGCAAGGGAAGATGGCAGCCTCTTGAAGCTGGAAAAGACAAGAATGCAGGTTATCTGGCCAGGCATGGTGGCTCACACCTCTAATCTCAGCACTTTGAAAGCCTGAGGCGGGAAGATCACTTGAGGCCAGGAGTTCAACACCAGCATAGGCAGCACAGCAAGAAGCCATCTCTACAAAAGATCAAAATATAAAAAATTAGCTGAGTGTGGTGGTGCAAACCTGTAGTTCTAGCTACTTGGGAGCTTGTTTGGAAGTTCTAGCAGGGGAGCACAGTACTTGTATACCCTTGACCAAAGACCAGTCCTCCTCTATCGGGGATGGCCATCCTCTTCAACTGAGCACACAGCTTCAGAAGGGACGCACATGGAGAGGTGAGGGAGGAAGGAGACACCCGCCTAGCCAGCCAGATTAGCCCAATCAACCCTGGTAATCAATGGGGTGACAGAAGTCACAGTCATATCACCCTTACATCCAGTCCTAGCTGCCTGGGAGGCTGAGGCAGGAAGATCTCTTGAGACTGGGAGATTGGGGCTGCAGTAGGCCGTGATCACACTACTGCACTCCAGCCTAGCCAACAAAGCAAGACCCTGTCTTTAAAAAAAAAAAAAAAAATACAGGTTCTCCCCTGGTGAGAAAGGAACACAGCCCTGCTGACACCTTAATTTTAACCCAGTGTGACCCATTTTGGACTTCTGACCTTCAGAACTGTAAAGATAATAAATTTTGTTGTCGCTCTTGTTACCCAGGCTGCAGTGTAATGGCGTGATCTCGGCTCACTGCAACTTCTACCTCCGGGGTTCAAGTGATTCATTCTCCTGCTCAGCCTCCTGAGTAGCTGGGATTATAGGCGTGCACTAGCATGCCCGGTTAATTTTGTATTTTTAGTAGAGACGGGCTTTCATCATGTTGGCCAAGCTGGTCTTGAACTCCTGACCTCAGGTGATCTGCCCTCCTCGGCCTCCCAAAGTGCTGGGATTACAGACATAAGCCACCACACCTGGCGTATTCACCCACAATCTAACATAGGATCTGGCACACAGTCAGGGCTCAGTAAATATCTGTTGAATGAACAAAAGAACGAAAGACAGCTCCAGCTTTGTGGTTCTCCAGAGGTTTTAAGAGTAAAAAGCAGCCTCTATGCTCACCTCAGTCCTGGAGACCCTAAGCCACGTGATCTCAGTTTTCTTGTTTCCTTTTCCCCATCAGCCCATGCTTAACACTGCAAGGCTGACTGCTATTCTTTTGTTTGTTTGTTTGTTTATTGTTTGTTTGTTTTCAGACGGAGTCTCGCTCTGTCGCCAGGCTGGAGTGCACCATCTCAGCTCACTGCAACCTCTGCCTCCCAGGTTCAAGCGATTCTCCTGCCTCAGCCTTCCAAGTAGCTGGGACTACAGGTGTGCACCATATACTTTTAGTAGAGACAGGGTTTCACCATGTTGGCCAGGCTGGTCTCAATCTCTTGACCTCGTGATCCACCTGCCTCGGCCTCCCAAAGTGCTGGGATTACAGGTGTGAGCCACCGTGCCTGGCTGACTGCTATTCTATGTGCAGTTTCCTCCTTGCTGTGGATCATTTCCTTCCTCTCTCTGGTCATGTGTGTAGGGAGCACTGAGATGGAAGACACTTGTCACATACTATATGTGATTTTACCAACCAGCCTTCTGTGGGTTATGCCTGAAACAGCAGGTTGCATTTTCCTTCCTGTCTTGGATTCTGTCTGCTTTCCTCTCTTCTCCATAACCAACTCTATCCATATTTTGTATCAAGTTTCTGTCCTTTGAAGACCATTTTTTCTTTTTTTACTTATTTACAATATTCTTGGGGTCTTCATCTCTCCTTTTCTTGTGTCCTGAATGAAGCACATAGTTCTGGTCTTTCTTATAGCCCTTCTTAACCCTCTTCTCAAATGGTTCCATGGCTTTCCAGGATAGACAGTGAAAAGAATCAAAGGTACTCTCAGATAACGTCGGGTTTACTGCAGAGCTCCTCATGGAAGCCCTCAGTTTATTTTATGCAGAATGGTCAAGTCCTCTCAGGAGGGGAGAGCAGAGCAGATGCTGGGTCACTGGAATATTGTTATTCTGTTGCTTTCTTTTCAGTCAGTCATTCTCAGGCCCCAGCTTCTCTGATTTCTCAGTGAGCTTAGTTTCTGCCTCTCAAGCTTTCCCTCTGTGTGCCTCAAATTAAATCTCTTCCAGAACCAGGCTCTGATGAGCTTGCCTGGTCACGGTCTAACTCAGAGTTCTCATGCTAGACCTCCTCCAGTGTGGCTGATGTGTCCTATATGTTTTTGACTTCGGTAACTGAGTTAATTCCTGGGCCAGTCTTTTGTGGCCAAGTCTAGTAGCAGAGCCAACGTTACTTATAGAAAGAACTACCTCCGGCCACTCAATCCTGGGGCTGTGGCTACTACGCATACGGATTCCTCTCTGGTACAAACTCTTTTTACCAAAACTATATTTGGAGGTAATATTCATACCTTTTCATTCTCTTCCATCCTTCCCCCTTTCCTACTCCACAAAGATAGCAAGTTTTTTCACCCTGTTGCCCAGGCTGGGGTGCAGTGATGTGATCACAACTCACTGCAACCTTGAACTCCTGGGCTCAAGCAATCCTCTCACCTCAGCCTCCTGAGTAGCTGGGACTACAGACACATACCACCATGCCCAGCTAAAGATACCAAGATGATGAAACAAATGAAACAAATAGATCATTCAGTTTCACCCCCATTACCCCCAATCCAAGTGTAACATTTTCATTTTGGTGGAATCTGTAGGTCTCAGTTATCTGATCTGTTGGAGGTTGCAGCATCAGAGCGGGGAAGTCTAGACCCAGGAAAATGGCTCATATCCTAAAGGTGAACTATGACATCTGTTCCCCTGTAGGCAAGGCTCCTGGGTCTTGCACGGTTCAAGATATCAGAAATAAGCAGGATCTGAGATGTGTATTATGTGGTTGGCTGTCATTCTTCATTCTTATATGAAGATACTCTCTTCTCCCTTCTTTTTTTTTCTTTTTCTTTCTTTTATTTTTCTGAGATGGAGTCTCACTCTGTCTCCCAGGCTGGAGTGCAATGGTGCAATCTCAGCTCACTACAACCTCCGCCTCCTGGGTTCAAGCAATTCTCCTGTCTCAGCCTCCCAAACAGCTGGGACTACAGGTGCACACTACCACACCTGGCTAATTTTTGTGAGGCAGGGTTTTGCTATGTTGGCCAGGCTGGTCTTGAGCTCCTGACCTCAGGTGATCCACCCATCTTGGCCTCCCAAAGTGCTGGGACTAAAGTCATGATGAGAGATGAAGCCAGCTTCTGGGTCAGGTTGGGACTTGGAGAACTTTTCTGTCTAGCTAAAGGATTGTAAACACACCAATCAGCACTCTGTGTCTAGCTAAAGGTTTGTAAATGCACCAATTGGCACTCTGTAAAAACGGACCAATCAGCACTCTGTAAAATGGACCAATCAGCAGGACGTGGGTGGACTGAACAAGGGAATAAAAGCTGGCCACCCCAGTGGCAACCTGCTCATGTCCCCTTCCACTTTGTGGAAGTTTTGTTCTTTTTGCTCTTCACAATAAATATTGCTGCTGCTCACTCTTTGGGTCTGCACTACTTTTATGAGCTGTAACACTCACTGTGAAGGTCTGTGGCTTTACTCCTGAAGTCGGCGAGACCACAAACCCACTGCGAGGAACAAACAACTCCAGACGCAGAGCTGTGACACTCACTGCGAAGGTCTGTGGCTTTGCTTCTGAAGTCAGCAAGACCATGAACCCATCGGGAGGAACAAACAACTCTGGACGTGCCACCTTTAACACTATAACACTCACTGAGAAGGTCTGCGGCTTCACTCCTGAAGTCAGCAAGACCACGAACCCACCGGAAGGAAGAAACTCCGGACACATCTGAACATCTGAAGGAATAAACTCTGGACACACCATCTTTAAGAACTGTAACACCCACTGCGAGGGTCTGCGGCTCCATTCTTGAAGTCAGCGAGACCAAGAACCCACCAGAAGGAACCAATTCCGGACACAAGGAGCCATCACACCTGGCCTTCTACCTTCTTTTCATCCCTGAAACCTAAGCTAGTAACAAGCACACCTTTCCTTACCCTCTTTAATCATCAGCACTTTGTAGAGCCTACTCCAGGAAACTCAGGGGTGGCAGGGAAGCTACCAGCAGCAGCTCTCTCTCCACACAATAACATGGGGGTGGAGGCCCAGGCAGATAAGTAGTGCCTCTCTAGTACCAGAGTGCTAGGAGTTCTTCGTCATGTGCAGCTGGTGTTGGTGCTTGGAAGCACAAACTGGACGTTTCTGATTTTAGGTGGAGTACTAGTCCTGGGGACTAAAACTTAGAAGAGTGTTTGCAAGTTAACAGAGTGATATCATAGCATGCCTTTGAGAAATGCAAACTCATTGATGATATATGAAATTATACAATAGCAGCCGTATATGTTATGCTACTTTCCAGCAACATGAATTTTTGAAATGGCATTGCATACCCTTTTTTTTTGAGATGGAGTCTTGCTTTGTCACCGAGGCTGGGGTGCGTGGTGTGATCTCGACTCACTGCAAGCTCTGCCTCCTGGGATCACACCATTCTCCTGCCTCAGCGTCCCGAATAGCTGGGACTACAGGCGCACACCACCATGGCCGGCTAATTTTTTGTATTTTTAGTAGAGAGGGTGTTTCATCGTGTTAGCCAGGATGGTCTCGATCTCCTGCCCTCGTGATCCACCCGCCTCAGCCTCCCAAAGTGCTGGGATTACAGGCGGGAGCCACCATGCCTGGCTGCATACCTTTTTAATAAAGATAATTTTTTTTTTTTTTGAGAAGGAGTTTTGCTTTTGTTGCCCAGGCTGGAGTGCAATGGCACCATCTCAGCTCACTGCAACCTCTGCCTCCCGGGTTCAAGTGATTCTCCTGCTTCAGCCTCCAGAGTAGCTGGGATTACAGGAGCCTGCCACCACACCCAGCTAATTTTTGTACTTTTAGTAGAGACAGGGTTTTACCATGTTGGCCAGGCTGATCTCAAACTCCTAACCTCAAGTCACTCACTTCCTTGTCCTCCCAAAGTGCTGGGATTTCGGGCGTGAGCCACTGTGCCTGGCTGGGTCATTTTTGATGTCCTAAAGTTCTCTTGTTCTCTTCACATAGATCTGGCTTATTTCTCAAAATATTATAAGCATGTATGTGTATTTATATCTAGAATTTATTTTTTGACTGCTATGATGAATGGGAATTTTTTTCCCTTTTAGACTTTGTTTTGTAAACGTTTTGTCTTAGTTGAGGTTCTTATGGTAGCAATTTACAGAAATACATTCAGATTCTTAGGCCTAAAAAAAAAACAAAACAGAAAAAGCGGGGGAGAATTCTCTGGAAGGCAGCCAAGGCCTCCCCTACAGGCCAAGGGTAGAAAGGAGAGTGGGCCTCACAAGGGGGAGGGAAACAAGAACTATTAAGTCTCCTGTTGCTTTCCCTTAGCAGATCTATTTTTCTCTTCCTCTGTAGTTCAGCTTTCTCTGCTTCTGCCTTTGTCCCACTTCCAAGTTTCTGAGAAGCAAAGGGATACAGAGCAAATCTGGCTACAGGGGCTACCCATATAGGTGGAGCAATTCTCAGAAAATAACTATGGGTTGAAAAGGCACGGCTGAAACGGATTTCAAGACACTGCAATGTCAGGGACTTCAAAAGTCAAAAGTATCTGTTTCTTGCCCAAGAGGGGCAGAGTTGGCAGTTAACCGTTTGGGAGAATCTGCCCTCCTAAGTTCCAGATGATTAATAAACAGGGACTGACAATCGTCAGGTTATAGGATTAACACGTCAACAAAATATACTGAGCTCTTACTCTGACTTTGTATTTGCATACTAGTTAGCTGTCGCAGGGGCTGAAAAGGTGTGATACCTTTCTTCCTCACCATAAGGGTCAGAGCAGACACTCGTATAACAAAAGATAGGTTAAGAGAAAAACTTAAACTAAGAAGTTTATTTAATCAAAGTTTTACATGACATAGCCTTCAGAAATGGCTACCCAAACAGCCAGGGAAAACTGTTTCTAATGCTTAGATTCTATGAAGAATGGACAGTCTGGAGTAATGTGGTTGGGCAAAAAGTGTGCCACTTAATAGTAACAGACAGCAGGGGGAAACCCAACAAGGCCTTTCTGTGTAGTATTCCTTCCTCCCAGGTATAAGGCAGGATCTCTTCCAAAATGAGGGTCTTAGGGGCCTACTATCAGATAAGGTAGGCCAGATAAGTTCTTTATGGCCAGATTTTTTTTTTTTTTAAATGGAGTTTCCCTCTTATTGTCCGGGCTGGAGTGCGATGGCATGATCTTGGCTCACGGCAACCTCTTGTCTGCCGGGTTCAAGTGATTCTCCTGCCTCAGACTCCTGAGTAGCTGGGATTACAGGCACGCACCACCACGCCAGGCTAATTTTGTACTTTTAGAAGAGACAGGGTTTTTCCCTGTTGGTCGGGCTGGTCTCCAACTCCCGACCTCAGGTGATCCACCAGCCTCGGCCTCCCAAAGTGCTGGGACTACAGCCACCACGCCTGGCCACAGCCAGCTCTTACATAGAAAGGTGGGGGAAGTTTAGGTTTTATGGCTGGCTTTGCAGGAGAGGGCTTCTAGTTTCTATGACTCATCTTGGGGAAGAGGAATTCTGGTTTCTATGGCTTGCCTTGGGGGAGAAAGGCGGCTGGGAGACAGGAGGGCAGAAGGTCAGGGAGACTGTGCCTGAGGCTTCCAGTATCTTTTCGTTCAAAATAGTCAGCATGCCAAAGCGCCATATTTTGGTGTATTGTTTTTCTGAGCTCCAACACTGCTTCGGATGTATCTCCACTTACTTTATTTAACCTAAAAGGCTTTCAGCTCAGAGCACAAGTAGTATGCCATGAATGCAATTATTTTATTTAACCTAAAAGGCTTTCAGCTCAGAGCACAAGTAGTATGCCATGAATGCAAAATTGTGTGGTTCAAATATTCAAAATATTTGCCATTTCAAGTATTTTGTCTTTAGAAAATAAAATCTTTCAAATCTGGCAACTTGGGATCAAGATGACTATGACCCTATTCCTCCTTTCAACTGGCTTATGATTCATTTTGATTTTCCTCTGTAGAAACGGGGCACTTCATGAAAGAAACTTTCCCTGAAAACCAGGAATTCTGTAAGACCTTTTTGCTAATCTAGTTCAGTAGTTGACAATAGCATCTGACGGGGAGCCTGGTGAAAGCCACCATGAGAATTCGGAAGCAGGAAACTTTCGCAGTCCTGGCGCTACTGGTTACTAATTGAACGACCTTCGCAAGTAACCTAGCTTCTGTGAACCTGTTTTCTCATTTTCAAACGCGGTTGAATAACTACTTTTCAACTAGGATGTTATGAAAGGTAATAGGGTAAAGACAAAGGACTAGGTTCGCGTGGAGCCCAGTACTGCTGAAGGAAAGATACACGAGTTTCGAGGGAGACTAAGGAAAAGCAGCAAAGGACCCCAGAGGTGATATCCTTGGTAGCCTCAGCTTTTACATCTAAGTCCATCCTACGGCGGACACGCTCTCCTTTCACTGGAAAATGACTGTTTGCTTCGAAATAATTTTTCTCTAACAGAAAGCTCCATTTCTCTAAACTTGGCTTCCCCGCGCAGTTTGCAAACGAGTCAGGGTTTCCTCAATGGCGCAACAGGCTCGCCGAAAGCCAAGCGAGAGTCCCACGCTGCGCAGGGCGGGGGAATAACGAGGGCCCAGATACGGGACACGCCCCCCACGACGCCACCGCACCCACAACCGCGGAGAGACCGCCCCTCCCGAGCCAGCCCCCGCACCGCCCCTTTTCGATTCGTTTGCATGACCTACGGCGCGGTTTCCGGCGGCAGAGGCGTGTTTTCCGGTCGTCCCTTGGCTCGATTTTCTTCCGGGGAGGGACTTCCTTTCCATCATTGATAGGCGCCGCGCAGCTGAGCTGGTAGGAGGACCAAACGGGGAGGGTCGGTATGTCTGACCAGGGCTTATGTTCCTCCAAAGGGCGGCCAGGAAGATGCTCTTCCTCGCTCTTCTTTCTCGCCTTTTTCTCTGCACGACGCCTCGGTTTGCGTGGACGCCCTGGGCTTTTGGCACTACCGCCCACCTGAGGCTCTTCCGCTTCCTCTTTCCCCCAGGCTCCGCCCCCTAGCGTCCCGTGGCCATGACGACCGCTCAGCGGGACTCCCTGGTGTGGAAGCTCGCGGGGCTGCTGCGGGAGTCCGGTGAGTGGACTTCCGGTTGAGCTGGGCCTCGGACGAGGTAGGGTTGGTGCCTTCTGGAGACATGCCCTGAGAGTCACGGAGTTACGACTGGTAGGGTCACCAGGTGTCAGAGTTCAATTTCTTTACTATTTCCAGATTTGTTCGCCCTTACAGGGGGCCTTTGCCTGTGATAGCCCAAACCCTAGCCGTCCTTTGAGGCCAAACTCCGGTATCCCTCCCTCCGTGCCTTCTCTGACACTGTCAGAAGGAAGTGATCGTTACCTGACTGAAAGCTCCTCAGGACCAGGGACTGATCTCGATCATAATCATTGTCGTGTAGCAAGGTACTAAGTACAGTAGATGGAAGCACGAGATTTGGAGTCGGACCCACCTGGGTTGGAATATCAACCCTCTTTCAAACTTGCCAAACTGTTTCCTGAGGCTCAGTTTTCCTCACACATTGCCATAATGATTGTACTTAACAGTTGTGGGGATTCGTTGTAATTCATGTATTTAGTACAATGCCTGCAAGTATAGTAACTGCTTACAGTTGGGAGCTATTGTTATTGTAATGACTTCCCTGGTGGTTGGCACTGTGCCTGGGCACAGTGGAGCCACAGTAGTTGTTGAGTACTTGGTTGGCATTAATTGTGGTAGAAAAAGCCTTAGCTTTGAGATCAAATAGGAGAAGTAACTTCCTGCCAATTATATGATCTCAATCAAGATTTTTCACTTTTTTGAACCTCAATTTTCATATCTGTAAGATGGGGTTAACAGTGCTCTTTGGGAGATTCTGAGAAAGTTTGAATGAGATATCAAAGTCATCTGGTACATACTACAGTTAATGTTAGCTGTCCTCCATCACTCCATGCTCCCATTGATGATATCTGTGGAAACTCTCTAGCAGCTTTCTTTTCTTTCTTTTCTTCTTTTCGAGACAGAGTCTTGCTGTGTCACCTAGGCTGGAGTGCAGTGGCGCAATCTCAGCTCACTGCAACCTCCACCTCCCGGGATCAAGTGATTCTCCTGCCTCAGCCGCCTGAGTAGCTGGGACTACAGGTGTGCACCACCATGACCGGCTAATTTTTGTATTTTTAGTAGACACGGGGTTTCACCATGTTGGCCAGGTTGGTCTTGAACTCCTGACCTCAAGTGATTAACCTGCCTTGGCCTCCCAAAGTGCTAGGATTAAAGTCGTGAGGCACGGCACCTGGCCAGTAGCAGTTTTATTTCCTGGCTTGTATTGATAACTTTGCAAATGTCTTATATCCTTCTCTGGGAGGAGACAACTAGGAGGCCCTTTGAGCGTGGGAAGAGTCCTTGAACCATGTCTGTATCCATCCTCAGTGTCTAGTATATACAGAATCCTTCATGTCAGGTTGTAGGACTTGTTAATTTATTCAGCGATGAATGGTGGGTGTGTGAATGTGTGACTACAAGGAGGTAGCAGGAGAAGAGCTTTGTGGCAGCAGAATAGTTTCGTATCTTGATTGCGTGGCTGCAGGAATTTATATAAACAGCATATAGCTATATATACATATTGTACCAACATCAGTGTCCTGATTTTTTTTTTTTTCTTTTGAGACCGAGTCTCGCTCTGTCACCCAGGCTGGAGTCCAGTGATGTGATCTTGGCTCACTGCAACCCCCGCCTCTCAGGTTCAAGTGATTCTTCTGCCTCAGCCTCACGAGTAGCTGGGACTACAGGCGTGTGCCACCATGCCCTGCTAATGTTTGTATTTTTAGGAGAAACAGGGTTTCAGCATATTGGCCAGGCTGGTCTTGAACTCCGGACCTCATGATCCATCTGCTTTGGCCTCCCAAAGTGCTGGGATTACAGGCGTGAGCCACTGTGCCTGCCCTTTTTTTTTTTTTTTTTTTTTTTTGAGATGGAGTTTAGCTCTGTCACCCAGGCTGGAGTGCAATGGCTCAATCTTGGCTCAGTGCAACCTCTGCCTCCTGGCTTCCAGCTGTTCTCCTGCCTCAGCCCCTCGAGTAGCTGGGATTACAGGTGCGTGTCACCATGCCCAGCTTAGAATATTTGTATTTTTAGTAGAGACGAGGTTAGAGTCCTAGAATAATTTTTTGTATTTTTAGTGGAGATGGGTTTCACCATGTTGGCCAGGTTGGTCCTGAGCTCCGGACCTCAAGTGATTAACCTGCCTTGGCCTCCCAAAGTCCTGGGATTATAGGCCTGGGCCACGGCGCCCAGCTCAGTGTCCTGACTCTGATATTGTACTATAGCTATATAAAATGTAACCGTTAGGGAAAACTGGGTAAAGGATATAGGGGACCTTTCTGTACTGTTTCTGCAACATCTTTTGACTCTATCTATACTTATTATATTTTTTAAGCCAAAAAAAATTCCTTCATGCCTAGCTTGTAGCTGCACTTTTTTAGGTGCAGTGATGAATACCAGGGTGATCAAAAGATGTCCTCAAGGATGAAAGTCTCATTAGAGAGAGCATTTTTAACAGACAGCAGTAACAATGCCTTAGTGCTGTAACGAATAGTTATTCTTTCTATGGCATACTTTTTAGTATTGCTTGAAAGTTTCTACAGATGTGCTTTGCAATCAGAAAATGAAATAAAGATAAGACATCCAATTAACTTTTATGTAATAATGAGTGACTGCAATGTGAAAATTCAGCAGTATTACTTCTTGAGGCAGCTTCCTGGAGGAGGCTGGTCTCAAGCTGGGTGGTGGAAGGGGGTGTTTCAGAACATGAGAGAACTGTGAACCAAGTTGGCTGTATTTCCAGCACTGTCAGTAGATGAAGCTCTTTTGAGCAGAAGGTGAAAGAAAATTTGGAAGAGTTGGTTGGAGTTGTGTAGCCAAGCAGTCTCATTAGGCTGAATGAAATCGTAGGACTTTTTTTTTTGAAGATGAGGGGAGCCATTGAATGCTTTTGAGCTGTGAAGGAGATAGAAAATTTGATCCTGCAATAGAACATCTACAATATGGATTGGAGTGGGTATATTTTGGCATAGCAGAGTCTTAGAATAAAGGGAAAAATCTTTTCACTGTGTCTTCCCTCCTGTCTGCCCTCTTTCTGCAGGGGATGTGGTCCTGTCTGGCTGTAGCACCCTGAGCCTGCTCACTCCCACACTGCAACAGCTGAATCATGTATTTGAGCTGCACCTGGGGCCGTGGGGCCCTGGCCAGACAGGCTTTGTGGCTCTGCCCTCCCATCCTGCTGACTCTCCTGTCATCCTTCAGCTTCAGTTTCTCTTCGATGTGCTGCAGAAAACGCTTTCACTCAAGGTTCTGGGTGTGGGGAAGGGGCAGGATGTGCAAGGAGCCCAAGAGAATGATGGACGTTGGGGGTAGGGTAGGGGTGCGAAAGTCTGCACTGCCAGGATCCAGAGGGTGTCAGAGGTACCAGTGGTTGTGCTAAGAAAGGAATGTTGAGGACAGGGAGATCTGCTGTGCCTCAGTAAATGGAGTTATTTATTTATTTTTTTTCTTCAGCTGGTCCATGTTCCTGGTCCTGGCCCCCCAGGGCCCATCAAGATTTTCCCCTTCAAATCCCTTCGGCACCTGGAGGTATGGGGACACGGGGGGATGTTGGTGCACAGCACCCAACTTGAGGCCGCCCCTGGGGATAGGAAAGAGAAGGGCCTCTTTGGTGAGGAGGCCAGGCCTGAGTATACCCATTGCTCTTCAGTAATGTGATATCCACTGTCTTTCCATTTACTGCTTCCCTAAACCATAGCTGGGCTTTGTGGTCTTCTCCCTCCTCCCAACTAGGAGATATGGGGATGAGGTCTTTGTCTTCTGTGGGGTTCTGCCTTCCTCCCTCCCCTTTCCTTGTCCCAGCTCCGAGGTGTTCCCCTTCACTCTCTGCATGGCCTCCGAGGCATCTACTCCCAGCTGGAGACCCTGATTTGCAGCAGGAGCCTCCAGACATTAGAGGTAAGGAGGGTGAGGGGTGAGCTCAGACGCCTCATCCTGAGAGACGTAGAGGACCGAGCTCTGATATTCTTCCCTCTCTGCAGCTCTCCCTGCCTCCTGCTTCCTGCTAGACAGTGTCCTCCCTCCCTCTCTGTGTTCCCGCAGCACTCAGTACCTGCCCATATATTTACAGTCGTACCTACCGTATTACATTACATATTCTAGTGTCTACCTTCCCACTCTCCCCACAGTGAGTTCTTGGGTCAGGGACCTGGGCTTTAAGCCTGTATCTTCAGATGGAGTTCAGTGTATAAAAAATGAATGAGTGACTGGGTGGTAGAGCTTGGCCTTGGCATGGGGAGGAGGGGGAGAGTGGGGTAATGAAGCACCCATCCGCCCACTCAGGAGCTCCTCTCAGCCTGCGGCGGTGACTTCTGCTCTGCCCTCCCGTGGCTGGCTCTGCTTTCTGCCAACTTCAGCTACAATGCACTGACCGCCTTAGACAGCTCCCTGGTGAGTGCCTTGAGAGGGTTTCGAGGAAGGGCAAGGCCAGGCCTTTGGGGAGGAGGACCAGCTGGTTGACCAGATAGTATTGTAGTGAACATCGATTCTCTGCCTCTTTCCCATCTCTCTCAGAGCCTCTTGTCAGCTCTGCGTTTCTTGAACCTAAGCCACAATCAAGTCCAGGACTGCCAGGGATTCCTGATGGTGAGTATGGGCAGTCTGGCAGCTGGTACACCATGGGTCTTTGATTGCTCTGTTCTCACTCTCTCTCCTTGACCGGCTTTTACTCCCACCTTGCTCTTGCCATGAGGGTGGAGCTGCATTCTGGGAGATAGCACTGCTTAGGCACTAGCATCAGACAAACCAGAGTTCAAATCTCAACTTCTAATACCTGTACAACTTGGAGCAAGTTAGTTACCTCTTGGTTTCCTTACCTGTAAAATAGAAATCACAAGAGTACCTGCTTTTTTTTTTTTTTTTTTTTGAGATGGAGTCTTGCTCTGTCACCCAGGTTGGAGTGCAATGGTGCAATCTCAGCTCACTGCAACCTCTGCCCCTGGGTTCAAGCAATTCTCTTGCCTCAGCCTCCCAAGTAGCTGGGACTACAGGCACGTGCCGCCACACCTGGCTAATTTTTATATTTTTAGTAGAGACAGGGTTTCATCATGTTGGTCAGGCTGGTCTTGAACTGCTGACCTCAGGTGATTCACCCACCTTGGCCTCCCAAAGTGCTGGGATTACAGGTGTGAGCCACCACGCCTGGCCAAATACCTGCTTGTATAGTATTAAAATGATTGTGAAGAAGTACCCGATGTTACTTAGTCTAGTGCCTAACTCAGAAACTGGCAGCTTTTGTGATCATGACGAAGAACCTTTCTTCTGGGTCCTCCCATCCACCTGTCAGAGATAAAGCCGAGCTAGTTAAAGTGGTAAGGACAGATTTTTATCAGTGATAAACTATTGCAGCGGGGAGGAGGGTGCAACGTAAACTGAACGCCACTTTAATTTGTGCAGAGGTGACTGGGCATTTTAAAAGGAGAGCGAGGGAATAGGAAGGGGAACTGTGAGGGTTTGAGCAGAGTAAGGGAAGTGGAAATGTACAAAAAGCAGAAGTGGAGGTTGGACCACATGAAGCCCTTCCGGGTTTGCTAAAAGTTAGGCTTCTACCTTCCCACAAAGACTGGGAGACGGGAGCCCTGTCATCAGGTGTTGGCTGGAACAAATGGGAAATTCTTTTGGCAGCCTTGACTTTTCCCAGGCAGGAACTTAAGGGGGCTAGAGTCGCCATTCTAGGGATGTATCCTTATGTTAGAACTTTGCTGTTTTTGTTAAAGTTTTTTACTGTGGGGGTTGGAGGAGTCAAAAAAATCCTTTGTGTTGAATTTTGTTGAACTTGTGCTAAACAAGTCTGCAGTTCTTAACAGGCCGAAGTTGAGGCCTAGTCAAAAAGAAGGCCCAGAGGAGCCCAAGTAGGGTTTGATCAAGGTGAGAATCTTTGTCAGTCCCTCCTCTAATTCGAGGAAAGAAGAGACACTCCGCCTTCCCCCGAACAATATAAATCCTTTTCTTCCTTGATCACTTCCTTTTGTTCACTAAAAACCAACTGAGCCATTCGTTGGTACTTGGTAGGAGATGAGTTTTGCTGGATGGTGCGAGTGACCGGGCATTTAATGGTAGACATTTCTATGGAAACAAAAAGGAAAACAAAGATGAATGGTTGAAAGAGACTGTAAATCCATTTTCTGAGTCCAGAGGGCAGCCAGTTGAGATTTCTAGGTGTTGAGCTCTATGTTTCTTTAGCTGGTGGAATGAGGATAGCGGTGGCAACTGATGGCTTTCTTGGTTTGTAGTTTGAATGTTTGTGGTGACAGCATAGACAGTGTTGCAGTCATGCTTATTTCCCTGAACAGAGTCTGGAAGATACAGGAGTGTCAGTGGACTTTCTTTTTTTCTTTTCTTTTTTTTTTTTATGAGATGGAGTTTTGCTCTTGTTGCCCAGGCTGGAGTGCAATGGCGTGATCTCGGTTCACCGTCACCTCCGCCTCCTGGGTTCAAGCAATTCTCCTGCCTTAGCCTCCCGAGTAGCGCCCACCACCACACCCAGCTAATTTTGTATTTTTACAAATAAAAGTGAAAGATGGGGTTACAAGTAAAGATGGGGTTTCTCCATGTTGGTCAGGCTGGTCTCGAATTCCTGACCTCAGGTAATCTGCCTGCCTTGGCCTTCCAAAGTGTTGGGATTATAGGCGTGAGCCACCGCACCCGGCCTCAGTGGACTTTCTAAGAGGCTCATATCACAGTAGCTCCAGGCATGTAGGTTATCCACACGTGATCTGTAGATGATGTATCTTTTGAAGTTCATATCACCTAGTCCAACTTTAGCTCATAGGGCTTTTGTTAAGATCCTGGGGGAGGCCTGGCACAGTGGCTTATGCCTGTAATCCCAGCTCTTTGGGAGGCCAAGGTGGGTGGATTGTCTGAGGTTGGGAGTTCGAGACCAGCCTGACGCCAACATGGAAAAACCGCATTTCTACAAAAATGCAAAATTGGCCAGGTATGGTGGTGCATGCCTGTAATCCCAGCTACTTGGGAAGGCTGAGGCAGGAGAATTGCTTGAGCCCGGGGAGCAGAGGTTGCAGTGAGCAGAGGTCACGCCATTGCACTCCAGCCTGGGCAACGGGAGTGAAACTACGTCTCAAGAAAAAAAAAAAAAGATCCTTGGGGGAAAGGGCAGCTATAAGTCACCTAAAATTCCACTAAGGATCTGGGCACTCAGGTTTTAGTTCTCAGTGATGCCAAGTTGGGAGGAAGAAAATTGGAAATGTTAGTTTAGAAAATTGCAGCCAAATAATGAAGAAAACGAGAAGAATTGAGACTTTGGTAAGGGCTGATGTGTAGGATAGCAGGACCCATTCCAGTTGACAGGTAGATAATACAACTTCAAAGAAAATGAACAGGACTAGAATCTGGTAACCCATAAGGATGTATTAATAGTTTTTTCATTAAAGCAGATTTCTCTAAGGTCACTCCCCTTTTGATTAAAAACAGTGAAAGTAGGATTATTCTTTTTTACAGAATAAGTCTGATCCTGTTAGATTTGGTCTGCTTATTTACATAAGTGTAGTAAGAAAGGTAATTGACCACAGAGGCCCTTTTTAAGTTTGCTTTCCTGGAACTTTTTATAAGGACTCTCAGACTGGACTTTTAAACCCTCTTGAGGTTAGGAAGCCAAGAACGTGCCATCAGACTTCACGTAGAGTACCTATAGATTTGTGAATTCTTCTCTTCTTAACGTCTCCAAAATATCCTAAGATTCCTGGTCCTGCCAGGATCTAGCCTTTGCCACTAATTTGTAAGTCTGGGAACCCTGTAAGCCAAGTGGCAGGCTGGTTTTTCCAAGAGGGCTTTGTAAGCATTGGCTCCGTGGAGTCAGCTTTCGTTCCTTAAAACTGTCTGGCCGTATCTGATTTTATGCATTATTTTAAAACATGACATTCCAGTTATATTTTAAAAGTCCAGTCAAAGCCTCGTTATATAACCAATTTTCCCCATTATGTCCTGTTACAAGGAGGGCTGACCCTACTGAACCTGTGAAAATAACCATATTGCCACGTAAATAAGAATGCCCAATGGGAGTTCCTGAATTCTGGAGGGATCAGGCATGGAGAAAAGATAAATGCTTCATATATATTTTTTATAAAAGTATAATTTACTAAACTGTTTCATGTGTTAGATCACATAAAAGAAAAGGGAAAGAGGTTCCTTATATCCGGAAAATAGGACATTCAAGAACCAACAGTATTTTAAACAAAAGCCATTAAAACTATACTCATTCTTTACCAGTTCATTCAGTTTTATGTAGTCAATTCTTGTTGTGCTTGATCTTGGGTTAGCAGTGTTATAAATCCATCAGCTCTTTCATTAGAGTTTTGGAAATTCTGACTTGGTCCAGTGGTATGATATCAAAGTTGTTTAAGCAATACCACCAAAAGCCTTTGCCCTGGAGGACCTAGCATAGTCCTTTTCTATGAGTCTCTGCAGCAGTCTCTTTTTGTTGAAGGTGAGTACTCTGGGCTGTAGCCGATTGTAAGAACTTTTAGGAAGCAGGGTAAAACAGTAACTCTGTGGATGATAAGAGTTAAATGGTCTGTTTCCATGAGTTTTTTTTTTTTTTTTTTTTAAACCCTCAGTTGGTTGCTTTTGAAGGTCTCTGAGTCCCTTGAGACCCCCAGTAGGGGCAGAGGACCTAAATTTTGAGTGACTGTAGGGAGTTGAGGGTCTGGAATATGAAGGGAACGGTCTAGCAGGGTGAGTAGGGGTGAAGAAGGAGGGGACTTGAAGGGGAACCTGTCAGGGGTTCCTTCAGGAGCTGAAGGAAAGAGGAAAGGTGGGAGAAGGAGGAAAGGGGAGCAGAGGTGATGCGAATAGGGGCTCTTAGAGGAGCCAGACTGGGGAGATCTTAAGTTTCCCAAATAAGCCGTTGAAGTTCCAGATTATCCTTAGTAGAGTGTTGCGAACAGGAAAGGAAATGGACAGAGTTAGTGCCATAGTGGTGACATATACTGTGTAGTCAGCAGTGGTTTGAGAAGAGGGTTTCAGTTGACTGTGAAGTCCATGGGAGGAGCAGGATCAAGGAGGGAAAACAGAGAGGACTCAAAACACAGCCATGAAGTACTTTTAGCCCAGGAGTCAGGGAGTGAATTCTTGCTTGAAACAGAGTGAGGAAGAACTTCCAGCCTAGGAGGTGCCTTTCACACAAAGCTTGGGACTCTAACCAAGCTTCGTGAGTGTACTTGGAATCATGAGAGTCAAAAGCTTCCTCACTGTGCTTCAGTGGATGTTTGTCACAGGCACTGGGCTGGGAGTCAGACTCACTGATGAATCCCCATTGATCAGTCAGGAGCGAAGGCAAAGGCATCAAAAGTGTGCAGCTTGGGGTCCCAAGTGAGAAGGCTGGGGGTGTCTGACGATGAATCTGACCCAATTCAAGTCATGACACTAGGTGGCTGTCATGGATAATGCTGGACACTAGATTTTAATCAGTAATAAACAATTGCAGTAGTGAAGAGGGTCGAGTGTAGTCTATTTTTGTGCAGGGGTCACTGGGTATTTTATTTTATTTTATGTATTTTTTCGAGATGGAGTCTTGCTCTGTCACCCAGGCTGGAGTGCAGTGGTGCCTGCGGGTTCAAGTGATTCTCGTGCCTCAGCCTCCCAAGTAGCTGGGATTACAGGCGCGCGCCACCACGCCCAGCTAATTTTTGTATTTTTAGTAGAGATGGGGTTTCACCATGTTGGCCAGGCTAGTCTCGAACTTCTGGCCTCAAGTGATCCGCCCTCTTTGGCCTCCCAGAGTGCTGGGATTACCGGCGTGAGCCACTGCGCCTGGCCGATTGGGCATTTTAAAAGGTGGGGGAGTGGGCAGGGGAATGGTAGGGCCTTGAGCAGAGCTGGGAAAGTGGAAATAAGGTTGGTCCACGTGAAACCCATCTGGGTTTGCTAACTAACTGGCACTTATCAAAATAAGGCCCTTACCCTTTTACAGAGACTGGGAGATGGGGCCCCATCTTTAGGAGCTGGCTGAAACAAATGGGAAATTCTTTTGGCAGCTTTGACTTTTCCCAGGCAGGAACTTAAGGGGGTTGGAGTCACCATGCTCAAGATGTGACCTTGAACTATTAGGAACAGTGCTGGTGTTGTTCAAGTCTTTTAACGTGGGAGTAGGGGTGGATGAAATCATTTGTGCCGAGCGTGTGCAGTTTTATATAGGCCGAGGTTGAGGCCTAGTCTAGAAGAGATCTCAGAGGACCCTGACTAGAGTTTGGTCAACAAGAGAATCTTTTTCACCCCTGTACCCCTGCCAGGATTTGTGTGAACTCCACCATCTGGACATCTCCTATAATCGCCTGCATTTGGTGCCAAGAATGGGACCCTCAGGGGCTGCTCTGGGGATCCTGATACTGCGAGGCAACGAGCTTCGGAGCCTGCATGGTGAGTGGGGGTGGGTGATGGGGCAAGCACGGAGGGGAAGGGGGAGAGTGAGGTTCGGGCTGGCCTGGGTACCATGTGCCTCTAGAGCCTTGAGAGGGCTTGTGGGGAGTGCAGGGGTGCTCCGGCTGGTCTTTCTGTGCACCCTCCCCGAGTGCATGTACCACACTCACCTGCGTGTACTCATCTGCGTGCCCTTCCTTCCTTCTTGCCCCCATCCCAGGCCTGGAGCAGCTGAGGAATCTGCGGCACCTGGATTTGGCATACAACCTACTAGAAGGACATAGGGAGCTGTCGCCACTGTGGCTGCTGACTGAGCTCCGCAAGGTGAGATGGCAGTGCATCAGGGGCCTGAGAGCCACCCTTGCAGCCACCCCCCTATGCTGGTTTGGTCAGTGCCTTCTTCACACAGGGAGGGCCAGGCCCCAGGCCCTCCTCATTCTCCGCTTCCTGCCCTTCAGCTCTACCTGGAGGGGAACCCTCTTTGGTTCCACCCTGCGCACCGAGTGGCCACTGCCCAGTACTTGTCACCTCGGGCCAGGGAGGCTGCTACTGGCGTGAGTGATCGTCCTATGTCCACTCTGCTTCCTCTTTCCTGCCCAGTCCTCCCCTACCTTGCACCGTCTTGCCATCCCTGGGTGAGGGGCCGAGGACCTGGACCCTGCTTACTGTGTTGTCAATACCTGGAACTCAGCAGGATGGACCCCACCACATACTCCCTTCCCCACCCTTTTTGTCTTTGCTCAGTTCCTTCTCGATGGCAAGGTCTTGTTGCTGACAGATTCTCAGGTCGGTGTGGTCAGGGGGCGAGGACTGTTGGGGAAGACATGAAGGGAGGGCCCTGGGGAGAGAACACAGGGCTGGCTGGTGACAGGGTCTTCCTGGTCAGTGGAAAGTAGGGTCCTGCCTTTTGGCTGGCTTGGGCAAGGCAGAGGTGCTCCCAGTCTCCATCCTTTCTCTCCTTCCTGTTGTCAAATACCAGACTCACACATCCTTGGGGCTCAGCCCCACGGGCCCACCTTTGCCCTGGCCAGTGGGGAGTACTCCTGAAACCTCAGGTGGCCCTGACCTGAGTGACAGCCTCTCCTCGGGGGGTGTTTTGGCCCAGGCCCCACTTCATAAGGTTAAGGTAAGCAGCGTCCTCCGCTGCCTCATGCCTGGGGTGGGGTGTCTCTCTGGGGACTCTGGGCTGCAGTGGGCAGGGAATGGTAGGAACTGTGCTTGCACGTGGTCGGGGTTTCTTTGATAGGTTGGATGGCCAGCCGTGGATGGCAGGGCTGGAGGCTTGGCTTTCACAGAACTTCTTCCCTCTACTAACCTCAGAGCCGAGTCCGTGTAAGGCGGGCAAGCATCTCTGAACCCAGTGATACGGACCCGGAGCCCCGAACTCTGAAACCCTCTCCAGCTGGTAAGTCAGCTTCACCCCACTAACTCTCTCGTCCACGTCCAGCTCACTCTGATTTTTAAGTTACGGTGAAGGTGTGCTGGAAGAAATGTTATTTTTTGTTGGTAGAGTATTATAGAGGGCTTCTTAGTCTTTCTTCTTTTCTTTTAGTTTAGAGAAAGGAGAAGACTGCTTCTGGGAGCATTTTGAAAACTTTTTGAGGAACATTAATTTTGTGGGGTGTCAAGAGATCATGTAGGCCAGGTGCAGTGGCTTACATCGGTAATCCCAGCACTTTGGGAGGCCGAGGTGGAAGGATTGCCTGAGCCCAGGAGTTTGAGACCAGCTTGGGCAACACAGAGAGACGCCCATTTCTCCAAAAAAATTTTTAAATTAGTCTGACATGGTGGTGTGCACCTGTAGTCCTATCTGCTTGGGAAGCTGAGGCAGGAGGATCGCTAGAGCCTGATAGTTCAAGGTTTCAGTGAGCTGTGATTGTGCCACTGCACTGTAACCTGGTGACCGAATAAGACCCCATCTCTTAAAAAAACTAAAACCCAAAACCAAAAGAAAATATATATGTGTATATATATATATAAAAAATAATAGGATTGTGGCCAGAGAAGTTTGGGAAATGTGAGGTTGAAGAGAAATAGATGTGTTCGCTGCAGGCCGTCTCAGGACCTTTAGGATGCTGTCATGCATGCTGAGTCTCCAGAAGCAGCATAGGATGCGCAGCTTGGATTGCACTTGACCACAGTGTTCCATAGGACACACTTCAGTACATGCCGCGGAGGGGACACCTGTAGCCTCCCCTGCCCCTGTCCCCATACACAGTCCATTGCCCCCTCATTGCTGAGGAGCACCATTGAAGGATTTGGGGCCATCTGTGTGGGGTGGGCTTGCTCAGCTCTGGGTTCCCCTCCTGCCCAGGATGGTTCGTGCAGCAGCACCGGGAGCTGGAGCTCATGAGCAGCTTCCGGGAACGGTTTGGCCGCAACTGGCTGCAGTACAGGAGTCACCTGGAGGCCTCTGGAAACCCTCTGCCGGCCACCCCCACCTCTCCTGCCCCCAGCACACCTCTAGCCAGCTCCCAGGGCCCTGACACTACACCCAGACCTCCACCCCTGCAGGAGGAAGCCAGAGGCCCCCGGGAGTCACCACAAAAAATGTCAGAGGAGGTCAGGGCAGAGCCACAGGAGGAGGAGGAGGAGAAGGAAAGGGAGGAGGAGGAGAAGGAGGGGGAGATGGTGGAACAGGGAGAAGAGGAGGCAGGAGAGGAGGAAGAAGAGGAGCAGGACCAGAAGGAAGTGGAAGGTGAGCCCTCTGTGGGCTGGGGCGAGCTGGGGCCAGCGGCCGTTGGGATGTTTGTGCGTGGTGGGGCCTGGTGGGTGGAGGGCCAGTGCGGGGGAGGGCGGCGTGTGGGTACTTTCCCTCCCTGCAGGGCTTCTCTCGGTCTCTCCACAGCGGAGCTCTGTCGCCCCATGTTGGTGTGTCCCCTGGAGGGGCCTGAGGGCATGCGGGGCAGGGAATGCTTTCTCAGGGTCACTTCTGCCCACCTGTTTGAGGTGGAACTCCAAGCAGCTCGCACCCTGGAGCGACTGGAGCTCCAGAGTCTGGAGGCTGCTGAGATAGAGCCGGAGGCCCAGGCCCAGAGATCACCTGGGCCCACGGTGAGTTGGGGGCGGCAGGGCACTGAAGGAGCCAGCTATGGGCACATGGCTGTTGTGTGCCCTGCACTGGGCTGGGCATTTCCCACAGTCTCTCCTTGGCACTAGGAGTCGAGGAGGGGAGCCTCAGAGGTTGCAAGCGCTTGGGAGGCTGGGCTGAGGAGCAGGGATTCCGTGCTCGAGCTTGGACGTCAGCACAGGCCTTTAACAGGCTCCAGAGCTCCTGCCGTCCTCCACGCTCTCAGCATCCCTCATCCCTCTGATCACCGCTCCTGCTGATTTTCACCCAGTCCCTCTCTTCTGCGCAGGGCTCAGATCTGCTCCCTGGAGCCCCCGTCCTCAGTCTGCGCTTCTCCTACATCTGCCCTGACCGGCAGTTGCGTCGCTATTTGGTGCTGGAGCCTGATGCCCACGCAGCTGTCCAGGTGATGGGGCCTAGAGTAGGGGCCCAGGAGGCTGTGGGGATTAAGAGAGCCAGAGGGGAGCGGCAGCAGGCCTGAGGGTCAGGGGCCTGTGAGAGGTGTCCCTCTGGGGTCCGCCTGCTCACAGCTGCCTCTGATCCACCCTCTGTCAGGAGCTGCTTGCTGTGTTGACCCCAGTCACCAATGTGGCTCGGGAACAGCTTGGGGAGGCCAGGGACCTCCTGCTGGGTAGATTCCAGTGTCTACGCTGTGGCCATGAGTTCAAGCCAGAGGAGCCCAGGCTGGGATTGGACAGTGAGGAAGTCTGGAGGCCTCTGTTCCAAAAGACAGGTATAAGGCCTGCCCTTGACCTCTCTGCCCACACGCCTCCCCTGTTGCAGGGAAAGTGGCTCTGTGTAGGGGAGTGTGAAGGGGGAGCCCCAGGGAGAAGGGGCTAGAGTGGAGACCAGTTGTTCTGCCTGGAGGAAAAAGAAAACCGCCTGCCTGCTGCATTTACCAAAAGGAAAACAGAAAAAAAGAAGAAACTATATCCTGCTTTTTTTGTTTTTTTTTTTTCTTTTAACTCTAAAAGTCAGGAAATGCAATCTCTGTAACTGTGCTTGAACTCATTATTTTTTCATAACTTGAAACCTTGTTTGTGTTGGGTTTTTTTTTGGCTGATATTTCAGACACTACATAAAACCTGACGAGCCCTCACGCAGTATTGGATGGTGGTGCTGCACCTGCCAGCAAGCGTAGCTGTTGAGTGACATGCTCGGGGAGTTGGCTTGGTTTGTCCTTCCCGGCTGACCTTGGAAGCTACATAATGTCCTGTGGCATTTCTTCATGCGCTAATCCTTAAAACAAGAATTGTTTCCATTGTAGACCAGTCAGAAAGTACTATCTTTGAAGAAGACATTGAAGAAGAAATAAATATTCTTGATAACAGCTATGTGGAAATGCCAGAATTTTATTAGCCAGTTTTCTCTTCTTGGCGGCAGCTGGAGCAGGGGTTTACATTTTATTCAGAAAATGGAGCCCTGCTCTGTTCCCCACTGTGAACTAGCCTGGGCATGCAGCCTTAGCGACACAGTGCAAACAAACACAGCCGCCAGCCCCTCCCGGACCCTGGCTCTACACCATGAGTCGCTGTGGACTCGGGAGCCTCTTCCATGATGGTGTTATTATTATTATTATTATTTTTTTTTTTTTTTTTTTTTTTTTTGAGACGGAGTCTCGCTCTGTCGCCCAGGCTGGAGTGCAGTGGCCGGATCTCAGCTCATTGCAAGCTCCGCCTCCTGGGTTTACGCCATTCTCCTGCCTCAGCCTCCCGAGTAGCTGGGACTACAGGCGCCCGCCACCTCGCCCCGCTAGTTTTTTGTATGTTTTTTAGTAGAGACGGGGTTTCACCGTGTTAGCCAGGATGGTCTCGATCTCCTGACCTCGTGATCCGCCCGTCTTGGCCTCCCAAAGTGCTGGGATTACAGGCTTGAGCCACCGCGCCCGGCCCATGATGGTGTTATTAATGAACGCTACTGTGGGCTCTGTTCTCCTTTCATTTTTTTTTTTTTTTGAGACGGAGTCTCGCTCTGTCACCCAGGCTGGAGTGCAGTGGCGCGACTGCGGTTCACTGCAAGCTCCGCCTCCTGGGTTCACGCCATTCTCCTGCCTCAGCCTCCCGAGTAGCTGGGACTACAGGCGCCCGCCACCACGCCCAGCTAATTTTTTGCATTTTTAGTAGAGACGGAGTTTCACGGTGTTAGCCAGGATGGTCTCAATCTCCTGACCTCGTGATCCGCCCGCCTCCCAAAGTGCTGGGATTACAGGCATGTGCCACCGTGCCTGGCCAACTGTTCTTTCATTTGCACCTCAGTTACCTCCTCTGAACAAAGAAGGGAATGAACTCACCCCATGGTGCTGTTACGCTATTTAAATGTGACAGTAAGGCACCAAGCAGAGGGCCTGGCACAACACAAAGGTCCCCTGTAAATGGTAGCTGCTGCCGTTGCCCCAAGCTATATGGTCCTGGGCAGCATGTGTAAAGGATTTAATCTTTTCTTTACTCGTTGCAAAATGGGATAGGGAGAGTTTCTCTGGTAATGAAATGTGATCATACTGGCATGGGAGCTAGCACACGCCCAGCACAGTGCAGCTGCTCAGAGTGCTGCGTCTCTCATTGCTGATCCGTGTCCTGATTCCTTCCCGGCTTCCTGACACTAAGGATGAGTATAAGATAGACTCTATTGTCATCCCTAATTTATAGATGAGGAACCAGGTTCATAGAGCTTAGATGACTTGCCCATGATTACAGAGCCATTAATTGATGGAGCCTAGAATTGGACCCAAATATGGCAAGAGAGTTCTGTCTGTCTTTCGAGACCTGTTGATTTTGGTCTTTCAGACGTTGCTAGGAGAGCCCTGAAGTAACTTGATCAGCCCAAGTCTGTAGGAGGGCGTAAGAGCAGGGCCTGGTTGTGTTTGACCCAGTCAGAGAGGGCCTAGAGTTAGAAGGTAGAGTGCACTTTGAGGAGGTTGTGGGCCAGGGTTAGCTCATCCCTCCCTGGGTTGGGGAGTGATCAGTCGGCCGCTGTACTGGGAGAGAGGGAGCTGGTGGGCTGGGGCGCGGTAGTTGTGTATGAAGCTGGAGACTTGGGCTCAGGGAAGACCTGAGAGTGGGAAAGGAACATCAAGAGCATGGTGGGAGTTGTGGCACTTTGTGGGGGAGGCTCACGGGGACCGTGTCCATCTTCCCTCCAGAATCTCCTGCTGTGTGTCCTAATTGTGGTAGTGACCACGTGGTTCTCCTGACTGTGTCCGGGGGAACCCCCAACAGGGAGCAGAAACAGGGAGAGCAGTCTCTGGCTCCCTCTCCGTCTGCCAGCCCTGTCTGCCACCCTCCTGGCCATGGTGACCACCATGACAGGGCCAAGAACAGCCCACCTCAGGCACTGAGCACCCGTGACCACAGTAGTTGGAGCCTCAGTCCCCGTGAGTATAGGCAAAACAAGACATAGATGGGTTTGGGGAAGGGAAGGGACACTGATGGGGAGGTGGAGATGGAGCCCAGGGGCTGCCACAGGCAGGCTGATGTCCCCTCATGGCCCTCAGCCCCTGAGCGCTGCGGCCTCCGCTCTGTGGACCACCGACTCCGGCTCTTCCTGGATGTTGAGGTGCTCAGCGAGGCCCAGGAGGAGTTCCAGTGCTGCCTCAAGGTCTGTGCTCCCTGACACTGCCCATGCCCCCAGCTGGCCAGGGTGCCCACTCGTTTCCATCATAGCCAACTGAGTCAGATCACTCTGGAGTCACCTGATGCTGGCTTCTGGTTTCAACCCCAGCAGCTGCTTGCTGTGTGGCCGTGGACCCATTCCTTGGCATTTGAGTCCCAGTTGTTGCCCATCTGCAATGGAGATAGCCATGCCTCCCTGACACACTGGAGTGCATCAGAGGTCGTGTTGAAGCTGCCCAGCCCCTGGCACTCATCAGTGGGGCCTTCTAGTAGTATTATAAACCCATGATGTTATTAGGCCTTTGTTGTGTACCTTTTGTGCTAGACACTGAGGATCTACAGATCCATCTTGCCCTTGATCTTACAGTCTGGTGTGAGAAGTTCACAATGATTGTGCAATATGCAAGTGCTGTAATCGGGCTAAGGCCCTAGAAGGGGTATCTAGTCCAGCTTGAGTGGGTCAAGGAGTCTTCCTGGGAGGTGATGTCTAAGCTAAGTCTTGAAGGATAAGGAGTAGGGAGGAAAAGAATGTATTAGGTAAAGGAAGCAGCAAATGCATGGAGGCCCGAGACTGTCACCGGTAGGGGGAGCTGCCCAGGACGAAGGCATCTGGATGTGCAGGGTGAGGGGCAGGGGTCCGGAGAGGACTCTGGGGGGCTGGCAGGGGCCAGGTCAGGAGCTGCCTCCTGTGTCCGCCAAGGAGTTTGGACTTGGTCTTGAGGGCCACCGGGAGCCACTGAAGGATTTGAAATGGGGCAGTGATGGTCAGTTTTGTGCCTTAGAACAGTTAGTCTGGTGGAGTGTGGAGCGGGTGAGGTGACAGGCAGGGAAGCCAGCTGCCGACACTGAGCGAGCAGGGGCTGCAAGGCAGAGAGCGATGGTGGATGAAGAGGCTGTCGAGTGTCAGGGAAGCTCCATAGACTGCTGGGTGGGCAGTGGGAACGTCAGGCCGAGGGTGCTGTCACCAGGAACTCAGCTTTCAGTCTGGCCCCACCTCCCCAGACCTCCCATCAGGTGTCTCACCAACTTCCTCTTCCCCCAGGTGCCAGTGGCATTGGCAGGCCACACCGGGGAGTTCATGTGCCTTGTGGTTGTGTCTGACCACAGGCTGTACCTGTTGAAGGTGACTGGGGAGATACGGTGAGCGAGGGGGGAGATGTGGTGAGCGAGGGGGGAGATGGGGCAAGTGAAGGGGGAGATGGGGCGAGCGAGGGGGGGAGATGGGGTGAGCGAGGGGGGGAGATGGAGCGAGCGAGGCGGGGAGATGGGGCGAGTGAGGCGGGGAGATGGGGTGAGTGAGGCGGGGAGATGGGGTGAGCGAGGGGGTAGATGGGGCCAGCGGGGGGAGATGGGGTGAGTGAGGGGGGGAGATGGGGTGAGGGGGAAGATGGGGTGAGTGGAGGGGGAGATGGGATAAGCGAGGTGGGTGATGGTGTGAATGAGGGGGAGATGGGGTGTGCAAGGCAGGGAGATGGGGTGTGCAAGGCGGGCAGATGGGGTGATGAGCGAGGTGGGGAGATCGGGTGATGAGTGAGGGGGGAGATGGGGTGAGTTGGGGGAAGATGGGGTGATGAGCAAGGCGGGGAGATGGGGTGATGAGTGAGGGGGGAGATGGGGTGAGCAAGGCGGGGAGATGGGGTGATGAGCGAGGCGGGGAGATGGGGTGAGTGAGGGGGGAGATGGGGTGAGTGTGGGGGAAGATGGGGTGATGAGCGAGGTGGGGAGATGGGGTGATGAGTGAGGGGGGAGATGGGGTGAGTGTAGGGGGAAATGGGGTGATGAGTGAGGGGGGAGATGGGGTGTGCAAGGCGGGGAGATGGGGTGATGAGCGAGGCGGGGAGATGGGGTGAATGAGGGGGAGATGGGGTGAGTGAGGGGGAGATGGGGTGAGTGGGGGGGGAGATGGGGTGATGAGTGAGGGGGAGATGGGGTGAGTGACGGGGGAGATGGAAATGCGGTAAGTGCACGGGGGTGATGCAGTGAGTGAGGCGGGTGCAGCCAGGGCAGGGCTTCCCTGGGACTCTCACTCCACCCTCACTCTTCTCCATCGCTCTGTCCTCTCTCCACAGTGAGCCTCCAGCTAGCTGGCTGCAGCTGACCCTGGCCGTTCCCCTGCAAGATCTGAGTGGCATAGAGCTGGGCCTGGCAGGCCAGAGCCTGCAGCTGGAGTGGGCAGCTGGGGCGGGCCGCTGTGTGCTGCTGCCCCGAGATGCCAGGCGTTGCCGGGCCTTCCTAGAGGAGCTCCTTGGTGAGGGGGGAAGGGAAGGCAGGAGGGTGGGCAGGGTCCTGGGGCCGAGCTCCCCACCTGGTGCTCAGTAGCGGAGACAGAGAGGGAACAGGACTTGTCCCTTGTAGAAGTTTCTCAAATCCAGAAATGTGGAGAACAGAAAGGGATTGAGAGGTGGTGAGTTTAGGCTGGAGGAGAGCAGAGCCTTCTAAAGTTCCCTGGCCTGGCTCTGTCTAGATGTCTTGCAGTCTCTGCCCCCTGCCTGGAGGAACTGTGTCAGTGCCACAGAGGAGGAGGTCACCCCCCAGCACCGGCTCTGGTGAGTCGATAGGAGGCAGAGGCTGGGGTTGCTGCTCAATCCTCTTTTTCACAGAGCACCAGACATGGCCCTGTGCTGAGTAGGTCCTGGGCAGCCACCTGTCCTCATGCCATGCCCCCCATGGGCCCCTAACGCCTCCTCCCAATGCCCTGCAAGTCTTTCTTCCCACTCCCCTCCCTCCAAGTCCTTCCCACCCCCTAGCGGATCTTCCTGTGCCTGCCATGTTCCCCCTAGGCCATTGCTGGAAAAAGACTCATCCTTGGAGGCTCCCCAGTTCTTCTACCTTCGGGCGTTCCTGGTGGAAGGTGAGGCCTCTGTGCTGCTGATGCTTCCCTGGTCTCTGTACCCCACCTTGTCACAGGCACTGGCCCACGCCCAGCACCCGTACAGTGCCTTCGTAGCCACTGACAGTTCCTGGAACCTGGGCTTCCTCTCACTTGAGAGCATAGCCAAGTAACAGCCTCAGTGTGCCCTGACTCTCTAGGCGGGGTCAGGAGGCCCCCAGGATCCTCAGTTACCCAGAGCCTTTGCTCTCAGGCCCAGGCTTTCTATGAAGTGGAGCAGCGTGGCTGAGTCGGCCCTGCCTCATCAGTCAGAGAGGGCGAGGGCGGAGCCTTGTTTCTGTGTAGGGTGGGTGTGGGACAGTGGAGGGTGGTAGGCCTCAGAGGTGTTCCAGACTAGAGATGCCTGGAGCTTGGGAAAGGGAGGGTCTTGGCCCCAGGGGCACAGGCTGCTTTGTGACCCACCTGAGTGTGGTTCACGCCTCTTCTCCCCAGCAGCACTGGGACGCTGGCCCCAGGAATCTGGGCCCCTCCATGACCTTCCACTCTGGGTGCCTCTTTCCCTACAGGCCCTTCCACCTGCCTTGTATCCCTGTTGCTGACTCCGTCCACCCTGTTCCTGTTAGAGGAGGACGCTGCAGGGCCCCTGGCAGAGCCCCCACCTCCAGCAGCATCTGGCGAAGCCTCTGAGAAGGTGCCTCCCTCCGGGCCGGGCCCTGTTGTGCGTGTCAGGGAGCAGCAGCCACTCAGCAGCCTGAGCTCCGTTTTGCTCTACCGCTCAGCCCCTGAGGACTTGCGGCTGCTCTTCTACGATGAGGTGTGTGTGTGTATGTCCAGTGAGAGAGGGAGGGAGGGGAGATGGCGAGCACAGGTTGGGGCCATGAGGGCAGGGTGGGGAATGGGTCTCGGAACCCTGGGCATTGGCGGCAAGATGGCACTTACAGATGAGAGAACACCATCCTGGCTAACACGGTGAAACCCCGTCTCTACTAAAAATACAAAAAATGATTCAGGCGTGGTGGTGCGTGCCTGTAGTCCCAGCTACTTGGAGGCTGAGGCAGGAGAATGGCGTGAACCCAGGAGGCGGAGCTTGCAGTGAGCCGAGATGGTGCCACTGCACTCCAGTCTGGGCGACAAAGCGAGACTCTGTCTCAAAAAAAAAAACCCAAAAAAACCCCAAAAAAACAAAAAACAGATGAGAGAACTGGTGTTGGAGGAACTGGGGGACTCTGGGCTTGGATGAGCACCAAGTCAGAGAGGGAGGCAGCTGTAGGTGGGGGAGACACCTGGACTGGGAGCCCAGCCATTTATTAGCCGTGAGGCTTTCTTTCTTTTTTTTTTTTTTGAGGCAGAGTCTCACTCTGTCACCCAGGCTGGAGTGCAGTGGGGCGATCTCAGCTCACTGCAAGCTCCGCCTCCTGGGTTTATGCCATTCTCCTGCCTCAGCCTCCCGAGTAGCTGGGACTACAGGCGCCCGCCACCTCGCCCGGCTAATTTTTTTTGTATTTTTTAGTGGAGATGGGGTTTCACCGTGTTAGCCAGGATGGTCTCGATCTCCTGACCTCGTGATCCACCCGCCTCGGCCTCCCAAAGTGCTGGGATTACAGGCATGAATCACCGCGCCCAGCCAGCTGTGAGGCTTTCAGTGAGGTTACCGGCAGCTTTGAGTTGGCACGATTGGGCCGGTTGTATGCCAGCCGTTTGGCCTTTGTGACCACCACCTGGGGAGATACTGTTACTGGTCCTATTTACAGATGAGGAAGCTGAGGCTTGGGGCTGTTAACCAGTTTGCCCAGGCCAAAGTGGTGGAGCCAGGAATTGAATCCACAGTTCCCTGAAATTGTGTCCGCATCTTCTGTACAACAGGGAAGATGAAGGAGACAGGTCCTCTGGAGGCTTTCAGTAAACGTTGACTGGATTCTGTTTACAAAGCTCAGTCAGGATCTTTTATGCGGAGTGACACGGGCCTGGGGGAGGGGTGAGGCACTGAGCCAAGGTGGAGACAGTGAGGCCTTCCTGGAGACCTCCCCTGGGCTCACCCTGATGTGGTCCCCATTTGCCTCGCCTTGCTAACTGCTCGCTCTGCCAGGTGTCCCGGCTGGAGAGCTTCTGGGCACTCCGTGTAGTGTGTCAGGAGCAGCTGACAGCCCTGCTTGCCTGGATCCGGGAACCGTGGGAGGAGCTGTTTTCCATCGGACTCCGGACTGTGATCCAAGAGGCGCTGGCCCTTGACCGATGAGGGTCCCACGCCGACCTTGGCCCTGACCTCAGGAGCCACACTGTAGACATTCCCTCTGCTGGTCTCTGGGTCTGGCTTCCAGGCTCTGGCTGTGGACTTCTTCAGCCTCTGGGTACTAGCCAGTGAGGCACCAAATGACCCAGGGCTTAAGGGAGAGGCGAGAGAATGATCTGGCCTCAGGGGACAGGCCACGTGGTCAGGAGGAATATTTTTCCTGCACTTTTTCTCAGGTGTCAATAAAGTTGTTTCCAACTCATAGGTCATGTGTGGTACTTAGATGTCACTCATAAGGCCTGCCGTTCCCCTAACCTCCTGACAGAAGCTATCCCGCCCATCACCTTTCCTGAATGGGCAGCTCCAGTCAGCCTTGTTTGTACCATGAGACCCCATCTCCAACCCAACTGTGGTCCCAGCGTGGGGGATCCAGTAGAACTCATGACCCACGGGCACACAGCCCCAAGCTGGCAGTGACCTGTCATGTGGCCTGGCATGGAATTGCTGCTGGGCCACACAGAGTCCCGCTCTCTTGAATTTTATGTGGGAAGTAGTGAGGACTTCAGGCTCTCGCAGAGAGTGTCTGGGGAGAGGGTGTGTGGAGTTGAGTGGTGACCTTTGCTTCCTGCCATTGCCTTCTCAGCACCGCCTCACTCAGCCCGGAGGCCTGGATGGTCAGCCCCACTCCCTCACCTCTTGTCTCCAAGTCTGGCCCCAGTGATTGGTTCAGGAATCCTCATGTGACTTGGTTTGGCTTATGAAGGCCCAGCGCAGGCATTTGACTAGAGTAACCAAGAAAGAGGCAAGTTTCCTTTCAGGGTTGCTGAGAGGATAGGCCTGGAGCTGCTGGCTTTGGGGAGGCGCTTTCCTAAAGTGGAGCCATGAGAGAGAGGAAGACGACCCGGGTGGAGAGATCAGGGCCAGATCCTGGGGATATCTTTGAAGCCCCTGGGTCTAGTTGTGCGCAAAGACAGAAACCCCTGTGATTCCAGGTAACATAAGCTAAAAAGGAAGCCCTCCCCTCCCCGTTTCTATGGCTTAAGATAATTTGAAGCAAGTATGAGCCACCAAGAGTTCCAACTAAACAAACCCTGATTCCAACTTGAGCTGGGCTGAGATCTGTCTCTTGTATCGAAGAATGAACACAATGGAAATCATTGCAGCCACACAGTTGTGCAGAGGCCGTGGTTCTTGGTTCCTGTTCTGAAGTGAGGCAGAATGATTAATCCAGCTCACTTTTTTGTGTCAGGCCTATGGCCTTGACCACTTTGTAACCCGACTGCTTGGTGGGACAGCAGGACTGGGGCTGTGTCACCGGGGACTTCCACCTGGAAAGGTTGTGGGAAGGGTTGCCTGGCCTAACCAGGCCACTACATCTCTAAATCCATGGGGTGAAGTATTTAAAAATGAAAAGGGGTCATTGAAAATCCTGTACTTTTACATTTATTTAAAATTATTTAAAATTTATTTGAAAGATAATGTATACAGGAAAAAAAAATGTACACTGCACTTAAGAATGTAGTGCGTTGCTCTCATATGCCTGACCCCCTAACTCTAGATTCAAGCATTCTTACCCATTTTTTGTGTATCTGCTCAGAAATCTCAGTGCATGTACACAAGTTTCCCCAGAAAAGGGTAATGAAGCCACTCAATTCCATTTAAAAAAAAGATCGGCCTGGGCAAACATTGGCCCGGGCATGGTGGCTCACGCCTAATCCCAGCACTTTGGGAGGCCGAGGTGGGCGGATCATGAGGACAGGAGATTGAGACCATCCTGGCTAACACGGTGAAACCTCATCTCTACTAAAAATACAAAAAATTAGCGGTGGTGGTGGGCATCTGTAGTCCCAGCTACTTGGGAGGCTGAGGCAGGAGAATGGCGTGAACCCGGGAGGCATAGCTTGCAGTGAGCCGAGATTGCGCCACTGTACTCCAGCCTGGGTGACAGAGCGAGACTCCATCTCACACACACAAAAAAGATTGATTTCTAAGATTAGTTTCTCCCTGGCAGGTCTGGCCTGCTTGGTGGGAGAGTGGGGAGGAAACGGTAGGAGTTATGGAACCGGCTAGTTGGTAAATGCTGGCTGGGGTAGAGGCCCCTTGGAAATGCCTGCAGAAGCTGAGGGCCCAGAAAGATCTGTGCAGAGGCCCAGAAAATAAATTCACCTACTTCTGTTTTGCTTAGAACTGTCCTCAATTTTTAATTGAAGCAAATTAAAACTTCCCAAAAATATTAGTCCACTTTCTCGGCAACGTGCACACCCCCTTCTCGGTCAGTGAGTTGGACCATCTGCAAACAGGAGCTGGTGCTGGTCCTGAGGAAGGCCTTTCCCTGGCCAGAGCCTGCCCTTCACACCAGGCCTGTTTGTAGGCACTTCCCCAGAAGTCAGGTCAAATGAGGCCATGGTGCAGATGGGGCAGAATAATCTCCAGTCATTCAGGGTGACTGGTAGAGAAGTGTGAGGCAGGGAGTTGGAAGAGGAGTTCCTTCCATTTCTTTGTGCTTATCATCTCTGTGAACACCTTGTTTTCTAGAACAGTGCAGTGGGGTCTTCTACAGTCTTTATGCAGAAGTGCTCTTTCTTCAGTGACGCAGAAGACAGAGGTCAAGGGTGAGGTCATCACCACTCCTGGAGGTGTCTGTCCCTTTAGTTCTGCACCTAACTAGGAGCAGGTGCCCCAGGTGCACCTGCCCCTCTGACCCTTCCACCCTCTGAGCAAAGGCGACTGATTTCCCACTGGCGCTCAGCACAGGTGTCAGTAGGAGACCCTCGACCCTGGACAACTCCCAGAGATCGATTCCTCCATTCAGTCTGGCCTTTCCCCTCCAGCAAGTGCTTATTGATCCCCTGGTCTCTGTTTGGCCTTGGGGTTGCTGGCATGAAGGACGCAGACCTCTGGCTCCCGGAAAGCAGTGGAAAGAAGGGATCCTCTCACCTGAAACTAAATCCAAGGGAGAAGCAGGAAATTGGTGGTGGGGAATGAAGATGAGGATGAGGAGGAAGGGGCACAGAGGTGGTATTGAGGGTTTTTTTTTTATACTTAGAAAAATTTAAAACTCTCTGTATTATAGATTCAAGAATTATATTTAAAAATTTATATAAGGCCCTATGGGGGTTAGTGACTTAACTAAGTGATAGAAAACTCCATTACTAAGACTTCAGAAGCAGGGAGAAGGCCAGCTCGACAGACCTGTCTCTTTTTCTCTGTAGGAGAGGGTCCGTCTTTGCCATGTGGAGGACAGGGTGACATCCTCCACCCTTGTCAAGATGCTGTGGTAGCTTCTGAAGAGACCCTACCCAGATTGCTTGGCTGCAGTTGAAAATTCAGCCATGGTTCTGTGCATTATGTTTTGCCCATCACTGAGTACATGCACTATTTCACATCTATCTATTCATCTACTCAAGGGGTGGTGTGGTGTGGTCGTGGTATAGGAAAAGACACGGTGGATTTAGCTCTAAAAGATCCAGGGTTATGCCTTAGTTTTGTGGCTCCCTATTTAATCACAAAAGTGCTCACCCTTGTTCCCTCATCTACTGCATGGGGATGAGACTGATCAGTAACTTACCTAATTCACAAAATTGTTGTGTGTAATCACATATATGGAAGTACTATGTGGTCCATAAAACAGGAAATAAGTGCTGGTTAAAAACCTGCCTAGGCTGGGCACAGTGGCTCATGCCTGTAATCCCAGCACTTTGGGAGGCTGAGGCAGGTGGATCACCTGAGGTCAGGAGTTTGAGACCAGCCTGACCAAGATGATGAAACCCCATCTCTAAAAATACAAAAATTAGCCAGGCATGGTGGCGGGCATCTGTAATCCCA
Organism: Macaca fascicularis; assembly: GCF_037993035.2. Lineage (NCBI taxonomy): Eukaryota > Metazoa > Chordata > Mammalia > Primates > Cercopithecidae > Macaca > Macaca fascicularis. The sequence goes on from NC_088386.1 coordinate 115,556,282, forward strand.
GCTACTCAGGAGGCTGAGGCAGGAGAATTGTTCGAACCCGGGAAGTGGGTTGCAGTGAGCTGAGGTAGTGCCATTGTACTCCAGCCTGGGTGACAGAGCAAGACTCCATCTCAAAAAAAAAAAAAAGCCTGCATTTTAATGTGTTTCTATGTGGATATGTCCTCAGACGCTTCTGGGGACAGGAGTGAACCATAGCATAGGTGTTGTTCTTTTGACCCATCTTTGTCATTTGATTGTTTTGGACTCAGTGACTTCTCCATTCTCCACAAAAATATTCTTCAGTTTACCAGTTACTATAATTACTTGTGCACTTGCTTTCAATTCCACAGACGTTTATTGAGCTCTTAGAATGTGCCAGGCTGTATGTGAGAAGATGGGGGCAGGGATCCAAGGATGAATCAGACGCGCTCCTGCCTTCAAGGAGCTTCTGGTCCAGGGAGGGAATGGGGAAAGGTGCCCTGGAGGTGGTCGTGAAGGCTGGGTAAGGTTACAGTAGGAGAATATTGCTATAGTGACTGTTTCTGAGCACCTGCTCTAATAATTTCATTCACATTATTTCACTCAGTGTGACCACCCTGAATGAAAAGTGTGATCTCCATTTCACAGGTGAGGAAGCTGAGGCTCAGATTCAATACAGGGAATCTCACCAAGGGGATACTAGATGTCAAACTTGGGCCATCTGCCTGGAATCTGTGCCCTTTCCTCTCAACTGGGTTGCCTCTCAGGCCTTCCAGAGTGCCCACCCTGCTTCACCCTTCAGTCTCTTTCCCTTTTTTTTTTTTTTTTTTTTTTGGCTGGAGTCTCATTCTGTTGCCCAGGCTGGAGTGCAGTGGCACAGCCTTAGCTCGCTGCAAGCTCTGCCTCCCGGGTTCAAGCGATTCTCCTGCCTCAGCCTTCCGAGTAGCTGGGATTACAGGCATGTGCCATCAGGCCCAGTTAAATTTTTATATTTTTAGCAGAGATGGGGTTTCACCATGTTGGTCAGGCTGGTCTTGAACTCCTGACCTCAGGTGATCCACCTACCTTGGCCTCCCAAAGTGGTGGGATTATAAGCGTGAGCCACCGTTCCTGACCTTCAGTCCTTTTCTATTCATCTCCTTGTGGCACCAACGTCCAGGGAAACCACATTCTTCCGGAAAAACACAAACCAGATCACCTAAATATCCAGGCAGACTATTCTTTCCTGCCATAGGGCCTTTCTGGGCCCTTCCTTTTGCCTAGAATGTTCTCCTCTCCCCACTTCTCCAACTCACCCTTCATGGCATGGCCAGTTCTTTCGTTCCCTTCAGGTTTTTCCTCTTTGTCACCTCCTTACCGAGATGTCCCTAATTCTGCTTCCTGAATGTCCACTGTAGCAGGCCTTTCCCCTCATGGCTTTTGCCATGTTTCTTAATTATAAGTTGTGTTTGCTTGTTTGTTGTCTTCAAGACAGGGTCCAGGACTTTTTCACCAACATATACGCAACCTGGCATGGAGTTCTGAGTGAGTGTGTGAGCTTCAGTTTACACACTGGGTGCGTGAAGTGTTACTTTACAACATTCGCAAAACAGCCTCATTTTATTTCAAGCCCCCATCCCACAGGGTTAGCAGGACTCACCGACTTCACTTTCTCCCCTCTCTGCATCTTGGAGACCCTCCTGCTTTGCTGATTGGGGAGGTCAAAGGGTCTGCTCCTCCACTCCTTCCCCATCTTCCAGCCAAGACACTGTCTCTCTTGCTAACCCTCTTCCTCTTTCTTCCTTCACAAACCTCCTTTGGTTCCCTAAAGCGTTGGCTCTGGAAGAACAAAAGGCAGAAGGGCTCGTAGGCGATTTCTGCTTTCTGTCCTACCCATTCGCCCCAAATAACAAAACTCAAAGCAGGCTACCTGCTTGGGTAGGGCCAGAAGAGGAGCATGTAAGGACATAGATCCATATTTCAAAATTCTCTGTTAGCCAAATAAATCAAATACATCAGTAAAGACGGGAGCTGGAAGGTGGAGTCTGCAGGGGTGGGAGGAACTTCAGGGACATTGGTGCTGTCCTGAGATTGGATCTATTTAAAAGCTGAGTCCAAATTTACCAAGCAACCCATAAATTATAACGGGATAAACCACCGCAGAGTAACAACAATAGTAAATAATAAGAATTTCATTTATTGAGCACCTATTTTGTGCCAAGCATTGAACTGGCATTTTATATATAGCATCTCTAACTCCAGAGTCTGGGCTCTTTCTCAATGCCATGTTATCTCTTGTGTAAAAATAATGTCTTACTCACCACCAGGCCAGTCAGCAGCAAATGGCACTGGGTGCTCTGCTCTGGGGAGCGGGGAGATCCTTTTCACAAGAGTCTAAGTGAAACTGGGGCTAGCTCAACCCATACCCTGCTCTATTCCAGAAACTCTCTAGCCTGCCAAGTTAGGGTTACCAAGGCAAAGACTGGTCCATGACCAAAGAGTGTCACAATCTACCCTGGTGGGGTAAAAGTCATTCTGGATCTCCCCGCCTTCTTAGAGTTTGCGATTGTCATCTTTAGTATGGCTCTTAGAATTATTGCTCTGGTAAGGGCAAGCTTTTGCTTATTTTATGTGTGTACATTTCACCATTTTTCACACTGCAAGTTATTTGAGCACTTTTTGGTACTTTCGTCTCTTAGATTTGTAGTAGTATTGAAACTAGCTAACAGTGTTGAGCACTTACTATAGGCCAGTCACTCTTTTATACAAAGGAACTCATTTCATTCTCTCAACAACCCTGATATTTTTGCGATTTTACAGATAGGCAATCTGAGTCCCAGAGAGGGCAAATAACTTATCAAAGTCACATAATTGTCAAGTGGCAGAACTGTGCTATGAACTCAGGCTGCTTGGCTCTAGCGGTCTCACGTTTAACTACTCCCCCGTACAGATGCTAGTCGCAAAGATGCAGTCTCCTTGAAAAGTCAATCTGGGAAGTTAGTGGTCTATTTCAGTTTGTGCCCATGGCATGGAAAGTCTAACAGTTGTGTGAGGCATCAAGACGTGGTGGGGGAGGCTGGGTGTGGTGGCTCACGCCTGTAATGGCAGCACTCTGGGAGGTTGAGATAAGTGGATCACTTGAGGTCAGGAACTTGAGACCAGCCTGGCCAACATGGCGAAACCCCATCTCTACTAAAATTGCAAAAATGAGCCAGGTGCGGTGCCTGTCTGTAGTCCCAGATACTAGGGAGGCTGAGGCAGGAGAATCACTTGAGCCCGGGAGGCAGAGGTTGCAGTGAGCTGAGATTGTGCCATTGCACTCCAGCCTGGGTGACAGAGCGAGACTCTGTCTCAAAAAAAAAAAAAAAAAAAAAAAAAAAAAAAGACATGGTGCGGGGAGGTACTGTGGTATATGGCGATAAACATTAGATGTAAAGCCTGAAGCCCGTGCATCTGCTTCTTGGCCATGTTGCCTATGAGCCTTAGACCTTGGGCAAGCCAATTAAACTTCCCAAGCCTCATTTTTCTCACTTGTCAAATGGGATTAAGATGCTCTACCACAGAGGGTTGTTGTGAGGAACCAATGAAAATATGAATATTAAAGTGGCTTGTGAGCCGGGAAACACTACCTGCATTTAAAATAATGAAGTTATCATTGTTGTTATCCTCAAGAGTACAGGATGGAGACGATAGGGAATGACACAGTAATCATAAGAGAGGCAGGGGCTACCCAGGCCTGTTAACAGGAGGGCCATTCCCTCACATCCTCTCTGCCAGCTCCTTGATGTTGGCAGCACTAATGTCTGGTGCCTGCTCATCCCATGACCCAGACTTAGAGCCCATTCCCCTGATTCTAGCAGTCAGGATGCCTAGTTGCAAACAGTAGCCACTTTAAGCTGGAAAGGAATTTATTAAAAAATAATGAGGATTAGGTAGTATTCTGGGGAGGAATAGAGAGCAACGACTAATGACCAGCCACAGCATGAGAACTTCTCCGCCTTCCATGCCTGCAGAAGTCTGAGTCTCCTGTGCACGTTGCTCACTTCTAAATTCAGGTCTTGCACAGGTGAGTCTGACCGGTGGAACCGAGGTCAGTATCTGTGCCCTGGCTGCAAGGGTTTTCCGGCTTTTACCTTGGCAAGAGAGGACTTAGGAGAAATGATCAAAATGTAAAAGTGGGTTTTCAAAGATTTGGGTGGCCACAGATGACAAATTATCTGCCATACTGGTCTAGTTCCCAGCATGCTGGCCCCTCAGAGTGATTTCAGGTAACAGCATGAGAGGAATCCACCCGAGTGCTTCTGGCCCATTCATGAGGAGCCCAGAGAACGATGTGCTTTGCCTCTACATCTGGGTGGTGTCGCAGGATGGCTCCTGCTCCCTCGGACTTAAGGGACAGGCTGTAGTGCTGCTGCATGTGCAGACAAGTGTACTGGGGTGCCAGCATGCAGGGTGGGGACGTTCCTGTGAGACTGGACCGTGGGGAAGGGTGTGACAGTTGGCTACTGCTCAGAGCTGGCCTGTTGCTGGCTTCAGCCTTTGCTGTCACCTTTCCTGTCACCATTTCAGTGTCTACAGGCTCTAAGCTAGAAGCTGACACATACCCAGAATGGCCATCATTTGTGGAAGAAAGGAGTGCTCTTTTGTCACAGAAATGAAGACCCCATCGGGAACACACCGTAGGGGACTGACGATTACAGGTGCGCTGCAGGCAGGATGTCAGAGAGGAGAGCGGGCCTAACAAAAGCATGCGTTTATGTCTAATAGGATGAGTTGGTACGAAACAACTGGTGGGTGTCAGCATCATCTTACTGCCCCCAGCCTGGAAAGAAAGAGATAAACATGGGTTTCTAAAAGCTCTTCAAGGGGAGATTTTGCTCCATCATCTCAGAGGGGTGGAGGAGAGAGGAAGGTCTATAAGGGTAGAGAATGAAGCTGCAGACTCTGGGTGGGGTGCGGGAGTCTCCAACTGAAAGGATGGGGGTCTGGGGCTCCCAAAAGATGAGGACCTGTGCTCAGCATACTCCCTGGGGTGGGTGGAGCCTCAGAGGGATGAGTCCTGTGATACCCTTATGGCATCTTGGCGTGCAGGATGTACATGGATGTACACCAGGGCTCCCAGTGGCAAGACCCTTCTCAGGCTGTCTCAGTATTAAAGTAACTGCTGTCTGACTTTACCGGCTAGAGGAGCAGGATTGGGAACACAGTGTCGAGGTGGATTGAAGACCAGAGCCCTAGGAAAGATTCCAAGGCTCTGGAGTATCTCTAAGGACGTGAAGGCCCTACCAAAACAAAATTCAAGGTAGGGACTTGGAACCACGTTGCCTGGCTCAGAGGAATAAAGAATTGGGATAGCTCTAGTTTGCTAGGCCTACTGTAACACAGAATCATAAACCAAGTGGCTTAAACAATGGAAATCTACTGTCTCACGGATCTGGAGGCTAGAAGCCAGACACAGAGGTGTCTGCAGGTCTAGGCTCCCTCTGAAGGCAGTAGGGAAGGATCTGTTCCAGGCCTCTCTCCCAGCTTTGGTAGTTCCTTGGCTTGTGGCAGCATAACTCCAGTCTTCACAAGGTGTTCTCCCTGAATGCACGTCTCTGTGTACAAATTTCTCCTTTTTACTTGTATATAAACACGTGTGTGTGTATATATATAATATATAATATATATAATATGTAATATATATATATTTTTAGATGTAATCTTGCTCTGACACCCAGGCTGGAGTGCACTGGCACAATCCCTGCTTACTGCAACCTCTGCCTCCTGGGTTCAAGCAATTCTCCTGCCTCAGCCTCCTGAGTAGCTGGGATTATAGGCATGCGCCACCACACCAGCTAATTTTTAGTAGAGATGGGGTTTCACCATGTTGGCCAGGCTGGTCTCGAACTCCTGACCTCAGGTGATCCACCTGCCTCGGTCTCCCAAAGTACTGGGATTACAGGTGTAAGCCACTGCCCCTGGCCAATTTCCCCTTTTCATAGGAACACCAGTCATAATGGATGAGGAGTTCACCCTTATCTTAACATCTGCAAGAATGTTATTGCCAAATAAGGGCACACTCTCATGTACCAGGGGTTAGGACTTCAACGTATAAATTTTGGGGGATACAATTCAACCCTCAACAGCTGGGCCTCCCATTCTGGGTTTTGGGGCACACTTCACATGCTCTGCCTAGGCACAGCTGATTCCCACCCTAGGAATTCCCACCCTGGGACTCACCCTGTGAGACCTAGGAGGACAGCACATCTCTTTCAGTTAAAACTTTTGTCTGTGGTTTGGAGAGTCACCTTCAATACATGGATAATGATGCCCAAACCTGTCGGCAGCCTGCTTTCCAGCTGTGATCATGGCAGGTAAGGAGCCTCCCTGAGTCTCCACTGTCCTCTGCTGACCAAATGAGAATCATAACAGCTCCTCTTATTATTATGCCTGAGACAAGGCAGTCAGTCTGGAGAGGGCCTACCTAGCTAGCACAGGGCTGTGAGCACACACAAGACAATGTGGGCGTCCAACAGATCCTAGCTCCCTTCCCCTTGGAAGGCTATGCACACAGAAAATCTTTCCTTGGGTTGAGCTGAGGTCTAGATGAGGCCAGGGGTCAGACAGGGTAAAGTACCAAGGTCACAGGGCTGTATGGGCATGGTACTGTGTAGAAGTTCAGTTTCATTGATCTCAGGATAGGGGCCGATTGGGGTCCAGAAGCTCCTTCGAAAGACCTTTTGCCCTTGGAAAATGAGATGTGACCTCAGGGATGGGGGGAGAAGGGAGAGGAAATGTGGAAACGAAGCCATAAAATCTTAGAGGTGGAGAGAACTTTGGAACACCACTGTTGCAGGCCCCTCTTGCTACAGTTGGGGAAGCTGAGGCTGGAGGAGGGGGAGGTACTGTGTCAAGGTCAAACGTTGGGTGGTGCCGGGCGACAGAAGCCAGGACTTTGAGGGGCAAGGCTGTAGTGGAACTGAAAGGGGAGGTGGTGGGTGCTTCCAGGGGTCTGTGAGCTCCTTTCCCAAGACTGGAGGGGCCTGTGTCTGCGGAGGGGGGTGGCTTCCTGGGCTCTGGAGGGGAGGGGAGGTTAAAAGCAGGGTGGGGGAGCGAATCTGGGGGATTGTGGGAATTTCGGGCCGCGCCCCCGCCCCCAGCCATGCGTGGGGCGCCTGGAGAAGGGGCGCGCGGGCAGGTGGGGTGCTGCGGGGCCCGCGCGTGGGGGCCGCGCCGGCCGGGGCGGGGTGAGTCACGGCCCGCCCGCTCCCATTGTGCGGCCCGGCGGCGGCGGCGGTGGAGGTGCGGAGCGGAGCGCGAGGAGGTGGAGCCGCGGGCTGCGGGCTCCGGCGCCTGCGTCCGCCGGGCCAGCCCGGCTCTGCGTTGCGAGGGGCCGGACGCGAGTCGCGGCTGCGCTCCAGAGCGAGCGCGGGGGACATGGGGCGCGGCGGCCCGCCTGGGCCTCGCAGGCTCCGGAGCCCCGAGGTACCGCGGGGCGGAGCGCGCCGGGCAGGGCGGGGGACCCGGGCTGTCCCGGGCGTGGATGGGCCTCGGAGGGGCGCTTGGGCCGGGAGCGTGGATCCGGCTCCCGGGTGGGGGGCGCCAACGCAAGGAACCTGACCCCGCCCTCCTCCCCCAGGGCTCCCCGCTAGGCCCCCTCAGTGGCCCCTCCTTCTCACCCGGGTCTCGGGTCCCTTAGTGAGTGAGAGCATCCCCAGCCGCCTACCCGGCCATGGCCAACGGAGTGATCCCGCCGCCCGGGGGCGCCTCCCCCCTACCCCAGGTGACCGGCGTGCGCGGGGGCGGGGGAGAGATGGGGGAGGAGAGGGGAGGGGCCTTAGGGTGGGCTGAGGCGTCCTCTGGCAGACCCACGGACCCACCCCACCCCCAGATCCAGGGATGAGCTGGGCTGGGGGTTATGGAGAAAGAGGGGGGCTTTTGGTATTTTCCAGATCGGTAGCCCTCTCTCTTTACAAGCTCTGGGAGCCCAGAGAGGGTGGTTTCTGGGATGCTGACACAGGTCTGGGAGCAAGGGGAGGGGGCCCGATGGTGCGAGAGCCTGCTGAGGTCCCCCAACTAGGGCTTGGAGTTGGGGTGGGTGTGGGGCCTTCATGGGTCAGGGGTCCTTAGCAGAGGCTGTCTGGGCCTGCAGGTTCGGGTGCCCTTGGAGGAGCCCCCTCTAAGTCCAGACGTGGAGGAGGAGGACGATGACTTGGGGAAGACCTTGGCTGTGAGCAGGTTTGGGGACCTCATCAGCAAGCCCCCGGCCTGGGACCCTGAGAAGCCCAGCCGCAGCTACAGCGAGCGGGACTTTGAGTGTGGGTAGCCTGGGGACCCCTAGTGCGGCCGCCCTCGCCACCATCACCTTCATCGCCACCATCACCGCGCTCACCTCCGGCTTGGTCACCCAGTGCCATCCTGTGCCGGACACTGTGCTGGACTCTGTGCTGGGCCACATGCCGTGTTCAGTCATCCTGCCTCCCCCACCCATCGCCTATCCGCCTGCCAGGGGAGGTGGGCCCCAGACCAGGGGAGATCTAGGGAGTCGGGCCTGGGCCCTTCCACGGTGACCTTCCTCTTCCCCTTCAGCCACACTCACTCCCTCCTTGTCCCACCTCGACTCCTCCAACTCCGCCTTTCCCCTCCTTGCTGTATCACGTCTCCCCTCCCAGCCCCCTTCATGACCTTCCCTGTCCATCCGCCCTCTCCTCCCACTCCACCAGACCTCATCAATGACAGGCACGTGGACACAGGTGTTGGGGGGTCATGGCCCTGGAGGAAGGACTAGGGTTCCCCTGTTTGCGGCCTTGAGCTGGAAAGTGTGTGCCCTCGGGTGGGGAGGGCCCCCGTTTCTGCTGTGGGGGCCTCAACTGGATCTCCTGCACCCCCAGTTCACCGGCACACATCCCACCACACCCACCACCCGCTCTCAGCGCGCCTGCCTCCACCCCACAAGCTGCGGCGGCTGCCCCCCACCTCTGACCGGCACGCCAGGAGAAAGAGGAAGAAGGAGAAAACCTCTGCTCCCCCCTCCGAGGGGACCCCTCCCATCCAGGAGGAGGGGGGAGCTGGAGTGGATGAGGAAGAGGAGGAAGAGGAGGAAGAGGAAGGAGAATCTGAGGCAGAACCTGTGGAGCCCCCACCCTCAGGGACCCCACAGAAGGCAAAGGTAGGGGCTTCCCTTTGGAGGGGTGGCAGGTCAGGGGTGCAGAGAGGAGGGGAGGAGCCCATGTTGGGGCTTGTGTGAGGCTGGGTAGGGTTGGGGGCTGCATGGTGGGTTGGGGCAGGGCCCCAGGGCACATTCTGTGTCTGCAGTTCTCCATTGGAAGTGACGAGGATGACAGTCCAGGCCTCCCTGGGAGGGCTGCTGTCACCAAGCCCCTGCCCTCGGTGGGCCCACGCACTGACAAGAGCCCCCAGCACTCCAGCAGGTACTGGCTGCAGCCTCTACTCAGCAGGGCCCAGCCCAGAGCCGCAGGGTCCCGAGCTCCTGGCAGTCACCTCCTTCCTGACCCTGGGGAGTGTCCCCACCTCTGACCCTGAGAGAAGAGAAGCAGGGTATGGGAGGGGGTTGGGGATCCTTCTCTGTCCTCGTGATTTACAAGGATGAGAGAACAAGGGGAGAGAAAAAAAGAAGAGCAGAGTGAAGAGGTTAGGAGTTCCCCGGGAGAGAGTGACAGAGTAGAGAGGATGAGGAGAAAGGTGGATGAAAGGGGGAGCCATGGGATGGGAAGGGGGGCCTGGGTTAGCGTCCTTTCTGCCAGGAGGGCCCTGGGTCTCATGCTCAGGGTCTACTCCAGGCCCTGCTCTGAGCTGAGGGACGGTGACGGAACCACCGACCTGGCCCTGTCAAGTCCAAGGCTGCTGTGTTGCCTCCCCAGCTCCCCCAGCCCCCGGGCCCGGGCCTCCCGAATCGCTGGGGAGAAAAGCCGGCCCTGGAGCCCATCGGCCAGTTATGACCTTCGGGAGCGACTGTGCCCAGGCAGTGCCCTGGGCAACCTGGGTGGTCCAGAGCAGCAGGTGCCCACAGATGAGGCGGAGGCCCAGATGCTGGGTTCTGCAGACCTGGACGACATGAAGAGTGAGTGAGACCTTGTGGCAGCCCCCATGGTCCACTGCGACGGACTCCCGGCCTCCGAGTGACCTTGGAGAGGCTCTGAGCTGTCCTCCACTCAGGGCTGAGTCCTCTCTGAATCCCTGTCTGCTGGGATGTGGCCAGTGATGGGGAGCTCACTACCTCACCCAGCCACCCTCTCTGATGGCCAGAGCTGAGATTTCCTTTCCTGACACTTCACACCTCAGTCCTGATTCTGTCCTCTGAGTCACCCCTAGAAAAAGGCAGCTCTCTTTTTCACATCATTGTATCCCTCCCCAAGGCCCCTCTTCTCAGGGTGAACTCTTTGTCTCCTAGCTCTTTGATCGCCTCCAAACCCAGGCCCTGAGTCTGAGCCATTGCTCTGGACCCCTGCCTCTCCCTGTGGCAGGACCCCTCACTCCCATCCCACTACCCTTGGCTGGGCCTGGCTGTGATCTCGGCACATTCCTTCCATCTTATCAGTGCCCTGGTTTCTGTGGCACCTGTCATCACCCATGGGGCTCTGTGCCCAGGCCAGGGGCATCACTGATCCCTCCTCCTCCTCGGAGCCACAGTGTGTGGGCGGCGTGGGGGGAAGGGTAGGGCTTTAAGCTCAATACGTCATGGAAAGTTGCCAGGGCCTGAGGACAGGGACGGGAACAATCCGATGGCAGCAGTAGCAGCGGGATGGGGCGGGGGAAGGGCGTGTTTACAGACCCAGGGTGGGGGCTGGATGCCGCCAGGAGTAGGCTTGTGGACGTGGGGAGTTGGGGTCGGGAGGCTGTGCCACCTTCAGCTCTGGTTGGACAGAAGCCACGCTGTCCAGGCTGCCACCTTGTAGGAGAGCCAAGGGGTCTGGCAGGGAGCGGGGGCCGAGGTTTCGGCCACCAGGAGAATGACAAGCCCACTGGAGGAGGACCCTGAGCCCAATGGGGCACTGAGCCCTGGGTCTGGGTACTCCAATAGCCAGGGCTTTGGGAGGGATCCAGCCCCCAGTCCTCGAGACTCACTGGCCTCAGAAGACTTAGAGATGTTTGTGCTGGACTTTGAGGATGGTGGCCTGTGGGAGTCCATCAGGGGCCAGCTGGGCCCCATGGCACGGCCACCAACTTGTGAGTAACGGGGCTGCTGGCCTTTCCCTGACTGCTGCTGGCCTGGGTGGGGCAGGCAGGAGGAAGGGAGCGAAGCCCTGCCTGAGTCTGCTGGGCTGTGTACCTTCGGGGAGGGGACATGGGTGTTGAGAGAGAGAGAGGGTGCATGGGAAGTGTTGGGGGCTCAGTGCCCTGGGACTCTGACTCAGTGCCAGTCATGGGACCCAGACAGAGAGGGAGGGGCAGTGGCCATGGCAGGGGCTGGAGGGTCTGGCTGGGGCTGTGGACTGAGCTGGGTCTACCTTTGGATTGCACCTTGGCCGGTGGTCCCAGGTGACCATGGGGAGGTCCTTCCCTCTTTCTGAGCTTCAGTCTTCTTATCAATGAAATGGCCACATGGGATTATGTGGTTCCCTTCGGCATGGCCTGTAGGTGACTATAGAGCTCACTAAGTAGATGGGTTGGGCAGAAGGAGCTGGGCCGTGACCCCGAGGCCCCCAGCTGGACCTGTGGGACCCCTAAGCCCATCTTCTCTGCAGGTCACCGACTGGAGGACAACCCTGGTGTGCGGCGACACTTAGTGAAAAAGCCGTCCCGGACACAGGGCGGGAGGGGCAGTCCCAGTGGCCTGGCCCCCATCCTTCGCAGGAAGAAGAAGAAGAAAAAGCTGGACCGGAGGCCTCATGAGGTCAGAATGCTGAGTGGGTGGGCCTGTGGCTTCCTCATGTCCCTCGGCCCTGGAGCCCTCCTCTCCTTGCCCCCCTGCCTTGCCCCGTTACCGTGTTCCCCACACCTATTGGTCCCCAGGCCCTCACCTGTGGCACGTCCCCCAGGTGTTCGTGGAGCTGAACGAGCTGATGCTGGACCGCAGCCAGGAGCCCCACTGGCGGGAGACGGCCCGCTGGATCAAGTTTGAGGAGGATGTGGAGGAGGAGACAGAGCGCTGGGGGAAGCCCCACGTTGCCTCGCTCTCCTTCCGTAGCCTTCTGGAGCTCAGGAGGACCATCGCCCATGGTAGGGACTCCCAGGCCTGACCTGAGGCTGCATGCCCTCTTCAGTCTGTGCCAGGCTGCTCAGCTCCCAGGGACACTCCCTGGAGTCCTGGGCACAGGCAAGATCCTGCTGCCACCTGGGACTATGGGGTCCATTTGCTTGGGCAGCCCATGAGCCCCGAGGGGCAGGGCTGTATCTGGTGCAAGTAGTCAGTCAACAAATGGTTTCCCCTTCCTTGTGGGGAGGGGCCGTGCCCTCGTTCCCATGCTCCATTTTCACAGCCCCTCTGTGGCTGGCCTGTGGCAATATGGAGCTGTGTATCCGCCTGGTACATTGGGCGCTTTGCCCTTCCAGCACATTCCCATGCTTTTGGGGGGCAAGGCAGAGTGGGAGGAGATTTCTCCTGTCTGATGGGACTGTGTGCCCTCTCTGTGCCTGACTGTCCCCCTAGGAGCTGCCCTCCTGGACTTGGAGCAAACCACCCTGCCAGGCATTGCACACCTCGTGGTGGAGACCATGATTGTGTCTGACCAGATCCGGCCGGAGGACAGGGCCAGTGTCCTACGTACCCTGCTACTGAAACACAGGTGCCGGGGTTGGGTGCCTGGGAGGGGCCTGTCCAGCTCAGCTGCCGTTCCAGGAGCACAGCCTCTTCTGAGTGGCTCCCAGCCTCTGCTTGAATACCACAAGTGACAGAGAGCTCATTTCTATCTTTTGACACTTTCAATCATTAGAAAGTTTCTTCTTACACTGAGGTAGAGGGATGGAGGCCCTGACCCTCCACTACTCACCTCATGACCTCAGTCTACCATGAGCCTCTCCTCCTCACCTGCCTCACCCTGCCCCTTCCAGCCATCCCAACGATGACAAGGACAGTGGCTTCTTTCCCCGAAACCCATCGAGCTCCAGCATGAACTCGGTTCTGGGGAATCATCACCCAACCCCCAGCCATGGTCCTGATGGGGCGGTGCCTACCATGGCTGATGACCTGGGGGAGCCAGCCCCACTCTGGCCACATGACCCTGACGCCAAGGAGGTCAGTGCCCTTGCTCTAGCTTGGGCCAGGGGACTGAGAGGGTGTCCAGTTTCAGTTGAGGTCATCAATGACTTCACTGAGCGGGTTGGGAAGGTTGGGTTACTGGCATCATGCTGGGCATTGGGGGACCTAGTGGAGACCCGTATGAGGGGTCCCTGCCCTGAGACGCAGGAGCTTTGAGTGTGATGATGTGGCAGACCCACAGGAGCTGTTTAAACAAGATAAGGCTGAGGTGGTAGTAGGGGGCGTCGAGGTAGGGTTCACATCCCAGCTGGTGGCTCCCAGTGTGGGGCCACAGTGCAGTACCTGCCCACTCTGGGAGAGAGAAGCAGGTCTCAGAGCCAGGGCTGGAGCCAGGGCTGGGAGGGCCTGCCACGGCCTCCGGTCTGGGTCCCAGCCCTATTCCAGTTCTGCGTCCTCAGAAGCCCCTCCACATGCCTGGGGGAGACGGTCACCGGGGGAAAAGCCTGAAGCTGCTGGAGAAGATCCCTGAAGATGCTGAGGCCACCGTTGTGCTTGTGGGTGAGGAGGGCCGGGTGCTGCGGGCAGGGTGTGCAGCGTGTGTGTGCCTCTCCTGGGGGCCTGCTTGTCTGAGCTCTGGCCTGGAGGCCGCCTCTTCCATCTCCCTCCAGGCTCCCACCTGGCCCCTGCTCTTCCTCACAACCTGTCTTAGCCCAGCCCTTTCATAGTCCCCTGCCTGCTTCCTGTCCAATTTTCTGCTATCTTGGACTTGGAATTAGAAAAAAAAGCAATCCTTCTTTAATACCCTGAGTTTCCATCTGTTGGTGAATTGTAATCAATGTATAGACACACAAGTGAATAGTGCCCCTTTAGACTGGGGTTTCTTTGTGCAGTTTACAACCTGCTCAACTGTCCATGATAGCCCTAGATAGCTGCCCCAGGGCCTGCCTTGACTGCTCCCCTTTGCCCAGCGCCCTGTGCTTTCCTCTTCCCCTAGGTTGTGTGCCTTTCTTGGAGCAGCCTGCAGCAGCCTTTGTGCGGCTGAATGAGGCTGTGCTCCTGGAGTCTGTGCTTGAGGTCCCTGTCCCGGTCCGCTTTCTCTTCGTGATGCTGGGGCCCAGCCACACCAGCACTGACTATCACGAGCTTGGGCGCTCCATTGCCACCCTTATGTCTGACAAGGTTGGGTGCATGCTGGCTCTCAAGGCCTCTTCTCCTAGGCCCTGCTTACCCCTGTCCCTCTCATTGTCTATAGTGGTGTCCATAGAGGCAAGGGTGCTAGAGGCCCCTGGGTGGAGGCCATGCCCTGGAGAGTGGTGGGGGGAGCTGTTGGCCCAGGGGAGAAGAGAGAGCCCTGAGCTGTGGCTGTGGGAGGGGCTGGTGACATACGGGGAAAAGCCCAGACCCCAGAGCTTTGGATGTGACGTGAGACTTGATCAGGAGGGCTGGATGTGCTGGTCTTTGCTGTGGCTTCTCCTGGGATTAGATAGGAGGGTCCTTCAGCCAGGGGCAATGTTCACAATATTTATCAGCCTGTAAGGTGTGGCTGATCCAGTTGGAATGGCTCTGGAAGCCTCTCCTCTGCCAGGCATTGTCCCTTTAGGTGCTGCATGTGGAAGTCTGGCATCTCCTGGGGGAATGGAGGGCACCTGGGGCTTTGGGGCAGTGGCTCGCTGGCCTGCTGGGATGGGTGTCAGTGTTCCAACAGCCAACACTGTTGGACTGGCCCAGTATCTATGGCGGAATGTCCACCCTGCCTGTAGCTCAGTGACCCAACACCTGCCTCAAGTCTCCCTCCTGGAGGCTCCCTTGGCCGTCCCTGAGGGTCCTGGCCTTCTCATTGCCCCCAGCTGTTTCATGAGGCTGCCTACCAGGCAGACGACCGGCAAGACCTCCTGAGCGCCATCAGCGAGTTCTTGGATGGCAGCATTGTGATCCCCCCGTCCGAGGTGGAGGGCCGCGACCTGCTACGCTCCGTGGCTGCCTTCCAGCGAGAGCTGCTTAGGAAGCGGCGGGAGCGTGAACAGACCAAAGTTGAGATGACCACACGGGGTGGCTACACGGCCCCTGGGAAAGGTCAGACCCTTGAGGGGGGCTGAGTGCCCCCAATACACACTTCCCCATCCCAGGGCCCTAAGGCTGTGACCCCAGCCCCGTCCTGACTCCTGGAGTCCTTTGCATCCCTGATCCCGACAGCCTGGGGCCTCCAAGCCAGAGGGAGTGGTCTGTGCCCCAGCAGCCCCTTGTCCCCCCAGAACTGTCTTTGGAGTTGGGGGGCTCTGAGGCGACCCCTGAAGATGACCCCTTGCTGCGGACGGGCTCGGTATTTGGGGGGCTCGTGCGGGATGTGAGGCGCCGGTACCCGCACTACCCCAGTGACCTGCGAGATGCGCTGCACTCCCAGTGTGTGGCCGCTGTGCTCTTCATCTACTTCGCAGCCCTCAGCCCTGCTATCACCTTCGGGGGGCTGCTGGGTAAGGGACTGGGGCTTGGGGAATTGAGGGGCTCCTCTAGTCACTATTGGTCCTAGTCTCACTTGCAGGATTCTGGGTCTGGGTGTGATTGCATTAGGGGCCAATGGTTAGATGTGCTAGCAAAGGTGTGAGCACCTTATAGAGATACTGGGTCAGGGAATCCCAGAGATCACCTCTGGGGGGCTATAAAGTGAGAGGGTGTGGGAGAGGTGTAAGGGATGGGGGATCCAGTGATCACCACTGGGGGCTAGTGGGGAGGGTCTGGGAGCAATGGGGTATGGAATGGACCCTGCCTGTCGTTCTAAGGGGCTGCTCTGCTTTTGTTGGGGGCCCCAGTTTAGGACAAGTTAGATGAGGAAGGGGGCAGATAGACAGAGCCAGGCTAGGGCCATCCTGCCCGTGCTGCCGCAGGAGAGAAGACCGAGGGGCTGATGGGCGTGTCTGAGCTGATCGTGTCCACTGCTGTGCTCGGCGTCCTCTTCTCTCTGCTGGGAGCTCAGCCCCTGCTCGTGGTTGGCTTCTCTGGGCCGCTGCTTGTGTTTGAGGAAGCCTTCTTCAAGGTGAGGTGGAGCCTTGTCCTGCTCCATCCATCCTGCCCCACACTCTTCCTTACCTACATCCTGCCCCACACTCTTCCTTACCTAGGGGATGGGTCCCTGCATTCTCCCTCTTCCTTGGAGTTCATCCACTGCCTATTCCAGGGGGCACTGACACCCAGGGCAGGCCACCTGTGGGTAATGACCGCTTCCACCCCCACCTAGTTCTGCCGAGCCCAGGACCTGGAGTACCTCACTGGCCGGGTGTGGGTTGGCCTCTGGCTGGTGGTCTTCGTCCTTGCCCTAGTGGCCGCCGAAGGCAGCTTCCTGGTCCGCTACATCTCGCCTTTCACCCAGGAGATCTTTGCCTTCCTCATCTCACTCATTTTCATCTACGAGACCTTCTACAAGCTCTACAAGGTGGAGGTCCAGAGAGGTCTTAGGGGTGGCAGAGATGGGGGTGGACGTTGCCCTGGGGAGGACAGCATGGGAGGGGGAGGTACAGAAAACTGAGGGACAAGGAGAGGGACTGTGTTGGAAGTGAGGGGTTGTAGGGACATCCTAGGCTAGGTCTGAACTGAAGGGGAGGGAGTCAGACCCAGAGGGTGGGTACCAGGTCACGACTCCAGGCACCTGGTTGGAGGCTTAGTAATAAGTAATAAGGACTCACTTGCACAGGTGTGTGATGGGGAAGGAGCTGTCAGTGCTAAGGGGCTGGTTGTCCTTAGGTCATCTTTTGTAGAGGAGTGTGTGTGTGTGTGTGTGTGTGTGTGTGGTGTGAGTATGGTGTGTTGTGTGTTGTGTTTGTGTGGTATGTGGTATGTGTGTGTGGTGTGTGTGTGCATGTGTGTGTGCATGTGTGTGCATGTTGTGTGTGTGTTTATGTGTGTATATTGTGTGTGTGGTGTGGATGTGGTATGTTGTGTTTTTTGTGTGTGTTATGTGTGTGTTGTGTTATGTGTCATGTGTGTTGTATGTGTGTGGTGTGTGTGTGCATGTGTGTGTGTGGTGTGAGTATGGTGTGTTGTGTGTGTGTTGTGTTTGTGTGGTGTGTGGTATGTTGTGTGTGTGTTTATGTGTGTATATTGTGTGTGTGGTGTGGATGTGGTATGTTGTGTTTTTTGTGTGTGTTATGTGTGTGTTGTGTTATGTGTCGTGTGTGTTGTATGTGTGTGGTGTGTGTGTGCATGTGTGTGTGTGTGTGGTGTGAGTGTGGTGTGTTGTGTGTGTGTTGTGTTTGTGTGGTGTGTGGTATGTTGTGTGTGTGTTTATGTGTGTATATTGTGTGTGTGGTGTGGATGTGGTATGTTGTGTTTTTTGTGTGTGTTATGTGTGTGTTGTGTTATGTGTCGTGTGTGTTGTATGTGTGTGGTGTGTGTGTGCATGTGTGTGTGTGTGGTGTGAGTATGGTGTGTTGTGTGTGTGTTGTGTTTGTGTGGTGTGTGGTATGTTGTGTGTGTGGTGTGTGTGGTGTGTGTGTGGTGTGTGTGTGCCTGTGTGTGCATGTTGTGTGTGTGTTTATGTGTGTATATTGTGTGTGTGGTGTGGATGTGGTATGTTGTGTTTTTTGTGTGTGTTATATATGTGTTGTGTTATGTGTTGTGTGTGTTGTATGTGTGGTATGTGTGTGTTATGTGTGTGTGTGTGGTGCAGCTGGATGTCCGTGCATTACTGTTGTCTGACCAGGTATGGAGGGGACACCCTCTCTCTCACAGGTATGCTGATGACGATGAAATCAGGTCACCTGCCAGGTGAGTGACAAGGTGTCCTTGTTATCCACACACAGGTGTTCACAGAGCACCCACTGCTGCCATTCTACCCCGCTGAGGGGGCCCTGGAGGGGTCCCTGGATGCTGGTCTGGAGCCGAATGGCAGTGCCCTGCCCCCCACCGAGGGCCCACCCAGCCCGAGGAACCAGCCCAATACAGCACTGCTGTCACTCATCCTCATGCTCGGGACCTTCTTCATCGCCTTTTTCCTGCGCAAGTTCAGGAACAGCCGCTTCCTGGGGGGCAAGGTGCATGGCTGCTGGGTGTGGAGTCCCCAGGAGTCCCACAATTCCTGCTTTGACTGCCAGGCTCAGCTCCCCAGAGAGGCTGCACCCCTTCCCCGATCAGCCTGTGGACCAAAACCCAGCCCAGGCAGCCCCTACCCCTTCGGAAGCCTCTTCCCTGGGTGTCGTCTTGCCCTTTGCTCAGAGAAGTCTAATCAAGACAATAGCCTCCCAGGCTGCGCTGGCACCTATGGGGTTGAGAGGCAGGTGGGAGGTCTTCTGGCTCCAGCGTGGACCCAGGCAGGGCCAGAGATGGCAAGCCCCGTGTTAGTCTGCTGACCTTGCCTCCACCTTTTGCTCCCTTCCCCGACCGGCCCCTCTCAAGGCTCGCCGCATCATCGGGGACTTTGGCATCCCTATCTCCATCCTGGTGATGGTCCTGGTGGATTACTCCATCACAGACACCTACACGCAGGTGAGGGAGCCCCAGCCTGTGGCAGCTGCTCTCACCCCAAGGCCAGGAAAGGGAGCCAACGACACACCTCCATGGGCCCTGGGGTTGGGATCAGGCCTGAACTCAGCTTTCCCAGTGGAGTGGCCGCCCTGTGGGATGGGGCTGGGGCTTCTGGCTGAGGGCCTTCCCCAGGGAGCCTGAGTGAAGAATCCAGGAGAAGCAGGTGTAGGGCTGGGAGCAGAGTGACAGGTATCCCACACAGGTCCCCTGAAGCTCTGGGGCGTAGGGAGGAGGCGCTTCACTTGCCTGCCCTCTATTGGATCCTTGGAAGGACAGTGAGTTTTGGAGGATGCCAAACTAATTTCCCCCTAACCTGTTCACACCCCAACTCCCTGAAGTCCTGGTATTGGGGATGCAGCCTGGTGGACTTCCCAGCATGGGGAGGCTGTGGCCCTGAACCCTGTTTTCCTGCCATGTAGAAGCTGACTGTGCCCACAGGGCTCTCAGTGACCTCTCCTGATAAGCGCTCATGGTTCATCCCACCCCTGGGCAGTGCCCGTCCTTTCCCGCCCTGGATGATGGTGGCAGCTGCTGTCCCCGCCCTCCTCGTCCTCATCCTGATCTTCATGGAGACACAGATCACGGCGTGAGAGAGATGGGAGGAGGAGGTGGGAGGGACGAGGCCAGGCTCCTTGGCTCCTTGGCTTGGTTTCAGGGTTATGGCGGGGACATCATTATCAGTATCAGGGTGCCAGGAGGGTGGGAGCTGGTGGCAAGCCTTGAGGAAGAGAGTGTATGTGGAGAAGCTGGCAGGGGTGAGGAGGAGGTGGGGGAGGAGCAGAGAGCAGTGGCATCCGGGGCAGGGGCATGGTTTCCCCGTGATGGTTTGATGTGACATCTATCTGTTGCCACCACTCTTTGCAGGGTGGCACTTGACAGTGCTCAGAACACTCTAGCAGTCTAAGCTTGCACCCAGGGATGCTCACATGTATCTAATTTTGGTTAAACCACAATAACGTGGTAAGATCTGGCATCTGGCTTTTGTGGTGTTTTAAATATTCACAGTGTGAGAATTTGGCTCACATTTGCTTCAATGTGAGAACTTCAATTTGGGAACTTGAAAGAAGCAGCTGGCAGTCCTGGGGAGAACTGTAGTCTGCACGTCCTCCCCCTACCATCTCGTCTCTGTGTATGCCTGTCTCTGTCCCCTGCCCCTGCCGGGCCAGCCACATCCCCCTTCCCACCTTCTCCCTGCAGGCTTATTGTCAGCCAGAAGGCGCGGAGGCTGCTCAAGGGCTCTGGTTTCCACCTGGACCTGCTCCTCATTGGCTCCCTTGGGGGGCTTTGTGGGCTGTTTGGGTTGCCCTGGCTCACAGCTGCCACGGTCCGCTCTGTCACCCATGTCAATGCGTTGACAGTGATGCGTACTGCCATCGCGCCTGGTGACAAGCCCCAGATTCAGGAGGTGCGGGAGCAGCGGGTCACTGGTGTGCTCATCGCCAGCCTCGTGGGTGAGAGCCTGCCTCCACCCTGCACACCCCCTTCCTTGGGCCCCATGGCCTTACATCCTCTCTATCCCAGGCTTGACTCTGAATCGCCCAGTGTGCTGTGTGTTGCCCTTGATCTGACTCCCAAACCTGCTTCCCAACACTCCCCTAGCCGCTTCCTCCCGGAGTCCTTTCCTGGCTCTCTGTCCTGCCCCCTCTTCTCTTGTTCATGGTGATAAAGCCAAGCTGATTGGTCCAGTGGGTCCATGTTGCCTCCCCACCAGGCCTGTCCCTCTTTCTGGGGGCTGTCTGAGGGGTCAGGCGGGTCTGTGTCACCTCCTTCAGGCCTGTCCATCCTCCCGGGGGCTGTCTGAGAGTCAGGCGGGTCTGTGTCACCTCCTCCAGGCTTGTCCATCGTCATGGGGGCTGTGCTGCGTCGGATCCCATTGGCTGTGCTCTTTGGGATCTTCCTGTACATGGGGGTCACGTCCCTGTCTGGTATCCAGCTGTCCCAGCGTCTGTTGCTCATCCTCATGCCAGCAAAGCACCATCCTGAGCAGCCCTATGTGACCAAGGTAGGGCCAGGAAGCATGGGGGTGGGGCAGTGGGGTGATAGGAAGGGGATCCAGAGGGATCTGGGAGCATCGATGGACGGGATGAATATGAAGGAGAAAGTGGGACCTGGGAGCCAAATTCCTCATGATATGGGTGAGAGCAGGCCGGGATGCTGTGCACCGAGGCCCACCGGCTGCTCCCTCAGGTGAAGACGTGGCGGATGCACCTGTTCACCTGCATCCAGCTGGGCTGCATCGCACTGCTCTGGGTGGTCAAGTCCACGGCGGCCTCACTCGCCTTTCCCTTCCTGCTGCTGCTCACGGTGCCTCTGAGGCATTGCCTTCTGCCCCGGCTCTTCCAGGACAGGGAGCTGCAGGCGGTAAGGGGGTGGTGGTTTGGGGAAACAGTATGAGGGCAAATGGGCACTGGGTTCCAATCTCTGTTTGGCCACCCACTAGTTGTGTTAGTTGTAACTTGTGTTGCACTAGTTGAAACTTGTGTTGCAAGTTATCTCACCTTCCGAAATCTTATTTTCACCTGTATTATAGGGGTAATCATAGATCCTACCTTATAGGACTGTTGGGAGGGTCAAGTGCTAGTCCAGGTAAAGGCCTCCGGATGGTGGTTTTGTACGGGAGTCGGCACGGGGCTGCTGCACACAGCTGTGCAGGTGGTGCCTGACCAGAAACACCCAGCTGAGAGGCTACAGGGTTGATGTGGCACTGGCGTTCACCCTGAGCCCTGTTTTTGTCAACTAGAGGAAAAGACATCTTTTTGCAATTCATCCATACTCAAACATGGTGTACAAAGGTACCACAGCAACTAGAAGTGGCCTCAGGAAAGAGCTTCATAATAATAATCATTATTATCATCACCAGGAGGGGCCTGGCATCTGATCTGGGAGGTGACCTGAAGGCTTTGGCCAAGGGCAATGCTGCCATCCAGGGTCATGGTACTTGCAGAGAGGCTCAGGAAAGGTCGGGGAGCAGGGAGGACTGCAGGTTGGAGGAGGTGGAAAATGGGAGGGGATGAGCATGCTTCCCTGCCTTCCCCAACCTTCTGTTCCCTCTGCAGCTGGACTCGGAAGATGCTGAACCAAACTTCGATGAGGATGGCCAGGATGAGTACAATGAGCTGCACATGCCAGTGTGACCTTTGAAGACAGTGTCCCTCAGAGACCCCAAGACCTTAGGGATTGACATCTGGGCCTCAGGTAGAGCCCAGCCCCGGGCCGGGGGGCTCCTCAGGACCCAGAGATGTGCCTGGAACCACTCCTGATGCCATGGCTAGAGTGGCCCCCATGACTTCTGCCCGGGGCGTTGACCTCGCCTCACCTTTCACAGACCAGACCGGCACAGGCTTTGAGCTCATTATAACCACACTCCTTGTCTCGTGTCTGCCTCACTTTCTTGGTTCCATCTTTGGTTTCCCAGGTCATACTTATCCATTTGGAATTGGAAGAATTCTATTTTCAGGGTCATCAAAACCAGGGAGAGGTTTGAGTCAAGGACAGAGTCCTTGGGAGAAAAAGAGAGAATCAAGACTGCAGAAGGCCAGAGCTGGGCCTTATCATCACCCCCCAGGCCCCCTCAAGTGCGACCGAGGAGCGGGCAGTGGGGGTGGGGGCACTCAAGGTCTGCTCAAGGTCACATGCCCATGAATCCAGCTCCTGCTTAGCAAGAGGGAGAACCGGGGAGGGGAGAGGGAGAAAGTTGCTCCAGTGTAGCCACTGGGGAAATCAGAGGCTGCGGGGCCACAGAAGGAATGGAAAATGTTTCTCTTCTTTTCTTGATCTCTGGCCTTCGGAGGAGCAGAGATAGCAGCCCAATCCCCTAGACGCCAGGGTGGTACCGGATTTGGGGACCCTGGACCATTTTAGATTCTACTGTTTTAGAGAGGCAGTTCTGGGATTCCTGAGGCCACTCCTTGTGCAACAGTCTCAGTTTTGCCAGAAATAACCTGGGAGACTTGAGGGGAGCAGGAGCCCATTGCGTCATAGTTGCTAGGCAACCCCCAGCCTGAAGGAGCGCATCGTCCCCCGTTGCCCTCTGGTGGCTACTCTCGCGTGCTGCAGGCTCTGTCCCGGCTGAGGAATAGCAGCACTGCCACCTGGTGGATCCGCGGAGCTCAGAGAGCCCATTCAAGTGCATCTAGTTCCTCCCGGGGAGACCATCCCGGACAGGCACGTTCCGTGGTCCGCAGCTCTGGGCAGCTCAGAGCTTCTGAGGCCGGGGATCCCTCAGCCCCCAGCAATTTCCTCCGGAGCTGGTGCTGCTGCTTTCTTCTCTTTTTCCAATTTTGCTCCCCGATGTGCTGAACTCCTATCAACTCCAGTGGCGAAGGCACCAGGCTCAAGAGGTGGGAAAAGAGACCCAGACTAGCAAACGAGACATGGGGTTTTACTGGGTCTTACATACAGGGGAGAGAGTCCAGCGGTGGTGAGCGGGGGCAGGAGGAACCACAACCGCTTGCAAAAAGCAGTTTCTGTAGCATTTCCACTTAGCACCTTCCCCCTAACAACCTCCACCTGGGGATCTTCATTCAACCCAGACTTGGGCCTGGACCTTTACCTTTATGGCTGTGTTCCACAGCCCGGGGGCTCAGATGTTTCTCGTAGACAAGGAAGGACTCTCCAGGTTGGCGACTCCTGGATTCCCTAGCTTGGAACATACATTCAGGTGCGCCTGCCACACAGGGCCATTCTCAGGCTGTGCTTAAGTTCCTGCCGTCAGGTGCGGTTATCATACACTCCCAGGTTCAGGCCAACAGCTGGTGCCCCGAAACTGGTCAGGAGAGAAGGGACAGGCCACCGTGAGGCTGTTTGTTGTGTTCCTAAGGAAAAGAAGAGCCCTCCAGATGCCCTGGATTATTGTCCGGGTGTAAGCATTTTATTCCTGTCCACCTAGGCTCCCTGGGTCTCTGGTGCCATGTGGCCTCTAACTACATTTAGCCTCTCCCCTGGTGTATATGAGGACAAGATTCCTTTTCCTTTAGATTGGCCAAGGCTGGGTGGAATTTCAAAAGAACTTTGCCAAGGAACGAAGTCAAGGTCAAACGCAAAACCTAGAAGGGACCAGTGCAGAGAAGATTCTAAACACAGATGGCAGGGGCCACTCAGACAAGTTTGGTGGAGAGGCTTTGCACGTGAGGACCCTGGTTCCTTCCCAGAGTCCTGCTTCTCCTTGCCAGCCTGGATGCGGTCAGGTTCCCCTGTTTGGTCTCGGGGATTCCTAGACCCCACAGGAAGGAACTGCAATTTTTCCAGCCCCTGCAAGGAAATGTCAGTGTGGGTCTAGAAAGCTGGATTCCTCACTGGACACAGATGGTGTCAGTCATCTCTGCTTGGCAAATAGCTGCAAACTGTGGGTGTTCCTCCACTGCGAAATGAAGAGGGGCGGGGCCTTCTGACACGGGGAATGAGTCCTGGTCCCGGCTGGTGGGTCAGGGTGGGCTCCAGCAAAGCTGGGGCTTGAGGCCTCGGAGCAATAGGCGAAAAAGCTTCAATGACAGCCAGTGATAACCGCTTGTCACCCTGGCAGCGTTACTCATTTAAAGACGACCACATCCATACCAAGGGAGGGCAGCCGTCGTTTAGGAAGGGCAGGAGGCCAGGGTTAGCTAACATTCTGAGCTCACCCAACACACTCAGGGTGACCATGGAGGATTGAGAAGACCCAGGACGCTGTGGCAACCAAAATGGCTGCCAGGGATGCAGACCCAGGGGGATAGGAGAGGAAAGAGAGACCCAGCTTGGGCGTGTGACACAGGGGACACCAGACACACGGCAAACCCATAGAAAGGCAATGGGCCTGGCCTGGGGCTTGGCTGGTCAGAGAGCATGTCATTTGGGGACATTCAGAGTTTGTCCTGAAGCCCTTTGTAGCCCTGGTGTTTCCTCCTCTGACTTTCTCTTCGCCGGGCCTCTGACCTTCCTCTCTTGGAGTGCTGGGGCCCTCAACTCCGGCCCTCTTCAAGGTGCAGAGGAGAGTTAGTGGAGGGGAGCCCCAGCCGGCCCTGATGGCCCAGCTCTGGGGGTAGGACAGGACAGTTACTAAAAAGGGGACAAAAGCCATTGTATTTTTGAACATCCGGCCTCTCTGCCATCTGCTCTGGACTGGAAGTGGCTTTGGGAACGTGCACGTGCACCAGCCCTTCAGTAAGGACATCCAGCCTGTCGCCATTTCCCCCTCCCCTTACTGCTTTCTGAGTGGGGTTATGGCCACATCTTGGGCAGCTGCCTAAAGCTTTCATTATCCCCGGACAAGTTCAGGCCCACTTCAGGCCCTGAGGAGTGCTAGCTCATTCTTTTACTTTGGGCAAAGAGGGCGGCTGTCACTTTCTTGTTCATGCTGAGGATTCGGCTCACTCAAGATATCTGATGCCCTTGTGACAGCGTCTGGCTGTCAGAGCTCATAGACCATCTGCTGGGATTGCCCTGGGCCCCTCCTTTAGGGCACAGAACGTGGCAATAATGTGTCCCATTTGGTAGCCTGCGTGACATTTCTTCTTGTATCTTATCAGGTGACTCAAATAATGATCATGCCTGTTGACACTTGGAACTCTCAAAGGGAATTCTGAGCAGCAAAGGAAAGGTGACACAGAACTCAAGGGCACCTGCGCCGAGCACTGCCCGTGCAGCTTGCGATTAAGCCATTGCCGAAAACAACAATAAAACAGATTTTGGGCAAGCAGGGAGTGGTGGATTGAATCCAGTGTGGCAAAAAAGGAAATGCAAAGTGAGGAATGTGGTTTTCAGATAAATAAATTATATAATTGTGATTCACCACTTGTGCAAAGAGCAGACTCCAGTGTTTGTAGGATTTATGTTCTGGAAGGAAGATTTAATATTTGAGCCTGCTGCTGAGATTATTTTTAATTTTGTTGGAACTGTTTCTTTTTACTGAACAATGCTTTATTAAGTGCTGACTAAGCGGACAGCCACTGGGATGTTCTCTGGATGGTGGATGAGTCACAGTTGAATTTGGGAGATGGGGAGGAGGAGCAGGGAGCTCTTTAATGCCTGCAATTCCAGGGACCGGGCTCAGGACCATGGGAGAGGAGGGACAAAGAGGAGGTGGGGCACAGCTGGTGATGAGGAAGGGGCTGGGAGCAAGGGCTCAGAGCTGGTAGGAAGGTGGGGGTGAGGGGAGCATGGAGGAGGGTGCAAAACCAGACTTTCATTTGCGAGTCCCTAAGCATCCCCTGCCACGCCTCCTCTCTCACTGCATGCCCATTGCGTGTTCTTGTCTGTCTCCTTCTAGGCTGTGAGATGGGCAGAGACCTGGCCTGAGTCTCCTTTGTACTCCTAATGCCTCCTACAGTGCCTGGTCACAGGGGTGCATGGAGGGCAAGGGGGTGAGCTGGTGGCAGAGAAAGAAGGACCAAGAGGTCGCAGACTCCACCACATTTAGATCCAGTGAGCAGTGCGTGCTCGTCTGTGATAACTGGTTATCGGAAGAGAGACCATAGCGGTCCTTGTGCTCTAGGGCCACCAGGGAGCTCATGCAGCTTTTCCAGGCTTGGGAGAGAGCAGGTGGGTCGGGGGAGCTTAGGAAGGAGACATTCTCAGGAAGTGGTGTCTCTTCCAGGGACATCCTGCCTAGACTGTAAGGCCTAGAGCAGCTGGTCAGGATATCAGGTTCTTGAGATAGGTGGAATTTTCCCACGAATGTGGCCTACACAGCAAACAACATTTTAAACTTAATTTTTAAAATTATTTTTATTTCAGTAGGTTTTGGGGAACAGATGGTGTTTGGTTACATGGATAACTTCTTGAGTGGTGATTCCTGAGCTTTTGGTACACCTGTCACCCGAGCAATATACACTGTACCCAATCAGCAAACAACGTTTTAAAATAACCAAGTTGTGTCAACAAATACAAAGCAGCAAGTCCTCAAAACTACTGAAAAGAGCCCAGAACTGGGGAACGTTTCTCTGAGATCAAAGGAGTCCCCAGGCAGTGTTTCCCCAAGTGGGGAAGAATACCAGTAGTGGTGCGTGAGACGATTGTAGATGGGGTTTTGATAGTTTAGCTGTCACAGATATATATTTTCATGTGTTTTAGAAAAAAACATAATGAGTACTTGAGCCCCATAATTTTGCAGACAGTATTGTGTAGGATAAGTCTAAATACATATGTTAAAAATAGTGAATTGATTTAAAGGAAAAGTACTAAGTTTATAACTGCACAGTTAGTAGGCATATGATATGGTTTGGATCTGTGTTCCTGCCCAAATCTCATGTTGAATTGCAATCCCCAGTGTTGGAGGTGGGGCCTGGTGAGAGGTTATTGGATGATGGCAGCGGATTGCCCCTTGGTGCTCTTGCGATAGTGAGTGAGGTTTCATGAGATCTGGTCATTTAAAAGTTTGTTGTACCTCCCTTCTCTCTCTTGCCCCTGCTCTGGCCATGTAAGACATGTCTGCTTCTCCTTCACCTTCTACTATGGCTGTAAGTTTCCTGAGGCCTCCCCGGAAGCAGAGCCTCTGTGTTTCCTGTAACAACCTGCAGAATCGTGAGCCAATTAAACCTCTTTTCTTTAGAGATTACCCAGTTCCAGGTATTTTTTTTTTTTTTTTTTTTTTTGAGACGGAGTCTTACTTTGTCACCCAGGCTGGAGTGCAGTGGTGTGATCTCAGCTCACTGCAACCTCTGCCTCCTGGGTTCAAGCAATTCTCATGTCTCAGCCTCCCGAGTAGCTGGGATTACAGGTACGTGCCACCATGCCTGGCTAATTTTTGTATTTTTAGTAAAGATGGGGTTTTGCTGTGATGGCCAGGCTGGTTTTGAACTCCTGACCTCAGGTGATCCATCCACCTTGGCCTCCCAAAGTGCTAGGATTATAGGCATGAGCCACTGCACCTGGCCCCAGTTTCAGGTATTTCTTTATAGCAGTGCAAGAATGGACTAATGGAGCATACACAGCAAGAAATTGTGACAATGCCAGGGAAAGGACTAAAATATCAGAAATCATTGCTTCAAGCCAGAGGATCTTAACTTTGGCTAAGCACTGGAATCACCTGGAGTGTTTCAAAACATATCAGTGTCTGAACCTCATCTCTACAGGTTCACACTGGTATTAAATTAAATTAATTAATTTTTATTTTTTGTAGAAATAGGGTCTCACTATGTTGTCCAGGCTGGTCTTGAACTGAGCTCAACTGATTCTCCAGCCTTGGCCCCCCAAAGTACAGGGATTACAGGTGTGAGCCACCGTGTCAGGCTCACACTGGTATTTTATTTAACATTCCCCTCCCCCTGCCTTTCCCTCAAAACCCCAGAGATTCTAATATGGAGTCAGGGTTTGAGAACCATTGTCCTAAACCAATATATTCTTTCCTATGGTTGATTTCCACCACGATTTCCACTGTGGTTGAAAGTTATTTCTTATTATTGCTTCTCCTTGATATGGAAATGCAAATACACAGTATGCATATTTATTTTAGAAAGTAAGCTTGAGGGCAGGACCCATGCCTATTTCTATTCTGTTTATCAACCAACAGAAAGGGCTGCACAGAAATGCATGGATTTAGGGAGGGGAACAACACACACCGGGGCCTGTCAGGTTGGTGGTGGGTGAGGGGAGGAAGAGCATCAGGACAAATAGCTAATGCATTAGGTGACAGGTTGATAGGTGCAGCAAACCACCATGACACACGTATACCTGTGTAACAGACCTGCACGTTCTGCACATGTATTCTGAAACTTAAAGTTAAAAAAAAAAAAAAGAAAGGGCCACACATAGCACATTCTAATGTTTAGGCTGCTTGGTTGGGGCTGTGATCTGTGAGCACCTCTCTTGCTTTGCTGGCTTTGCTGCTGTTGATGGCATTGCAGTTGGGTGGCCAGAACATGGGGACTGGCAGTTGGGAATCCTTGGTTCTGGCCTCACTCAGTCACTAACTGGACTTTGGCTAAGTTGCCTCATCTTTCTGAGAGATTAGGAATTTGGCTCCAGCACCTCCTTCATAGACTTTGTTCTTTCAACAGACCCTGATCACTGCAGTGCTTGCTCAGGAAGCAGGGGGTTCAGGAGGGGGGAAGCAGTGGCTGTAGTGCTATAGGAACCCCCAAATAATCTCTCAGCAGAATTACTAGGCTTAGGAACTTTCTCCTTTAGTTTCGCCAGGTCAAAAGGTACGTAGATCCTGGGGGAGTCCATTTTTGCATTCCTAGGGGAATCAGGAACTCAGAGACCACAGAGGGTAGGATGGGTAGGGTGAGGGGTAGGGGTGAGCAGTGACTTGGAGAATGATCTCGGGATGTTGGACAAAGCTGTGAGAGATCACCAGAATTCAATTAGGTGACGTTTAAACATCTGTAAGAGGTGTGTGGTCCTATGAGATAAGAAGCACGTGAAAACGATGCAGGATTCTGTAGAGATAGATGGACAAATATATAGTTATAAGCCTTAAGGGTCACATAAATACACAGTCAGGTATA
Source organism: Macaca fascicularis (assembly GCF_037993035.2). Lineage (NCBI taxonomy): Eukaryota > Metazoa > Chordata > Mammalia > Primates > Cercopithecidae > Macaca > Macaca fascicularis. Next base: position 115,585,298 of record NC_088386.1, read on the forward strand.
GAACCTGGATAGGGAGTTATGGACTCTACTCTGCCTTGACCGTTAGTAACTGATCACTTGTAATCAAGGAACTAGTCTACTCAGCCACCTCCATCTTTAAGTTAGAAAGTTAGAAACTGGAAATAGGGCTTGATAGGTCCATAGAGTCAGCAGCTAGGATGCAGTTAGCATCCTACCCAGAATCTCTGGTTGATTAGCAACCTCAGGTGGCTGAGAAGGGAATACCTCTCTTGTGGGTAGACATTTTAGTAGCCCTGGGAAAATTTATTTTCATTTCATTTAATTTTTTTAGCCCTGGGAAAATTTAAAATTAAGCACACAAATGTTTAAGGGAATCAAAACTATAGTTTTCATATTTTCAAGTTAAAGAATTTGTACACATATAATATTTGTGTAGGCATAATTTTGGAGAATTTGGCCTATTGGAATATTAGACCACCTTCAATATTTCATTTTAATGTATGTACTTGAATAATTGATTGAAATTTGTGATAAGTTGAAACATTTCCAAGTTTACATATAGTTTGGACATGTAAGAGAATTTAAGATTCACTCTGTCTTGTATGCTGAATTTATTAAGTCTGTAAGAATTACTTTTGTACTTGGGAAGGTTTGTCAGTCAGATGAAGTACTTAAAAAGGAATTGAATTTATTAAATTTATTAAATGCCATTTAAAATGTTAAAGATGTTTAATTAACTATGTGTGTAAATGGGGCTAAGCATTAATCAAGACCCTCTCAAAGTGATTGTTAATATTTGCTAGACTTATAAATAGGATAATAAGATTCCTAAGGTGATTTTAAAAGTGTAAGGAAGAGCTATAAATTTCTAAATCTATAAATTTAATAAATTGAATACTAATTTTCAAAACCTAAGTAAATCTCAGAGTGGTCTTTTCAGTGCACAAAATCCACCCTCAAGGACATAAAAGACTTTCCTAACCAGTGAGTCTCCAGCAGTGCAGGGGGAGAGAGCGGAAGTGGGAAAGGGAGAAAGGAAAGTAAGATTTTAGTGTCATTGGATTGTCTTGTTCCCAAGGTCAGGCTAGATGGTATATTCTGCACCATGCCAAATTGCTCATCTCACAGGAGACTATAATTAAACACACGTTCACTGTGTGGGGGATCAGAATTGCTGAGGAGGGTATTTGGCAACTGAGGAAGCAGGTTAAGTCGTGATGGCTTTGGGGTCTTAGCAGTCCCTCTCAGTAAGCCCTTCTAAGTTACATTCTGCTGTTCTGTTTGCTGTTAATTATTCCTCAGATAATTTCCCCTGAGCAAGAATAAGGACATTCTGTGGTAGAGGCTGAGGTTTTTTGTTTCCCAGGGGGTTTGCTGCTGAGAGCCAGTGGGAATGTGTATCAGTTAAAATTCTTATTTGCACCAAACAAAGCCAGCTCCAGCTGATTTAGGCAGAAACAGAGCTGTTGAAAAGCCATTCACAGAATCACTGGGAAGGTAGGAGACTCCAACTGAAAAGCAGTGTTGGTCAGAACCATGGTCACAGACATGCCACAGAAAACAGCCGGTGGCAATGTGGCTATTGCTGTGGAACATGAGATGCCACAGTTGAGCCCCTGGTGGGGGATATCACCCCTGGAATGGCCACCAGGAGGATTCTGCACTGTCCCTCTTCTCTGCATCCATCACTCCTGCCTGCATCCATCACAAGGTTTCAGACGAATGTGCCTGACTGACTTATATCATGTGTCTGTGTCCAAGTTGTAGAAGGGTGGGAAGGAGGTTTGTGGCATTTCAGCTTCTGTGGTGGGAGGCAGCTCTGGCTCTGACACTCAGTAGCGATGTGTTGGAGCTAGTTTACAAGAGCTGTTTGTAAAAATTTCAGGGACTTGTGAACTGGTGGTTAAACATAGTCATTATTAAAAAGTAAATTATAGTAGATATACTGTCTCTATTCCTCTTGCAAAGTATAAAAGAAATATAAGACTCTGAATGGAGGCAAGAAGAAGGCAGCCCAGCTAGGGACGTTGGGACCCAAAGAATAATACATTACTGAGTTCCTTGTATTTTCTTTTTGTGTCATATATCCCAGACTTGGAGCTGAAGAAACTGGCAATGCAGAAATGTCAATAGGTGTAGGCAAAAAAGCCCCAACCAAAGTCTGCTCTCTTTAGTCAAAGGAGTAGGAAAGAAGAAACAGAGCAAGATAGAAAACTTTCAGACACTAACGGCCAAACACAGCAGAAAAATCTGTGATCGCCCCATCCCAACTCAGGCCAACAAAGGCTAAATTGGCGGCTTATACTTCCAACCTTAAGAAACTGTCAAGGCAGCTCAATACTCATGATGGACTGATGTCATAGGAGAAGTAGAACCTGGACTTTCAGCCCCACCTTGCAGTAATAAGGCACCCTTCCTCCTTCCCACTGGATGGTGCCAGAGGATGCTTAGTGGGGAGTCAGAACCTTTGTAATCACTCAGCAGTAAGAGACAGAGAGGGACACTTATAATGGTAAAATAGTCAATTCACCAAGAAGACATATCAATCCTAAATGTACATGTACCAAACAACAGAGCTGCAAAATAGGAGAAGCAAGAACCAATTGAACTGAAAGGAGAAACAGACAAATCCCAATTGTAACTGGAGACTTCAACACCCCTCTCTCAACAATTTCTAGAACAATCGATAGCTAAAGTCAGCAAGGATATAGAAGAACTCAACATCAACTGAGAGAAAGATTTAACTGACATTTATAGAACACTAAGGCTAAACCATCAGAATACACATTCTTTTTGCGTGGTCATGGAACATATTCCAAGATAAACCCTATTTTGGGCTATAAAACAAATTGCAACAAACTTAAGAGAATTAAAATAATATAGAGTTTTCTGACCACAATGGAATTAAGCTAGAATAACAGAAAAATAATAGGAAAATCTCTAAACACTTGGAAACTAAACAACGTATTTTAAGTAATTAATGAGTCAAAAAGGAAGACTCAAGGAAAATTTAAAAAATTATTGAACTAAACGAAAACTAAAATATAACACATCAAAATTTGTGGGACACAGCCAAAGCAATGCTGAGAGGGAAATAATATATGCATTAAATGTGTACATTAGAAAAGAGGAGAAGTTTCAAACTAATAATCTAAGCTCCTACCTCAAGAACCTAGAAAAGATAAGCAAACTAAACCCAAAGTGAATGGAAGGAAGGAAATAATAAAGATAAGAGTAGATACGAGCAAAATTGAAAACAGAAAAACAATAGAGAAAATCAATGAAACCAAGAATATGTTCTTTGAAAAAGTCAATAAAATTGACAAATCTCTAGCAAGACTGACGAAAAGGCAGACACACATTGCCAATATCAAGAATGAAACAGGCTGGGTGTGGTGGCTCATGCCTGTAATCCCAGCACTTTGGGAGGCCGAGGCAGGTGGATCACCTGAGGTCAGGAGTTCGAGACCAGCCTGGCCAAGTGGTGAAATCCCATCTCTACTAAAAATACAAAAATTAGCTGGGTGTGGTAGTGCATGCCTGTAATCTCAGCTACTGGGGAGGCTGAGGCACGAGAATTGCTTGAATCCGGGACACAGAGGTTTCACTGACAGAGCGAGACTCCGTCTCAAAAAAAAAAAAAAAAAAAAAAGAAATGAGTGAGATATCACTGAAGACCTTGCATACATCAAAAGACTAATAGTGAATACTATGAACAAGTTTGCACACATAAATTTGGCAACCCAGATGAAATAGACCATTTCTTAAAAAAACACAAATGACCACAACTCACTCTATGAAAGAGTTAATTTGAAGCTGGGCACCATGGCTTGTGCCTGTAATCCCTGCTGCTCAGGAGGCTGAGGTGGGAGGATCACTGCAGTCTAGGAGTTTAAGGCTGCAGTGAGCTGTGATCAAGCCACTGCACTCTAGTCTGGGTGACAGAGTGAGACCCCATCTCTTAAAAAAAAGAGACAATTTGAATAGCCCTGTAAAGATTAAGAAAGCTGATTTCTTACTTTAAAACTCCTCCTTACCACCCCTGCCCCCAAATTTCCAGGCCAAGATGGTTTGACTAAAGAATTTTACTAAATATTTAAATAAGAATTGCTACCAATTTTATACAACCTCTTCCAGAAATAGAAGAGGAGGGATTACTTCCTAATGAAATTTATGAAGCTAGTATTCCTCTGATATCAAGACCAGACAAAAATAATCCCTCAAAAAGAAATCTAAAGACTAGCATCTCTCCTGAATACAGATGCAAGAAATCTTTAACAAAATATTAGCAAGTATAATTCATCAATATAGAAAAATTATATATCATGATCATGTGGAATTTATTAGCGATGAAAAGCTGTTTCAGTATTTAAAAATCAATTACTGTAATCCACCATGTTAACAAGTTAAAAAAAATCACATCATCCTATCAATTGACGCAGAAAATGCGTCTGACAAAATTCAACACCCTTTTATGTTAATAACTCTTAGGAAAATAGAAGTGTAGGGGGGTTTCCTCAACTTGATAAGGGGTGTCTACACAAAATCTACAGCTAATATTGTACTTAATGGTGAGAGATTGATTGCACTTCCCCTAAGGTTGGGAACAAGGTAAGGATATCCTCTCTTACCACTCTTATTCAATTCAGTGCTGGAAGTTTTAGCTAGTGCAACAGGCAAGAAAAAGAAACAAAAGATATACAGGTCAGAAAAAAAATTGTCCCTGTTTGCAGATAACATAACTATCTACATAGAAAATCCTAAGAAATCTATAAAAATGAAAACAAAACAAAAAAACTTTTGGAACAAGTGATTTAGTTCAAGATGAATCATAGGATACAAGATAAATATACAGAAATCAATTGCATTTCTATATATTAGCAGTAAACACATGTATACCAAAATTAATAGTACAATACCATATGCAGCCCACTCAAGAAATGAAATACTTTTTTATAAATCTAATAAAAATTTACAGAATCTATATGCTGAAAACTTCTGCATTACTCTATTTTGTGTTGCTATGAAGAAATACCTGAAACTGGATAATTTATAAAGAAAAGAGATTTGTTTGGCTCATGATGCTGCAGGCTGTGCAAGAAGCATGGTGCCAGCATCTGCTTCTGGTGAAGCCCTCAGGTACCTCACAATCATAGTGGAAGGTGAGGGAGGAGCAGGTGTGTCATATGGTGAGAGAGAAAGCAAGGGGGTGGGGAAGTGCCACACTGTTTAAAAACCAGATCTTGTGGTAACAAAGTGAGAACTCACTCATTACCATGAGAATGGCACCAACCCATTCTTGAGGTATCCACCCCCAGGACCCAAACACCTCCCACTAAGCCCCACCTCTAACATTGAGGTGACATGAGATTTGAAGAGGACAAATATCCAAACTATATCAACTACTCAAGGTTGATGAAAGAAATCAATGAAGATCTAAATAAATGGAGAGGTATACTATGTTCATGGATTGGAAGATTCAGCATTGTAAAGTTGTCAATTTGTCCTAAACTGATATATAGGTTTAATGCAATTTTTATTGAAATCTAAGCAAAGCTTTTTTGTAGATATAGACAACATTATTTTAGAATTTATATGGAAAGGCATAGAAACCAGAATAGCTAAAATAATTTTGTAAAAGGAGAATAAAGTGGGATGAATCAGTCTACCTGATTTTAAGACTTATTGTATAGCTACAATAATCAAGACTGTGTGGTATTGGTGGAGGGATAATGCGAAGACTGATAGAACAGAATTTGAAAACCTAGAAATGGACCAACATAAATATACTCAACCAATTTTTGACAAAAGGTGCAAAAGTAATTCATTGGAGAAAAAATATCCTTTTCAACAAATGATAATGTACCAGAAGAACATCCATTGGTAAACACAAACAAAACTCTGATGCAAGTCTCATACCTTATACAATAATTAACTCAAAATACATCATAGAATTAAATGTAAAACTTGAAACTATAAACATTTTTAGAAGAAAATAGGATAACATGTTTGGGATTAGGGTTAGGCAAAGAGTTCTTTGACTTGACAACAAAAGCATAAAAGGAAAAAAAATTGATTAAATAGACTTTACTAAAATTTTAAAATTTTGTGCCGCAAAAGACCTTGTTAAGAGGATGAAAAAACAAAGTACAGAGTGGGAGAAAATATTTGCAAACCACATATCTAATAAAGGACTAGTGTCTTGACTATATAAAGAATTCCTCAGGGCCAGGCATGGTGGCTCACTCCTGTAATCCTAGCATTTTGAGAGGCTGAGGCAAGCGGATTACATGGTCAGGAGATTGAGACCATCCTGACTAACACAGTGAAACCCAATCTTTACCTAAAATTCAAAAAAGCCCGGTGTGGTGGCATGTGCCTGTAATCCTAGCTACTTGAGAGGCTGAGGCAGGAGAATCGCTTGAATCCGGTAGGCAGATGTTGCAGTCAGCTAAGATCATGCGACTACACTCCAGCCTGGGTAACAGAGTGAGAGTCTGTCTCAAAAAAAAAAAAAACTTCTCAAACTCAACATCAAAAAACCAAATAATCCACTTAAAAAATGGGCAAAAGACACGAAGAGAAATTTTACTAAAGAGAATATGCAATAGCAAATAAGCACATGAGAAGGTGTTCAACCTTATTAGCTATTAGAGAAATGCAAATTAAAACCATAATAAGGTGTCACCGTACACCTATCAGGATGTCAGAGAGAGAGAGAGAGAGACAGAGAGAAAGAGAGACAGAGAAACATGAAAAATAGTGATATCATCAAATGCTGGCCAGGATGTGGAGAAACTGGATTACTCATACATTACTGGTGGAAAGGTAAAATGGGACAACCACTCTGGAAAACAGTTTGGCAGTTTCTTAAAAACCTAAACATACAACTACCATATAACTCAGCAATTGCTCTCTTGGGCATTTATCACAAAGAAATGAAGACTTATATTCACACAATAAACTAAACAAATTTTATAGCAGTTTTATTTGCAATAGCCAAAAACTGAGACAATGCAGATGTCCTTTAATGGGTGAATGGTTAATGGTGCAGTGATACAGAATAAACTTTTGACACACACAACACAGTAAACTGTGTATCTCCAGAGAATAACATTGAGTTGAAAAAGCCAATCTCAAAAGGTTACACACTGTATGATTCCATTTATACAATATTCTTATAGTGACAACGTTGTAGAAATAGAGAACAGGTTAGTGGTTTCCAGAGGTTAGGGAGGGGACAGCTATAAAAAGGCAACTTGGGGGATCATTATTGTGATTGAAATGTTCTTTAATTTTGCCCTGTCCATGTCAATATTCTGGTTGTGACACTAATTCAATAAAATGTATAATTAAAAAATAAATTATATTCAAACACAGGCAAATACATTATATTAAAAATAAAGGTACTAAATACTCAAAATTCATGACTTCCCAATTATTTTGTTACTTTTACTATTGCCTATATTCTGGAAGTTATTTATGTCTGTTATATCTGTATATGGTGGAAATATTCTATAGTGATGTGCTACGGCACATTTCTTCCCAATTCAGTGACATCACACTAATAGCTTGCAATTGGCCATTGTGGGAATATTTACACCAGAAAAATCAGCAGACACTATAAATTAGGTCCTCCCCTCCTTTTTTTCATAGATGGTTGTTAAACTTTTACCAGGACTGCTTTTAAGGTAGGGAATTTCTCATACATAGGAAGTGGGTTTAGATACTAGATGACTCCACCTCCCAAATAGCAAATGTCAATAAAAAAATGGATAATGTCTCAGATCAGTTATAGAGGAGGAAAAAGCTAGTTCTTCCTAGGGGGATTTCCTCTCTACCTCATTGCTTCCCTCATTTTACAGAAGGTTGTTGTGGACTGTGATTGAAGTAGATGCTGGAGGAATGGAATCTTCATTTTTTAAATCTCATTTCTTTAATCTCATTTCTTTAATATCCAGCATAGAAATGGCAGGATGGTAAAACTACAAAAATGCAGTTTTATGAATGCTCAGATCCCTTTTACACTTTTCCCTAGGCACTGCCATTTCTAATCTCTCTCCATCAAAGTCAGATCCTTTTGTTAGCTTCTCGATCTAGGGACCATGTAGCTAGTTATTAGCTTTGCTCTTCTGCAAGCTTTTCCATCCCTTGTGTGTCTAATTGGCCATAAATGAGATGGAAGCAGGAAGAGATGGGCCTGTGGATCTGATGAATCATCCTATCCTATATTACTGCTATGGTGAAAGGTCCAAAGGTCAGGTCTGTATAGACAAGGGGATACATGGTCATTGGTTATAAGGAGTTCTCTTCACCCACTAGAGTTGCGAAACTGGCACTGGCAGCATCCGTGGTCCTTGCCTCACAGAGAGGGAGGACCTCTCTATAGCCAGAGTGTGGCCAACACAGAACTGGGCAGAGATAAGAGACAGACAGACAGACAGACAGACAGACAGACAGAGTCTTTTTTGGGCTGAGTCCCTGGGAGCCTTTGAGTTCCTGGTCCCTGCAGGTTGTCCTCCTTAGCTAAATTCCATTTTCGGTTTAGGCAAATTCTAGTTGAGTTCTTTGGCGCTTGCAGCTGAAAAAATTCCAGATAAACACACTCCTTACAGAGCACCCCTCATCTGTAGAGTCTCTCTTTTCTCCTCTGGCTCCGCTCTGGAAACTAGAAATGTGATCTAAAACTTCCAGTCTCAACCTAAAACCATGGGACACCGCCTTTCCACCTAGAGATTTGGTTAACTTTGAAAGACAGGCTTCGAGGTCCCCTGAGAAGGCGGCCTTTCTCCTCTGTGCTGCATCCAGCCACAGAGTTGAGTCAGAGGCAGGGAAACAGCATGATTCTGCTGTTTTACAGCCTGAAAGAAACATTTGGACAGGAATGCACTTTTTTCTTTTTCAGAATACAAGAAACCTCCAAAAATCAAGCCGAATGGTTTTGAGAAACATTTAGTGGCGGTAAACGGATTGGGTGCTAAGACATCTCCATCTTTGGTTCCCATAGTCCTTGATTTATTTTGGCATTGGAGTGTCTGTAGCGCTACCATTCAGCCACATGTTAATTTTTTTGTCTATGCAAGGGTGTAAACTGCATATGGTTTATTTCAATTAGCTTAATTGTTTTTGGTATTTAATAGCTAATTGTCTTAATTAGCTTCCAAAGCACAACAATGCTGAGAACGGTAATGACTACATCTTATCCATATGGTTACAGAAGACAGATGACTCAATTTCCCATCCTCAGGCTGTGTGAGTCCCAGGAGGACGGGGCAGATGTGCAGGGAAGAAGATGGAAGTCCTCGAGAGAGCTGGCCTGGCCTTGAATGCAAAAACCTGAATATTAAGAATAAATGAGGAGGTGATGGACAGGGAAATAAAGCAGGAGAATGAAGGATTTATGGAGGAGTCAAGTCATCTATTTTCTTAATGTAGATACCATGCAGTGATGCTGGGTGAATAATAATAAGAATAACAACACATTTCACAGTGCCAGCAGGCTATATTGGCTCTGATCTGAAGAGGCAATGTTTGAAGACCAAATTGTGGGACACTGAGAGTGAGAAATGCCCTGTGGTGCAATCAGTCTTAGGAAGAGCTGGTACCAGTCAAAGTCTGGATGACATTTCTCTGGCAAATCTGGATCAGAAGTAGTTCATAGCTAGTGCCTGGCATGTATTGGGAGCTTAATATATGCTTTAATCAGCATCTGTCAGGAAATCCTATGGGCTCAACCTTCAAAATCTATCTCTAACCAGACACTTAGCATTGCCTTTACTGCTGCATCCTGGTCTGATCCACCGCTGTCTTTCACCTAGCTGCCTCTCCCAGCCTCCCAACTGGTCTCTTTCCATCTCCCCTCAGCCCCTCTGTGTTTACTTTCAAACCATAGCTAAAGGAATCCTTTAAAAGCAGAAATCATATCATATCCCTGCTCTTCTCAGAACCTTCCAATGGCTCCCATCTCACTTGGGATAAAAGCCAGAGTCCTTGCAATGACCAACAAAGTCCTTCTCCATCCTGTTGTGCCTATCTGAGTTCATCTCCCACTAACCCTCAGCCCCCTCCATTGTGCCACACTTCACCTGTTCATGCTTTAGGGCTGCACTGCTTGATTCATTTCCACTAGCCAAGTGCAGCTACTTATATTCAACTAAAATAAAAGTTGAGGCTGGGCGTGGTGGCTCACCTCTGTAATTCCAGCACTTTGGGAGGCCAAGGCAGGTGGATCACGAGGTCAAGAGATCGAGACCATCCTGGCCAACATGGTGAAACCCTGTCTTTTGTATTTTGTACTAAAAATACAAAAATTAGCCAGGCGTGATGGCACATGCCTGTAATCCCAGCTACTCAGGAGGTTGAGGCAGGAGAATTGCTTGAACCCAGGAGGCAGAGGTTGCAGTGAGCTGGAATCATGCCATTGCACTCCAGCCTGGGCAACAGAGCAAAACTCCATCTGAAAAAAAAAAAAAAAGAAAAAGAAAAAGAAAAAGTTGAAGGCTGGGTGTGGTAGCTCACGCCTGTAATCCCAGCATTTTGGGAGGCCAAGGTGAGAGGATTGGTTGAGCCCAGGAGTTTGAGACCAACCTGGGCAACTGTATTAGTCAATTTTCACACTACTATAGAGAACTACCTGAGGCTGGTTAATTTATGAAGGAAAGAGATTTAATTGACTCACAGTTCTGCATGGCTGGGGAGGCCTCAGGAAATTTACAATCACAGTGGAAGGCAAAGGAGAAGCAAGCACCTTCTTTACAAGGTGGCAGGAAAAAGAGAGTGGGGGGGGAATTGCCAAACACTTTAAACCATCAGATCTTGTGAGAACTCACTCACTATCATGAGAACAGCATGGGGGAAACGGCCCCCATGATCCGATCACCTCCCACCAGGTCCCTCTCTTGACACATGGGGATTACAATTCGAGATGAGATTTGGGTGGGGACACAGAGCCAAATCATATCAGCAAGACCCTGTCTCTACAAAAAATTTAAGAGACAGGGTCTTGCTGATATGTGGTGGTGTGCGCCTGTGGTCCTAGCTACTGTGAGTCAATTAAACCTCTTTCCCTCAAAAAGGTAGGAGGGCAGGCTGAGGTGAGAGGATTGCTTGAGCCCAGTAATTCGAGGTTGCAGTGAGCCATGATCATGCCACTGCATTCTAGCCTTTCTCAAAAAAAAGAAGGAAGGAAGGAAGGAAAGAAAGAAAGAAAGAAAGAAGGAAAGAAAGAAAGAAAGTTGAGTCCCTCAGTTGCACTAGTCATGTTTCAAGTGCTCAGTTGCCATAGGTGGCCTGTAGCTATTGTATTGCACAGCACAGGTAGACAACATCATTTCGGAAAGCTCCATTGCGCAGTGCTGCCTTAAGGACTTTAAACTGTCTGGAGAGCTCTTTCCAAAGATATCCTCTTGGCAAACTCCCTCAGCTCCTGAATCTTGGCTCAAATGTCACCGTTTCCATGAGGCCACACTGACCACTCAATTTAAAATCTTAACCCACAGCCCAGCTCCCCATTGCAAGCATTCCTGCTCCCTTGCTCTGCTCACTTTTTTCTACAGCACTTAACACCTTATAGTGTCTTATAAAATATAATCATTTATCACACTCCCTGTTTACTATCAGGCTCCCCCCATGAAAATGTATTCTCCACTAACTGAGGGTATTTTGGGTCAATTTTGTCCACTGTCGTATCCCCAACACCTAGAACAGTTCCTGGCACAGAGTGGGCACTCACCAAATAATGTCAGAAGAGTTAGTTAATGGATCAACACATTTATTGGGCACCTGCTATCTTCCAAGCGCTTTGCTAGACACCGGGTATTGCAGAAAACCAGGAGGGCAAGAGAGACCTCAGGGTACACAGGAGGATCTTTTATTGAGTGCACTCAGACCCAGCAGACCCAACGTCCAAAGACTGGGCCCCAAACAAAGACAAGGTTTTGCTTACATACCTACTTGTAGGTGGCGTGAACACGAATGTACAGAGGCAAGATAAAGGCCGTTAATCAAACTAAGGCAGGCTCATAACTTAGGTTTAGTATACTCCTCACTATGAAGCCCAGATGGTCATCTGGTTAGTTCAAAGGAGTTTCACAAAGACTCATCTTGCGACTCCCACCGTGGCGTCTAGCTGGCTGCAAGCTAGACCTGTTCAGGCATGTCTGGTAACCTTTGCTATACTGCTTAGATGAAAAAGCAGGAACCTACAATCATTAACTATAGGAAAAACAGGAACTCATAAAATTTACAGAGCAAGGAGCAAGGTATCGTTACATAGCACAGGGGATGGGATTCGAGGAGGGAGTTTACTTACACTAAAGGGGAGATAGGAAAACTTACCTCTTCACATCCTTATGTTGAGGAGTACTAGGAGAGTCTTCAGAGCACATTCCTTTGAGCTCTGGCCCTTAGATAACATTATCAAAACGTTGCCTGTTACTGTCTTTGAAATGAGTCAGCCTAACACAGGCAGCTTGTTTTTTCTCTTTTTAAATTTCTATTTTTCTTTCTTTCTTTAATTTTTCCCACCTCATGGGGATTCACAGAAAAATTAAAGAGAAATTGTTCCCACCTTTGTGGAGTTTCTATTCTAGTGGGAGAAACAAGCAAACAAATACTTGTTTCTGGAAAGTCCTATGAAAGAAACAAGGAGCAGAAGTAGGGAAGTGTGTGTGTGTTCATGTGGCGGGGTGGGGGCTGCGTAGGGAGGCTCTGATGAAGTCAGGCAAGCTTTGTAAGGAAAGTACAAGTATTGGAGAGTATCCCAGAGGAAATACTCTGTGTGTGGAGACCCTGATGCAGGCAGGAACGCATGCATGGGTGAGGGAATGCTGCTCAGAGATGACTGGTGAATCAGAATCATCATAGATCAGTCGCCAAGTGGGGGCTGCCTTCTGTGGCAGTGCTACCTGAACTGTAGTCTTGAACCAGCAGCATTGCATCATCTGGGATCTTGTTAGAAATGCAAATTCATAAGCCAATTCTAGCCCTGAGAATCTATGTTTTCCCAAGCCCTCCAGGTAATTCTGATGTGTGCTGTATCCCTCTATAGGATATAAGCACTGGTGAGCACTCCACAACCATCGCTTGAATGAATGAATAGATGAAGGGACAAGTATAAACCCCCTCCCTGCCACTCTCCCCCATGCCTGTTCTCCTTCATGTTCTCATTCTTTGGCGGAAGCTCAGATGATCATTAGCATGAACACAAAGCCATGCTTTCTTTGTTGAGTCAGAGGGCAATCATTAAGTGCAAGAATGAAGAAGGAAATACCTGAATGTCACAGGAATTCAGATATCTAGATTTAGAAAGGAGGATGAAAGGCATTCCTGATGGGGTAAAGCAAAGACTTGAGGCTGGGAGGAGCATGGCTTGACCTGGGGAGAGAAAGAGGTGCCCAGCCAGAATGGGCAGTTTGTGTGAAAGGAAGTGGGGAGTATACTGGAAAGTGGAGTAGGTCTTGCCTGGGACAGGTCCCTACTGCTGGTGTAGGAAATATACAGTAGGCAAGGGGAGCTGGTCTCTGAGTGCTTTTAAGGAAGATAGTGTTACCACTTGCAAGCTATTGGAGTGACAAAATATACAGTGGGCTTGGCATTGTGTAAAGCAGCGGTCCCCAACCTTTTTGGCACCAGCGACCAGTTTCGTGGAAGACAATTTTTCCATGGATGGGGGAATAGTTTCTGGATGAAACTGTCCCACCTCAGATCATCAGGCATTAGTTAGATTCTCATAAGGAGCATGCAACCTAGATCCCTCGCACGTACAGTTCACAATAGGGTTTACTCTCCTAGGAGAATCTAATGTCACTACTGATCCGACAGGAGGTGGAGCTCAGGCGGTAATGCTCGCTGGACCAGCTGCTCACCTCCTGCTGTGCAGCCGGGTTCCTAACAGGCCACGGACCAGTACTAGTCCTTGGCCTGGGGGTTGGGGATCCCTGTTGTAAAGAATACCTTAGCTGTGCATTTCGTGTTTGATAAAGCCGGAAGGTACTGTCACCCGCTCGTGCTTTCTATGTGTCACACACTGGTCTAAGCATTTTATATGCAATGCTCATTTGATCCTCACAATCCAATGAGACACCTACTCTTTATTACTTGGCCAAGGAGGGGACCGTGGCACAGAGAGGTCAAGTAACTTGCCTAAGAACACCCAGCCAATAAGTGGTAGAGTCCATATTGAACCCCGCCAGTCTGGTTGCCCTACACAAGGCTGCCTTGACTATCCTGAGTCTAAAAGACCTTGGAAAGCAGTTCTCCACCTTGCTCCTCACCAGTCCCCTTGGAGGCCTTCGTGGCTCTTCCTTCCTGGCACTTTCTTTCTCCTCTCTGACTCTGTCCCCTTTGTGGGTCCCATCACTGCTTCCTTTACCTTATGGTTTCTGTGGTTAGTGTGTCAACCAGTTAGTGTCGGCAGGTGTATTAGCCTGTTTTCATGCTGCTGACAAAGACATATCTGAGAGTGGGAAAAAAAAGAGGTTTAATTGAACTCACAGTTCTACATGGCTGGGGTGGCCTCAGAATCATGGCAGGAGGTGAAAGACACTTCTTATATGGTGGTGGCAAGAGAGAATGAGGAGGAAGCAAAAGCGGAAAACACTGATAAACCCATCAGATCTCATGAGACTTATCCACTATCATGAGAATAGCATGGGAAAGACTGGCCCCCATGATTCAATTACCTCCCCTTGGGTCCCTCCCACAACAAATGGGAATTATGGGAGATACAATTCAAGTTGAGATTTTGGTGGGGACACAGGCTAACCATATCAGCAGGGAAATTTCACGTTGTGCAAAAGGAGGAGGGAGGTATGGGCACAGTCGCAGGTCTGGCAGGGGTAGATTTGAATTTTGTGGAGCCTGAAGTTTATACTTAGAGGTCTTCTTCGAGAAAAAGCATACAAAAATGTCTTACTTCTGCAAATTTTACAAAACCATTGACCAGGTGAGTCATGCCTCACCCTACCCAGAACTCAGGAGGGGCCCTCATTAGCTTCTCAGAAAACTTAACCTTCTTCTGGGCCTGGGACTGGCTTTTCTAGGCACCCAAGGGGGAAAGTCTATAAGATAACCATCTTTCTCTTGCTAACCCTGAGCCCCCCGCAGAGCAAAAGTCAAATGCATTAGACAGGATGCAGTGGCTCATACCTGTAATCCCAGCACTTTGGGAGGCCAAGGTGGGAGGATCACTTGAGGTCAGGAGTTCGAGACCACCCTGGCCAACATGGTGAAACCCCGCCTCTACTAAAAATAAAAAAGTTAGCTGGGTGCGGTGGTGCATGTCTGTAATCCCAGTTACTTGGGAGGCTGAGGCACGAGAATCGCTTGAACATGGGGGGGCGGAGGTTGCAGTGAGCCAAGATCACACCAGCCTGGGTGACAGAGCAAGACTCCATGTCAAAAAAAAAGCCTAACGTGTTAATATGCTCCTGAAATTTCTTTTTGCCACTCCACCAAAGCCTGGGGGTGGCTTTTCTATCACTGTAGCTCGGAAGGGGCAAGAAAACTCCATCTGCCTCATTTAGGAAAGTAGTGGTTTATTAAAGGGCAAGGTGGTGGGTAGAGGTCTCTGCAGTGTTTGAGTCCAGTTAGGACCCCACTGCTGTAAACTGAGACGTGTGAACTGCCTGCCGAAAGAGGAGCTGGTGTTTTCCTGGCTGGGCTCCAGGGGACAGGCTGTCATCGGCTGTGGTGAGTGCTCCCAGCTCCTTTTGCTTTGCTGGCTTTGTACTTATTTTAGCCTGTTCTGCACACATTTTGTAAATAAGGTCCAATCAGGGAGTGACCTGGCTTCTGCCTCAGGAAAGCCCTGGATTTTTTTTTTTTTTAATGTAAGTAATTTATCAGGTTCAAAGCTAAATATGAGCTTCTATAAACAGGTCTTTTCCTAGATCACCATTTGGGCTGGCAGGGCCAACCTGCCAGCAATGGGTTCTGGCCTGTCCTTAAGAGCGGGCACAATCAGGGTGGCTTTAGAAACATTAATTGAGAGGTTTCGATAGGATGGCTTCAGCCAGGAGGGGCAGAGAAACAAACCAGGTGGTGGAGGAGATACCTGAGGGTGAGGGGATGACACTGAAGTGGGGGAGTCATGGGTGAGGAGAGGGAACTCAAGTCCATGTATTTTCTACCACCATGACCCCGTAGGTGTTTTTTTTTTTTTGTTTGAGATGGAGTCTCGCTCTGTCACCCAGGCTGGAGTGCAGTGGTGTGATCTCGGCTCACTGCAACCTCCGCTTTTCAGGTTCAAGTGATTCACTGCCTCAGCCTCCCAAGTAGCTGGGACTACAGGTGTGCGCCACCACGCCTAGCTAGTTTTTGTATTTTTAGTAGAGACGGGGTTTTACCATATTGGCCAGGCTGGTCTTGAACTCCTGAGCTTGTGATCAGCCTGCCTTGGCCTCCCAAAGTGCTGGGATTACAGGCATGAGTCACTGCGCCTGGCTGACCCCCTAGGTTTTGAGGAATGAATGTGCCACTCGAAAGGGGATGAAGTATGGTCCCAGCCTGTCTACTGTCAGCTTCACTGTGTGTCGTCAACTTGTACTGTCAACTTCACCAGGATTCTCCAGGGGCTAACATTGGCATGGCATTAAAAGCCCTCACTTGATATTCAAATATTCCCTCTTTCCATTTTCTTTTACCTCTGCCTCAGAGGAAATTGACGGTAAATGGCAACTTCACAGACTGTCCTGAGCTGCACGCTGAAGCTAAGCCAGCAGTCCTGGGATTTACAATCATAACCTCTTGAAACTGAACTATTAACTAATCCAAACACGAGTATATTAAGTCACCAACCCAGGCTTGAGCAATTACCAAAGTCTTCTCTTCAGTCAATAATTCTAAAATGGTTGGAACTGCTGCCTCTTTAATCAGCTCTCAAGCGTGGAGATGCTGCGTCTCGCTTTTTCCTGAAGGAATTGCAGCGGCCTGGGTGAGATGTCTCCCTCGCTCCTCCCGCCCCAGGAACAATGTGATTAGTTTGAAGCCTGAAGATGGTGAGGCTGAAAATTAAGTGTTAAATGTTCAAGTTTCTTGAAGTGTGTCCAGTTCTTTTAAGAAGTACCATGTTGGCTGGGTGTGGTGTCACACACCTGTAATCCCAGTACTTGAGGAGTCTGAGGCAGGAGGATTGCTTGAACCCAGGAGTTCAAGACCAGCTTGGACAATAGAGTAAGACTTTATCTCCACAATTTTTTTTTTAAATTAGCCGGGCATGTTGGTGTGTGTCTATAGTCCCAGCTAGTTGGGAGGCTGAGGCTGAGGTGAGAGGATGGCTTGAGCCCAGGAGGCTGAGGCTGCACTGAGCTGTGATCACGCCACTGCACTCCAGCCTGGATGACAGAGTGAGACCTTGTCTAAAAAAAAAAAAAAAAAAAAAAAAAAAAAGGACCATATTATTTGAACAACAGGAAGCAGAGCAACAGGCAGAGTTCACCTAGAAACAGAGATGATAAGTGAGTTGTAAAGGAAATACTTGTTGAAGGTAATAAGTTAATAAGGCAGATAGGCCTTGAGAGCAGGATTTGTTCTGATCCAGGTCACGGTGCAGTGAATACTAGGATACGTGAGCTTGGCCTGACACACCTCCCTTCTGATTCAGGCTGCTCACGATCAGTGGTGGCTGAAGAGTTGGGGTGGGGGATGGGGATTGTAGGTGATGGATGCACAACGTTAAGCAACATCATGAGAAAGGGATTCCTTTATTTATTTATTTATTTATTTATTTATTTTTATTTTTTATGCAGGATCTTGCTCTGTCTCCCAGGCTGGAGTGCAGTGGCTCGATTTCAGCTCACTGCAACCTTCGCCTCCTGGATTCAAGTAATTCTCCTGCCTTAGCCTCCCCAGTAGCTGGGATTCTAGGCGCCTGCCACCAAGCCCGGCTAATGTTTGTATTTTTAGTAGAGACGGGTTTGACCATGTTGGCCAGGCTGGTCTCGAACTCCCGGGCTCAAGTGATCCGCCCACCTCAGCCTCAGCCTCCCAAGTAGCTGGTATTACAGGAATGAGCCACCACGCCTGGCCAAAGGATTCTGTTTGGTGCCAGACTGGCTGGGTGTGAATCTTGGCCTTACCATTTAGTATGTAAGTGACTATGGGCAAGTTACTTAATCTCTCCATGCCTCAGTTTCCACATTTCTCAAAGTAATAAGATTGATACCTGCCTTTTGGGGTTGTCACGAGAGTTGTGCCTGGCAGAGAGTTCTGTGTAAGTGTTTCTTGTTATAATGATTAATTTACTTTTAATTCTGATTTAATAAAGAGAATGTCTCAGTTTGGTGCTAATATGTTTTCAACAATTTCTCTTAGCAGTTGCTAATCTCCTTCTAACAGAGAGCAGGGATTAATTTGTGAGAGTTTTTCATTACATTTATTTTTATGGTTATCTCACATTTTGCCCTTATACGGCAAGTGAAATTGGTTTTCCCTTTTATAACAGTGACATAAAGTTTTTTTTTTTTAGAAAGTAACTTTAAATACAGTGTGAGTTGACTTCAGCAAAAAGTATTAAGAAAATTATAAATATAAGTGTGATAAAACGAAGGCAAAAATTCTGAAGGTGGGATCCAGGTGACAGAAGTTTGGGAAGCAGTAGACTCCAATCTCACCTGAAGGAACTTCTAGCGCAAGCATCTTTCTGGGTTTTTTTTTTTTTTTTTTTTTTTTTTTTTTTTTTTCAGATGGAGTCTTGCTCTGTCACCCAGGCTGGAGTACAGTGGTGTGATCTCTGCTCACTGCAAGTTCCACCTCCCGGGTTCACGCCATTCTCCTGCCTCAGCCTCCCGCGTAGCTGGGATTACAGGCGCCCATCACCACACCCAGCTAATTTTTTGTATTTTATTTAGTAGAGATGAGATGAGGTTTCACCATGTTAGTCAGGATGGTCTCAATCTCCTGACCTCGTGATCCGCCTGCCTCGTCCTCCCAAAGTACTGGGATTACAGGTGTGAGCCACCGTGCCCGGCCAAGCATCTTTCGAATGAGGATACCCCTGGGCATTTTTATATTCAGAAAGAAGCTTCAGCAGGAAGCGTCCTCTGGCTTCCACCCAGCTTCCTTTTGCTTTTCCATCTGTGCATGGCCACAGAGATGAGTCTCTGAGCCAGCTGAGTGACTGTCCCATCCCATGGCCACACGCTCCCTGCCCCATGATACTGCAACCCTCTGACTCTGGGATGGGGGTTCCCAGAAGAAACAGGCAGACTCTTAATCAGTGCATGACATCTGGGGAGTCACACAACATCAGAGCAATTTAGATCATTTAGACCAGTTGTACACAATGGATGCAGTTTGGTTAAGCCTGAACCCATGACTGGCTTCCCTTTCCTGGCATCAGATACCTTCATGCCTCCTGAATGAGAAAGAAAGCAGGTCTGCCAAGTCTCAGGAAGGCAAAGCGAAGTCAGTAACTATTTCTATGGAGGGAGGAGACTGGGCGAAATTAAATGAGATCATAAAGACCTGGAGAACGTGTTTTTAAGCACCATGGGCAAATAAATTGAAAAAGATGGAAATGTTAAATTCTGAAAATTTTAATCTGAGTAACAAAGAGAAACAGCTCTGGGGCCCATGTAAGGAAGATCTGGGTAGCATAAACCAGAAATTAATGGATCATATGGGTGGTTGAAATATAGGCCTTTAATGAGACCCCCAACTGGAGAATCTGTTTCTACAATTCTGTGTCTTGGACCTCCAATTTCAGCTCTCCAAGGGAAGCCATCCTGGAGGGGTTTGTGCTAGCTCTGAACAAGTCCTCTCTGAGGACAGGTAGGCTGCAGTCTCTATCAGAATATCCTTCTTTCCTCCAATGTCCCTATTTGCACCTTTGGTATTCCTGTTACATTGGTCCCTGGGTGAGAAACCTTTGGGGCCACAGTTCAATTTCCCTTCTCTTTCATTTCTCCACCCAGACAGTTATTAAGTCCTCAAATGTTTTCTGTGCAATTACTATGAGTCCATTGTCTTGTTCTCCATTCACACCGCCCTCTTCTTCAGCCCACCCTTCATTCAGTAAATATTGGGTGCCTGATGTGTGTTGGAACTCGACTTGTGTCACGTTATGCCCGAATCCTTGATCTGGAGCCCCCATGAGGTTAAGCGTAATCAGTGCTCAGGAAGTATTTACTGAATTGATATAAGGGTGTCTCAGTCTTCTCTGTCCTGCTGCAGATGTTTTTGTTGGCTTAGTGGGGAGATCAAAGCTCTCACAAAACCCTGGTCTAGCGGGAATCCCTAGAACTTCCCTGAAATTGACATCCTTATGGGCCTCAGGCCTGGGGATCCATCACCCTGCCCTGTCTTCCTAAAAACTCCTAAACTGGGAGTATGAGAGGAGGGCTGGACAGCTGTGGACTTTAATTCATTGAATTCCCAGATGGTCAAATAAATGAAAGTATGAGTCTGCAAGCAGCTGAGGGGTGGAGTTATTGGTTGCTCACCCAAGATGCTTTGTCTTACTTCTTTGATTTTCAAGTTAATCTATCCCGTGCTTTTTTTCTTTAATCAGTTGACTTTTCAGAGACTCTTTTTGCATACGTTTATTACTAAAGGTAATTAACAAATCATATGGACATATTTATGTATTCAAATTCAATCCCTGTATGAAGAAATACCTTGATGTAAACAGGGTGCTTTATTCTAGATACATATATTTGTTCCTTGTTCATTGACTACATAATCAGATAATAATGCTGTGGGTGCACATTTGAGTTAAGGGGAAGAAGCCTCTTAACTTTCCATGGTACAGTTTTCAATAGAATCCCCTCATGGTAAATATTTTTATTCTGGAATAATATGCCATATTGTTTATAGAAAGATTTCTTATTTGACAGTAAAGTGGTTGTATTATTTTGATTACATTCTTAGTCCTTGGTAATTGTCTCATTTTTCTTGCATAAAAGGAACTCAGACACCTAACACAATTGTACCTCGACACCAATTCAGCTCATTATGAAGAATTCTGCCGATAGAATTCAGTGAGTTGTGAATATCTTCTTTGCCCACATTTAGTTTTCTCAAATCATCTGTAATTCATAGGTAGCACAGATGTTCCCAGCTGCTGGAAATGAAACTTGAAGTGCTTGCCGATAAGCAGAAAAATATCTAATTCAAATTCCAAGAATTATTTGACCTAAATCGATTTCAACTTGAGAAAATGGGGTCAACTCTCTGTACCCCACAAGAACCACCCTGGTGATTAAAAAGTAAATCTTGAAGAATTAAATTATGTTGCTGTTCAGCTTTCATACGCACACTTAGGAAAAAAAAACCAGAGCATCAAAGGCTGTTGGAATAACTCAATTTAGTGATGATGGCAGAGCGCTGCTGAAAAAGATCTTTCTAGGCAGTGAGCTTTGCTCGGGGGAACTGCTGCACACTTCAATTGGTATCTGAGAGAAAAGGAAAGGTCTTTCAGATGAATAATTTTATGACTTTCAACCACACACCTACAGCTTGAATATCAAATTGTTTTAAATGAGAACTTCAAAAAGATCCACCTGTCAAATGAATAAAAAGCCCCAAACAGTTGCCTAACAGAACAAAGAGATTTGGATTCAGATGCCAAACAGAGATGGGACGAGGCGAGACTCTATTGTGCCAGCATCCCCAAGACACATGTACGAGGTAGAGTTTACCCTCTGATGGATGTGGGGGTCTCTTAGTTCACTTGGGTTGCTATGACAAGATTCCTTGGGATGCGTAATCTATAAACAACAGATATTTATTTTTCACAGTTCTGGAGGTTGAGAAATCTGAGATCAATGGAAGGGTGAACTGCTTCCTCATACCTCTTTTATAAGGCCACTAATCCCACCCATGAGAGCTTAATCTCCCCCTAAACAGGCCCCATCTCTTAACACTTCACATTGTTGATTAACTTTCAACCTATGAATTTTGCAAGGACACATTCAAGCTATAGTGGGGGGCATTGAGCCTCAGGATTTCAAAGATCATCAAATCCATCCCCACTTGTTTCGCAAGTGAAAACACAGAGGCCAGAACACAGGTGTCCTGCCAGCTGCAACCCCACCCCACTCAGTGAGTCTAGACACGTTCCACATTAGCGTTCTCTGAGTAGCATGGAGAAAAATTAGTGATTGATAAACTGCTCTGGTCTGTGGGACTAATGAAAGACAATGATTTATGTGTCACTCTTCCTAGATGATATTTGCGTTTTAAAGGAGGGCTTCAATACCTTCGGCTCAAAGGAATGAGCTAAGGCAAGGATTTTCAGACAACTGAATCAGAATGAGAGATTCCTCTCCTATCTTCCCCTTACGTGTTTCATATCAAACAAGTAGGTATGTATATATCAAGGTATCTACTGAGTGTTGTGGAGAAAGGACTGCCATGGATTGTAAGATTCTAATTCTTGTCCTGCTCTCATTTAAAACAGCTTGAATACGATTCATCCATGTAATCCAAAACCACTTGTACCCCTAACACTACTGAAGTACAATTTTTTTTTTTAAATGTGATATTCAAGCGGTGTGAATATAGTTGAAAGTCATACAATTATTCATTTGAAAGGGTCTGCCACCCGATGAACCACATGAGACTTGGGTATCTGATGTGGTTTTGCTGTGTCCCCACCCAAATCTCATCGAATTGTAAGCCCCACTTGTCAGGGGAGGGACTTGATCAGGGAGGTGATTGGATCATGGGGGCAGATTTCCCCCATGCTGTTCTGGTGATAGTGAGTAAGTTCTCATGAGATCTGATGGTTTAAAAGTGTGGCACTTCCCCCTTCAGTCTCTCTCTCCTGCCGGCTTGTGAAAAAGGTGCCTGCTTCCTCTTCGCCTTCCTCCATGATTGTAAGTTTTCTGAGGCCTCCCTAGCCATGCGGAACTGTGAGTCAAACCTCTTTTCTTTATAAATTACCCAGTTTCAGGTAGTTTTTTATAGCAGTGTGGGAATGGACTAATAAAAAATCCAAGTTGATCTTCAGGAAGCTAGGCACAGGGACATTTGCCCCGGGTTTCTCCTGTCTCACAGAAGTTGGGAGCAAGATATAGGCTCATGAAAGTGCAAATGCTCTGTAAATTGGGATCTGAGATAGGGGTTCTGATTTTCATCAGCTGGGATGGGATGCTGCTTTCGCCAACAACAATGCCTCTGCTGCCCAGTGGCCACCTTGGCTGACTTACTTAGTCTCCAGTCTGCCCTTAAATTTTGGTGGCCTGGAGTGCAACATGACCCCAGGGGAGGAGGGGTGCCTCAGGGATTCATGGTGGCCATGCAGGTCAGTTCCTCCCCACTAGTGCACAGAACATGGGTCCTCTGGGAAAGCACCTGCAGCCCCCCTCTTGCTGGCCCAAGAAAAATGACAGATTTTGTCTTTCTTCCTCTCTTCCACGCTTCTATTTTATCTGGTTCCTCTGATCTCTATTCTCCAGTCCATATGTCTGTTCTCTCACTCCGTCTTATCATCTGCTGGCCTTTAAAAATTTATATAAGGCCCTCATTAGAATTTAAAATTTTTTCTGCTGGGTGCGGTGGTGCACTCCTGTAATCCCAGCACTTTGGGAGGCAGAGGTGAGCGAATTGCTTGAGCCCAGGAGTTTGAGACCAGTCTGGGCAACATGGCAAAACCTTGTCTCTACAAAAAATACAAAAATTACCTGGGCATGGTGGCATGCACATATAGTATAGTCCCAGTTATGCAGGAGGCTGAGGTGGGAGGATCACTTGAACCTGGGAAGTAAAGGCTGCAGTGAGCTGAGATCACGCCTCTGCATTCCAGCCTGGGTGACAAAGTAAGACCCTGTCTTGGAGAAAAAAAAAAATTAAACATTTTTTCTTCATGTAGATTCTGTAAATTTCTTATTAGGTGTATCTGTATGTAGCCTTTTGGTTTGTTTTTACTTTTTGAATTGCTACCTTTTTTTTTTTTTTTTTTTTTTTTTGAGACAGTCTTGCTTTGTTGCCCAGGCTGGAGTGCAGTGGTACGATCTTGGCTCACTGCATCCTCCACCTTCTGTGTTCAAGCGATTCTCGTGCCTCAGGCTTTCGAGTAGCTGGGATTACCGGTATCTGCCACCATGCCTAGCTAATTTTTGTATTTTTAATAGAGACGGGGTTTTGCCATGTTGGCCACGCTGGTCTTAAACTCCTGACCTCAGGTGATCCGCCCACCTCAGCCTCCCAAAGTGCTGGGATTACAGGTGTGAGCCGCAGCGCCCAGCTGATTGCTGCTTTTTAATGGGATTTTTTTTTTCATTATATTTTCCAATCAGTTGTGTGTATGTAGCAAGCTATTGACTTTTATATATACATTTTTATAGCTAGCCATCTTATTGAATTATCCTATTGATTTTAACAGTTTTGTTTTTGTTTTAACTCTATTCTCTTTGGTTTTCCAGGTGTAGAGTCAAAACTAGTTGCAAATAATTATAATATTATCTTCTCTGTTATGTTTATACTTTTATTCTCCCACAGCAATGGTGAGTTTCAGTGCTGAGCATGGACATCTTCTCCTGTCCTCTTGGGTTTTCCATTTGGTTTCTTCTGAGGATTCTGCTTCTCTGATTTTGTTATGATTTGGGATATTGAACCTGAGTTCTGACCTGGGCTCTCATTGGTTCTGGGGAGTGAAGGTCAGGGGCTCAGGGGATCCTTAGAATTGGGGGCCCACAAGGCTGGTGGACTATTTAATCCTCTCCTCCATGTCCACAACTGAAATCCCTGTCCCATCGTCCCTGCTCCTTCCTGGTGCTTCCTCCAGCTTGACTTGTAGTCTTGAGAGCTTAGCAAAGTTGATTTTAGGGAAAGGAAAAAGAAGAAAGGAATGGTTACAAAACTCTAGGATTATTTCAATGCATGGATTTTATAATTAGAGAAATACATTGTGGATGTATTTCTAAGTATATTTTTGCATTAAAAAATACAACTCAAGCACTTTTAGGTGCCATGAACAGAAATTAAACTGAAGTCAGCTTACATTTGGAAATGGCAAATTCATTGACTCCTATCACCAAGCTGCAGGAAGGCCAGGTTGTTGCTTAACTTCCTCTCATCCCTGCTTCCTTTGAGGACTGACTTAACTCACAGGCTGGCCAGTACCCTAAAGTTGGAACCATGGTGCGGGCAGCTCTGGGGCTGCATCTTAATTCTAAGCACCTGGATTGCTTATCTCATTTAATCCATGGCATGAACCTATGAGGTGGGTCTTGTTATCCCCATTTTACAGATGAAGAAATGGAGCCTCAGTGAGGAACCTTCCAAAGTTTACAAAGCTGGTAAAGAGTTTTGGGATCTGGAGTCAACTCTGATTGAAGAGCTTGGGCTCTTAGCCCTGTGCATTCTCCTGCCTCTCCTCTTGAGAGCAGAGAGAAAAGAGCTCTTCCCACTCACTCCAGTTGGGCTGGAACGGGCTCTAATTGGCCCGGTCGTTTGCCTATCCCTGGGTCAATTACTGATGTCAAACGGACCAGTCTCTAGGATTAGCCCAGCCAGGGCTATAGAGAACCAAATGGAAGTAGAGCTGTTTCCCAAAAGAAGCGGGGGTGTTGTTCTAGGAAGGCGAAATAATAAATGGCCCCTACAACTCCCAAGCCCAAACCCTCCACTCCAGGTAGACCAGCTATTTCAATGCTCTGGGAACAAGTCAGGCACATTCCTGCCTCCCCATCTTTGTGCCTGTCATTCCTTCTCTCCGAAATGCTCTTTTCTCCTACATCCTGGGTCGCGTGTCCCTTCTTATTGTGTGTCGTATCTTTCTTTAGATCGCATCAAGCTTCCTCCTTTCTGCTGAGTTTTCAGGAGTAGCTCTACAGATTTTTCCCACTATTTGATTGATGAAAAGGTGGTTTCATTTTCCAGAGGAAAAAAAGGAACAGCTTCCTCTACTGACTTTTCCATGATCTTGCTCGCCCCTTCGAACTTTCCAGCTGATGGAACTTTGCTGGGGAAAAAAAAGCAGCTCAAGGTGCCTGTGCCAAGATATTAGCATATACTGCCCCAGGCAAAGACACCGCTGGCGTGCTCCATCTGTTTTTGCCAAGTTCTGTTATGTAAGTGACAGCTGAGGGTATCTTTTAAGAAGCATAGTGTTTGTGAATGATGTGTCTTAATAAAGGAACAATGAGACACACTGGCATGCACAGCGTGCTTTGTGGGAGCAGGTTTTTTGCTGGAGGGTAATTTGGAGGTGAAAAGATGTTCAGGAGGAATAACAATTAAGGTGGGGTTGTGGGTAATAGCGACACGAGGGTTCTTTTCATTTGTGAAGGGCTGCCTGTGGACTGAGCCTCCTCTGGGCATCTCTCTTGGGGCAGGGCGAACACACTCTTGAGAATCAACTTTGAGGAGTTTGCTGGGGCCCTCAGCACCCACTCTTCTCCCACCCAAGTTCGAGACCAGTCCATGTGTAGCCCCTTGGGGAGTCTAGATATTATCTCTAAGCTTGGAAGCAAGGAATTCGCTTGGCCAGTACTGTGGTTGTAAAACATAACTCCTAGGTTCTTTGGCACTTTTCCTATCTGGGATGGAGTCTATGACCTTTCCTCTTGATTCCACTTTGGCCAATAGAGTGTGGTGGAAGGGCTAAGACTGAAAAGGCCACATGGCTTCCACTTGGTGCTCTGAAAGTGTTTGCTTTCTAGAAACCCCTTCTTAGAAAGGCTTCTCTCTAACTCAACTGCCACGTTGTGAAAAGCCCAACCCACATGGAGAGGCCATGTATAGGTGTTCTGGCCAGTCCTTTGGCCATCACAGCCCAGGCACCAGACCTGTGAGTGCAGAAGCCACCTTGGAAGCCCCAGACATCGTGGAGAAGAGAAGAGCTGTCACCACTGTACCTGAATCCCCACAGGAATTCGGAGCAAAATAAAATGGTGGTGGTTTTCTGTCGCAAAGTCTTGGGGATACAACAAAGATGATGGAAACAGTCAGAGTCTCTTGACGTCAGCTACAACCGAGGGTCCCAGAACCCCCTTCAGTTTTCTAGGGCCAGGGAGTCAGGAGTTGTGTGATGTTCTGGGTAGAGTGGGGTTCTTTGTAGGAACGTGGGATCCCGGGACAGCTGATGTTATTTCATAAGGGCTTCCAATGCATATAAAAATGATGCCATCTTGTCCAGGAGTGTTTTCCCAGCTTGGAGTCCACTTCACTTCCCATGACATTTGGGCACTCTGCCCCACCCTATCAGCCTTGATGGAAAATTCCAATGGACCTTTTTCTCTACAGATGAATTTAGTCTCTAAGGAGCAAGTTCCAGCACCCCATCCACAAGGTTTGCCAACCATCCGAAAGGTTTGATCTCAATACCTTTCTTCCTCCTGCCATACTGTTTATCTCCTGGTCGTGTGATACTGAGTTTACGGAAGCTTGAGGGATTTCTACCAGCCAGGGAATCAATAAGCAGTGGTGAGTTATGCTTTTTAAAGGCCTGTGGAGGAAAGGAAGAACTATATGACTCAGTCCACTCTCTCAAGAGCTGGCAATTTATTTGGGGGAAATAAGACACAAACATGTAAAGTAAAATAATACAAAGATTGTAATATTTCCAGCATTTATATAGCACTTTCACCTAAGAGAGTGGGTAGCGAGTACTGTTCATTTTCTGTGTGTGACTGTCTGTTGGAGGTTAGGGACCTCTTTTTTTTTTTGAGATGGAGTCTGGCTGTGTTGCCCAGGTTGGAGTGCAGTGGCGTGATCTCGGCTCACTGTGACCTCTGCCTCCTGGGTTCAAGCAATTCTCTGCCTGAACTTCCTGAGTAGCTGGGATTACAGGTGCTTGCCCCCACGCCCGGCTAATTTTTTTTTTTTTGTATTTTTAGTAGAGACAGGGTTTCACCATCTTGGCCAGGCTGGTCTTGAACTCCTGACCTTGTGATCCACTTGCCTCAGCCTCCCAAAGTGCTGGGATTACAGGCATGAGCCACCGTGCCCGGCCAGGGACCTCTTTTATAATACATAAGATTATAAAGGAAGTGGATCATATTGTAATATGGCTATCCAAGCACTAAAAAACAAAACAAAATCAAATTTGTGAATGTAGTAACAGTTTATCTTTTGTATTAGCCCATTAAATAATAAAACCTAGCAATAGTTTTATAATCACCCTAATGTTACTCATAACTACTTCAGTACTACTGAAGTACATAACTTCAGTACATAACTACTGAAGTAGTTATGAGTATAAACTGTTTATTTTAGACACTGTAACAACTGTAGTGTGATATGAAATATCTGTGGTTCTGTTGGTGACAAAGTCACAGGTATGTTAATACCTCCATGTGAGTGCCTACATTCATAATTGAGAGAAATGTTAAATTTTAATTAGAGGTTAATGCAGGCAGAAAGGAGTACATGGTTTGTAATAAATTTAAAAACAATGAAAAAATTGAAGTTGATCTTGCCGTTTTTTATTTTTTATTTTTTTGAGACAGAGTCTCACTTTGTCACCTAGGCTGGAGTGCAATGGTGCAATCTCGGCTCACTGCAACCTCAGACTCTGAGGCTCAAGCGACCCTCCCACCTCAGCCTCCCGAGTAGCTGGAACTACAGGCACATGCGACCATGCCTAGCTAATTTTTGTATTTTTTGTAGAGACAGGGTTTCACCATGTTGCCCAGGCTGGTTTTGAACTCCTGGGCTCAAGTGGTCCTCCTGCTCAGTCTCCGAAAGTGCTGGGATTACAAGTGTGAGCCACCGCGTCTGGCCAGTCTTTATTTTATTATTGGTATGTACCATGGGCTTTAAATATTGTCAGTGGCCAGGCGCGGTGGCTCATGCCTGTAATTCCAGCACTTTGGGAGACAGAGGCTGGAAGATCACCTGAGGTTCGGAGTTGGAGACCAGCCTGACCATCATGGAGAAACCCCATCTGCACTAAAAATACAAAATTAGCTGGGTGCGGTGGTACATGCCTGTAATCCCAGCTACTTGGGAGGCTGAGGCAGGAGAATCACTTGAACCCAGGAGGCGGAGCTTGTGGTGAGCCGAAATCACGCCATTGCACTCCAGCCTGGGCAACAAGAGCAAAACTCTGCCAAAGAAAAAAAAAAAAAAGATTGTCAGTGATAAAATACATCCCTTCAGGGGCCAAAGGTTCCCATTGCTTCCCTCCCTCACCCCCGTATGCCACTGAACAGAGATGTAATTCTGGTACTATTGTTTCCCCATCTAAGATCAAAGATACCTAAATCCTATCCATGGACTCCAAGTTACAAACTCCTGTTGTATGGTGTGTCATGGTATGGGGGTGGGCTTTAGAATCAGACAGGTCTGAGTTTGAGTCAGCTGTGTTATTGATTTGTTATGTGACCTTGAGAAAATTGCTTAACCTCTCTGAGAATAGGTTTCCTTCTCTGGATAACAGGGTATAATAACGGTGCCCTTTCCATGATTGTTGGGAGGATTCCCTGAGATCCTAAAGTGAATGACGTGGTGAGCACTGTGTTTGGCCCTTGGAGAGGGCTCCATCAATGGTGGTGGAGCTGATGGTCATTGTAATGGTTGATCTTCCCACTGGCGCTGTGCGAAGGTACTGTTGCCTTGATTTATCAGCTGAGAAAACCCATCTTCAAGTCTGCTGAGGTGTTCTAATGGGGCAGGAGATGCCTGCTGTCCTGCTGTCACCCCACTGCCAAAGAGAACATGATTTGCTCTTTCTCTCCGCCATCCTGCCCTCCTGCCATGGTGGGCAACGAGTTGCAGACTCCAGGACCGGCTACCAGAAGTCCTGCTCGGGCCAGAACTGACCTAGGATGGGAAGGGTTTCCCTGGACCAGCGGGAACATGTAGGCTCTACTGCCCAGCAGGAAGGCTATGCTGGCATTCCAAAGCCCTGCCCTAACCCTCCCCTCCTATGAAGCTCCTTGACTTTGGAGATCACTCCCTGTGAGAACCCTTAAAGCCCTCCTCGCTGTGCCACTCATCTGGCACTTGATGTACATGTGGATGTTGTGCTTTATCTTATGCCAGCTGCTCTCCTCAGTTAGATCATAAATAGATTGAGGGCAGGGAATGGCAAGATGATTCCTGTGGATGGAAGGAATTCTGTCTTCCTCCCTTTGCAGCTGAAAGCCTTGGACAGAATAAGTGCTTAGTGTGGCTGGGTGCGGTGGCTCACGCCTGTAATCCCAGCCCTTTGGGAGGCCGAGGCGGGCAGATTACCTGAGGTTAGGAGTTCAAGACCAGCCTGACCAACATGGAGAAACCCCATCTCTACTAAAAATACAAAATTAGTCAGGTGTGGTGGCACATGCCTGTAATCCCAGGTACTAGGGAGGCTGGGGCAGGAGAATCGCTTGAACCTGGGAAGCGGAGGTTGCTGTGAGCCAAGATCGTGCCATTGCACTCCAGCCTGGGCAACAAGAGCAAAACTCCACCCCCCTCCCCCCCAAAAAAGCTTAGTGAATGCTTATTGAATGAATAGAGAAAATCAATGGTGAAGGGATGAATCACAGAATCGTGGCTTCTGGGTGTACTTCTCAGAGCTGGTTTTGGACCTTGTTGCCCGGGACCCTGGCCTGTCTGTGTTGTCATATATCACTGAACCCTTCAGCGTTCACACAGGGTGTTTGCAAACACCTTGGGAAGTGGGCAGGGCAGCTAGTGAGGCTCAGAGCCAGCACGCCACTCCAGAGGCCTGACTCCAGGGAAGGTGCCTTTTCCACTGTACCTGGATGCGTTTGTCCCTTAGGGCTGCTATAACAAAATACCATGGACTTGGTAGCTTATAAACCGCAGGAATTGATTTCTCACGGTTCTGAAGCCTGGGAAGTCAAGATCAAGGCAGATTTGTATCTGGTGAGGACTCAGCTTCTGGATCATAGGTGGTGCCTTCTCGCGGTGTCCTCACGTGGTACAGGGGTGGAGGAGTTCTCTGGAACCTCTTTCATGAGGGTACTAATTCCATTCAGGAAGGCTCTGCCCTCATGACCTAATCACCTTCCAAAGGTCCCACCTTGTAAAACCATCACACTGGGGATTAGGTTTCAACATAGGAATTTTGAGGGACACAAGGATTCAGACCACAGCAGCAGCATGCAGCCGAGAGCTTAAAGCCTCGGCATGCCCTGGCCCCGTATCCAGAGGTTAAGATTTAATTGGTCTGAGTGGGGCCCCTAAAACTTGCCAGGTGGTTGTATCCCACCACCCCTGACTGAGAACCACTGCCCTACTCCAACATGGAGGTAGAGTAGGCAGCATGGGGCTTTTCATGGGCATGAGTCCCAGCTCTCCCACCCACTATCTGTGTGATCCTGGAAGTGACTTGACCTCTTCAGGCCTCAATTTCCTCATCTGTAAAATGGGGACAATGATAGCGCCCAGCCTCTAGGTAGGTTGGAGAAATTGAATGAGACAATGTGTGCAATGCTCTTCACCTAAGTACTCAACAAATGGTAACTGCTATTATTATTATTATTACTTTGTTGACATGTATGAGTAAAAGTGGAGGAGAGCCTCTGGCCATAAAGCAGTCTCTGTCTTGACTCCTTCCCTGTCCTGTGTTTCATGTAGGTCTGGACCCAACATCCCAGCACACATGAGTACCTTGTGCCCAGGACAGGGCTGCTTGGTTGTCTCCAGCCCCTGGACCCAGCAGGCCACGGAAGTTTGAAACTGTAACAAATCATTTATTATCCAGGCAGAAGGGATGTAAGGGGAGAGACTCCTGCATTTAAAGCACTTTTACTTTATTAAGAGCCTTTCTAATGTAAAATATGCTCACACAGTCACTTTCCACGGCAACTACATTACCATTATTTTCAGCACTCTGAGGACAAAATGAGATTAGGTGTGGGGAAGGGGCTGGAGTAGGGTGAGCATTCGAGGGCTGGATTTAAATCCAATTCTACAGGTTGAGCCTGTGTTAATGCAGTATTATAGGATTTGGAGGCAAGGGCCTCTGTGGCTTAATACAAGGTTCTCCAACATCTGGGTCATTGGCAATGTCACTGCTGCTTTTATTCTAACTATGTCTAGAGAATAGTCAGGGTGAGAGCTAATTCTTAATTCCCACAATTACTTGCCTTTAAGGCACCAAATAGGCACTCCTGCCAGCAGAGCTTTCTTGATCACAAGAGACCCGAAATAGAAATGGTTTAACCCTTTCTGGATGATTAGACAAGGCAGGGGAGTCCACGTCCCCAGTATCTTTCCACTCCATTCAGATGAATTTCAAACAGGAGAGCTTAGAGATCAAAGAAGGATGCACATTTAATTACCCCACTGCAGCCACAATCTGCTCAGCCTGCCAGGAGGCCCCACGAACCTGAGCAAGTAGCAGTGCCACAGTCACCAGGCATAGATTCATCAAAGTCTCATGTGCTAGGCTCTTTGAAGGGTGTAGTGATTGAGAACTCAGCCCCTTACCAGAGGGAGCTTAGATTTTAGCATGCAAAAAACTGTAATAAAAGATACAACTGTGACCAGGGCCTTGATCAAGCAGGGCAGTGACTATTCTTAGGTTGACTTAATAGCCATTCCCAATCTCCTTCTTGTTTTCTTTGTCTACTCTAGGGGACTTAAATCCTCATTTCCTGCCCTCCGTTGTAACTAGTCAGTGATGATGTGGTTTGGGGTCATGAATTCTAAGTGGAAGTCTGCTAGTGGGTTCCAGGAAAACCTTTGTTCTCCGGATAAAAGAGGAGTAAGCAACTGGTCCTCCTACTTCTCCTTTATTCTTACCTGGAAAGCAAATACGATGCCTGGATATGTGGCAGCTGTCTTGCAGCCATGAGGCTGAGAAACGGGTTCACCAATAACCAATCACAAGAGAGGACCCCCAGTGCTTGGAGGACAGCAAAGACCATCACATATGCCAACCACCATGACTAGAAGTCTGAACACTTCTGCCCATTGCATTGCAGGCTGTAGTTTTACCAATTGCCTGAGTCCTGTGAGGCAGAACATATTCACATACAGCTAGTTACAGGAAATGGATTTATTACTCACTGACAGTCAGCAAGGGACAAAGGAGACTGGGATCCATTGTGAGTCAGTCCCCTAAGGAATGTGAATGTGTTCAAGACAGCTGCCCAGTGTGGATGGAGTTTCCACTGCTTGTGCCCCACTTTCATGGCAGCTGAGGGCCCCTAAAAGATAGCTCATTTCCAGTTAAAAGCCTCAGGGGTTCCATGACTCACTGAGCCAAGCTTGGAAGGACATCCTACTTCCAGGGAAGAGAGGAACAAAGTGTGGGCTGTCCTGAACAGTTCCCTCTAACTCAAGATCTTACATACCCAAGGAGGAACAGGAAAAGAGCTAAGCTCTTTCAGGCAGTCCTATCTCAGGATGTTGCATTCCAGCACATTCTAAAGTTATTCTGAGAACTACATGCAGGAAGGAAGGGGATAGGAACTGGGTCTTCCAAGTCCATCTGGGGACTGTACCAGATAAAGGCCACTGTGGAGATGCTGTCCCTGACATTGTCAGACCCCCAAAGCAAAGCTGGCAGCTGCCTTCCATGAGACGACCTCTTATGTGAGAAAAACAAATCCCTATTTATCTAAGCTGCTGTAGTTTTCTGTGCCCTGAGGCTTAATGTCATCCTGATACAGACAGAGAAAAGTACAGATAAAGTGTCAGGGGGCTGTCCAGGTGGGACAGGTGAGTTGGCACAGGAGAGGTAAGGAACGACTTCATGTGGGAGGTCGTGGCATTTGAGTGGAGACTTTAAAGACTTCAGGGTTAAATATGTAGAGTTGGGAGGAGAGTAAGCCATGGCGTGGGCAGAGGCTGATGTGGGAAGCAAGAACCACTGGGGAAAAGAGGTGAGCATGTTGTAGAAACGAAACCCAAGCCTGAAAGAACAACAAATACTCGCGTGATTGGGAAGCCCAAGAATGGACTCACTTCAGACATGTTTGTATCCAAGAACATACATTTTATCGTTGGGAGTTTGTTGCCTTTCCAGCTCTTCTTTCTGCCTTTGTCCTTGAAGAGCTGCCTTTGAGCGGCAGATAAGATGACCAGTAGTGGTGTCAGACCCACATCCTTCCAGCTTAGAAACGTGTGTGTAACAAGAAGTCTGGACTGTTTTTTTTTGTTTGTTTGTTTTTAATGCACCAAACACATTCACATTTATTTTCTTTTTTTTTTTTTTAAAGCAAATAACAAAGACCTAGTTTACTGGCTTTACTTTTTTAAACCTAAGCTTAACATGACATACATAAACAATTGTCAAAACTAAGCCA
This sequence comes from Macaca fascicularis, assembly GCF_037993035.2. Taxonomy (NCBI): domain Eukaryota; kingdom Metazoa; phylum Chordata; class Mammalia; order Primates; family Cercopithecidae; genus Macaca; species Macaca fascicularis. The sequence continues at coordinate 115,619,410 of NC_088386.1, forward strand.
CCAGCATTTGTGCACAACTGAAAAACATCCTTAATTTATATTAAACCAGAAATGTATTACCATTAAAGCATGAATATCTTTCACTACTAAATACTGAATAAAATCAAAATGATTTCTGTAAAAGAGTTATCCTGGCAATGTTAATGTCATAGCAGGCTGATACTACTTGACTCACATTTCAGACACAATGGGAAAGCAGGTCCATGCTGGTATTAGTGTATGATCTTGTCCTACCACCAAAGAGTCAAGGCTCACCTTGGAGTAAGTTTAATAAAAGAGCAAAGTGCATACAGAAATTTACAACAATTTTAAAGATAAAAAAAAATGGTCCCTGTTTTGTTTTGACTCTGTGTCCCCACGCAAGTCTCATCTTATAGCTCCCATAATTCCCACATGTTGTGGGAGGGACCTGGTGGGAGATGATTGAATCATGGGGGTGGGTCTTTCCCATGCCATTCTCGTGATAGTGAATGGATCTCATGAGATCTGATGGTTTTAAAAATGGGAGTCTCACTGCACAAGCTCTCTCTTTGCCTGTTGCCATCCATGTAAGATGTGACTTGCTCTTCCTTGCCTTCTGCCATGATTGTGAGGCTTCCCCGGCCATGTGGAACTGTAAGTCCAATTAAACCTCTTTCTTTTCCTTCTTTTGTAAATTGCCCGGTCTCAGGTATGTCTTTATCAGCAGCATGAAAATGGACTAATACAGTCCCAAATAAACTCAAAAGTCTATGACAAATAGGGGCTCTGATGAGCTGTTTTTAAATACTTTAAATTAGGTGCAACTATGCTGAAAAGTAAGTTTGTTTGAAATCGTCAAAAAATTGTTCCTGTTAATCTTCAAATAGTGCTTGTTGTAGTTGAACATTTCTGTTAAATGCGTGCATTGAATTTCTTGTTATCCAAGCACAGCTGCTGCCTGCTCCTCACCATGTATTGTTAAGGACTTTATTTAACTGGCCATCATTTAACTGGCTGTCATCTTCAACTTCTACTCTTTCTTGACAATTCTCTTCATTGTGGTTTTTCTGCTGTTAACCATTTTAGTAGAAGTTGATATCAATTTGAAGTTTTCATCCCATTACCCCCAAAGGACATGGAAGAGAATGAAGTAAGGCCCCCTGTGACCTAGTGACTTGATTGAAATAAATCCTGTATCAAAAGAAGAAAATCCACTTCCAAAAGATGGAAATCCAGTGAAGGCAGAGAAAAATGACCATATCCCTTGGCCTCTGCTTCCTTGGGGATCCCTCCAATTCCCAGACTTTCACTGAGAGTTCTTATTTCCTTTTTGCCCAATAAATTCAATTTTTCTCACCCTTCAAAGTGGCTGTGAGCCTAATCTCTCCTGGCTATGTGAAAAGGACTCCCTTTTTAGCTGAACTAAGGAGAAAGTCCTACAACACAACTAGAAGAGGTTACCGCAGACACTAGATCTGCCCCTGAGTGCTTGATTCAGCCTCACCTGATCTGCAGCCCCTCCAGGGACATGCCAGGGTTTCCATGAGGCCAGTCTTTGCTGGAAATTTCTCAATGACCATTTTCCCCCCTTTCTTTCTTTTCCTTTCTTTCTCTTCCTTCCCTCCCTCCCTCCCTCCCTCCCTGCCTCCCTCCCTCCCTCCCTCCCTCCCTCCCTCCCTCCCTCCCTTCCTTCCTTCCTTCCTTCCTTCCTTCCTCTCTCTCTCTTTCTTTCTTTCTTTCTTTCGAGGCAGAGTCTCACTCTATTGCCCAGGCTGGAGTGCAGTGGCGTGATCTCGGCTCACTGCAACCTCTACCTTCCTGGTTCAAGCAATTCTCCTGCCTCAGCCTCCGGAGTAGCTGGGATTACAGGCGCGCGCCACCATGCACTGCTGATTTTTTTTTTTTTTGTATTTTTAGTAGAGGCAGACTTTCGCCACGTTGGCCTGACTGGTCTCGAACTCCTGACCTCAGGCAATCTGCCTGCCTCAGTCTCCCAAAGTGGTGGCATTACAAGTGTGAGCCACCATGCCCGGCCTTCCCCCTTTCTTTACCTGCCTTCCTGTTGCATGGATACATGGCTATTTTCTTACTGTTAGAGATATATATTCACTCTCTCTCTCCTTTATATCTCTCTCTCCTTCTCTCCCTTTTTCTCTCTCATTAAAGCAAAGAACATAGCAGGAGGAATGGGAAAAGTAGCAAATCCCAGGCTGGTCTCATCATTTCTGGGCTGAAATAGAACCACTTGTGGTGTATGGAATCGTGGCATCCGGTGTGCCACATTCCCTGCTCCCTGTTGTCCTGCCCTGTCTATCTTTTAGAATCACCCGGAGCCCCTCCCTCAACCAAGACATCAACAACAGAAACAAAACTGCTTCCTCTGACCAGCAGGAAACTTGCAGGTGAACACACTCAGGCTTAAGTAATTAGGCAAAGAATGCGGCTTTGTGCAGTTGCTGTTAGAGGCTTTGTTTCTGCTCAGTCCCTGGAGTGCCCCTGCTTCCACTGCTGTCCTTTGCCATTAGACTTGGCAGAAATCTGCCTCTTTCATGCATTCCTTCTACTGCTGTTGATTCAGCTCCTTTTACATACCAGGCACCTTTCCTGATTCCACTATTCCGCCAAAGACTCCCTCAGAACTTTAAGAACTTTAAGCCACCAAATGCAGCAGGCACTTTTTTTTTTTTTTTTTTTTTTTTTTTTTTTTGAGATGGAGTCTCACTCTGTCGTCCGGGCTCACTGCAACCTCTGCCTCCTGGGTTCAAGTGATTCTTCTGCCTCAGCCTCCTGAGTAGCTGGGGCTATAGGCGAGCACCACCACGCCCGGCTAATTTTTGTATTTTTAGCAGAGATGGGGTTTCACCATATTGGCCAAGCTGGTCTCGAAGTCCTGACCTTGTGATCCACCTGCCTTGGCCTCCCAAAGTGCTGGGATTACAGGCGAGAGCCACTGCGCCGGCCAGCTGGCACCTCTTACGCTTGCTTTGAAAATATACTTCTGAGGTTAGTCCCCATCTTCCTGTCTTGTGATTCGAATCCTTTCCTTCTTTCTTCCCTAATTCCTGTTCTTTTTCTCTCATGGCCTCTGGCTACCCATTAGCCTTTGGAAAAATTCTATTATGTTTGCCTGTTTGTTTTTTTTCTTTTTAATGTATATGTTACCAGAAAGGGGTCCCAATCCAGACCCCAAGAGAAGGATCTTGGATCTCACACAAGAAAGAATTTGAGGCGAATCCACAGAGTAAAGTGAAAGCAAGTTTACAAGAAAGTAAAAGAATAAAAGAATGGCTACTCCATAGACAAAGCAGACCTGAGGGCTGCTGGCTGGCTATTTTTATGGTTACTTCTTGATCATATGCTAAACAAGGGGTTGATTATTCCTGAATTTTCTGGGAAAGGCAGGGGGTTGGTGGGTGGGGGAGGGATTTCCTAGCACTAAGGATTCCTTTCCTTTTAGATCATATAGGGTAACTTCCAGAGTTTGCCATGGCATTTATAAACTGTCATGCTGCTTGTGGGAGTGTCTTTTAGCATGCTAATGCATTATAATTAGTGTACAATGAGCAGTGATGATGACCAGAGGCCACTTTTGTCACCATCTTGATTTTGGCAAGTTTTGTCTGGCTTCTTTACTGCATCCTGTTTTATCAGTAGGGTTTTTGTGACCTGTATCTTGTGATAATGGTCCTGCCAACCTCCTTTTTTTTTTTTTTTTTGAGACGGAGTCTTGCACTGTTGTCCAGACTGGAGTGTAGTGGTGCGATCTTGGCTCACTGCAAGCTCTGTCTCCTGGGTTCACGCCATTCTCCTGCTTCAGCCTCCCTAGTAGCTGGGACTACAGGCACCCGCCACCATGCCTGGCTAATTTTTGGTATTTTTAGTAGAGACGGGGTTTCACCGTGTTAGCCAGAATGGTCTTGATCACCTGACCTCGTGATCCGCCCACCTTGGCCTCCCCAAGTGCTGGGATTACAGGCGTGAGCCACCGCGCCCGGCCCAACCTCCTATCTCGTCCTGTGACTAAGAATACCTAACCTCTCGGGAATGCAGCCCAGCAGGTCTCAGCCTCATTTCACCCAGCCACTGTTCAAGATGGAGTCGCTCTGGTTCGAGTGCCTCCGATGTGTACCAATCTATTGTGCTCATTGAAGCTTGCCTTTTTATACACTTCCTGGCTCAGATAAATACTTTTTTTTGGAGGCAGCAAATGTAGCAGAAAGAACAGGCAATTTTGAAGCAAGAAGAGTGATACAGTTAGGCTTTGTGTCCCCACCCAAATCTCATCTTGAATTGTAATCCCCGTCACCCTCACACGTCAAGAGAGAGACCAGGTGGAGGTAATTGAACCATTGAGTGGTTTTCCCCATGCTGTTCTCGTGACAGTGAGTGAGTTCTCACGAGATCTGGTGGTTTCATCAGGGGCTCTTCCTCCTTCATTTGGCACTTCTCCTTCTTGCCACCTTGTGAAGAAGGTGTCTTGCTTCCCCTTCGCCTTCTGCGATGATTGTAAATTTCCAGAGGCCTCCCCAGCCATGCTGCACGGTGAGTCAATTAAACCTCTTTCCTTTGTAAATTACTCATTCTCTGGAAGTTCTTTATAGCAGTATGAAAAGGACTAATACAAAGAGTTTTCTGTTTTAAGTCCCGGCACCGTCACGTCACTCACTATTGTGAGCTCGGGCAAGTTGCTTAAGCTCTCAGTGTCTGTTTCTTCATCTGTACAGTGGGTATGATATTAATACCTATCTCATAGGTCTTTTTTTTTTGGTCTTAAATGAAATGTTTCATGGGAAAAGTATGATGTATGCTGAGAAGCAGCACAAAGACATTTCATGTGTGCAGATCTCATGTACGTGGATCATGCAGAAGCCAGCTTTAGTCCTGACTGCAGAAAAGGGATGTTCACATGAATGTTGGGAACTGGCCTGTGCACCCAGATTCCCAGATCCAGGAAAGCCCTTCATTTCCAGTGCTTTCCATCCTTGCTCCAGAGGCAGATGTTAGAAGCGGACTGAGATGTTTTGTGGATTAATTGCCCCCAAACATTCAGGGTTTTATGTTTCAGAATGTCTGAACAGGTTGGAATTTGAATCTCCCTTCTGCCACTCCTTGTCTTATTTTGGAAATGAACTTAAAGTCACATTTTTGAGATTCTGACTATGTGACTCGCTGAGCTATTTGGAGTGCTGGTTTGAGGCTGTTTCTAAGCCTGGACTCTTGACCCGGCTTTGCCTGCAGCTCTGGACTCTCCCTCAGGCTCCAGGGCTCCCTGTGTCCTTGCAGTGCTCTGGCCTCTTGGTTTTGTTGTCCCTTGGCCTCTTGGCTTCTGAGTTAGATTGGGCATCTCTGAGATTCCTTGGCTACTGAGTCTGTACATCCCGTGACTCCCGTCCTCCCTCTCCTTCCACAAGCTGGTCAGTGACCATGCAGCCTTCTAGGTGATCCGTACCTTCTGGAACTTTCTGCTGGGAAGACCTTGATAGGCCTAATCCCTTCTTTAACATCAAATACAGCTGCCCTCATTCTTTTAATAGAAGCAGGTGAACTCTGACTGGATTTTTTTGTGCTCCAGTGAGGCTTGCTGTGTTTACTGGTGTATAGGATACATTCCCCACTTTTCCCAAATGATGTATTATATATGCAAAATAAAATTTTATACTTTATATATGAATAATGTATATGTTACAACGTGAGATATATTGCATATTGTATAATACTATACACATAACATATCCATCAAATATATGGCATTATACAATGTCTAATTGCTTATTATATACACGAGTTTTCTTGTCAGTCTTAAACACGTTGCTATTAGGGACAGCTGGAAGGCTGAGACAGAGGTAAAATAATGGGGCATGCTGCCCCCTAGTGGCAGAGGATGGCAACATACATTTCTGCAAAGGCTAGCGCTTTTCATCCTCTTACCAAAAAACAAAACAAAAACGAAAACCAGAGACCACACAGATGAATATAGAATTTGAATAATTCCACTATGTTATGAATTTAAGTGTTTTTTCACTGCAACTCATATTCATAAATACCAAGATATTTCTTTTTAGCTTAATGATTTTATTCTTGTTTTTAGGAATAATAGACTTTTTTTTTTTTAAACCCCACATATATATTTTTAGCCGAGTCACAATGCAGTGTACTACATTTATAGGAATAAAATAAAATATTTCCCTTATAGCTTAGTTTTTATTTTTTCCAAAAAACTTTCTGAAAAATTGAGACGTATCTGATATCCCTGGGCATTTCACATGCTGGCAAACATGGCATTTTACTGGCTCTGGTGCACAAAAAGCCCTTGAGCACTCACCAAATGCTTCTGTGAAGTCAAAGGTTCCGAGCAGGCTGACTCCAGGTTGCTAGGGAGCCTCTCTAGGAGGCCAGCAGGCTTCTGGACGACCCCGACTGGGATCTGCTGTGGTATGTGGCCCTCTTTGCTGGTGCAGCAGCTTCCTCCGGTTGCTTTACTGGCATTCCTTTGAGCATCTCCACCCTGGGGCCCAGGCGGGGGACCCTAGCCATAGGTTTACACGGTCCCCTGATACCAGGCATGGGAACGGTAGCACTTGCTGATTGCGTGGGGCCCTGGCCACCGTGGAAATATTTAACACACAACACCTTAGAGTGGAGGTGGGCAGATTTTTTCTCTGAAAAGGACCAGAAAGTAAATATTTGATTAAATTAATTAATCAATTTATTTAGAGACAGAGTCTGGTTTTGTTGCCCAGGCTTGAGTGCAGTGGTGCAATCTCAGCTCACTGTAACCTCTACCTCCCAAGCAATCCTTCTGCCTCAACCTCCCAAGTAGTTGGGACTACAGGCGTGCACCAGCACTCCTGGCCAATCTTTGTATTTTTAACAGAGACAGGGTTTCTCCATGTTGGCCAGGCTGGTCTCGAACTCCTGACCTCAGGTGATCCGCCCACCTCAACCTCCCAAAGTGCTGGGATTAGAGGCGTGACTCACCGTGCCCTGCCTAGAAAGTAAATATTTTAGACTTGTGGCTCAATATAGTCTCTGTCGCAGCTCCTCAGTTCTGCTGTCATGGTGTGAAAGCGAAACGGTGTGACTGTGTTCCAAAAAATTTTCATGAACATGAATATAATTTTAATGTGTCATGAAATAGTACTCTCCTTTTGAGTTTTTTCAACCACTTTAAAATGAAAAATCATTCTTAACTTGCTGACAGTATAAAAACAGACAACAGGCTGGAAGTGGCCTGAGGGCCGTAGTTTGCTGACCCTTGTCTGAGTATCCCGTCATTTCTTTGTAGCTATGGCAGTCTTTTCCAACAATCACAAACAACCGAATTCACGACTCTATTCCATCCAGTTTCCTGGATAAGACACAGTTCATAACTGGTTAAAGTGTCTGGTCAATTCCAAACAGGCACATATTTATTTAGATATTTAGAACTGCTCTGTGGAGCCCAGCCCTTTATTTCCTCCAAAGAATTTGTTGATCCACTGAAAATTTTCTTTCAAAAGCAACCTCATGGATGTGTTTTGTGAAAGTCTCACTTAGAACCTTTGGGGCCTCATTTAGTCACCCACGAATCCTCATCTTTTCATGTACACATCTCTGTCCATTTTCTCCTTTCTTCTTCCTAATTAGCTGCCTGCATAATTAAACCTTTCCTCATTGAGAGATTCTGAGCCCTCACCGATGCGCTAATCACCCTGTGGCCCTCCTGTGGCCTCGTCTATTTCCTTCTGAGATGGAGTGCCCAGCACTGAACGGCAGTCAAGGTCGGGCCGCCCGCATTTGTATTACACACTAGTTTGCCATTACCGCGGTGTTCGCTCCTTAATACAGACTAATAGCTCATTCTCCTTCCTGACCTCCAGTGAGCATTGTGTGGCCATATTCAGTGCTGGCTTTGTGATAATTTCAAGATTTTTTTCTTTAGGAAGTTATAACTAATTCAGGGCCCATCAACGATCATAAATAGTTTACATTGCTCTTTCGAGTATGAACTGCCTCCCATGGGGCCATTTAATTTACTGAATATCCCCTGGCTGTGCTTGTTCTGTGACCAGCCCCTGTCCCTGCCCTTATTAACTCTGTTTCTGTATCTCACTTTGGTCCAGTCGGGAGAGGTGGCACCTATATTTGGGAATGAGCTTGTGCTTGGCTATTGACCTACCTAGCAATGCATTAAAGATGGATTTGATCTGATTTAAAGTTTTATAAGCCCAAGGGGGTTGCCTCTGGAGGATTTTTAGAGGCCAGATTGATCCTGGAATTGTGCTTAGAGGTGGTTTGCATTTGCTCAGAGAAAATCTAGGAATTTCACTTTACCTGAAACTTTCCTGGTTTTGGGGTTTTACTGGGTTTTAATAATTTGCCACCTCTGGAAAACTGCAGAGACAAGGTTTCGCCTAGTTGGCCAGACTAAGTTTTTTAGCTGTCTCCAATTGATAACTGTTTAAGAGGTTTAAATACACAAATTAAGTTGGTAAAATTTGAATGTGTGAATCTGGGTGAAGGATATATGGTGGTTTGGTTACATTATTTTTGCAGCTTTTCTGTTGGTTTGAAGTTCTTTGAAAATGAAAAGGTCCATTAATTAAGAAGGTGGGTCAACATTCGGTCACAGCAGCACCTGCCGTTTGCACACTGCTGGCCCGCCTTCCCCCATGGGCCCTTTGATGTGTACTTGGATTTACATCAGCCCTGTCCCAGTGAATGCTCTTGCTCTTTTGGTCCCTGTCCCCAGTTGCCTGCCCCATCTCAGTCAAGAAGTAATCAAACATGGGCTAAGCATCAGTATGACAGGGGAGTGGGGAGTAAGCAGACATTGTCCTTATCCTCAGGACGCTACAGTCTAACAGGGAAGACAGAAACTAAGCAGAGAAGCACAAAAGACTGTAAAGGAGAAGTACAGGTTGTGGAAGGGTCTAACCCACTCGGGGCTCAGGGAACCCTTCTTGGGAGAAGTGGTATATTAGTCTGTTCTCACATTGCTAATAAAGACAAACCCAAGACTGGCTAATTTTTTTTTTTTTTTTTTGAGATGGAGTTTTGCTTTTGTTGCCCAGGCTGGAGTACTGGAGTACAATCACGTGATCTCAGCTCATGGCAACCTCCGCCTCCTGGGTTCAAGCGATTCTCCTGCCTCAGCCTCCCGAGTAGCTGGGATTACAGGCATGTGCCACCACGCCTGGCTAATTTTGTGTTTTTAGTAGAGACAGGGTTTCTCCAGGTTGGTCAGGCTGGTCTCGAACTCCCGCCCTCAGGTGATCTGCCCTCCTTGGCCTCCCAAAGTGCTGGGATTACAGGCGTGAGCCTGTGAGACTCACACCTGGTGAGACTGGCTAATTAATAAAGAAAAATAGGTTTAATGAACTCACAGTTCCACGTGACTGGAGAGCCCTCACAATCGTGGTGGAAGGCAAATGAGGAGCAAAGTCACATCTTACATGGCAGCAGGCAAGAGAGAGAGTATGTGCGGGGGAACTCCCCTTTATAAAACTATCAGATCTCATGAGACTTATTCACTATCATGAGAACAACACAAGAAAGACCCGCCCCCATGATTCAAATACCTCCAACTGGGTCCCTTTCATGACACATGGGCATTATGGGAGCTACAATTTGAGATTTGAATGAGGACACAGCCAAATCATATCAAGTGGTGTTTGAGCCCGGAGCTATCAGATGGTGGGGATTAGCTTGGCAAAGAGAGGGTGCAGGTGTGCTGTAGGTCGGGAGACTAGCATGTGTGTGGGACTCTGGGGGCATGTCAGAGGTGTTGAGAGAAACCCAGCCTGGCTGGAACAGAGAGTGCAGGGGCCTGGACAGATGAGTTAGGAGAGGCAAGCAGGGTCTTGCAGACGGCTTTGATAGCTTATTTTTCTTTATTCTGAGAGCTAGGGGAAGGAGTGGGCAGTAATGTTATAATAAGATTTGCATTTTTGAAAACAAGCCCTCTTGCTGCAATGTAGAAAATGAATTGGAAAAAGCGGCAGTGGTGACAGCAAGAGAAGCAAGGAGTCTATCGCAGCATCCAGCAAGCAGTGATGCTCTCTTGGTCCTGATGGTGGCTGGGCCAATAGAGAAAATTGGGTAGATTTCAGAGTTGTGTAGGAGGTGGACTCACAGACTTGGTAATTAATTGGACTATGTCATTCTGATATTTTTTAATTGAAAAATTTCTCCATTTTTCCTTTTGCTTTGTAGATATGGTTGGAAAATACTTTTCCCCAAAAGCATTTGCAAATATACCCATTTACATGGCACTGTCTTGCTTGTGTAGGCCCAAGATGAATATGTCTCATGCAAAGATGATGGCTTATCTCATTCAATAAGATTGTGCTAATTAGAAATTAGGACCTATCCATCTCGCATGTTCTGGGAATTTAAGCTGTAGGAGATGGAAATTAATGCGGTTTTTAAGCAATCTATTGAATTTATTAAATTGCAATGAAATGATAGAGTTTGTATTGGAAGATGTGAATTTCGACAGGAAAGAGGCCCTGCATGATACAATCACAATACTGACAAATAAATGCTGTTGTACTTTTCCATGACAAGGATGATTTACAATTATAGTAGTACATGGTTCTCTTTGATTTATGGCATCCTGTTAGCCATGGAATTACTTAGCAAAATCAGTTTGGCTTGATATAAGATTTTTTTCTTGTCTAGAAAAAAGTTTAGCCTGAGGAAAAGATGACATTAATTTAGGAATAGTGGAGTTATCATTGAGTTATCAAAATAAATCTGAGGACATAAATCAATTCTACTGCATGGAGAATGCTAAATCGATAAGTCCAGAAAGACTTTATTGATTCTACGGCCATCACTCAAGCCTTCTTCATTAGATTCCTCAAGCATATGTTTAATTGAAATGATAAAGTAGATAACTTTGGGTAAATCCACACATCCTGACTTTGATATGGGGTTGTTCAAGGTAATGAAAATGATTTGGCTGAGCTGGCTCTCTCCTTTAGAGTCAGGAGGGTACACATGGGAAAACTTCACATCTTCTTTCTGTCTCCTGTAACTTCCACTCCAGGCAGACGCTAGCTTAACAGTCTTAGGTCACTTCTTTTAATTCAGTTTAAAAACTGTAAGAACAAACTGATCATACTATTAAGAGAACATTTAAAAAATTAATACCACCCTGAACCCATTGGCAAGTACTGTGCTGAACTGTATTATCTCTTTCTATGTCTTGTCTCTCTCACTTAAATGATTGTGAGCAGTTGAGGGCAAGAGGCTTTTAGCTCAGTATCCCTTAAATCTTGTTTCAATGCATAAGTATCTTTATATAGCTGCAGTCAGAACTGTATCCGTTAGCTGTTGCTGCAAAACAAACAACCCTCAAATTTAGTGGCTTATAACAAGAACCATTTTATTTGTTCATGATTCTTGGAGTCAACTAGGTGGTTCTTCTGTTCTGGTCAGCTAAGCTGATACTGGATAGTTTAGGATGACCTCACTCACATGTGTGGCAGCTGATGTGGTGACAACTGGGGTGATGACCACCTGCTTCCCATTATCCAACGGGCTGGTCACATGACAGCAAAAACATTCCCATCAGCAAGAAGGGAAGTAATTCTCAAGAACTCATGCAAGTACTTATCAAGTCTTTGCTTGTGTCACATTTGCTAATATTCCACTGGCCAAAGCCAGTTACATGCCAAGTCCATATGTGAGGATTGGATAAATGGATTTTACCACTTGATGAGAGAAGCTGCAAGAATACTGTGGCCATTTTTCCTGATATACTACAGAATTGAAAATAAATTTGTATTTTTCTGCTTTTAAAAACAACTATAGGTGCTTCCTCTTTTTATATTTTTTAAAGCTAATATATTATATATTTACTATTTGCTAGAGGCTTTAAATGTAGATGACTCTAAAATGCAAGTAAAATGATTATTCCCATGTTACCATTAAGGAAGCTAACTGAAGGTCACACAGCTAGTAAGTGGGGAAGCAGAGATTTTAACCCTGATCTTTCTGGCTCTGCTTACTCTTAGCAGACTTTTCATCATGATTCTTCTTTCCCTCTTGTTGGGTGTTCAAATGTCCATCATTCTTTGAAGTTGTAGGAAATATCAGGAGGATTTCTCCAAGTTGTGTGTGCAACTAGCCCTCTACTTCAACGCTTTTCTGACCCAAGGGTGATTGGACCTTACAGGAGAACCATGTCAACCTTCAAGTGCACCAAATAAGATACCTCTGACTTTAGGTGATTTTGATGTTTGAATTTCCCCTAAGCAATAGGGGCAAAGGAGTGGTAGCAAGATTTCACCAAACCCTAAATTAAGGGTCTGGGTACCAACCCATGTGACTGCTCACTGTCTCCTCCCTCTTCTTACCAGGCATACTATTGCATTCAAACATGGTCCAGCAATCTTTCTTTTCCTGCCTCCTCTTCCTAGATCAGGTATCTTCCAGATGATTATCATGAAATTATTCAGTATCCTTCAGCCTTCCCCTGGCCAGTCATCTTCCTGTGATTTATCAGCTGACGGTTGGTTCATGGTGGAGCCAAGCTTATCAGACTTCAGGCACAGGATGTGCTTTGGAGAAGGCTAGGTGTGGTAAACCTACTTGTCAAATGGGTGATATTCAGAACAAAACAAAATAGGTATAATTAGTTGGACTAGAAAGATCATACATGAAGATTAACAATGACATCTAGGAGGAGCCTTCAAAGGTTGGCCAGGAGCTTGGCCAGGAGCTCAGATGGGCTTCTCCACATCCTAACCACCACTTCAAGAACTTAGGCTCATAATTAGGCAACTTCCCTAAAATCTAAAATCCAGGTGTATGAATGCCTCAAATGCTCAGCCTCTCAAAAATTCCCAGCCCACACAGGTGTGTTTTGGGCATTTTCCTGTGGTGTCCTGGAGTGGCTCATACCAGCTCATGAGAGCTGATTGTCAAATTTTCAGGAAATTTGCAAGCCAATTGTTAAACACAGCCATTCTTAAAAATTAAATTGTGTAAACTTACAATAAAGTAAATTACATGAAAAAGGCAATAAATTCTCAAAACTCATTACTTCCTATTTATTCTACTACCTTTTTACTATTCTCTATGATCGTGAGGTTATTTCTACCCATTTTATCAGTATGGTGGAAACAGTATATCACGGTGTGCTATTGCACATTTCTTCCCAATTCTGCAGTCCATGACATCAAAATGGTAGCTTGGAATCAACCTTGGTAGGAACATTTACACGTTGGAAATCTGCAAATGGTACAAATCAGGGCTTGATTGATTGTCTCATTGATTACCTAGACTTAAGAAAGTGATGGAGAAGATGTGAATAATGCATATTAAACGTAAAATTGTGTCATGTCCATAACTGTTACATTGTGAATAGTAAAAAAAGCTTTGGAAATTCTCCTGGTATTTGAAATTATCATCTGATTCAGCAAGCAATCACTCATGTCATTGAAGAGCAAGTGAAAATACTGATATACATCTTTATTATCTCACTTTCTTTTCTCTTATTAATGTAAAGGAAAATATCAACCAACATTCATGTTGTAACCACACTCATTTATCTATTCCAACCATCGATTGAGTACAGATACAAGAATTTTGCAAAAATTAACAAAGCCTTGTGTGAGAATCTATTGGCTCTATGGAGTTTATAATAAAGAGTATAATTTGTTATTATCTGTAAATTGGCTGCTATAGATCCTTTATATTGGTAAGATTTATATCAAACATCTACATGCTGTATGTCTATGTATGCATTCATTTTTTCCCAGAGAGCAATTGTTAAATTTTTACCAATGCTCTTTCTGAAGATGTTGAAGTGTGAGGATGTGGTAGGTCCTCCTATGTGAAGTTCTGGATTTCCCTGGGTCTTCTTGTAGGAAATGTGATCAAGTGTGCAGACCACACAGAAGTGAAAAATCTGTATGTCATCTCTGTGAACGAGACCAAGGGACAGCGGAACTTTCTGCTGGTGTGGGTAACATGGTGATGGCCATGGTCAGTAAGGCAAGCCAGAGCTCAGAAGGAAGGTGCAGCCAGCAGTGGTCATGTGACAACAGAAGTCATGCCAGAGAAAAGGTGGCTTGTTTCTTTATTTTGAAGATAACACCAGGGTTGTAGTAAACAATAAAGGTGCGATGAAAGGTTCTGCCATCACAGGGGCAGTTGCAAAGGAGTATGCAGCCATGTGGCCCAGGCTGACGTCCACTGCTGGCAGCACTGCATGAATCTTTAGCGTATTTATGAAATGTTAAAAAAAATCCATTAAACTCTGCCCCCGCCTCCCAAAACACCCACCAAAAACCATTTACCACCATGCTATTGGCATATTCCCACTGCTGTCTTACTGGTCACATAGAAGTTGGTGGACTTTCCTTCTCCATCTGTGTCCTTGATAATACCATTTTTCCTTTTATCCTTGGCTCCCCTCAGTCACAGAGTGCCCTATAAATGAGCACATTCAGGCAGCTGGGGATGTCCAAAGAGGGGGGAAAAAACCTCCCTGCAAACTGAGGCTTTCATGGGAAGAACTGAAACCTGAGCAGGTAGAGGACAGCGTTAGCAGTTCCTGGGTCTCATTTTAGGTCTCCTGTGAGTGAACGTCTTGTTCATCACTAAGGGTATTTGAGAATTTTTGCATTTACATTTACCAAAGTAACAGGGGCGACAAACATTTATCTGCTTTATCATTTACAAAGCACATCTACATTTCTTAGCTTATTTCGTACTTCTAAAGATGACTCTGTTTCTAGCAATTCACCCGCAGCTGGAGAGGGGGCTAGTTACCATAGACTCTGGCTCGCTCTCCACGGTGTAGTGGCCTCTCAGACATGGTATTAAAGGAGTTTACTTGCCCCTTCCTATCCTCTTTATTATACCCAATCTGCAGTGAATTCAGGGCAGGAAACAAAACCCCGGAAAGGGGTTGTTATTAACGGTTCCAGTAGAGAGTAATCCCACTTGCCAAAAGTAAGTAGGATGTGGTTACCTTTGAATTTGTTTCTCTCCCCAGGGGTCATGGGTGTGGAAGGAGAGCCCTCGTACATTGAGGGCAGAAACCAGTTGCTTCAAGCATTATAGAGCAAGTTGCTTAGCATTTCCTAAATACTGTACCTGCCGTAGCTTTCTTCATACGGTAAATTAAAAAGCACATTGATATTCAAGAAAGGAAAATACCACCCGACCCGGTTATTTTGTTTGGTTGTTGTGATCCCCATCATAGCATGTAAAGTTTGCCTTGGAAAACTCTTCATAGAGTAAGGTATGAATTAAGACAAAAGTCCGTGGTAATAGTTCAAGCCTGTTAACAACAACTAGGAGAGGTCTTTACCATACCCAGGGCTTTGGGAGTTTGCCTATTATCCAGTTAACATGACTGATTTTTCAGAGCTATGTGGGATGCCCTCAGACCCACAAATGGTCATTTGCGACTAAAAGAACTGATTTGATGGCCTCGAATGATCAAACTAAACCAGATGGTTATCAAATCTTAACTCTATGCTGCACGAGCTTGGATTGTCTACAGTGGCATCCTCAGTGCACTTTAGAATGAAAAAAATTCAATTTCAAAAGTAAACACAGAGAACAAAAGTAGTTCAGAGGACAGCTTACACAGATAACAAAGCCAGCAAATACAACTGAAGGTTGCCGCACTGAAGCAGTATTTTACATAGCCAAGGATTGCCAAATATGTTTTTTCGCCAATATCTGCTTTTTTTTTTCTCCCTAGTTATTGATTACCTTTGCGAAGGAGAGAATATTGACATGTGCAGAAGAGCGTAACACGTTGAAATAGTTTTAGATAGAGTATCTGCGACAGGTCTTCGTGTTTAGATTTAAGTGGGAACCACTGTGGGTTCTGAAATAGCTTCTATAACCAGTTTCATCACAGACCTAATCATCCAAGACATTATTCCCTGTAATTTGACTGAAAAGCAGCGAGACAGCAAAAGCTTCAATTCTTGAAAAGGATTTAGCGGCCAGCCATCTTATGGTTATTAAAGATGTTCTTGTGCCGTCTCCTCCCCTCTCTTTTTACTCCAGCCATGACTAAATAAATCCAGAGGCTTGAATCAAACATGGAAAAGGGCAGCGACAAGCAAAGGACCAGAACAGATTCCTGGGGAAACAGTTTGGTTAAAAAAACATTAAACAAGGCTTTACTGTCCTACAGAAGTTCTAATCTCAAATGATTGAGAACCTCAAAAATGAAATATTAATTTTTTTTTTCTTCAGAAGACAAGGAAGGACACTCTCAGGCCAGACTATAGTGGAAAGAACCTAGCATTAGTTAAATGAAGACGTGGCTCTGGGAGCTTCATCTCCACTGTGTGACCTTGAATGAGACTCTTAACCTCTCTGAGTCTTGATCCCTGATTTGAGGCTATGTTTGCCTTCAGCCCCTTTCACTCCCCCGATTCTAAAGCTTTCCCTTTTTAAGGTTAAGATTCTTTGAATACTTTGCTCTCACATCATGTTGTCTTAATTCTTATGCTATGGATTTTTAGCAAACATAATGGTATTTAGAAACTATATAGGCGATATTTGGGCAGGTCAGACATTTTTGGAATGTATAAACCAAAATGTAAGGACAGTACCACCCTTCAGGTAAGCCTACATCAAAACTAGCCTTCATTTCAATTATGTACATTATGGCATTAATTTTTTTATACTTAAATCTGACTTCTTTTTAAAAATTATTTTATATTCGGCTGGGTGTGGTGACTCACGCCTGTAATCCCAGCACTTTGGGAGGCTGAGGTGGGGAGATCACGAAGTCAGGAGATCGAGACAATCCTGGCTAACACGGTGAAACCCCATCTCTACTAAAAGTACAAAAAAATATTAGCCAGGCGTGGTGGCGGGCCCCTGTAGTCCCAGCTACTCAGGAGGCTGAGGCAGGAGAATGGCGTGAACATGGAAGGTGGAGCTTGCAGTGAGTCAAAATCACTCCCCTGCACTCCAGCCTGGGCGAGAGCAAGACTCTGTCTCAAAAAAAAACAAAACAAAAAACAAACAAACAAACAAATCATTTTACATTCAAGAGGTAGATGTGCAGGTTTCTTACATGGGTATATTGTGTGATGCTGAGGTTTGAGCTTCTGTTGATTCTGTCACCCAAATAGTGAACATGGTATCCAGTAGTTTTCAACCCTTGTCTCCCTCTATCCCTCCCTACCCCTTTTTGGAGTCCCCAGTGTCTATTGTTCCCATCTTTACATCCATGTGTACCTAACATTTAGCTCCCACTTTTAAGTAAGAACATGTGGTATTTGGTTTTTGGTTCCTGCATTCATTCATTTTGGATAATGGCCTCAAGCTGCAGCCATGTTGCTGCAAAGGACAGGATTTTGTTCTTTTTTATGGCTGTGTAGTATTCCATGGTGTCTGTGTATCACATTTTCTTTATCCAGGCCATGTCGATGGGCACCTACATTGATTCCATGTCTTTTATGGCAATAAATTTTTAAAAAGCAGAAACAAAGCTAGGTGTATACATGTTACCCAAGTGTCTGCCTTCTCCTTTTGAGGGTCATCTTCCTCTAGGATATTGTTCTTCTGCTGTGCCTGTGTTGACCTGTGTCCCTGCCTTTGTCTTCATTGTTGTTCTCTCCTCACCTTCATGCCGTCTCCTGGGACTGCCTTCCCTTCTTACTTTCCTGCTTCACTCTCTGTTAGAAACCACCAGTCCTCATTCTTCCAATACAGTAATGACAAGGCCCAGGCAGAGCAGGTCTGCACTAAAAGCCTGGAGATATTAGAGGGTGCTTATGGTGCAGGACAGGGGACAAATGCAATTCAAACATTACCATTAGAAATGTATCAGCCGGCCGGGCGCGGTGGCTCAAGCCTGTAATCCCAGCACTTTGGGAGGCCGAGGCGGGTGGATCACGAGGTCAGGAGATCGAGACCATCCTGGCTAACACGGTGAAACCCCGTCTCTACTAAAAAAAAAAAATACAAAAAACTAGCCGGGCGCGGTGGCGGCGCCTGTAGTCCCAGCTACTCGGGAGGCTGAGGCAGGAGAATGGCGTGAACCCGGGAGGCGGAGCTTGCAGTGAGCTGAGATCCGGCCACTGCACTCCAGCCTGGGCGGCAGAGCGAGACTCCGTCTCAAAAAAAAAAAAAAAAAAAAAAAAAAAAAAGAAATGTATCAGCCAACCCCACTGTAGCGGGCTTGTGGTAATGCAGGAAATAGAATAACTAAATGGAACACTGAACAGTTTCTCTTTCTCTCTCTCTCTCTTTTAGGTCTGGAACAGGATCTTTCGGACAGAGAGGGAAAGAGCATTTCAGGACAAGCAAAGGGAAAGGTGGGAGCTGCAGAGATTGAGTTGCCACTTCATAGTTTGCTTGCAGCTGGCTCTGCTAGCAACAATCCCCCACCTAGATGGATGTCTTTAAACACTCCTTTGGCTCCCAGCCTCTGGGTAAGCCGACTACACTGCAACGCAAAGTCTGCTTGCTGAGGCTGGCCGAGTTCCGCATTATTCTCTGTTAGCTCTCTCACAGGTCTGTCTTTGTGAACGCTCTTTGGGGGTGTTTAACTTCCTAGTGACAGGTATGGAGTCTTAACAGTTTTTAGGTCCCTTGATTTTCTTGGTGGGATAAAGAGACTTCTGTCAACTCCTCTGATCCAACTTGTCTGCAGATCGTGTTGAAACTCCTTTTTGTCACATCCTCCAGATCACAACGAAAAGGCAGATTAACGTGATTACTGAGGTCCATCAACTCACGATTCCTGGTTAAATGATACCCACCATGAACCACAGGGCAGAGCTCTGCAGAGTTAGCTGGCTGCCTCCTTACAATGACTTCATTTAATAAACTCGCCGTCAGCAGCTTAATCCTCAGTCATGTAGAAGTATGAGAATCCTTGTTAGCCACGATTAGGCAACATCGAGGGTTAACAAAATTTTCTCATGCCCCAGCATTCATTTTCATTAAAAGTCTAAATGAATTTTTAAAAAAATTTCACCAAGAGCACCTGATTGGCAGCGACTTTATGTGTTTCCACCATGAAGTCCTGTTGCAAGTAAGGCATTTTAATCGCTTGATTTCACATTTGGGTTTTTGCTGGGAAGTGTTTCCTATATGGTTTCTAATCCTTCAGGCTCCTCTTCTGCCTTACCTGTACTTGGGTCCTGTCAATCAAGCTGGCTAGGTGTTCTTCACAACTGTCATTCTATTAGGGGTGTGAAAAATCTCCCAGAGAGGGCAGTGTAAGGAAGGGTTTTCTTTCTGTCTTTCCTTCTGTTAGAGTCTGAGATGGAGCCATGCTGAGTTCTTGGTAGTGTCCAGGGTGCTGTTCAGACTGGTAGATTCTGATCTGACTTTGAGCTCCTATCCCCAACCTGCCTCTTCCTGGAAGTGCCACCTTAGTGTTGCTCTCCCACCCCCCACCCCAGTGCTGGGAGTTCCTTAAGCTCTCCACGAATGTTTCAGAAATGAAAGAATAAGGGGCTAGAGGGTCCCAGTTCCAAATGCACAACTGTTGTCTCTCTTTTCTGGACAGCTGTGTTTATCTGGGTCCTTGGAGAAGCAGAGGTCAAGACAGGATTAGACACGCAAGGATTTTATTAGAGGAAACTGCTATGTGAGGGAAAATGGGGAGAGAGCTGGGAAAAGGTCTGGGAGATATCAGGGTATGATGCAAGAGTGACCACCCCACCCCAATGCAGGAGGGAGTGGGAAGGGAAGGCTGGGTGGTAGCATCTTAGACTGCTTTGCAAATAAAGCAAGGTTAAGCAAGGCTGCTGGGGAGTCTCAGAGCCAAAGTCATCCACCAGCCTCAGACTGACCTGCCTTGGCATCTGGGCTTTGCGCAGTCATTGGCCTCAGTGCGAAGGTAACGTAGTTCTCAGAGGGCAGGCTCTGGGGCCCTTGGGAATGATTCACATAGATTTGGAGGCATGTGAGGTGAGGTGTCTTCCCATGGCTGCCGCATAGTAAGTGGTGAGAGCTGAGCCAGATGCACTGCAAAAAGCAGCACAGCAAAAGGGATAGGATTATAGTTAAAATGAAGAACAAAACAATGCAAGGAGCACGTTCACCCTGACCCCTCACCCTCACCCTACCAGTGAGGAAGCACGAAGGAGTATTCGTGTGGACTGGGCCTGTGAGCTTCACTTCAACAAGGAACTCCCAGCAGTTGGAACTCCCAGTTCCAACTCTTGTCTCTGGAGGTTTGCTGTCCTTTTGGGGGACTGTTTCCTGATGTCCTTACTCACTAGCTCTGAACTCAGTTCTCTGATTATTGCTCTGACCAAGGGAAGACATAGATCTTTCCTTAGAGCACAGCTGAGACCAGGCTGGTGTGTGGTTCTGACGTTTCCGTAGGCTTGTTGGGGAAACAGCAAAGGGGTCTTCAGGAGCATTAGTTGGAGGGGTTGTTTTCTTCCCAAAGGCCCTTGCCTTCCCAGGGACCAAAGAAAGATATAAATAACCACAGCTGAACAGAGTTGGTTTTAAACAAAATAATCATTCTAAGTAGTTTAGCTGGTGCCGGGGGAGGAGAGGGAGATAGGAGTTAATAGGGTTCTGGCCAGTCCTAGGTGGGGCTGTCCAGACAGTATCTCCTAGGAGGGGTGTCCTGGGCAGAAGGGACAAGGATGAGGGCCTGATGGTGTGTCTGGAAGTGACAGATGGAGAAAATGATGCAGGTGCTCCCTTTTACTCATCATCCGAACCCAATGACTGCAGTGTCTTCCTAACCCATCCCTCTGCTTCCTTCTCCCCTCCACACTGCCCTCCCCCAGGCAATCCATTCTGCCTGCTACAGTTATTTTTCTTGTACACAAATCTTATCATAATGCTGTTTTTGCTAAAAACTCTTCAAAGGCCTCCCAGGCCTTCTGGACTCCTAGCATAGCATTCAAGGCCCTCCTCAGTCTTCCCCCAATGCCGCAGCCCTCTCCCCACTACTTGACTCTCACCAGCAGAACTCCTGGTTCCAACTCTTTTCTCTGGAAGTTTGTCATCCTCCTGGGGGACTGTTTACTGCTGTCCTCACTCACTAGCTCTAACTCTGTTCTCTGATTACAGCTCCGGCCAAGGGAAGACATAGATCTTTCCGTAGAGCACAGCTGAGACCAGGCTGGTGTGTGGTTCTGATGTTTCTGCAGGCTTGTTGGGGGAACGGCAAAGGGAGCTCCCCACAGACAGCTAGTGAGTATGGGCAGCCAGCTGTGGCTGCAATGGGAACAGCTCTGTCCCTGGGGCCTCTCTTGGCAGCCCCCAGCTTGTGGCCCTCATCAAAGACAATTTTTCCATCTCATTGCCCAGGGGCACCCTGAGAATCTCTATATACTTAGAGTCCAGTCTAGGAGAACTATGTCCAGAAAGAGGAAGTCCCCGCCTCTTATCTCAAGCCCGCCCACCATGTTTTAATGTCCTGATCTAGGACAACTGGCTTTGGGAAGAATCTGCCCTTTAGGTAGGCCACACACACTGTCACTCACAGTATTGTAGCCTCGCACTGTGGCTAATAATCCAATAACCTCCTGCATGGACATTTGCAGGATACCTTTTGTCTACAGCATCATCATCTCCTTTTGTGTCCCTCGTGTGCTCACGCTTCAGCCTGAGCCTGTTTAAATGCTCATTGCTGGGTTTTGCTCCTAGCAATTCTGATTCAGTGAGTCTGAGGGGTCTATGGCTGATTCTAATGCAGCTTCCACCTCCAATGCAGCTTCTCTAAGCTTGTATGTCCAACTCTGTGCTTGTATTAATATTTAGAAGAATGGAATGGGCTCAACAGTGCACTGAGCTCAGCTTCCAAAGAGAAATGTAGATGCCAAGGTCAGGTGCAAAGGACAATTGCAGATAGGAAAGTAAGACTGCGGAGTGACATCCACGTTCAGGGAACTTGGGCAGATCTTGTTACCCACTTATAGCTACCACTAGGGTATCATTTTTCCCATTTGAAATCTAAGTCTGTCAAATACATTTTTAGTGGAGAGAAAAAGGAGATGGAGTAATTTGGGGAATCAAAAGTCAAATCTAGTTTTTTGGGTTTTGCACCAAATTTGATATTCCCTGCACTGGAAAGAACCCCTCTTCTTGGATTAGATTGAATTTATTTGGTGCAAACACACATTCTGTAAATACCAGTATGTTTTTACTTTTTAATACCCTGCATGAAAGAGCAACGATGATCAGAAACAGCAGCTATTAACCTTGTAATCTCTTTAATGCAATTAATTAATTAGTAAATTGCTACCAATTTGAACTGAGACATGCATCCACAGTCAGTGTAAATATAAAGCTGCTGAAATAAAAAAATTACTGTTTTCACATTGGCATTTAACAATGAAGTTTTTAATAAAAGGCCAATTGCTTTATGTAGAACATTCACTTAATTGTATTTGCTCTAGTGGGATTTTATCTGAATTATCTGGCATGTGAAGGAAATGAACTAAGTTCTAACTGAAGAAAAACGAATCATAGGGAGATTTACTACAATAATTTTCAAGGACTGCATGGAGAGGACTCATCAATTTTATTCTGTATTCACTATAGAGGGAATTAAAAAACTGAAAATAAATGTACACTGTAAATGTAGCAGTGTGCTCTATTGGAGATTAAACCTGTATTTTCCCTGTTCTAGCAAGAAAGGTTTGGAAAGATATCTTGTTTCCCCTGGTTTTACTTTTTTTTTTTTGAGACAGGGTCTCACTTCTGTCACCCAGGCTGGAGGGCAGTGGCAATCTAAGCTCACAGCAGCCTTGACCTCCCAGACTCAAGTGACCCTCCCACCTCTGCCTCCTGAGTAGCTGCAACTACAGGCACATGCTGCCAGCCTGGCTAATTTTTAAATTTTTTGTAGTTATAGGGTCTCACTGTGTTGCCCAGGCTGGTCTTGAACTCCTGGGTTCAAGCGACTCTCCTGCCTCAGCCTCCCAATGTGCTGAGATTACAGGTCTGAGTCACCATGCCTGATGATATCTTGTTTCTTAGGGAGAATAAATCTTTGAATGACTGAAAGTACCCTGTCTCCTGCTCCTATATGGAGGTCTGGGACTCCTGGAGACATGGAGAAAGATGACGGGTAGTTTTATTTTTCAGAAAAAGAGGTGTGAACAGACATTTTGGGGCCAGGGTCTGGGAGGAGAGACTAATAATTCTCCAGAGGATGCTTGGAGCAGAGATGGTGCCTGGGGCCCTGGGGCCATGAGGCAGTGAAAGCTGAGCCCACCTGGATCCTGCATTCTAGGGCTGGCTTGCAGTCCACAAAGTGGGGGAGGAAGGGAGCACAGAGAAATAGCTGTGATGACTGGCATCCTGCCAGCACCTGAGGCAAGAGTGGGGCGGAGGACCCACCTAGCCTGGCCTGGTGTGTCCCTGTGTCCCTCATTCTTGGCTTGTCCCTCCTACCCACTGAGGCTCTGCTCCAGGGTTCTCTTGGGGGCTCTGCAGGCAATGACACCCACTAACTCAGTCAGGGAGAGGGGCTCCAGTGCCCATACTTTGGAGGGAGTCTGAAGCATGCAAGTGCGCCCTGGGGAAATGTGGGGGAGTCAGAAGGGGCTGGACATCTCAGTAACATAGGGCTTAGTTGTGAGGCAGAGGTTTCTGATAATGAGGTGTGTTAGTCACTGGGATGAAGACCAAGTGGGCTTTCTTTAGGGACCTGTGAAATAGGCAAGTCTCATCCATTTGGGGGTGGATTTTGGATTTTGTGTGGTCTTGCCTGGTAGGGAATGGGGGATAGGGGATGGAGGAGGAAAGGCACTCAAGGATAACAAAACATGTTTACTTCTCACACTGGGGCTATCTGCTTACTCAGTTGCTGAAATCCGGATGGGTCCCATCATTGTTCCTGCTTCTCCTGCTTTGTTAGAACTTCCCCAGGGTACATTAAAACAAATACAGAAATCAGGTGCATTATCTTTTATGCTTGGTTTCATAAAAATTAATTGCAGAAAAAAATATATGCTGTGACATATGCTTTCTATCCCACCAAGAGAAGAATCACTGTAGCACTTTCTCTTGTGAATAGAACTCAATAGTTCTCCTTTGTGTTGTAAAATGGTATTATAGTCATGCCAGATAGTGGCATTGCATGTAATTACAAGCCTGTTGAGTTCTGCGTTTAAGCCCAGTTTGAGGGAATGTGGCGCTCAGTGTTTTTAATCACACAGGATTAAACTTGGCTTTCAAGTTTTGTATAAAGCTAGCGCTAGCTGGTAAATGTGCATTCTGACTACCAGTGTGAAGAAAAATTAATTCAATTCAAGCAACTCTGCCTATATGCACTGGTGCTGTTGGATCCGTTTTGTGGAAAGGGACAGTGTCCTTCCTGCTACAGAGCTCATGCTTGATTGGTCTGTATTAGTGTCATCCTGGCTATCAGAATATTTTGAATATTGCTTCTGACTTACATCTGCACTCTTTTCTTCACATGTAGGTTGGATTACCAAGCTGTAACCCAAGATGACCTGTCCAACCATGAAAATAAACACCACTGACATGTCTAAACTTTATGGGCAACTGGTGAAATGCAGTGGATTTACAAGGAGCTGCCCCCCAGGCTTCATCAAATGAGGCAACTGAGTGCTGTTGAAATCACTGTTTTATTTACAGTCCATTAAACTTCCAGTGGGCAGATTACCAAACCAGGGTTGATCATACCTGGGACCATAGGTCAGTAACATCCCTTACTTGTAACCATTTCTTCCTGGAGTCCAGACTAGTGGACACGTTCATCTCGTCCAACCACGTTCTGGCCTCCATGACTCTGATGGTTCAGCTTATTAGTCAGCTCTCGTGGAGTTGTACATGTGCTTTCCTGCAAGATCAAGAAAGTTGATCCCCAGGTCACATTGAGTCCTTAGTCCTGAATGTTGTATCCTACACTGAATTTCTCAGATGCATCACTCTGTCTGCAAGGGCTGAGAATGGGGAGGAAGATGGGAAAAGGTAAAAAGCTTTGGGAGTTATGTAACAGTTTTGAAGTTGGAGATTGTATTTCTCTCGTTCACTTTTCCTGGGCCATTGTAAATACTTCTTGCATAAGCACAGCCAGTCATATGTGGTAGGCCAGTCCTGACCTACTATTCCAAATGTATAATTATGACTTATAATAAGTAGGATGATAATTGCCATGTAGTGATGGAGCAGCCATGTGCTGAACACAGGGCTAGATGGTTTCACATACATTGTCTCACTTATATTTTATTTATTTATTTTTGAGACAGGGTCTTGCTCTGTGGCCCATGCTGGAGTGTGGCGACATCATTATAGCTCACTGCAGCCTCAAACTCCTGGGCTCAAGTGATCTTCCTGCCTTAGCTTCCTGTGCACTAGGACTACAAGCATGTGCCAGCATGCCTGACTAATTTTTTTTTTTTTTAAATTTTTGTAGAGATGGGGTTTTGCTATGGGGTGCAGGCTGATCTTGAACTCGTGGCCTCAAGCAATCCTCCCATCTCAGCCTTCTCAAGTGCTGGCATTATAGACGTAAGCCACTGCATCCAGCCTCGTTTCGTTTTTAGAACAATAATCCTGCAAATAGACATTTCTCATCTTTTATAGATAAATAACCTGAGGCTCTGAGAGACTTATAACTTGCTCATTTACTTAGCCCAGCTCGGTCTAGCACCAACGCCCAGTCTATCCTTCCCATGTGGCCTCACAAGGAAACCCAGTGTCCCACCTGTCCCATGCATTTTCTGAAATCAGGTCTGAGTAAGTATTTCATGTGCTCCAACTTCATATGGAAACTTCATATATCTTTAAAATTCCCTTGCTCGCTCCTCTAGTCAAGGTTATCTTGGGCACAGAGAGTTCTTTAAATATTCCAGCCACCTGTCACCCAAGGAATGTTCTGAACCCTGACAGTCTCCGAAGTGTTCCTGCCCTTGCATGAAAATGACTCTATCTGGTTTATAATTAGAAGTGAAATGATTTTAAATGGCTTCCACATGGCTTAGTTTTCCAAGCAGTTCCAGTTACATAGAACTTCATATAAACAGATAATGAGAGGCTAGAGTTGGAGAGCACAGTTCCTGTTTCCAAATTGGCTTGAAGTGGGGACATCTGCTCTGCATGAAACCTGGGTCAGGCTGCCCCTCTCATCTGTGACCTCCTGTGGTGAGGAGGGACTTGCTCTGGATTATATAAAGACTTCACAAGAGTACTGGAAGCGGGGACAGAATCAACTTGAGCAAAAAACCTAATTGGTTTGAATCTTTCCTTGACCATCAGTAATTATTTTGAGATTGATAGCCTATCTTATAATAAAATAACTGTTTCCTTTCCAAAGATAGGATTTCTTGCCTTGGTTGCAAGTCCAAACAATGTCACTTAACTGGCTTTCACAAAGATGACCTGATATGAGTCTAATGACTTTTCTTACAACGAATTATGCAGATTGGAAGATATTTACTCAATAAATTTACTTCCAGCCTTCCCCTCCATATTCTCAACACACACATAGCCTTTTATTACTACTACTATTATTATTTATTATTATTTTTTGAGATGGAGTCTCGCTCTGTCTCCCACGCTGGAGTGCAGTGGCGCGACCTTGGCTCACTGCAAGCTCTGCCTCCCGGGTTCACGCTATTCTCCTGCCTCAGCCTCCCAAGTAGCTGGGACTGGGTGCCCGCCACCATGCCTGGCTAATTTTTTGTATTTTTAGTAGAAATGGGGTTTCACTGTGTTAGCCAGGATGATCTCGATCTCCTGACCTCACGATCTGCCTGCCTCGGCCTCCCAAAGTGCTGGGATTACAGGCATAAGCCACCGTGCCTGGCCTATTATTATTATTTTTAACTCCAAAACTGAATGGAGAATGTGGGAGTTGAAAAATTGTGCAAGTTGTAGGGCCTGGGTCTGAGGTTTCCCTTGAAACTGTCACTGGTCTTCCAGAAGACCAGCTATCCCAGATATATTAATAGTAGAATCGAAGGGCCCTGAGATACCTGACTTCAGAAATTCTTGAGTTCCCAAAGCCAGCATAGAGCTGGAGGATCTCCCGCATGTAGCTCGGAGGGCCAGTATGTGCTCATGAGAGAGGCAGAGGGAGAGTGTTTTCCAGAATATCAATCTAGGGTCCTGGAAAACCCTGCTCAACAGTGTTTCTTCCTTTCCTCGGCAAATCCAAGTGGATCCCTTCTTTGTATGATGGTTTTGGGCTCTGTCTTTTCCATAGATTATTTCTGCCAAGTCTGGTCTTCATTGATGCAGTTAATTAATAAATCTCATCTATTTTAATTTAATGCTTGAATGAGTGGCTACTCATGCGAGGTATTGGTCTAGGTATGCTTGGTAGGGCTGCAAAGATGAACCAAATTTAGATTCTTCCCCAAGGAGTTTACAGACTACCAGGAGAGAAGTCAAGTATAGCTGGGGGTGGGAAGGGATGCACATAAACACACCGTTACTATAGGGTGTGTTAAGATAGAAAGAGACAAAATGTAATGAAAGAAGATGGGAGGAAATGGCCCCAATGACTCCTCATAAGGGGCAGAGAACCCCTGAAAAGGCAGTTTCTAGTTTGAAGGTTCTCTGAGATATGTAATGTCTACTTGAGTCAGGATAAATCTGCTTTGGGCTTTTATTTCTATTTCTTTCCTAGCTTCTGGAAAGAGGGCTTTCATGGAGGATGTTGACAGCAGGTTTAAAATGGGGGGCGTGGTTTGGGGGTTTGGTGAACCCCACCCATAGATGTGAAGCCAGAAGGAGGAACCCCAGTGCTGGTATGGTGTCCTGCTCAAGAAGATGCCAGAGCCTCTGAGCAGGGATCATGGTCTGAGGAGGCTTGTGACTCTCTTGTTTAACTTACAGCTTTAAAGGAAATAACATCTTTGTAGCAAAAGTCCACCGGGATTTGCATTTGTATTTCTAAAAAAAGAGGAAGACTACACAAAAACCTGTAGTCAAATATTGATTGCAGCTTCATTTGTAATAGCCAAAGACTGGGAATAAGCGAGATGTTTCTCAGTGGGCGAATGGTTAAATAAACTATGGTACGTCTATATCACTGAATACGGCTCAGCCATAAACAGGAATGAGTTACTGGTGCATGGAACAACTTGGATGAATCTCAAGAGAAATGTGCTGAGTGAAAAAGTCAATCCAAAGGATTACATATTGTATGATTTCATTTATATAAACAATAACACATGGTAGAGATGGAAAGCAGATTAGGGATGGATGGGGTTAGCAATGGGAGTGTGAGGTGGGAATGAGGTGGATGTATGCAGGTAGTTATGAAAGCGTAACAGGAGAACGAAGCCTTGGAATGGTTCTGTATCTTGACTGTAGTAGTGGATATACTAATCTACACATGTAATAAAACTGTAGAAGCCCAAATGCACACACACATGCACACGTGTGAGCACACATAAAAATGAGGAAATCCAGGCTGGGCACGGTGGCTCATGTCTGTAATTCCAGCACTTTGGGAGCCTGAGGCGGGTGGATCATGAGGTCAGGTGTTTGAGACCAGCTGACCAACATGGTGAAACTCGTCTCTACTAAAAATACAAAGAAAATTAGCCAGGCATGGTGGTGCGTGCCTGTAATCTCAGCTACTCAGGGGGCTGAGGCAGAAGAATCGCTTGAACCTGGGAGGTGGAGCTTGCAGTGAGCTGAGATTGCACCAGTCTGGGCGACAGAGCAAGACTCTGTCTCAAAAAAAAAACAAAACCCCCCCCCCAAAAAACAAAACAACAACAACAACAAAAAAAAACTGACTAAAATTGGTGGATTGTATCAATGTCATTTTTCTGGCTTTGATATTGTACTATGGTTTTGAATATGGTGTGATTAGCAAAACTGGGTAAAGGGTACAGGAGATGTCTTTGTATTATTTCTTACAAGTGCATGTGAATCTATAATGATCTCAAAACAAAAAGTTTAAAAAGAAGAAAAAGGCCGGGCGCGGTGGCTCAAGCCTGTAATCCCAGCACTTTGGGAGGCCGAGTCGGGCGGATCACGAGGTCAGGAGATCGAGACCATCCTTGCTAACACGGTGAAACCCCGTCTCTACTAAAAAATACAAAAAACTAGCCGGGCGAGGTGGCTGGCGCCTGTAGTCCCAGCTACTCGGGAGGCTGAGGCAGGAGAATAGCGTAAACCCGGGAGGCGGAGCTTGCAGTGAGCTGAGATCCAGCCATTGCACTCCAGTCTGGGCGACAGAGCGAGACTCCGTCTCAAAAAAAAAAAAAAAAAAAAAAAAAAAAAAAAAAAAAAAGAAAAAATAAAATAAAAAGAAGAAAAAGAGGCTTGTGAGCTTCCTTAATCCTGTGACTTGCTTCACATTTATCATGTTTGTTACCTTCCCTGACACAAGCAGGAGGTGAGCGCTGGGGAGGTTCTGAGGATAGAGAATTACTCCTGGCTTAGGGGTAGACTGGCTCCATTGAGGAGGCTGAATGGCATCTGAACCCTGAAAGACTGTCCAGAATTGGGCACATAAAGTCTAAAGGGAGAGTGTATAGGTAAAGACAGAGGGCAGGACAGAATGGGATGAGAACGTGAAATGAGACATAATTGGGTTTGGTTGGGAAAAGAGGGAAGGAGTGGGGGTAGGAGTGGAAAAGAAGGTGGGGGGCAAATCATGGTAGTTGAGAAGACTGGGCAATGGGGAGGTCATTGAAGACTCCGTGACGGTGCTGAGCTGTGCTTCAGGGAAATCAGTCTGGCAGCAGTGTAGGGAGAAAGGTCAGATGGGGATATAGAGGGAGAGAAATTAGGAACCCATTCCTGTAATCTGGGAAACGGAGAGGTCAAGATTAATTTCCTCTGCCTGTACTAGGAACATTTACAAGTTAAGTTTATTTCTCTCTCATATAAAAGAAGTTATGGTAAGCAGTCCAGAATTGATGTGTACATACCACAAAGTTATCAGGGATCTAGTCCTTTTCTAGCTCTCTGCTGTGCCATCCCTAGAGTGCTGCTGTCGTTCTCAAGGTCATTGCAGCAGCAAAGTTGAGGAACTGGGTAGAAAAGCATGTTTTTATAGAACAGCTTCCCAGAAGTCCCACATAACATGCTTGCCTACTTCCCATTGGCTAGAACTTAGTCACATGGCCACATCTAATTGGAGGGGAGTCTGGGAAATGTAGTCTTTTAGCTGAGTCGCCATGTGCCCGGCTAAAATGGAGAGTTCATTAAGGAGAAAAGGGAGAAGGGATGTTGGGGAAGGCAAATGGTAGGTTATGCCTCGGAGTCTGAGTTCAAGTAGTGGTGAAGAGAATGGAGAGGAGAGGGAGAATATGTGAGATATGCAGGCACATAATGACTGGGCTTGACAAGTGATTAGAAATGGGTTGGGAATAAGAGAAGTTTGGAGCCTGAGTAAAGTGAAGTGGTGGAAACCATAGTTAACGTGTGCCAGGCACTGATCTAAGTGTTTTTGCATGTATTTCACATTGATTCCTCATGACAGCACTATGAGGTAGGTCCTGCTATTATTATCTCAATTTTGCAGATGAAGGAAATGGGACATTGAGGTAATTTGCTTGCCCAAGCATCACAGTTAGTAGCAGAACCAGAATTTGAACCTGGGCAGCTGGTTCCAGAGCCGGTACCCTTAACCACTGCTGTAGACTGAATCTTTCTGTCCCCTCAAAATTCGAATGTTGAAACTTAATCTCCAGTGTGATGGTATTTGGAAGTGGGGAGGTCTTTGGGGGATGATTAGATCATGAAGATGGAGTCCTCATGAATGAAATTAGTGCCCTTATAAAAAAGACCCCAGAGAGCTCCCTACCCCTTCTGCCACATGAGGACTCAATGAGAAGACAGCCTTCCGTGAGCCAGCAGGAGGAGGGCCTGATATGGTTTGGATCTTTGTCCCTGCCCATATGTCATGTTGAAATGTAATCCCCAGCGTTGGAGGTGAGGCCTGGTAAGAGGTGATTGGCTCATGGGGGTGATTTCTCACAGTTTAACACCATTGGCCTTGATGCTGTTGTCATGATAGTGAGTTCTTGTGAGATCTGGTTGTTTAAAAGTGTGTGGCACCCCTCTCCTCTCTCTTTTCCTCCTGTCCCAGCCATTTGAAGTGCTGGCTCCTCCTTGGCCTTCTGGCATGATTGTAAGCTTCCTGAGGCCTCCCTAGAAGATAAGCACATGACAGCATCATGCTTCCTGTACACCCTGAAGAACTGTGAGCCAATTAAAATTCTTCTTTATAAACTACTCGGTCTCAGGTATTTATTTATAGTAATGCAAGAACAATCTAATACAAGGCCTTATCAGACACTGAATCTGCTCATGCCTTGATCTTGGACTTCTCAGCCTCCAGAACTGTGAGAAATAAAGGCTTGAGCCACCCGTCTATGACATTTTAGTTATAGCAATCAAAATGGATTAAGACAACCACTATGCCTGTGGTGGCACTGTGAATAGAGAGAGAGGGAACACAGAAATATCTAGATCTGTGTGCTGATACCACTTATTCTCTCCACATTATTCTCATTTTTCCTTGATTATATTTAACTTCTGTAGTGCTCTGTTGTAGGTGGTATAGAAAACTTGTTGAGTTGACTTTCCCACGTGGGCTTGGAAGAGCACACACAGATCTGACAACCTGTCCTTTGTTTTGGTCACTGACAATTTCAAGCCTTGGCCTGGGGTAGGCACTAAGCATTGATAATGCCTTGTGGCATTATCACCTTCCCTCCCTCACACCTTACGTTCCCCCCAGTAGCCTCCGGCCCTCTTTTTGGTACCCCTAGTGGGCCTGAAAGGCACCACTAGGTTCGAACTAGGGACCCCAGGGTCCCCAGAGCCCATCGCAGCAGCTGATGGGAAGGCACTTTCTTCTGGGGGTGGTTCTGGGGGCTGCATTCCAGATGTCCCAGTTGGTCAGGAAGTAGATTGCCCAGAGCCTATGTTACCAGGTCCAAATGGGACAAGAGAGGAAGGAAAAGCCAAGAGGCAAGCTAGTGGGACCCAGAGCCTTGGGAAGCTGATGCCTGGGAAAGCCTAGGTGAGAAGCTAGGCTTAATATGGTTTCTAGGGTGCAGTGGGCAGCTCTGCTTTCCAAGGGCTGGGGACATAGCTCTAGAAAGGACAGAAGGGATTTGTTTTGTAGCCAAATGTAACTTGGAAACAATAATCTGTCTGCCATAGCTGTTTTGCAAAAACCATGATAGAGGCCAAATCCATGCCAGGGCTGAAGACCAAGAATGGAGTAATGTCTGCAGAGAGAAGGGTAATTAGCAAATTCCTTAATTAGAGTTGGGTTCCTGTTTTTCCAGTCAATTCTAATCATTTGCTAGATTTTAACACAGCTGCTTTGGCCTGCAGGGCACAGCCATAGAGTTCAGAAAACCAGGATCCAATGATCTTGGATAAAGTAAGACTTGGTTTCCTCTTCTGTAAAATTACTATCACAAAATTTATTTCTTGAAGCTGTAAGAATCTAAAAAGTAACATGTAAAATGTTTTCAATCTCTCAAAGTTAGTTATTTATTACATTAGTGATAATGATGCCTTATTAGCCACTGATGTCTGTTAGTGAATGCTTCTGTGCTTAAATTTCATGCTTCATTGAATCCTACTGATCTCCTTTTCTCACCAAGGTGCCATTCTGCACTGACACCTGTAATCAAAGCTTGAAGATTTACTTAGGCACCAAAAGATTAATCTTGACAAAATTCATGAAGTTTCTGCTCACTAGACATTAGCCATCATCCCTGGTATGTGACATCCTTCTCTTTTCCTGATTTCTAAACGTATATTTAAATATAGGTTAAGAAAGTATTGTTTCAGAGACAGTAAGTTAACGGAAAAAAAAAAATGGGCTTTCTTTGAAGAAGAATCTCACACTGTATTGAACCTCGATGTTTTGATATACAGTGCCTCTATTCTAGTTGTTACTAAATACTTTCATTTTCCAATCCACTTCTTTTTCTTTTTCTTCAACCAAGATTTAATTGCTGGAGACCAAGCTCATCTGTAATTATTCCATAATAAAAATATAGACAGGAATAAGATGTAGTCCTGTCCTCAATAAGTTCATAGTCTGGGAGAGAAGACAAACTTGAAAATAAATAATTGCAATACATGAGACAAATGCCATCGAATAAATATATACAGGGTACAGAGGTGGCATCTCAGGAAGAAGGAACAAAAACGCCTTGGCATTTCAGCTGGGAGGAGAAGATACATGTTGGTATCATCACTGTCTAAGTGTGTAACCTCAGAATTCACCAATCACTTGGCAAAACTGGATTCTTTCTTGCATATAATGTTAATCTTTTGAATTCCAGAGATTGAGAAGTAATTTGGGTTTTTATTAGTTCTAGTCTCTTTCTTCTTTCATCTCATTGTACTTCTTAATTCCTAATTTATATATTTATAATGTAAAATGCATTTGGTCATCTATCCGGACCTCAATCTCTCCAACAATCTTTCTATGTCTGGTTTTTATTTTTCCATCATAAATCTTTAATGTGCATAGCTGTGTTCCTTTCCTTGAAATCCAAACTTGCCCCATCATATTTGCAAAAATTTGAAAGCTTGACAATACACTCATTGGCAAGGCTATAGGGAAACAGGTATTCTTATCCATTGTTGGTAGGAATGAAAAATGACATAATTTTTATGGAGGGGAATTTGGTAATAGCTAATAAAACTATATATGCATTTATCCTTTGACCCAGCAATTAAACTGATAGTAATTTATTCTGAAAATATACTTCTAATAATACAAAAAAAAATGCATAAAGTTATTAATTATAGTTGGAAACCACCTTAATGTCCAAGCACAGGAAACTGACTAAATTATGGGTACTCACACACAATGGAGTACTATACAGCTGTAAACAAGAATGAGTGGCTGGGTAGGTGGCCCACACCTGTAATCCTAGCACATTGGGAGGCTGAAGTGGGTGGATTGCTTGAGCCCAGGGATTGAAGACCAGCCTGGGCAATGTGGTGAAACCTTGTCTTTACAAAAAAAAAAAGAAAAATTAGTTGGAAGTGGTGGCACATCACTGTAGTCACAGCTGCTTGGGAGGCTGAAGTGGGAAGACTGCTTGAGCCTGGGAGGTGAAGGTTGCCGTGAGCCGAGATCATGCCACTGCACTCCAGCTTGGGCGATAGAGTGAGACATTGTCTCAACAACAACAACAACAACAACAACAACAACAACAGAGAATGAAGAAGCTATCTATCAACTGATGTGGAATTATTTCTAAGAGATATTGTTAAGAGAAAAAAGCAAAGTGCAAAATAATATATATGGTATGCTATCTTTTATGTAAGAGAGAAGGAAAAATAAGAAAACATATACTTGTTTATCTCTAAAAAAAAAAACAAAGGATAAATCAGGAAGCGTTAAAGTTGGTGAAGGGAATAGGACAGAAGAAATATGGAAGGAGGAATACTTCTCTGAATAGATCTTTTTGCGTAGTTTTGACCTTCAGAAGCATGTTAATGTTTTATATATTCTAAAGTAAAATTAATAAGGATGGAAAAGGGCAAAAATCCCTAAAACTGAATGCAGGCTGAAACAAATTAGCCAATTGTTTTCAAAATGAATACCATAACCACCTCAAAGAGAAAAAAAGAAAGGACTAATCCTAGTAACTTATGAACATAGTATTTGACTATGTACCCTCAGACTTAGGTGAAGGAATATGTAGAATTGTACATACATACATACTACTACTACTACTACATCTCCTCCTCCTCCTCCTCCTTCTTTCTTCTTTCTTTCTTTCTTCTTTCTTTCTTCCTTCCTCCTTCCTCCCTCCTCCCTCCTCTATCCTCCCTCCTCCTCCTCCTTTTCCTCCTCCTCCTCCTTTTTTTTTTTTTGAAATGGTGTCTTGCTGTCTTTCCCAGGCTAGAGTGCAGTGGCGAGATCTTGGCTCACTGCAACCTCCGCCTCCTGGATTCAACCGATTTTCATGCCTCAGCCTCCTGAGTAGCTGGCGCTACAGGCACATGGCACCACACCTGGCTAATTTTTTGTATTTTTGGTAGAGATGGGGTTTCACCATGTTGGCCAGGCTGGTCTCAAACTCTTGACCTCAGGTGACCCACCAACCTCGGGCTCTCAAAGTGCTGGGATTACAGGTGTGAGCCACTGCACCCTGCTGAGAAAAAGCAATTCTGAAACAACTTTATATCTGTGGAAGTTGTCACAATCAAAAGGAAGTCACTTGTGTTAAATCCTGACAAGTGGAGCCAGGGAAGGATATGAAGGGAGAGTTCTTGTGAATGTATGCCTGATAATAAGAACTATTGCAAAACACTGCAAAAACCACAACCTTGCACAAAGGTCACTGTAACTTTACACAGAAAATACTTCTGCAAGGATGTCTGTCCAGCAACTGCCCATCCAACTTCAGACTGACACCACCCTTGTTATTGATCCTTGTAGCCAAGGATAATTGACTCAAAGCAACTTATGTAATTTCCCTCATTTTTCCTTTAAAAACTTTCATTTGTCTCAACCTCCCTGAATACGCACATAGTTTACTATGGCGTGTGCATTCCCATTGCAATGCGACTCCTTAATAAATATCATTTTCTTTCAGAGAATCTCCCACTCTGTTATTTAGGTTTGACATATGTATTACAGGAGTGAGCAAATGAGTAAATGTGTTGCTATTGGGAAGCAGGGTTCTCATTAAGGAAAAAGTGACAATATATGGAATGGGGAGAAGGCAAGAAAGAGCCCTGTAGAGATGGATTGAAATTTGGGATATCACTGTGTATTATATTTCTAAAATGCATACGTATGTGTGTATATAAATTTGCATGAATATATACACCTGTGTGTATTACCTAGTTTTGTCTGCTGAAAGGGCCAAGAAGCCATAACACCTCAGTGGCAATGGACACACCTTGTGCCCAGATCTTGGTCTCTAATTCCATTCCCCACCAAAAGGACTCAGGGCTCTTGGGAGAACCAACTGATTCCAGGTTAGGGCAGGCTGTACCAGGTGAGCCTGGAACTTTCTTAATTTCTAGTATAACAGAATGTTCTGCTATGCTGATACTAGAACTTAAAAATGAGCTCAAAAAGAGATGGGACCATGTCACAAGGACACAGGAGCCAGCCTGAAAGAACTTCCGCTGGCTAAATCTGCGACAATTTAAGTAATTAAGTATTAATGAATTATAAACTATTAAAAATCAGAATTTATGAGTCCCTATTGATAATAAATGGGTAAAATGTTTACTTTATTTGTATGGGGAAAAGCAAGGGCTCTTGCTTACAGTGAAATGCTGAATGCCAACTTATAAATTGGGAGGAAGGGCTGGAGCTGGTAAGTTAGCATTTTAGAACCATTATGGCAAAGATCAGCAAGAATCATCAAGTGAGAATCACCAATGGATGCAAAAACTAGGGAGGAATTTAGATAAGAAGCAGGATATTTGTTTGGTCTAAAAATATTTCCCTACAGACTGAGTATTATTTCCAAGGGAAACAAAAATAGCAATTATACTGTAGAGAAATTTGACAGCTTGACTAGGTTTTCAAAATCTGCAGTGAGGGCAGATGGATGTTGTGTGCCTCCTGATGCGATGCCCTGGGAAGGACACAATGGCACCTCTGTCATATTCCAGCCAAGAATGTATAACCCGAGTCATGAGGAAATATTAGACAAACTCTAAATGAGAAACATTCTGTTAAAAATGGGGCAGGGCTCTAGACTTGGAAAATATCATCATGAAGGGCTAAGAAAGGGTCTGGAAGTGCTTCAGATCAATGAAAGATGGAGACAGCTAAACTCAATCCCTGACCCTAGACTGGATTCCATTCTGGAGGGGAAAATGCTGTAAAGACATTATTGGGTCAATTGACAAAAATGGGACAGTAGATTAGATAAAAGTACTGTTTCATTGTTAAATTTACTGAAGTTGAGGATGATACTCTGGGTATATAAGAGAATGTATACATGTACACATACACAGTGATTCTTCTTTTTTTTTTTTTTTTGGAGATGGAGTCTTGCTCTGTCGCCCAGGCTGGAGTGCAGTGGTGTGATCTCGCCTCACTGCAAGCTCTGCCTCCTGGGTTCAACCAGTTTGCCTGCCTCAGCCTCCTGAGTAGCTGGGACTACAGGTGTGTGCCACCACGCCCAGCTAATTTTTATATTTTTTTAGTAGAGACGGGGTTTCACCATGTTGGCCAGGATGGTCTCAATCTCTTGACCTCATGATTTCGTGATCTGTCCCCCTTGGCCTCCCAAAGTGCTGGGATTACAGGCGTGAGCCACCGCGCCCGGCCAACACATACAGTGATTCTTGAACAGTGTAGGGGTTATGGACACTGACTCCTCCCATGGTCAAAAATCCTCATATAATTTTTAACTCCCTTGAAACTTAACTACTAATTGCCTACTGTTGACCAGAAGCCCCACTGATAACATAAGCAGTTAATGAACATATATTTTGTATGTTATCTGTATCATATACTGTATTGTTATGAAGTAAGCTAGAGAAAAGAAAATGTTATGAAGAACATAATAAAAAAGAGAAAATATATTTGCAGCACTGTACTGTATTTATTGATACTGTAAGTTTGCCTCATCTGTTTACAAGATGAATCGTCCATCTGAAATGATGGCAACCACAGCTGCAGACATCAATCTTGGTAAATATCAAGCAATTTAACTTTTTCTTGTAATGTCATGACTTTTCTCTGCTTCTTGGGAGCACTTCCAGCATCACTTGTGGCACTCGGTATGGGTTCCATGTGTTATTCAAAGTTTACAGTATTGCACTAAACATGATGAAAAATATACGAGAACCGCGAGAGGTCACATTTTACCGTGATGAAGGATATAGTGGAGAGACGACTGCTTACGTGAAGATGATTAGTGTTGCACAGCATCTACTCACATCATTTGTGCTCACTGCAATAACAATAGGTGGTAGCTATGAAATTATTACAATAGTGCAGTATGTACTGCAGTGAACTTTATGCAGTGGCGATTTCAAACTACGTCTTTATGTGTGTTTACATTTCTCTCGACTGTGAATGATACCACATATGGTCTGGAAGTATTTGTGTGTATATGCTTTGATAAATATTATCTAATAATAATAGATTTGTGTATATTTTACAGTTGTAAATGACAAAATAGACTAGTATCTACATATATTTTCATAACATACCTAATTTTTTCTTAATTTTTATAGCTATGTGGTTAAAATAGCTTCATCTAGGGTATTTTAGGCTATGCAGTTTATCTGCAAGTTTTTTCAAATTGTTGTAAATCTCCAAAAAAATTTCCAATGTTTTTATTGAAAAAAATCTGGGTATTTGTGGACCAGTGCAGTTCAAACCTGTATTATTCAAGGATCAACTATACACATAGAAAAAGAGAGAGAGAGCGAGGAAGAACAAATAATAAAACAAATGGGTTAACTGTTAATAATGGGTGGATCTTGGTAAAAGAAATACAGGCCTTCTTTTTTTTTTTTTTTTTTTTTTTTTTGAGACGGAGTCTTGCTCTGTCACCAGGCTGGAGTGCAGTGGCACCATC
This sequence comes from Macaca fascicularis, assembly GCF_037993035.2. Taxonomy (NCBI): domain Eukaryota; kingdom Metazoa; phylum Chordata; class Mammalia; order Primates; family Cercopithecidae; genus Macaca; species Macaca fascicularis. The sequence goes on from NC_088386.1 coordinate 115,657,818, forward strand.
TTGGCTCACTGAAATCTCTGCCTCCTGGGTTCAAGCAATTCTCCTGCCTCAGTCTCCTGAGTAGGTGGGACTACAGGCGTGTACCACCATGCCTGGCTAATTTTTTTTTTTTTTTTGGATTTTAGTAGAGACGGGGTTTCACTATGTTGGCCAGGAAGGTCTCAAACTCCTGACCTCAGGTGATCTGCCTGCCTCTGCCTCCCAAAGTGCTGGGATTACAGGCGAGAGCCACTGTGCTCAGCCTAGAAATACAGGCATTCTTTTACTATTTTTATTCTTACAGTTTTTCTCTTAAGTTTAAAATTATATTGAAATAAAAAATATTCAGTCCTGCATGTTCTGCTTTGGTTCAGGAACATTTGTCTCCCTACTATGCCGTATGTTGGTTTTGGTTCTGGGGATCCTGTTGATGTCTGACCATGTCTTAGAATAGAAAACGCCAGGAATTAAAAAAATCTTTTATTTTGGGTAGTGAAACGCTTTCTTTGCAAATGAAATCTTATGTGGGGCATCAAGCTGCAGAGGAGATGACAGAAGCCGCTCTGAGGGAAGCATGTGTGTGCTTGTTGGGTGTTGTATCAGTCCTGTCCACTGTGCCTCCCTCTCCTCTGCCTGCTGCGCAGCTCTGAGGCACCTCCAGGGAATGTTTGACAACCACTGCTCGAAATTAAACTGGCCACGGTCCAACTGACCTTAGCAGCCCCTGAATGAGAATGAGTGTTCTTGATTGGGTGAAAACCTCAGAATGACTTCAGAGCAGTTGACTTGTGCTTTGTGAACATGGCCTCATGTGTGCTTTCAGTGATAAATGTCCAGTTTTTTTTCCTGCCTCTCCATGAGGTTACTCTGCCCTTGGCCCGTGGTTCACACTTGACAACTATTCAGCCACAAGGCTCTGCAGGTCGAGCCCAGCGTGTGATGGTTTCAGAGTTGAGTCCTTTCTGAAGAAGTGTGTATAGATCAGACTTATGTAAATAGAATCACATTTTCCCATAGCTGCTTCATGGTCATTTGGGATTCATTTTCAAATGGCCATGGTGCCTTGCTGCAGGTAGAATTTATATTTATCTATCTTCCTCCTTTCCTTTTTTGTCAGGTAGTTAAGAGTCTTTAACATGTTTGGTGGAGGGAAGCTTGGCATTTAAAGCCCTTTTGAAAGTGACTTAGCCCCTCAAGTTAACTGCTCTGAAAGTTGGAACCTCCAAAGGTTTATATCTACTTTATAGCTCAAACCCGAGTCAACCTAAAAGGTAAGAGTATTATTTATTCAAGAAGCCTTGGAAGATTGTACATAACAAATTCATTTTGTCGAAGAGGATGCAGCCATCTTCTTAATGATTTACCTCAAGTCTCCGTAAAGCTTTTGGCAGGGCCCAAGACCACAAGACCCTTAATGGCCACCCACCCCATTGTTCTTTGCATGGGAAGATGAGACTCCCACATCATGAACTGCTACAAGGTTGAGGACAGAGAGGATCCCTGGGTTTCATCTCTTGTGACAATTCCTGTTAATGGTAGTAACTTCCTGGAGTCCTATGTTGAAAAGGTTTCTGGGGTAGCATCTGGGCTTGGTGAGAATGAGGGTTATGATCGATTTGTGATGTCTACTTGGGTGTGGAGTGGGAACATTATCCAGATGTTTGCAGCATACATGATGTTCCTGGCCTAAAAATAACTCTCAGGGGCTCTGTTTGTTTGGAAAGACCATGCCCCTTCATTGGTCATGAGCACTGGTCTATTTTATGTGCTTTCTTACTAAACAAGGAACCCTGGCTGTGTTGCCCTATATTAGATATGGAAGGAACCAGAGAACACTTGCTGAGGCTTTGGGTGATTTTCCTGCACACATATTTCCAACCCATTGCAACAAAGGAGCCCTTAGTACAGAGTATGGCAAAATGAAGTGCACCCCTCACCCCCAGCCTGTACCAAACAAGGTATGTTTGGGTTCAGCTGGTTGGCATGTCCATATTGAAATTTTAGAATCTTAGCCTTTCTTTTTAAAATTTCAGAACCTTGAAATTTCTTGTGGTTGCACAAACTCTGCAATGTTTCCTTGTAATTTAAGTGCCAAGAAAATTTGACCCTGGCAGACCCAACCTCTCTCAACACCTACCTCAATACTGAGGCCTAAGAAGCGGAATAGAATTTAGAGAAAATTCCTCTGTCAAACTATGCCTGATACTCACAGATGGATGGCGAATTTTCCTCCCTTGAATCCCTTTTAACCTCTTAGGTTAACTATGTAGTGCTTTTGGCTTTGTTTTCATTAGGTTCCCCTTCATCCACCTCCTGCCCTATAGATGATGAAAATCTTCTAACATTTAATCAGCAAAAAAGTTTGAAGGACAATTATTGTGTTTTACTTTTCTTTGTCTTCTCAGCACTCCTGGCAGTGTTGCAAAGACCCCTTCAAAGACCCTTCTAAGACCCTAGTATGTGTTTGCAAAGTGACTTATTTCAAAGACACTTGTTTTTGAAATTATTTTCAGGGTAGGAATAAAAAGGCTGATGGAGCCATGTTAACCTAGGCAATTTGTGATGGAATTGTGCCTTCCATCTCTCTGCCTTTTCCCCCTTCTCCAGGAGTTCAGATTTCAGTTGCTTTTGGAAATCCTTAAAGACCAACTTTCTGAAGCTGAGTAGCTGGAGATGTTCTTACTGGGAGGCAGCGTATTAAAGGCAGCACTCAGAAGGATTCAATGCATGTCGTATTCACAAACAGCCGCGACTAAGGAAGACTGTGTGAATGTTGTCGTATTTCCCAGTAACACTTGCTTGCCTTAGCCAGTGTGGCCCTCCCTTCTCTGAAGCAGAACACAGGTCCTTATCTATGCAGTCCTTTCAGGTCAGACCTTGTTTACATGGACACTTGCCTGCATATGTTCTAACTTTGGGGCCAGATAAATAAACAGGAGGCTGAAGGCAAAAATACCTCCATTGAAAGAAGTCATGGCTAGAAGTGGGGCCCCAGAGAGGGGCAGAAATAGGTACAAGAAACTAAGAAAGAGCAGCTTAAGCCATACTATTTAGAGTGCCAAAGGAGGGCCCACATTTCTATTTTGAAACTTGTATAAAATGGCTCTATCTTACCTCTCCTCCTCTTGTATCCTCCCTCCTTCATGGAAGAATCTGTGAAGATCTTGTAATTAAAAAGTTGAAACTAGAAAAAAAGAAAAACAAAAAACAAAATGAAAATGACACCTCTAGATATGCTTTGTTTTTTGATTCAAATAAACTGAAAACACATTAAAATCAGAGTTTCAGATAATTTTTATGTGACTCTCCTTCAATATAGTGCCCCCGTTTCATTCTATCCAAGTGGATGGTCTTGACATGACCATGGTTTGAGATACTTTGAAAAGTCAAAGATAATAAGTTTTTGTTTATGGAAGATACTAAAAAAACCCGAGGTATTTTGTAATTTCTTGGTAACTTACTGATAATGACCAACTGGACCCTGAATTCCAACAGATAATCTAAAACTCACGTATCTAAATATACACATCAACACTCCCGCCTGTCTCCCCAAACTCACCTCCAGTTTGCCCCTGCCTCACCAGGCTCCAGGCCCCTTTCTGCTTCAAAGTTGCCTCCAGGTGCTGTTCCCTGTCCTGGAAGGATATTCTCCTTCCTTTCCTACTGCAGGCAGGTGGCCTTCCCTAATCACCCTGATCACTGAGAGTAATCAATAATAAGAACTTCTTATTCTTTATTTTAGCCTCCTTTTTCTTTCCTTCAAAACTTTCATCAAAATTCATACATATTTTATTTGTTTGTTTACTGGTTTTTGGATTCCCTAAAATTAACCTCTTTGAACACTGGGACTGTGTCTCTGCTTTACCATAGGGTTTCCAGTCGCAAAGGACTGGTTGAATGAATGAATAAACTTGTGAGTCATGTGAAAATGGAGCTGGCAAGAAGGAAACACACTAAGCCATTTGCTGGTAGAGTCACTCCCTGGCATCGAGAGGGTTTTTATCAGCAACCTTGCTGCCCCTGCCAAAGGCCAGGCGGGGACATCAGGAGGCATCAGTGTGGAAAATGCAGTAAGAAAAGCGGAGCTCCTTTCGATGCCTGATCATTGGAAGATGTAATGTGCTCTCCGTAGTTCAGTGGTATTTATTACCGGAAAGGGATCCCAATCCAGACCCCAAAAGAAGGTTCTTGGATCTCTCACAAGAGAGAAGTCGAGGCAAGTCCACAGAGTAAAGTGAAAGCAAGTTTATTGAGAAAGTGAAGGAGTAAAGAATGGCTACTCCACAGGCAGAGCATTGCTAAGGGCTGCTGGTTGGCTATTTTTATGGTTATTTCTCCATCATATGCTAACTAAGGGGTGGATTATTCATGAGTTTTCCAGGAAAGGGGCGAGGATTTCCTGGAACTCAGGATTCCTCTTCCTTTTAGTCCATATAGAGTAACTTCTTGACATTGGCGTGGCATTTGTAAACTGTCATGGCGCTGGTGGGACTGTCTTTTGGCATGCTAATGTATTATAATTAGTGTAAAATGAGCAGTGAGGACTACCAGAGATCACTTTTGTCACCATCTTGATTTTGGCAGGTTTTGGCAAGTTTCTTGACTGCATCCTGTTTTATCAGTGGGGTCTTTGTGATCTGTGTCTTGTGCTGACCTCCCATCTTATTCTGTGACTAAGAATGCCTAACTTCCTGGCAATGCAGCCCAATAGGTCTCAGCCTTATTTTACTCAGCCCCAATTCAAGATGAAATTGCTGTGGTTCAAATGCCTCTGACAGTGGCGAGGTCACAGGAGTCAGCCTCAGCCTAGGCGTGAGTTTGAGACTGTGTCATTTTTTTGGCAAAAAGAGAGGGTGTGGGTCATAGTTATAAAGAAAGACCACTTGGAGTTTTTCCTGGAAAAAATGTGGCCTTTTAATAGCAGACATTCAGTAAACCCTGAAGGCATCTTCTCAGCCAGGGTGGTGGTGGAGTCGGGAGGCACAGGGATGGGGACAAGGGACTCAGTGTCAAGGGAAAACTGACGCGTAAATAATCATAGCACAGAGTGACAAGTGCTACTGCAGAGGGAAGGGCAGGTGCTCTGGGGAAGGCTGGAGGGGCCAGGGTGTGTGTGGAAAGGAGGTCACGTAAGACTTTCCAGAATGAACAACCTCAGCTTGCTTCCCCTTGCTCGTTCCTTAAAAGAGGATTTGGTGACCTCTGCTGGGGGATGAGACCTCCAGCCTGAACTAGAAGGGGGTGCAAAGAGAGTGAAGATTTGCATAGAACCAAGACTTTCTAAAGTAAAATACTGGCTTTAACAGAGAACCTTGAGGGAGATTCAATAAAAGGTGGAGGGACATGAATCAACAGCAGCTAGAAAATACTTTACAAGAGCTAGGGAGTGGAGAAAGCTGGAGGGACTTAGAGTGGGGAAATGAGAAGTACAAGCAATACCCCTGGATGGTAAATAGAAAGGGAAGCCCACCTAAGTGGGTTCTGTTGGCTTCTGGTATTTGGAGTGGGTGCTTCCACTTCTAAAAATGTATTCTACGAAACCAATCAGATGTATATGCAAAGATGTCTATTCCTTTATTGATGGTAAACACTAGAATAGCTAAACACGGGGTTCAGTTAAATAATTTATGGTCTACTTAGAATATGGTGATACCATTAAAAATAATGATCTTGTTTTATTTATATTGAGATGAAAAGACATTTGAGAAATGTTGATAAGTAAAAAAAAAAACACCAAAAACACAAACAAAAAAACAAGTTACAAAGCAACATTAAAAACATATAAAGGCCTAGAAGTAAATACAAAATGCTCACAGCAGGGGGATTAAGAACAATTAGTTTTCGCTTTACACTTCTACGTAGTCCCACCCCCTACCATGAGTAGGCATTAAATTTACAACCAGAAAATCAGTAAAGTTATTTCTGTTTTGAAAGGAAAAGTCCACAAGGTTTTTAAAAGAGATGATTAGGGCCAGAATCCTAATTGAGTAACTGTTAGGAAATGCTGTTACTCATTCCACATCCTCCACAGAGATCCTCCCAGTAGGTAGGGGGCTTAGGAGGCTTGTAGCTTTGACTCTGGGTGGAGAGATAAACACTTTCTTGGGTTTACTCCTTAATACTGGGAGTCGGGCTCCCCCTTGTATACTCTAGAATATGCTCCGGAGCAGGAAGCCCCTTCCCCTGCTGCCTGAGCTAGCGGCTCTCCATGCTGGCTGCACGTCAGACTTTGTAGGAGAACTGAAAGCAGTACCCACCTCTCAGACAAATGTGATTGTACTCCCTGGGGACGAGACCCAGGGAGTGGGCCCAGGTGATGCTATTCTGCAGCCAAGTTTGAGTCCCTCCTGATGTGAAGATAATGAATGAAAAATCAACAGATGGAATCATAAATCTGGACCAGCATTTTTAAGGCGTGTCAGACCTGAGCATAGATCTTTGAAAAAAAATTAATTCCTTAGTCAAATACTTCAGTCCCTCCCTCTAGGAAAGTCTCAAAGTACATGAGAAAATAAAGACTCTGGGAAGTCATGCGGCAAAGAAATTTATTTCATTTGTTTCAGATGGATTTCCCAGTGGTTTCTGATCGTGGAAAGCGTTGTCTGGGGTAACCCTTTATCTTGAGTTAGCAGTGTCTGGCCAGTGCCTGGAGTCTTTCTTGCATGCCATAATTTGGCCACCCTGTGGGGACACTTCTCCACAAGGACCCTAGGACATTGGTAAGATCAAAACAGATCCCTGGACAGACAGCAAAGTGAAGAGGAGAAGCTCCAAATCTGGAACTGGGGGTAAGCCTATTGCTTGGTAGAGCACCTTGACCTGGGGCAATGTGGAGGGGACGCCCTGGCTACAGAATCTGGGGTACACAGAAGGAAAATGAGGTCCAAAGAGGTAATTAAGCACCTTGTTCCACATTAGGAAGCTGGGCAGGGGCCCAGCAGAAACTAGAACCTAGACTTTCTGCTTCTCAGTCAGGCCCCTTTCCCTCCCTCACCAAGACAAAGTTGTGATTTCAGGCATTTTATGATCTTGGAATAAAGGAACACTGCTATGATTAATGGGAAGTTCTTGCCTTCTTATCCCATTTTGTGTTCCCGTCTCCATCTGCCAAGAAGACACCCAAAGCTCTAAGTATCATTCGGTTGTAAGGAATGTTTAGAATTGAAGAGCTGCTTTGACACAATTAAAAGCTTCCAGAAGGCTGTTACAGCGCCAATTATTTACTTAGTGATAGTGAGCTATTTAAATTTCATTATGGAGTAGAAAATAGGGAGATAAGAACAAAATATGGTCAGCCTGACTGACCTCAAAACTTCTGCTCCTTTTGTTCATAAAAGATAGCAGAAGCAGAACATTCTGATTCAAGGATCATTTTGCTAAACTGTGCATTCTCTTAAACGGAATTGTTTCTTAATCTCTTTGTGGGCTGCTAATGGGCCGTTTATCAGGGTGTTCCAAGGCAAAGTGAATCTGGAAGAAATAGGGCTACTGACTTTGGGATAAGTCTCCCTGGGTTGCAGGTGGTTGGACAATGACTCAGTGACTTCCTACTTTAAGCTAAATGAGATTCACTATTGTAAAGTCATAGACATGCATCCCAAAGCAAACAGAGGAATGAACATGCTCTCCATTTTCCTGACTGTTTTCTAGACATCATTTTAATTGTTGAAACTTTCCTTTTTCTCCTCCGGTTCCCATTCCAGGTTGTTTTCTGTAGTTATTTTAACCATAACATTTCCAATGACACAACTTCTCATTTTGTTCTTTGCATAGGGAGCAGGAAGGGGCACTATGGTATGGCAGGGTGGAGGATGTGGTTTGGGGGATTGTCAAAAGAAGCACTTACCCGATGTGTGTATATGTATCTATTTAAGTGAGGTATAATTTACATACAGTAAAACTCACCCTTCTTAGAGTATACTTTTATGAGTTTTGACACATAAATTCAGCTGTATGACTACCAGCGAAATCAAGATATAGAACAGGTCTGTCACTCTAAAGTGTTCTCTCCTGCTTCTTTGTTGTCAATTCCTCTCTTCTACCTCCAGCCCCTGGCAACCTAGCGGCTCAGTTTCTTATCTCCATGGTTCTGCCTTTTCCAGGAAGTCATATACAAGGAATCACACAATGTGTAGTCTTTTGGGTCTGGATTTACTCACTCAGCATAACGCATTTGAGGTTCATCCATGTGGTGGTATGTTTGTTGCTTTGTTGTTGTTGTATGTTTGTTGTCATTTGTTGCTTTGTGTTGCCGAGCAGGGTTCTGTTGTGTACTACAGTATATTTTGCTCTTCACCAGTTGAAGGACACTGGGATTTTTTCCAGTCTTGGCAAGTATAAAGCAAGCTACTTTAAACATTCATATATAGGTTTTTGTGCGGCTATATGTTTTCATTTCTTTTTTTTTTTTTGAGACGGAGTCTCGCTTTGTCGCCCAGGCTGGAGTGCAGTGGCCTGATCTCAGCTCACTGAAAGCTCTGCCTCCTGGGTTCATCCCATTTTCCTGCCTCAGCCTCCCGAGTAGCTGGGACTACAGGTGCCCGCTGCCACACCCAGGTAATTTTTTGTATTTTTTAGTAGAAATGGGGTTTCACCATGTTAGCCAGGATGGTCTGAATCTCCTGACCTCGTGATCCGCCCACCTTGGCCTCCCAAAGTGCTGAGATTACAGGTGTAAGCGCCCCACCATGTTTTTATTTCTTTTGAGTAAATATCTAGGAGTGGTATTGTTTATATATAATAAACATCTATAGTGGTCATGTGGTAAGTTTATGTATAACTTTATAAGAATGTCATGTTTAATTTCACAAGAAATTTGTATATGTTTGTCTTCCTAAATAATATATGAATTTGATTTTGTTTTTAATTTTTTACAAGGGTATCATGCTGAAGTAATCTTTTAGTAATTAACATTTTTTTCACTTAGGATCATAATGTTAAGATTTATCCATATTGTTACACAGTTTGTTTGTTCCTGTCTCCTCTTGACGAGCATTTGGTTGTTTCCAGGATTTTGTTATTGTTTTGTTTTACTACTGACAGTCTTAAATATGTCTCTTGTTGTATTAGTTATCTATGTCTGCATAACAATATAACCCCATTGTTGTTATTATTTTTTAATTAAAAAAATTTTTTTAGCAGAGACATGGTTTTGCCATGTTGGCCAGGCTGGCCTTGAACTCCCAACCTCAAGTGATCCACCCACCTCGGCCTCCCAAAGTGTTGGAATTACAGGTGTGAGCCACTATGCTCAGCCAATATAACCCAAAACTCTGTTACTTAAATAATATACATTTGTTATCTCACAGTTTCTGTGAGTCAGGAGTCTGGGCAGGGCTTAGCTGGGTCCTCTGCTTCAAGTCCTCAGAAGTCTGCAGTTAAGGTGTTGTCCAGGGTAAGGTGTTGTCCAGGGCTGTGGTCTAATCTCAAGGCTTGATTGGGGAAGATTCACTTTCAAGTGCATGTGGTTGTTGGCAGGATTCAGGTTTTTGCAGATTGCCAGGCCAGGGCCTCATTTTCTTGCTGGCTCTTGGCAGAGGGCATCCTCAGTTTCTTGTCATGTGGGCCTCCTCAGAGTGATCACCTGCTTCATTAAAGCTGGCAAAGAAGAGGGTCTGCAGGCATGACAAACCTTATATTCTTAGGTAAAGTAATCACAGTCATATCATCCATCACCATGACCATATTCTATTGGTTAGAAGCAATTCACCAGTCCTGCCCACAGTCAAAGGAAGGAGATTGCACATATAAATACCAGAAGGAAGGGATAGTTGGTGACCATTTTAGATTCTATCTGTCTCAGTTGCTACACATGCATATGATTTTCTCTGTGCTTATACCTGGGAGCAAATTGCTGTGTCTAAGGGTCTTCTTTTCTTAATAATGCTCTTTACTTAAAGGCTATGTTTTGTGGAATTAATATAGCTAGGTCAGTTTTCTTTTGATTAATATTTATGTATTACATCTTTTTCCATTCTTTTGCTTTCTGTCTTTGCATATCTGTATGTTTGAGGTATGCCTTTTTGTAAATAGCATGTGTCAAAATTTTACAAATGAATCCAATCTGTCACACCTAATGTCTTAAGTGGTGAGCTCAATCCATCTACCTTTGTTATAATAAATGACATACATGGACCAATTTTTATAATTCTAACTTGTTATTTCAGCTGTGCTACTTTTTCAATGCTTTCTTCTATTTTTCTTACTTTTATTTTTAATAATATATTTTTATCTCCCTAATTCTTCTTAATAAAGTAAAAATCTAGGATTCCTTGCTCCCTCCCCTGCCCTGTTATGTTGATATAACCTAGGCTTTTAATTCTGCATTGTTACAGATATATTTTCTCCTTTTCATTGGTCTTAGCTTGCTTTTTGCTTTTTAAGCAATAAGTATTTAGGTGTTTGATCACCCTTGTTCCACAAATCTCTTGCTGAGTCTCCTGGATTTTTCTCTCTCATGCATAGTACTTTAGCCAAAACAGTTTACAGTGCACATCTTTCTGCAGCAAATCTTCTATGCCTGAGAATGTTTTTATTTGACCTTAATATTTGAATGACAGTTTGGTTGACTATAAAATAATAGGTTCTAAATTCTATTTCCTTCAGTTCTGTCAAAACATTACTCCATTATTTTTGCATCCAATATCGTTGATGCCAATCTGATTCTCGTTCTTTTGTATGTGGTCTCCTCTTTTTATGACAGCTTTTAGAACTTTTTCTGTTTTATAAAAATCTTAAGTTTTATTATAGTGTACCTGGGTATGAGTTTTTCTTTTTTTTCTCTCTCGTGTGTGTGTGTGTTTGTGCATATTCTGCTTTCTCTTTCTCTCTCTATAGATGTGGCAGAATAATTGATCTTTGTTATATCCTCAAATCTTTTTCCCCTCCATTTTTTTCTTTTTTTAAATGGAACTCCTATTGTTTGGATGTTAGTACCTCTGCATCTGTTTTCCTTATCTCTTAGCTTTTCTTTTTATTGATATATTGTCTATTTCCTTGTCCCTTTCTTCTACCTTCTGATGTATTTTTTTTCAATCTGATATCCCAAATCACTAATTTGTTCTTCAGTAGTATCAATTCTGCTCTTTATTTGTATTTTTATATTTTTATTACTAGTATTTCTGCTTGATTCTTTTATGTATTTTTTTGCTTCTTATTAATTTTCCTTCTATCTTTTAACATATTTACTAGGATGATTAAAAATACTTGATCCATCTGTCCTAATATTTCTGCTTCTGTTGGAATTTGTCATCCAGGAGGCCCTCTTCCTTTTGAGATGTCTGTGCTCCTCAAATGTCCTGTTATTTTGTTTTGTGTGCTCATTTTTTCTCTAGGGCACTGACTCCACAGGCAGTACATGTTGAGAAAGGCAGCTCCAGGCCTGTTAGCTCCAGTGAACTCAGAGGATAGGGCTAGGTGAGCCCCAGGGTGGAAAGCTCTGAAAATTATTTTCTGTTGCTCCTTATCCCACAAAATAAGCCTTTAGGTAAGGCCTTCATGTTTTGTCCCTCAGAGAGAAGCAGGTTTGCAGGAGATAGTCAGAATTCAGTGGTTTTGAATCTTGGCTGCACATTCAAATGACCTGAGAAGCCTCTACAAATCTGGATGCCCACGTTGTGCCCCAGAGCAATTTCAATGGAATCTCTGGAGGTGGAATCCAAGCAGCGGGACTTTCAAACTCCCCGCGTGATTTCTGTGTGCAGCCAAGTTTGAGGCCCACCATCAAGATCAGATTGTAATTTTCCAGCCCTGGGAGTTTGAAGGGGAAGAGACATAGAAATAACTTCCAGAGGTCAGTTTCTTCTGAGGATATCTGAGCTTGGCAGGTGAGGTGTAGGCACTGTTTGCCCCAAGGTGATATGGGGTTGGTGAGAGGAAGCAGGAGTAGAATTCCACCAGTTTTTCTATTTTCTCTTCCCACAACCCTGCTGGGCTGCTTCCTGCCTTGGGACGAAGCCACCACTTTGCAACCTCATTTGAAAAAACATTCCCAGTCAACTTAAGAGCTTCTCACAATGTTCTCTTCTTTACTTTTCTGGCTCCTGTGGGATTAATGGGGGTGAGAGGTGGGGTGGACATCCAGTGGCCTCACTAGTTCAGCATCTTTGCCTGAGCTGGAGCTACTCAGGGTATGATCAAGGGACCCAAAGCATCAGCATCTCTTACGAGCTTGTTAGAGATGCAGAATCCCAGGCCCCACCCTGGGCCTACAGAGGCAAAATCTGCATTGAACAAGATTGCCAAGAGATTCCCGAGCTCATGAAAGTTTGATAAGCACTTCTTTACATAGCATAGATGCTGAACAAATACATTTAAATTGAATCAAGAACCTTTTTGACTACTACCTCAGAGTTTGCTCGGTCATGTTGTTCCTATAAAATGTTGATTTTAGTTCTTTGATTTGAGCTATTTCTGCTGTAGGCCAGAATTCAACAATGCTGGATTTTCCTACTATGCAGATGGATTTTAAGAACAGGATTCTTTAAGAAAAACAATGCTCCCGTAGCACCATCTACCTCTCGGTGGTAGCACTCATCGCTATTGCAATTTTATATTTATAATTGTGGATGGTTGATTGATGTCTGGCATGATATTATAAGCTCCAGAAGGACCAGAAAGAAATCTGACTTTATTAGAGTTGTCTCCCTAATGCCCAGAGCAGTGTGTGGCATATAGCAGGTGCTTAATATATATTAATCAAATGAGAGAAATGACTTAGGCCTTTGCAGTGACTTCCGTAACTGATGGTTGTCTATCAAATGCTAATATGAATGATTACACCTGTAAAGTCGAAGAAATACATATGGTTTCAGGAATATGTTTCTTCCATCTTTACTGTTTCTTGTCATTAATATTAGATACAATTACTTGAATTTTTAGGGTCTTATGTTAATTTTTTAAAAACTTGATGCCTACTGGCATTTAAATAAATATGAACATTTAGAATTGATTAATTTCTTAATTCATTGTCTACTTTTTAAATAAAACAAAAGAAAGCAAAAACATTGCCTTCAAGGAATGGAACATCTCCTTGATATTCTGAGGAAAGAATGAAGACATTTATGATATTAGACGAAAAAGCAAAGGAATAAAGAGGTCATGGCAAGTGCTGGGAATGAGTCCTGTTTGACCTGTTTTCACTCCTATTCTTTTCTCCTCCCTGCCCACCCCAGTTTAGGCCCAGGCAGGAGCCCAACCAATAAACGTTAAATCTACTCTTTTCCCTTTCTCTGTCCTCTCTGCCCAATTTCCAAAAAGCTGTTGACCGTGAAATAGTCTGTTGTCTCATCAGGCTGAGGGAAGTGGGAAGGAAGTGTGCACTGGTTTAAGCAAAGCATCTGACAAAGATACACTTCTTTTATTATGTATGGCTTATAAACAGTCATTTAAAGAAACACTCTATTTAAGTTGATTTGTTAAATTTTATTGGTAAAGATAGAGCATGGGTTCCATTACAGTGGATACTGATGTCTTTTATAGTCATGGCTCCCAAAAGACATATGGTTTCCCAAAAGTGTAATCCAGCTTCTATAACTCTGAATGAGATTCCAAGTCTGCTTTCCTGTGTGTCCCCTCTTCACTCCCTCCCTCGACGAGCCTAATTATACACACATAAGAATTACATATGCACTGGCATCACACAATTAAAAAACTAGATTTAAAAAGATCTCCCCCAGCTTTTCTACGGAAAACTTGAAGTTAGGTATTTTGCTTTAAACTTGGCAAAGCTAGAGACCAAAGTGATGTCTATAATCAGGGAAAGTCCGACTAATAACTGACTGCTGTTGGAGGATCAGTAGCACAACATGTTTTTTGCTTGTCAAAAGGCGATGAAAGATATGCAAAGGAGTGAAGTCAAGCAATGTAATGAGAACGACACGGAAGTGATTTTGTTCTGAGCATTGCTGAGTTTTAAAGCAATGTAATGTATTTCCCGTTTTTCATAAAACGTTCAATTGTAAAATGTAGAGATTGTTTGAAAGTGTTTTTAATATTTTAATTCCTAAAATATGGATTTATTCAACAAATACATGTAGACCTTGATGAGGCATTTGGGGGCTGGACTTTCATTTATTCTAAGTAGTTTTCATGTTTAAAAAGCAGTTGCAAATCTTCATTTCATTAGTGAAATATCAAAAAAGAAAAAGGAAAATAAAGGAAATTATTCAGTTCCAAATGAAAGCATTTCTTCATTTTTTTCTAGAGAATGATTATTAAACATTATAAAAACCTAGTCGAATCTCATTTCTACACATCATTAAAGAGATCCTGTACCAGACAAACAATGACCTTTTGTTGGTGAGATTGTAAAAATTGTTAGTGGGGAAAAATGATCATTCGTTCGTGGAGGATATTGTTACATTTCTACCTCCACCCACTCTATTCACTTTTATCTTCACAGAGTTGGGGAAAATCATGAGATACAAACTCATTTCCCCAGCAGAGGTCACCCTTTCTCCTTTATCGTTCCCGATAAATGGCTTCTTAGTTGTCGTTCCTTAGTCCAAGGAAATGCAGGAGTTTTCAGCTTGAAGCACAGCCAGAGGGCTGGTGGAAACATATGCATCATTCGCACCCTCTGTGTCTTCTTACGTATGCACTGTTTAAACGTATTACCCTACCTGGACTCTTAAATGGATAACTCACATACATATAATAAGAACCACTAGGTTATGTATTGATAATCCTTTTTGTTAATCCACTTCATCAAGCATTAGTTTAATGCTTGCCAGTGCTGGCTCAAATTCTACCCAATTGTCTGCCCCATGGGCCAAAAAATAGGTTTCATAACACCCTGGAAGTGACTGGCATAAGCCTTTAGAGAGAACCCCCTGGTGAATTTCTGCAGGGGAGAAAGACAAAAATGTATGGAACATTGGCCAAGCGGAGAGCTCAGGGCTGTGTACTGAAGGGTAAGCTAGGGAGGCATAAGCCCCAGTCTTGGCTTCTGCGTTTGGTTTGGTTTTGGAAACAAAAATGTATGTTTGTATTTTATTTGAGACTCACACTGGACCACAGAATGAAGTTCTAAATGAATTATACGTGAGCGTGCAAAGTATAGGTCAGTCAAGAGGTATCATCTACAGAAGGTCAGGGGCACATGGGTGATGGAATTGCTCCGGTCCTATTGCTATCTGCTGGGGAAAAACATTCAGCACGTGTCTGGCCAAATCCAAACATGGATTTGGGGAACTCCTTTTCTCTTCCTCACTTTATAGAGGAAACCATAGGAATTTTCTTGGGGTCCCTGGGGAAGTGGGGCTCATTGGTTTTACAATGGTTAGTGAAGATCTGTTCTAAATCAAATTTCCTTGCTTCCATTTGTTTTCTTTCTTCTGTAAACTAAAGTTCTTGTGGACATGTTGGAAGTTTAAGACTGTGGTGGATTTGGGGGATTCTCTGTGGCTGCTGCTCTTCCCTTGGACTCCAGATGGCACAATCACAGTGTGCGGGGGATAAGGTAGCACATCCCAAAGAACAGAAATGTGCTTCTCCCTTCCAGGAAGTGGGATGGCTGGGTGACCATGACATTGGACCTCATGTAGTGCTCGTGAAGAGACGCATCCTGGAAAGGAGGATCTGCCTGCGTTCCTGATATCACCCCTGGGGTTTTTCCTCCGCTCTCCGGTCTTCTGCCTTTCCCTGCTGGTTCTGTGCTGGGTCACCTGCCACCTGCCCAGCTAGCATGCCTTGCAGAAGTTGGCTGCAGACAGCTGGTGGTGACTTGCCAGAGACTCTGGTTAAACAGGAATTTTGCAAGCTGCTTGTTAAACCATTGGTAGCTTGAAATCAGCCTTGGTGGGAGTATTTATAACCCGGAAATTGGCAAACACTACAAATCAAGTCCTGCCTCCAGCAGCTTACCAGTACTCCACAGCTTACCTGCTCCACTTAGTACCAATGCAAACACCCACATCACCTCATTTTAATAGCAACAAACTTGCGAATTTTGATGCAAATATTTACTAGGAAAAAAAGAAAAAGTAGCCTCACTTCTTCTCCTTCAAAAGCTTTGAAACAGAAGTCCTTTATCAAGTACAGATTTCTACTGTTAATGTTAACCAGAGGTTTGTTCAAAACAGGCAAGTTGTCCCAACTTTTAGAGGCAGTTCAATTCTTTTCCCTAAGCCCACGCTTAGCTGAGATATTTGCCTCCAAATTTCCTTTTAAAATTCCCTCATTTTCCCCATCTGGCACCTCCAGCTTCCTGAAGGCAGCTGTCCCCTGACACTGTCCCCAGCATAACGCATCAGACTCTTCATTGGTTCTTCATTGATTCACACCTGTAATCCCAGCACTTGGGGAGGCCTAGGCAGTCCAATCACTTGAGCCCAGGAGTTTGAGACCAATTTGGCCAACATGACAAAACCCCATCTCTACTAAAAATACAAAAATTACTTGGGTGTAGTGGTGTATGCTTGTAATCCCAGCTACTGGGCAGGCTGAGACATGAGAATCACTTGAACACAGGAAGTGGGTATTGCAGTAAGCTGAGATTGCACCACTGCACTCCAGCCTGGGCAAAAGAGTGAGACTGTCTCAAAAACAAACAAACAACAACAAAAACAAAAACAAAAAACCCATCCAGGTATACAGGTTCACACTGCCTGCCCCTCTTGGGTTTGTTTGTGAGGGAAAATGGCTATTTCCCATTTCTCTACAGCATCATCCTCTTACTTCTTGACAGGTCAAATCTGGATCCCTTGACTGAGCATGGAGGTGCATGCCTGTAGTCCCAGCTATTCGGGAGGCTGAGACAAGAGAATCACTTGAACCTGGGAGGCAGAGGTTGTAGTGAGCCGAGATCACGCCACTGTACTCCAGGCTGAGTGGCAGAGCGAGACTCCAAGAAGAAAAAAAAAAAAAAAGGGATGGCTGAGTAGGTCTGGAGGTGGCATGTTAGAAAAAAAAACATGGATTCTAGAACCAATGGGCCAGAGTATTGTGAGGAGATTGCTGAACTCCTGAAGGGGATGCTGCCGTATTTTCTGCTGGTAAACCCAGTGCCTTACCTTAATGACTTTATTTAACCTTAATTACCTTCCTAAAGGCCCAGTATCCAAATACAGCTACTCTGGAGATTACAGCTTCAACTTATGAACGATGGCGGGGGGGGGGGGGGGGGGGGCGGGGTACATATTTCACCCCTTCACAAATGGGACGGATTCTGTTTAAAAAATATTTACAAAAAAAGGAATCTCCCAATCTCCTCTAATTCTCTCTTTCAGTTCAATAACTCTGTCTTTAGGAAAGTCTTCCATGTGGTCTAAATTCTGCTCCATGCGGGGTGACTCCAGTTTTCCTTCTGGCTTCAGTGCGAAGGGCAGAGAGCTAATTCCAATTCTGCATATCTGTGGTTTCCTTCTGTGTATCTACACGTATCCCTCTAAGTCTCCCCACTCAAAATTAATTTTTATTCATTCAAGTTTATAAACATGTGCAGTAATTTAAGGAGAGTTGCATGTAGCCAAATCAAATAAAATGTGATGGGGCTTTACAACTCTAAAAAGTGAGAACTTTTATTCCTAAATACACCCATGAAGCAACGGGTATGAAAATCACCATTACGTTATCCCTTATCCTTTTCTTCTTTTCCAAGCAATCCCTCTTCCAATTCCTATTTCTTTCCCTAGTTGTGGGAGGGCATAAATCAGGTTGGAAGTCAGATAGCATGACAATTTGTTTTCTCCCTCTTCTTATCTAGTTTTTTTTTGTTTTTTATTTTGTTTGCTTCCCCCCCCCCCCCCATAAATTTAGGTTTCGTGTCTTTCTCTTAGTGGCGGAGTTCTTGTGTTTGCCAGAGATCTTTGCTCTGGACTCAGGCTACTGGGGAGTAGTGAAGGGAGCTGGTACATGTTAGTGAAAGGGTGGCATTGGAAAAAGAAGTCCAAGGCTGAGTACATGTGACTCTTCTGTGTATATTTGCATTTAACAGGAAACTTCTGGAAGTAAGATTCCTGAATGTAAAGAATTGGAGTGCCTGTGATGAGGATTTTAGGCAGGTCTTTGACGGAGATAGTTTGAGGGTATGTGGGGACTCCCTTTCAATCACAGCATCTAGACAAGCATCTGCCTCTTTGCCATCCATCTCAGAGTGGCCCGGAGAGCTGGGGGCCAGGGAGGAGGCAGGGCTGGGACTCAGCCATGGAGAAAGTGTTGGGTATGTGACTGTGTTCATGACACACACACATCCCCTCATCTCCATGTGGTTATATCTGGACTGGGGGTTACCCTGCCCACATGAAGCCTAAGGTGCACAGGCTTGAAAGGAACTGGGCCTGGGCCATGTCAGGAGTGGAGCTGGCAGTTGGCAACCCTGGGCAGTAGCCACCCTTCCCCCAGTGGAGTCCTGAATCTCAGGACTTCAGAGGTGGGAGGCATCTCTGAAGGCTACACTTAGAAGTCTAGCAAATGCAAGCCTTTTATTTCGCAGACGAAGTCACTGAGATCCCGGGGGGGCTCCACCCTCTTTCTGGGCTTGTCAGAGGCATTTAAGAAATACACATTGACTTGACATGACCCATGTGAAAGAGGCATAATGAAACTCCCTGCATGGCAGCTGGATTAGGCTGCCGGCAGCTGGGAATGATTCTCCCTCTGTGGGTCTAAGCCTAAAGGGTGCGCGCAGCAGAGGGGCACTTGGGTAGCTTTTTTAGGCTTGGGATGGGACAAGGTGAGCAGAGATTGAAAGGCTCCTTTCACAAATAAACTTGAGTTTAACAGAATGTCAGGACTGGAAAGGACCTTACAAATCATTAAGATCAACCTACCCTGAGGTTACAGATGAATACACTGAGGCTCAGAGATGGCGGGTGATCTGGCTGGTGAGTTGTTGGTTGACCTGGGCCTTGAACCCAGCAAGCAGCTTCCAGATTTATGATCTCCCTGCTGTGCCATGGGGCCTCTCTTGGCAGCAACTTGCAAACCTGAGATTGACTGTATTGTTTGGATTCAGGGAGCATGTGAAGCATAAAGAAAAGGAGGAGCAGGGAGGGATGCAAGCTGGGTGTGATGAGACACAGCCTGGTTTTCCTTTATGCTGCCATTTTGTGACTTAAAGTGGAGCGAGAATTATTGTCCCACCAGTGAGACAGAACCATATAAATTAAAACTGCAATGAACTGTCTGCTGAAGGTGTGAACAAGGCAGATAAATCCCTGGGAGCTTAGGAAACATCTGCTCCTTACCTCGAAGGCAGAAACTTCACTGTAAAGCAGAAAAATCCAGGACTGGAATCTTTCACTTTCTCTGATGGGGTATGTGAAGACTGGGCCCCACCTTCAGATACACTCCACATGGAGGGCGACTGTGAACCATCAGCTAAGGCTTCTTCCTTTCTCCTTGATGACTCTTGAATTCTCCTACGTCTTCCCTGCCTATTTCAGTTCTTCAGTGCCCTTGTGCCATTATGCATGCAAGGAGGGTAGTCTTGAGCTAGTCAAGGTACTTCCTGCTGAGCTCCAGTGATGGGGAGTTAAATCAGTGGGAAGAATGACAAGAAGGCTACCAGGAGGAATCAGGAGTTGCGGCAGGTCACCAAGGTTGGGTCAGAATCCCTGGTGGGTAGGAGGGGGTTTAGGGGACTGGCAATTGGGAAGAGGCAGAGAGCAACCAAGAATTGAGGTCAAGAGTCCAGGCCATCAAATTGGATTGTTAATCTGATATCAGGAATCTTGGACTCAGAGGAATATGAAGAAGCACCATGATTTATGTTTAACATGTGAAACAGACTTCTGTTTAGAGAAAATGGCCTTAAACACAAAGTTGGCAAATAGGTGGCATCTTGCTTGTGATCCCAAGTGAGTGGTGGTGGCTTCCTGAAGCGTGGGTTCCAGTGTGGAGGATCAGAATTTTTGGCTGGATTAAAGGGTGCTGTGATCAGTTGATGATGTCTGCTTGGACAGGCCAAGGCAGAGTCCGTATTCTAATATTCCTTATTCCACCTAACCCTGGTTTGTAGCTTATAGCTGTGTGCCCTGTCCACCCTTAATCCTTCAGTGTTCTGAACAGGTACTGTGCTTCCCTGCCTGTTCACATCATGGAGCTGCCTTAGAGATGAGCAACCTCCTTTAATTTACTCTCTGGGGTGGAGTCTAAGACTTATTTTCTTTATACACTACTATGTTCAGTAGGAAGAGTATTGCATGTATGAAATCCTTTAAATAGGAAACAATAGGTAGTTTCAAAACCTAGAGGCTGTGTTGAACATGGACTATTGTTTTTGTTCCTGTTGCCATAAGGTCCCATCTCTCATGCTGTGTCAGAGGAGAGTGAGCATCATTAGGGAGGAAGCAAGGTGGTCTATGCCAGGCTCCTTGCTCCAGCCTGATGGACTCTTACTTTTCCAGACTGATAAAAAGCAAACATTTTTAAGTGAAATGAGCTTTCCTAGGCACAGCAGACCATCGTGAGTCCCTTCCCAGAAGGAGCTTTTTTTTTCTTTTTTTGATGGAGTCTTGCTCTGTTGCCCAGGCTGGAGTGCAATGTTGCGATCTTGGCTCACTACAACCTCCGCCTCCTGAGTTCAAGCAATTCTCCTGCCTCAGCCTCCCAAGCAGCTGGGACTACAGGTATGTGCCATCACGCCCAGCTAATTTTTCTATTTTTAGTAGAGATGGGGTTTCACCACATTGGCCAGGCTGGTCTCAAACTCCCGACCTCGCGATCTACCCGCCTTGGCCTCCCAAAGTGTTGGGATTACAGGCATGAGCCACTGCGCCTGGCCAAGGGGCTTCTACTCCAGGGAGTACACGTGGCATTTGGGTGAGGAAGGAAGGGTCACAATAATTGTTTAGCTCTTAAGTGATCCTTAAGTGGCTGGTGAGAAGGACCAGTGTAATGGAAAATTTAATACTTTTGGTCATAGACATGTGGACACAGTTGTGCTTAGTTACAGTGGGGGACAAGGGATGGAAAAATCCATATTTCTTCCCCTTAAAGATAAATGTGTTCCATTTTATCTGCACACACGAGATTGATCAGAGTTGCAACTTTGAGCTTTTTGTTATTTCTCTAGGGGCAGGTGTGAAAATCTATTCATCCAGGAAACAGTATGTGTCGAGGTGAGCACCTGGGAGTTAGGAAGTCTGGATGGGACTTGGGAGTTCTCTAATTGCTTCACAGAATGATGTTGGGTAAATGACTTGATCTCTTTGAGCTTCAGCGTTTTTTTTTTTTTTTAAATCTATAAGGTAGGGTAATAATGCCTATTTTACCATTATCATCTAATAGGATTAAGAAATATTGACATGTGTGAATGTGTTTTGTAAATTGTAAAGTACTATAAAAATGCCAGGGTGTATTACTATGACATTCACCATGAGTAATTGTTGGGTACATATGCATACTTATTGTATTAAATGTGAAAAATAGGGCCTTTTTGGAATGGGACGTTCACTTCATAGTCTATTCACCAATCTAGAATCCACAGTAGCCTTCTCTTCTCTCCATTTTTGATGATGGCAAGATCCCAATCTATCATTAGCAAAAACCTATGAGCTGTTTTAGCAAAGGTAGATAATTTTTTCCCTCACCGTCTGCAGGCTGGTTTCTCCATGGGGAGAAGGAGCTTGCATTTTAAATGAGTGAATGACCAAGTAAGGGGTGTAGTCTTGGACTGAAAACCCCAGCAGAGCTAACTGGCCCACAGAAGCCTTGATTACTTGGTTAGCTCATGTAAACCACTTGGGCCGATTGGCTCAAGGAATGGGCAGGTAATTCCAGACAAGAAGTGAGACAGGCTGTTTGGAGCTTGCTTTATCCCAGCACTCAACTCTGTTCCCTGCAGCTTTGCCAGGCCTCAATTTTTGTCACTAGCATACACTAGATTAGTAAGTTTCACTGCAACTTATTTTTAGCTCATTTGGGCAGAAGAAGGCATTGTCCCAATTGAGTTCAAGGCTCTGCAATTTGGAACAAGTGCACTTTGAGCTCAGAAGATCAAATGCTGTGCTGGCAACTTGTTTTAGTGTTTAATTCCTATAGTTAGTAGGAAAGAAGATTTCAAATGTCATTTGCTGTAATGATTAGCTCCAGTGAGGGATTCTATCTACGATTATTTGCTTCAAAGCTTTAATTGGCAATAGTCTCCTCTTTTCTACCGTGTTAATAATCTTGTTTAATAGAAATGCAGCTTTAATTGTCCTGAGCTAGGTTGCTATTATTCTGGCATGGAGAAGTGTTGGTTTAAGATTTTGCCACATCTGAGACATGGTAAAATTCCATTTTGGAAAGCTCTGAGCTTGGGGTTGCTCAAAAAGATGAGACTGGAAAGGATATTCTTGGCACAGCTGTGGGAAGCAGTTTGTTTAAATCAGAGCAAACCAAAGAGGTTGGCTCATGTGGAAACTTTATACCTGTTCCACATGTTTTAGACACTTCTGAAAAAACAAACAGCTCCATATTTGCAATTACAGGGTCAAAAAGTCGCATGTTGGCCCCAGTGCCAGTTTAGCTAACTGAGTCCTCAAGCAGTCGGTGCTGATGTTGTTAAGTAAGAGTACGTTGTGGCCACTTAACCAATCTCCACACCTGGAAAAAATAAAACTTAAAACAGGGAAGAAAGCAAAGTGAATTTGAAACTGGAGAGCAGGCTACAGTGACAATGTTCAGATTCTGAGCTCCTAAGCTGTCTCTACATTCCAGACTCAGAGGAATATTTGAAAGGCATGCATCTTTATGGGCAGAATCTCCTTAATCCATATCTCAGGGGCAAGATTAACACTGTGCAATACCCCACATGGACCTGGATTTCTGGAAATATGTTCTCATGAAAAGTGTCCCACTGACCGTGTCATCTTTTTCTTCCTCCTCTGTCTTAAGCCAGCTGGTTTATCTCCTGAAATTCAATACACTCCCCCTCTTTTTTCAGATACGTCAGTGTACAAAAGAGGCTCATGAAAAGAAACAGCTGCACTGATACCAGCAGGAGCTGCTGCAGCTACAGATTTTAGGCATGCACCTGCATGGGGTTGGGTGACTGGAGATTTTTCAGGGAAGGGAATATCACGAAACATCAGGACTCTAAAGCTAGAGGAATGGATGGCTCCGGGGGTGGCAAACTGGATACCCCACTGCTTACCTGGAGGTCACAGGATCACACCTGACTTGAATTAGTCAAAAGGATTCCAGGATGAGAGCTAGTTGGTGGTTTATGAATGAAATGATTAGCTGGCTATAACAGTTCCTAATAAACAGATTGTCCATATCAATGACATCTATTCATTGAGCTGCGAGCAAGTGGCATCTCTGTAGCCCTCATGGCAGAAGAGGGCCGGATTGATGAGACGTAAAAGCATCCTGTTAAGATTTTGCATAGAAGTGAGTGTGCCGGAAGCCTGATCCGATGTGTTTTAATAGATTCGCTCTGACTGCTGTGTTGAGGATAGACAGTAAGGGAGCAAGGTAACATAATCAAGGCAAAACAATGATGATGACTTAGAGTATGGGGGTATTGCTGAAGGTGGTGGGAAGTTGTTGGATTCTGGTTATATTTTGAAGACAGAGCCAAACAGAATGTTCTAGTGGATTGGAATCATGGTGTGAAAGAAAGGAGGAAAGAATGCATTTGCGGTTTGGTGCTTGAGCAGCAGGAAGGGCTGAGTTTCCAGCAACTGGGATGGGATGGGAAAGGCTTTACCGAAGAACAGACTTTGGGGTGGAGAGTATCAGGATGTCTACACAGGTTGGGAAAGATGAGAAGACATTGGATGTATGAGTCTGGAGTTGAGACAGAGGTTCTAGCTGGAGATAGAAATTTGAGAATCATCAGTGGACATATGGAGTTTAAAACCAAAGAACTGGATGAGAACACCAGGGGAGTGGGGCATGCAGAGAAGATCCAAATGCTGAGCCATGGGCTCTCCAGAATGAGGAGGCTGGGGAGATCAGGAGGCTCTAATATGGACTCACAAGGAGTCCATAAATGAGAATGAGAAGGAATGGCCATAAGATAAGGAGAAAAGCTGGAAGAGTATGGCGGCCTGAAAACCAAGCGATGCAAGTATTTCAAGGAGAAGGAAGAGAGCAACCATGTCCAGTGATACGTAGGATGAACACTGAGCATTGGGAGTTGGATGTAGCTGTGTGGATGTTTCTGGTGATTTTGCCAAGAGTAATTCTGGTGGAGTGATGGGGGTAATCACGTGACTGAAGGGAATATAAAAGAGAAATGAGAAAGCAGGATTTGGCAAAGTAGATTCGACAACTCTTGCAAGGAGTTTTATCATATGGGGGAGCAGACAAATGGAGTGGTAATTGGAGGGAAAGTAGAGGGAGAAAAGGTTTGTTTTTGTTGTAGGTGGGAGAAATAACATGCCAAGGGAAATAATCTGCTAGAGAAGGAAAATTTTGATAACGTAAGAGAGGAGGAAGGTTGCTGGGGCCATGTCCTTGAGTGGGAGCGGGTGGAATCTGGTGTATGGGTGAAGAGGCTGACCTTCTCCAGCAGCAAGGATGGTCTCTCCATAGGAAGGGGGGAAGGTAGAGTCGATGGGAACAGATGCTGGTGGGTGGCAGAAGTGGAGGTGGGAGACTGTGGCAGTTCTCTTCTAAGAACTTCTATTTTCTCAGTGATGTAGGAGCCAGGTGAGGTGCTGAGAGACAGGATGGGGGAAGAGGACCTGGAGCATGGGAAAGGGTAGTTGTCTTGGAAGGTAGCAGGGCCAGGATGGAGTGTAATGACTGGCATATGGACCCAGTCAAGATAATGGAAGCAAATTACAGGAAGACCAGTGGGTGTGGTTGTATGACTTTCTTCAGCCATGTTCCATTGTGGGTACAGGTACAGAATGGGTGGAGACTTGGATTTCAGGGGTTGCTAATGTAGCTCTACAAAACAGGAGAGGAGCACCCTGAAGATTTCTTCATAGACACATTTTGTTTTCATTTTCTCAAGACACAAATATTGGTTATGGACTTACTAAACTACTTAAACTTTATTAATGAGTTGTGACTCTCAGTTTGGAAATCGCTAGTCTAAATGGTATAGTCATTTTTCTTTCCTTCTTAGCTTCTTAATGTAGAAAAGATCTCAGTGCAGATTTCCCTGAAAATCCATCAGGCGTTTGTTGAGTGCCCACAATGTGCCTAGCACTGTTTTCAGTGCTGTGAGGGGAGGCAGAAGAGGGCTAAGAGACAGTCTCTGCCTTCAGGGTGATGAGTTGGTGGGGACCTGAGTTAGGCACAGACTGGAGAGTCCTGTCTCATGGCACCCGGGACAGACTTTACTACTCAAAGATGGCACCCCCTATGGTGGGCTATTACCCAAAATGATGCCAAGGGGCCAAACACCACAGATGTCCACCCTAATGTCAGTCTTAGAATACCTGTTCTGTACATGTGGCCAGATCACTTGACCAAAGACTGCTATTTCCTTTAAGCCAAGAGGTAAACTCTATTAATGCGTACTAAGATGGTATTAACCTTTTAGGGAACCTTGTCAAATTGTTGGCCTACACTGAATTTGTGGTCAAACTCTACCCTATGAGACATTAAAAAAAATTCTCTGATCTCATCAATTCTTTATTTATACAGTATTTTGTAGGTATCCTTGGGGGATTGGTTCCAGGAGCCCCCTTGGATGTCAAAATCCACAGGTGCTCAAGTCCTTTATATAAAATGGCCTAGTATTTGCATATAACCTACATACATCCTCTTGTATACTTTAAATCATCTCTAGATTACTTATAATACCTGATACAATGTAAATGCTATACAAATAATTGTTTTACTATATTGTTGTTTTGTATTTTTTTATTGTTGTATTGTCATTTTTAATTTTTTCCAAATATTTTCAATCCACAATTAGTTGAATCTGCTATTATGGGAACACATGGATACAGAAGGCCAACTGTATACCTGATATTTTCTTTGAATATTTTAATAGAATGCCCTTTCCTTTCCTTCCCTTTCCTTTCCTTTCCTTTCCTCCTTTTTTTTTTTTTTTTTTTTTTTTTTTGACACAGGGTCTTGCTTTGTTGCCCAGGCTGGAGTGCAGTGGTGCAATCTCAGCTCACTGCAACCTCTGCTTCCAGGATTCAAGTGATTCTCATGCCTCAGCCTCTCGAGTAGCTGGGACTGCAGGTATGCACCACCACGTCTGGCTAATTTTTGTATTTTTAGTAGACATGCCATGTTGGCCAGGCAGGTCTTGAACTCCTGGCCTCAAGTGATCTGCCCACCTCAGTCTCCCAAAGTGTTGGGATTACAGGTGTGAGCCACCATGCCTGGCCTCAGCTAATTTAAAATTCTTTTTTTTTTTTTGTAGAGATAGGGTCTTGCTGGGTTGCCCAGGGTGGTCTTGAATTCCTGGGCTCAAGCAAAACTCCTGCCTCAGCCTCCCAAAGTGCTGGAATTACAGGCATGAGCCACTGTGCCTGGCCAAAATGCCCTTTCTATTGGAGGGCGGGGACTGTGTGTTTTGGAGCTATAGATACATACTTACCATGTAAGGATAAAATCATGGTGCTGGTGCAGTAAAATTTTGGTTAATCTCAAAACATAAGACCCTGCAGAAAGCAGTATGCAAGAGTTTTTGATGCAAAGAGAAATATACTTAATTGCTTCATCTTTTGGTTACTGTTTTTGGTCTTTGATTCAAAGGGGGAATGAGTTAGGACAAAGGTGGGGTATTCAAACTCATCTTCTAATCATATTTTAACTCAGTATAAAGGAGTTCATGTTCTTCTCTGCAATATCCAGTGTTTACAGTCCCAGACATGGCATTTTCATTCTCTGTTTATGGTTGGATGCTTTGTGCTAACATATTTGCCACGGATGCAGTTGGGTTTGACTTTCCAGGCAACAGTTAAACCAGTAGGAGACCACTTGTGTGCAATTTGTTGGAATGAAATCTACATTTTGGGATTAGATTACTTAGTAGTGTCATTTTGCATTGAGTTGACTTTGTGGGTGGTCTCCAATAAACCCTGCACGTACAGCAAGTGTCAGCCCTGATTATCTCCAAGCAAGCTTGTAATGACTGCACAGCTTGGTATTTACAAGAAAAAAACAGCTTCCCTTACTTTTAATTCAGGGAATGCAGGGGCATGGATGAACCCCCACAGAAGGGTAGCAAAAGGCCCATTCAAGGGGTTGTTCTTGGAATGGTGCAACTTAATTTTCTGTCCTTTCTGGAGATTAGGACAACAGCCACAATGTCACTTGGAGCTCACCAATTAGGACATTTGTTTTGAACAATGCCTGAAGGAGTTGTTTGAGTTCAGCATACATAAGGACTAAAGGATTAGTTGAGGAGGACAGAGCTAACATTGTGGAGTGTACTATACGGTTAGCTTAAGCCTGAATATGAATAGTAAGTAACAAACAGCGTTCCAGGGCCACTGCCATGTCATTCTGGTGGTAACAATTCTCTAGAGCAGTGGCCCTCAGCCAGGGGTGATTTGGCTCTCCAGGGGATATTTGGCGATGTTTAGAGACATTTTTGGAGATCACAGCTAGGTGGCTTGCTACTGCATCTATGGGGAAAGACCAGGGATGCTTCCAACCATCCTGCAAAGCACAGACCTCTTCCCTTCACCTGCAACAAAGAATTATTATGCCCAAAACATCAGAAGTGCTGAGGTTGAGAGACCTTGCTCCAGGGTATTCGTGAACTCTTGGCCTTCCCAATCCTCTCCTTATTTTCTCTCAATATCCTCTGGTCCACTTAGATTCCTTCTAACATTCCTGCTTGTTTGAAACCCGCATGGTACTAGAGCTTAAATATTGTCTTGTAGTAGAGAGAGCATCGTCTTTGGAGCCAGACAGATGTATGTTAAATCCCAGCCTACTGCTTTCAGGTTGGGTGATTTTGGGGAAAATTACTTAAACTCTCTGAGCTTCAATTAAAAAAAAAATTCTGGAACAATGGGAACTCCCATCCTTACCTGGCTGGGTGGTAGTAAGGATGAAATTGATGTAAATTTATCTGTGTTTGGTCTGCTAAGTGAATGATTCAAAACATTTTTTATCATTGTATGTTCCTTGCTTGCAAGTACCAAAGTTCAGTTTTCCCACATTTAAAGATTATCTCAGCAATTTCTTTTTATTGTAGAAAATTGAGAAAAAAGATAAGCAAGCAGGAGAAAAAAAAACTAAATCACCTGTTTTCTTACTCCTCAGAGATAATCACTGTGAACGCTTTCTGTATATATATTTCCAGACCTTTTCTCTCTCTGTGTGTGTGGGTGTTCCTGCTGTGGACAGTTTAGCGCTTGCTTTTTAGACTTAATGATGTATTAGGAACATCTCCCTATGTCAATAAATATAGATCTACATCATCTATACCATCGTTTTAAAAAGCTGCCTAATGTTTTATTGTATCGATGAACTATAATTTATTCAGTCAATCCCTTACATTCTTGGACATTTAGATCACCAGGGTAAGCCTTCAAAGCCCGGAGAATGTCTTGCCTAGGTTGTATGGAGTCTATTATTTGGAGTTCTAGAAAGTCAGCCCTTTATTTTAAAAAATTTATTATTTTTTTTAAATTAAGAAAAAATTTATGGGTACATGGTAGGTATACATATTTCTAGGGTACATGAGATATTTGAGTCAGGCGAACAGTGAGTAATAATCACATCAGGGTAATGGGTTATCCACCACCTCAAGCACTTATCATTTCTTTAGGTTATAAACATTCCAGCTATAATTTTTTAGTTATTTTAAAATATACAACAATGACTGTTGACTGTGGACACACTGTTGTGCTATCAAATACTAAATCTTACTCATTCTATCTAACTATATTTGTATCCCCATTAACCATTCCCACTTCCCACTTTCCTGCTACCCTTCCCAGCCTCTAATAACCATCACTCTACCCTCTATCTCCATGAGTTCATTTTTAAAAATTTTTAGCTCCCACAAACCAGTGAGAACATGCAAAGTTTGTCTTTCTGTACCTAAAGCCAGGCCTTTCTGGGCCCACTTGCTACTCCACAAACACACTCCACATAGTTAATTAAGAGGGACAGCTCTCTCCACAGAATACACGTTCTCTGCTCCCACTTTCTGGACAGCCTGCTCCTGCTGTATGGGGCAGACAGTACAGTTAGCACTCTTTTCTTTTTATCACACAACAAAATATAGTGGTTCTCAGCATAGGCTCTGGGGTCAGGCTGCCTGGTTTCAAATCCCAGCTCTCTTGCTTGGGTGCATAACCTCACCTACTTGAGCCTCAGTTTCTACCTCTGTGAAATGGGAATGCCAATAGTGCCTGCATCATCGAGTTGTTCTGAGAATTACATGAGGAAGTGTATGTCAGGTACGTAATAGCAGGTCTGGTATATTTTAACTTGTCTAAGGCAGAAACAAACACCCGACAATCTGAGTGCTTCCTGGAAGCCTGTCTCCTGTTACTCAGAAGTCCACGTTGCTATGTGCAAAATCACTGTCTGACACTATCAAGTGCCCCAGCCCTGAAGCAGCTGCAGCTGTGGTTTAAAGATCTCTACTTGCTGCCTTCCTGGGGCTTTTGTTTTTAATTTCCATGCATTGCTTTCTTATAGTTGCTGTAACAAAGAACCACAAACATAGGTGCTTAATACAGCACAAATTTATAATCTTCCAGTTCTATGGGTCAGAAGTCTGAAATCAATTTTCCTGGGCTTAAATAAAGATGTTGGCAGAGTTGTGTTGCTTCTTAAGGCTCTAGGGAGAAATCATTTTTTTTGCCTTTTCTGGCTTTTTAGAGGCTGGTTGTGGCCTCACATGACTCTAACTTCTGCTTCTATTGTCACATCTCCTTATTTGACTCCGACCCCTCTTGCCTCACTCTCATAAAGACACTGATATTACATTTGGCCAAGTAGATAATCCAGGATAGTCTCTCCATTTTAATGTCTATGGCCTTAATTACATCTTCAAAGTCCCTTTTGCCATGTACTTTTCCTGGGATTAGGCGGTGGACATCTTTGGGAGACTGTTCTTCAGCTTGCTACATGCCTTCTTCACACCACTTTCATGACTCACCCTTTTGAACTCAGACATTGCTGGTAGCTCAGGCTCTGGGTACACCCGGCAGGTATCCAGCACACTTGACAGGTATTTGAGAGCTGTGATCCTTTCTCGGGATCAAATTTAGCATTTGAGCAGCACCTCTGCTGCAGGTGGGAGTGGGAAGCTCAAGACAACATTGCCCTATAGAGCCATCAGATGCCTGGGAGTTGGGCTTATCCAGACCTCAGCTTCTGTTCTTGACTTCTGATAAGGTTTGGCTGTGTCCCCACCAAAGTCTTATCTTGAAATGTAATTCCCATAATCCTCACATGTCATGGGAGGAACCTAGTGGAAGGTAATTAAATCATGGGGGCGGTTACCCCCATGCTGCTGTTCTTTCAATTGCAAGTGAGTTCTCACGAGATGAT
Source organism: Macaca fascicularis (assembly GCF_037993035.2). Lineage (NCBI taxonomy): Eukaryota > Metazoa > Chordata > Mammalia > Primates > Cercopithecidae > Macaca > Macaca fascicularis. The sequence continues at coordinate 115,688,166 of NC_088386.1, forward strand.
TGTTTTATACGGGGCTTTTCCCCCTCCTTTGCTCTGCACTTCTCCTTGCTGCTGCCATGTGAAGAAGGACATGTTGCTTCCCTTTCTTCTATGACTGTAAGTTTCCTGAGGTCTCTCCAGTCCTGCAGAACTGTGCATCAATTAAATCTCTTTCCTTTATAAATTACCCAATCTTGGGTATGTCTTTATTAACAGTGTGAGAACGGACTAATACAACCTCCATAGTGTTTGGTAGCCCAGGAGTCTGTCCAATTCATGCTCTGCTGGCTGCCAAGCACTTCCTCCTAGGGCCTGCCACACTTCTGATTCTTGGCCAGCCTCCCAATGGCCTGAAATAAGCCCTCCTCCTTTCCCCTCCTTCCATACTGCCTGGCTTCTGAGCACCCCACAGTCCCACTCTCCACAATGAATTCCTGGCTGAGTACCTCCGGGCTGCTTTCTTGGCCAAAATGTCATTAGGGGAGCCCTGCTCACTGTCACATGTTCATCTTGCTTCCCTGACCAGAAACACTCTCAACAGCACTTCTTCCAGCCTGTACTCCTGTCCACCCAGCTTTGAATATTCTATGTGTTCAGTGTGCTCCCTGGAGTTGCTCCACCACCCGGCTAGTCCACAAGGTCTCTCTGCGCTCACCAGTCCTAAGAACCACAGCTCAGGCAGGGTACTGTGTCTGTTTATGCCATCGCTGGACCACTGGACATAGGTGCTCTGAGGGAAGGGGTACAAGTGCCTCATACACAAAGTGGGGCTGGCCTGCTGGTAAGATACCCTGGGCCTGTGGCTGGTGCATTTCTTCCATTGCCATCTCCTTGCTATAAACCCTCATAGACAACATTCTGGGATGTGACCTTGGGTAAATGGGCCCTATTCAGGGTCCTCCCTGCTAGTCCTTCTTCTCAGTTTTCTCAGTTCCCATCCACACCCAGCAAAAAGCTCTGATCTCTTCTTGTTTTCCTGCCACAATTAAGGATGATGGAGTCACCTTTTAGATTAGCGCCTGCAACAGAGTGTTTATGCTCCCCACCTTCAAATTCATATGTTAAAATCCTAACCCCAAGATGATGGTGTTAGAAGGTGAGGTATCTTGATAGGCTGTGCCCTCATGAATACAATTAATGCCCTATAAAAGAGACCCCAGAGAGATTCTTTGTCCCTTCTACCATATGAGGACACAGCATGATGGTGCCACCTATAAAACAGAAAGTGGGCCATCACCAGATACCAAATCTGCTGGCGCTTTGACCTTGGACCTCCTAGCCTCCAGAACTGTGAGAAATGTTTGCTACTTATAAGCCACTCAGTTTATGGTGTTTGGTGTCTGAATGGACTAAGACAGAGCCCCAAACCATTAGTAACTGATATGGTTTGGCTGTGTCCCCACCCAAATCTCATCTTGAATTGTTGTTTCCATAATCTCCATGTGTCGTAGGAGGGACCAGGTGTAGATAACTGAATCATGGGGGTGGTTTCCCCCATCTTGTTCTCATGATAGTATGTGAGTTCTCACAAGAGCTGATGGTTTTATAAGGGGTTTTCCCCACTTTTGCTCTGTACTTCTTCTTGCTACTGCCATGTGAAGAAGGACATGTTTGCTTCCCCTCTGCCATGACTGTAAGTTTCCTGAGGTCTCCTCAGCCCTGTGGAATTGTGAGTCAATTAAACCTCTTTCCTTTATAAATTACCCAGTCTTGGGTATGTCCTTAAAGCAGTGTGAGAATGGACTAATACAGTAACATAAGTCTTGTCTTCCCCAAATAGGACATAGTTGGCCACTCGGATGCATGATGCATTATCTTTTAAGCAACAAAAACCAAATGGCATTTTGAGATAAAAAACAGCTTGACTATTCCTATCCTAATTTATAGATCCCACTTTCTCACCCTCAGGAAAATGAGGATGAATGACTATCCTCTCTCACTTCCACACATTCTTAAGGCTGTTCTTTATTTTAGTTTGTAAAAATTTGCTCAGCGTTATATAACCATTAGCCAAATATAAAGAGAGGAAAAATTCGCTCATGACACCAATATCATCCCCGACAAATTATACTATGTTGATTTTTTCCTATGTTCCCTTCCAGTTTTGTCCCCATGAACATACAATTTAAAGAGTTGTAATCATAGTGTAGCTATCATTTTGTGTTCTGCATTTTCCACTTAGCATTAATTATATCATAAGCATTTTTTCATGTTGCTGCAAAGTCATCGTAATTATCATTTTTAATGACTGTATAAGAATTCATCAAGAGGGGAGTAGATTTTTTAACCCTTGTTCTGCCGTGGGGCCTTTTGTGACTCCTTTGATCTGTTTCTCCTTTGGGGTTATCTGCTTTCCCTGGGTGAGGGAGAGGGGGAGCCCAAGCAGCCAACAGGATGGGGCTAGGGAGGAGAAGAAAAACCACAGAGGAAGGAGCAAGCAGAGGGCATGGAAGGAAACCTGCTGTACACACATTCACAGTTAAGCCTCCTAAAAGCAATAACTAGAAGGAAATCTGGCCTTTACCTGGTTAAGCCCCTTCACTGATCATTATTTTTGAGATGACAGTTCTTTGGAGGGATCTTCCACACCTGGTAGAAAGGTAACTGTTGGAAACTGTTTGCAAAAATAAGTTTATTATATCAGTTTTAAGTTTCCTAGCCATCAGAATCAACTCCCAGATGCTACTCTAAATTCCATAAACATAGGCACAATTTTTGTTAATCAAATATTGAGTGCTGATTAGAACTTATGTGATAACTTGAGAGGATTTAAATGGTGACAGTATTTGTCAAAGTTTTACGAACGCCAGGTCCACAAGATGCTCTACAGAACAAGTGCTGCTTTGAGAAACAATGTTTGGAAATAGTGATGCTTTCTGCTTGATCCCCCTTTTAGATATCCACAATGCCCCTTCATAGATTCAATGCTCTGAGAAGTTCTGCAGGAAGAAAAACTGCTTAACTTTGGTTGACTTTGTGTTTCCCAAGGCTGCAGGGCCCTTCCATCATAGGTTACCTCCACCAGTCAGAATCTGCTCAGGAAAATAGAAGCCTTTTAAGAATTCAGATTGAAGACAGAGATCTAGTTTAAAAAGTCGGTGTGATCTAGAGATTCACAATGACAGGAAGTAGCCAAAGGGTGGACATGGAGTTACAGAACCTGGAAATACACTTGTTTCTGCAATCCTGGGGGTAGTTCACAGGGTGCTGAGACCAAAAAGAGAGATGCAGAGCATGGTGGGACCCAGCAGATGGTGGGACAACTGGGGAGGTGCTAAGCACTAGTGCTAGGATGCAGAAAGAGGCTTGAGCAATGAGTTTGGATCTATGGGAGGCTCCTGGACCCCACAGCCCCCTGCTACTCCTGGAGGGGTGTTGCTGTCTGTGGTAGGCAGAATTTTTGCCCCCATGATCTCTGCCCTCTGGTATTATGCCCATGAATACATCATGCTACTTGGAGAAAAGGGCCTTGCAGATGTAATTAAGGTCACTAGTCGACTGGCCTTATGATCGGGAGAATATGCTGGCTGATCTGATGTGGGCACAACATAAGTAATCATATGAGCCCTTCAAAGTGAAAAAGGAAAGCAGAACAGGGAGTCAGAGAGGTTCATTGCATGACAGGATTCAATATGCCGTAGCTGGCTTCAAAGACAGAGGAAGGGGCCATGAACCAAAGAATGTGGGCAGCCTCTAGAAGCTGAGAAGAATCACCAGCTGACAGCAGCAAGGAAATTCAGGGACTTCAGTCCTATAGCCTCAGGAAGCTGAATTCTGCCCACAACCTACCAGAAGGGGTGGAAGTAGATTCTCCCCCAGAGCCTGCAGGCGGGAGCCCAGGCTGTCTAACACCTTGATTTTGGCTGTGTGAGACCCAAAGCTGAGTACCCAACTGAGCCCACTGGACTTCTACAGAACAGTGAGATAATAAATGCATGTTGTTTTAAGCCACTGAGTTTGTGGTAAATTGTTCCAGCACAATAGAAAATTAATCCATCCTACCATCTAATCACCCATCGTATTAGTCAGTTCTCATGCAGCTATAAAGAACTTCCTGACACTTGGTAATTTATAAAGGAAAGAAGTTTAATTGACTCACAGTTCTGCATGGCTGAGGAGGCCTCAGGAAACTTACAATCATGGTGGAAGGGGAAGCAAACATGTCCTTCTTCACATGATGGCAGGAAGGAGAAGTGCCAAGCAAAGGGGGAAAAGCCCATTATAAAACCATCAGATCTCTTGAGAACTCACTCACTGTCATGAGAACAGCATGGAGGTAACTACCCACATGATTCAATTACCTCCCACTCGGTCCCTCCCATGATATATAGGGATTATGGGAACTGCAATTCAAGATGAGATTGAGTAGGGACATAGCCACACCATATCACTCACTATTCCCTACCCTCATAGAATCCAATTGGAAGCCTATTGGCAAGAGGGTCTGGGAAATGTAGTTTTTGGGGTCCCAGATACTCCATAATTCAGTACAGAAGGGTGGGAGTGAAGGCTAAAAGCACATGGGCGGGTCTCTGGGACAGCATCTGTTAGCATTTGGTGGGATGAATATTAGGAAAACTATTTTGGGGGATTCTGCCTTATGATATAGTAGAGTTGGGCTTTTTAAATGGGTACTTTGAGAACTTCCATAAAATGTATGAAAGTGATACATTTATGCTGATTTTATGAGACTGTCAAAGGGGCGCAGTAAGGTGTGGGGGAGAGAATACCACAGACTGGAGGTCAGATCCCGGCTCTGCCGCTAACTCTTTGGGTGGCTTCGAGTCCCTCACCTGCCCAGGGCTTCTGGTTCTGCTTGTGTGGAGTGTAGGGAGCTGACTCAAGCACCTTCCAGGCAAGCTCCAAAGTTCTGCAGCTTGGAGAATAATTTTACTCTTTTGAATGATGTGTGTTCTATTTAAGTGATTGTAGTCATGGCTATGACTGATTTGATGCTGAATTCTTGATGAGAACAGAACTCCCAATCATGAGATTGTTGCTAAGGGAAAATATCAGTTGGCAGTCATCTGCTTGCCATTATGGGAAAAATGGGTAGTGTCAATAATGATTGTCTCTGGTCCCAAGTGACTTGAGGGGCCTCCAATGTGGGCTGGCATAAGATCAATTTTCCTTCATAGGCAACCGGTGTCCATGCTGTGTTACCTCTGTGCTGCTTGGTGTTGGGGAAATTAGAGCAAGGAATTGTATAATCCTAGGCTTCAAGGAGCTTCTCATCTCATTGAGGAGACAAGATGAACATCAGGAAATGACTGGATAATGATAGAAACGAATAGAGCCCCATTTTAAATTACATCACAGGTTTATGTTCACTTCCTGTTCCTGCCATCACTGGGCTTTTTACAAAGGAAGCCTTTCCTTTTATCTGTCTAGATCACAGAAAGAGGCACAAATTTCTGAGCAGCAGTGGTGCAGAGCTGGATTTTACTGGCCTTTGCATTCTTCCTTAGTTCTTACTGGGAACTTTTTGGTGAAGACGTGAACGTCTTTCATGACAGTTTCCCATAGCATGTGAAACATAGCTTGCCACCCACCTTGAGCAGGTTGCTTTTTTTTTTCCCTGCATTTGAAAGTAAAACAAAGTACCCTGCCATTAATGGAAAGCTAGAATTATTTTCTATCTGCTTGTACTTCTGACAGGTTGGTTGATGCTGTCACTGGCTGCATGTACTTTTTCAAAGTGCATCTATTTAGCTCATTATTCCTGGGTGGATAAATTCCTAATGCTCCTCTTTGACATGTTCTTTGCTGGTGCCAACAAAGCAATGATGCCGTGCTCTCTATACAGCCTTATTCTGGGGGTGTTGCCCACAGTGTATAAGTAACAGCCCTGCCTTCCAAGAACTTGCACATCTGCACAGGTGGCTGAAACTTTCATTTTGCACCTGGATATCTAGGGGTCACAGAGGTACAGCCTCTGAGCTTCAGGCCTCTTTGATGTTAGAAGCGCTGTTATGTACTGCACATTCAATGTTTCTTTTTCTTTCCTGGGAGACTGTGTGGTTTTGGAAACTTTCAAAATAGGACATGGAACAGATTTTGTCTTATCTCCCAGAGGGCCACTGGTTCTCTATGATAGTATGGAATAATAGTATGGAATTGGAGGGTGCTATCTGGCATTGAGTTCTGATTCCAATATTTCTTTGGACAAGTTTGTTAACTTCCCTAGGACTCAGTTTTCCCATATGTGAAGCGGGAGGACAAACAACCTGATAGTGTTGTTATGAGGATTAAATTAAATTATACACCTTAAATAACGCAGCTTAACCCAGTGCCTGGTATATGATAAGTGCTTAATACATGTTATTTTTCAATAATATTGTCTTCATGATCATGATCATCATCACCAGGGCCATCATTGCCATTATCACTATGTCCATCAGCATCATCACCAAGATCACCATCGTCATCATTGCCACCATCATCTTTATTTCATGACCATCACCATTGCATCCTCAGCAGCACCCTGCCCTCCCAGATCCTCTGTCTAGGCAGCTGATATGTAGTCAGATTGTCAGATATCTGACAATGAGGCAGATCCCATGCTCCTGCTTTGCCCTATCCTTGCCTGTAGCCACTGAACCTGTGAGGAGGAGTGTGAGCCCCTTGCTTCCTCCAGCCATGATGCATGGCCCCTTCTTTGCTGTCCCTCTTTTCATAGTTCTCTGTTTGTCTGGGGTCCACACATTCTGCCTGGCATTGGCCAGCCCCTCTTGAGAGACTGGTCCAGTCGCTGGTCAGGCTGTGGCTGGAGGGTGGTCCTCTGAGCCTTGCCGCTGCTGCCTGTTGAACTCTGAGAACTGGCTGCTTCCTAGACTCATATAATTGTGGATTTAGGCCAGACCTGTGCTGATTTCACTCTTTGAGACACTGGTTTTAGGGAGTTTGAAGGATTCTGGGGCTGATCAAGAAAGGAAAAAGATATGACTGTGACGTGGTAGTGGCACATGCAAGCTTTATTTGGGTGACGCCCTGACTGGTTGGCATGCAGGGGAAGTCCCTTGCAGCATGAGACTGCCCAGAGGCTATGGTTTAGGGTCATTCCTCAGAAGGGTAAGAGGGCAAGGGAGCTTCTAGAGGAGTGGGGACTTGGAGAGGGGTCTTAGATGTCTACATGAAGTTGCTCAGCAGTCTGGAGGGGAAGATTTGGGTCAGAGAGCTCCAAAGGGTGGCAGTGACTGGGGGTCTTCATAGCCATGGGGTTTCTCTTATGTATGGCTAGCAGATGTTGGGTGCAGTTTTGCAGGGCATGCAAAGCAGTCAGGTTCTAAATGGCTGCTGATATGGTTATTTGGGTTACACTGAAAACAGTTGAATGTGTAAAAAATTGAGTTTCTCATCAGTAGGCTTTTGAGCTAACAAGTCTCAGTTTCTGTAAAGAAGTCAACAACCTAGGAGCCAATATACAGAGGCCCTCTTTGGCTTGTTTAGGTAACACTGGCTCACTGGCCTGCCCCCTGGTAGAGCTCAGGCTCTGTGTCCCACCTGCTCCCTGGCCATCCTCATTCACTCCAGTCTCCTCTCCTTAGAAACAATTACTAGGCTGGACATGGTGGCCTATGCCTATAATCCCAGCACTTTGGGAGGCTGAGGAGGAAGGATCACTTGAACTCCGGAGTTGGAGAGCAGCCTGGGCAGCAGTGAGGCCCCATCTCTCCAAACATTAAAAAATTAGCTGGGAGTGGTAGCACATGCCTATAGTCCCGGCTACTCGGGAGTCTGAGGTGGGAGGATTGCTTGAGCCCGGGAGGTAGAGGCTACACTGAGCCTTGATAGCATAATTGCAGTCCAGCCTGGGGACAGAGAGAGACTGTCTCAAAAAACAGCTTAAAAATCATATGACAGATAATATACTATGTACTTTAAGTATATCATCTTATTTAATCCTTTCAATCCTATGAAGCAGATGCTCCTATTATACCTATTTTAGGCATAAGGAAATGGAATCTTAGAGAAGTTCAGTGATTTGCACAAGGCCTGCTCTTGGAAAGCACAGTGACTCAAGCTGCTTAATTTTGTGGGATCACAGGACACAGAAGATGTCTGATAATTGTACTCTATGTAAACTAGTGTTCTCCCAGGAGATTTCCTACATAATCCTGGAGGTACAAAGGCATCACATTCAGTTATCAGTATTGATTTCTTATTGTTGCCATCACATGTTATATAAGACTCCAGTCCCCTGCAGTATTTATGAAAGTTTTGGAGAAGTTCACGATGGGAGCTTTCTTTACAAGACTGATCAGCTGTGGTGGAATGGTGATCCCAGCAAGGTGTTCTGCTTTTGCTGGGAACCATCACTCCTGCCAGGCTTGTCTTATTTTGGGGTATCAGGAGCAATTCTACTTGCTACTCCAGGTCCTGTTGGGCATGTCCTCACTTCATCCATCCCTTGCCTTGCATTGAAGTTGTCACATGTATCTTGGAGCCCTAGAGGTGCTCAAGGTATGGGGAGGCCTAGGAAGACTTGGATGGTAAATCCAGTGTCAGACCAGGAGGGACGCCTGATGGCCTTTCTCCAGGGCTTTGTTCTTGACCGAGCATGGCATGCTGGACTTCCTCTGAGCCCATCCCTGTAGGCATACAGAATCACCTGCAAATGAGTTTCTTGCAGGAGTTTGCAAGAGGAGAAAGATTTTGGTACAAAAAACATTGCACTATTCAGGCTGACCACCTTCCTGCTGTGACAATGGCAAAAGGCAACACATTAAGATTCGGCACCAAGAAAGAGTATGCTGACGTATGCCTATTAAGTTAGCCTGATCCACCTGGCCATCGAGGCTTATCTACCAGTAAATAATCTATGGAAATGGCAAGATTGTCTGACCGTCTTCACTTGGTCTGAACCTGCTCTGCCTTCAACCTGCTCCACTCTGTATTTTGTCCTGGGCCCCCTCCACTTGCTCTCTCTCTCTCTTTCTCTCTCTCTCTCTTTTGTTTTTTGTTTTGCGACAGAGTCTCACTCTGTTGCCCAGGCTAGAGTGCAGTGGCGTGATCTCGGTTCACTGCAACCTCTGCCTCCTAGGTTCAAGTGATTCTTCTGCCTTAGCCTCCTGAGTAGCTGGAATTACAGGTGCCCACCACCCACCCAGCTAATTTTTGTATTTTTAGTAGAGACAGCGTTTCATCATGTTGACCAGGCTGGTCTCAAACTCCTGACCTCAGGTGATCCACCTGCCTTGGCCCCACAAAGTGCTGGGATTACAGGTGGGAGCCACTGCGCCCGGCCCCCTCCACTTGCTCTTGATTTCCACTGTCTCTGAAGGAAGTGGGTCTAGGCCTGTTCTCCTCATTGACCCTATGGGCCAAAGTGGTCCTCTCAATGTAAAGAGGGCATTTGGACGAACACCCAGGGTAAATCTGCTGTGTATTAGTTTGCCAGGGCTGCTGTAAGAAAGCACCACAGGGTGGGGGGCTGAAACAACAGAAGTTTATTTTCTCCCAGTTCTGGATGTTGGAGTTCCAAGATCAAGGTGTCAGCAGGGCTGTTTCTTCTGAGACCTCTTTCCTTGGTGTGTAGATGGCCATAGACTGCATAGCATCCCCCTAAATTCATATGTTGAAGCGCTAGTCCCCAGTGTGATGATATTGGGAGATGAGGTCTTTGGGAGGTGATCAGGTTTAGATGAGGTTGTGAGAGTGGAGCCCCCCATGATGAGCTTAACTTCCTTATAGGAAGAGACACCAGAGAGCTCTCTCTTCCCGCCATGTGACTCGTCCACCTGCCTGCACCTGGGGCCATGTGAAGGCATAACAGGAAGGCAGCCTTCTGCAAACCAAGGAGAGAACCCTCACCAGATATAGACCCTGCTGGACTTCCAGTTTCCAGAACTGTGAGAAATAAATCCCTGTTGGTTAAGTCCCTAGTCTATGACATTTTGTTGGAGCACTCCAAGCTGTCTTCTCCCTATATTTCCACATGGTCTTCCATCGGTGCATGCATATTCCTGTCCTAATCTCTTCTTATAAGGACATGGGTCATATTGGATTAAGGCCCACCCCAATGTCCTCATTTAACCTTCATTACCCCTTTAAAGATCTTATCTTCCAATACAGCCTCACTCTGAGGTCTGGGGGTTTAGGACTGCAGCACATGAATTTTGAGAGGACACAGCTCAGCCCATAACCCTGCCATAAGCTTTGGCCAGGTCCACTGGGAGGTCTCCAGTGCCAGGCCCCTGGTCATGGATGAGGGCCCATGGCTCCTTTCTCTTAACACAGAAATTGAAGTGGCCCTGTTTAAACCTGAGTCAGATCACGTTACTCCTCTGTCCAGTGTTTTCCCATCTCATTTAGGGTAAAAGCCAGAGTCTCGCAGTGGTCTTTGGGGCTTTACGTGGTTCTCCTCCTCCTCTGCCTTAACCTTACTTCCTTCTCTTCTCCACCTGATCACTTTGCCCTGGCCATGTAGGCCTCCTCACTGTGACTGGAGCACACCAGGCCTGAGGCTGCCCCATGGCCTTTGCACTTCTGGTTTCCTTTGCCCTGAATACTTTCCCTCATTCATCTGCACATGGCTCTTTTCTCTTTCTCCCCTCAGGTCTTTCCTGAAAAAACTTGAAGACTTTGTTTTCTATCACATTTAACTTACTCTCCTCTCCTCTAAAATTTCATTTCTTTCCTGCTTTACTTTTTTCTCCTCCCTTTTACTGCCATCAAACATACTAAACATTTATTTTACTTATGTATCAAGTTTCTTGTCTGTCTCCCCGCTCAGAATGCCAATTCCACGGGGCAGAGACTTGGATTTATCCACAGTGGTATCTCCAGCACCTGGAATAGTGCCTGGTGCCTGGTGTGTAGTCAACACTCAGTAGATATTGGTTACATGAATGAATAAAGAGTGTGAGGGACATTACAACATGGCTAGCATTCTTCCTCGTGCCATCATAATTCTTGGGATTGTGGGGGATTTTGACTGCGGAGAGGCGCCAGTCATCATCTCAGTTGTTAAAAGAGAAACTTCAGCAGAATTAAATTTGAAGACGTTTAATTGAGCAATGAATGATTTGTGAATCAGACAGCCCTCAGAATCACAGCAGATTCGGAGAGACTTCAGGGATGCCTCGTGATCGAACAAATTTGTAGACAAGCAAAGCGAAGTGAAGTGACGTACAGAAACCGGAAGTGAGGTACAGAAACAGCTGGATTGGTGACAGCTTGGCGTTTGCCTCATTTGAAGACAGTTTGAACACTCGGCAATGTGTGAGTGGTTGAAGCATGGCCGCTGGGATTGGCCAGCACTCAGCCATTGTTGCAGACACATACTCCTAAGTCAGGTTTTCAATCTCATCTGTCTATTAAGTTAGGTTAAGTTTGTCTAAAAAGACTCAAATACTGAAGTACTGAGTCCTTCTCAGGCCATTTTTAGTTTGCTTTAACACAGTTGTCTCATTCAATTCCTCTATTTTCCAGAAAACGATCTGGTGTCTAGGAAGAGGAAGTGACTTGTCCAAGTTCACAGGGGACTTCCCCCTGCACCCTCCACCTCCTTCTGTGGAGCTTTTCCATCCCACTGTCAAACTCTGGAAGGGTCTTTCTTCTAAGTCTTCTCATTTTCAGAAAAGAATTTTTTTATCTCGACCTCTAACACAAAACTTTCTTATCCCCACTGGAGACAATAAATGGAAATATATTTTGAAAAGTGAAGAGCATTATACCAACGGAGTAACCATTTTTAGTACTATTTGAAAGGTTAACTCCTAGCTAATCACAAATAGTTTCCAATATTAGGTTTTCTTACAGTGCAGCCAAATGATGACTTTCCCCGTCTTCCTCTAAACAGCCTCTCCACTGAACAATGTCAAAGAACGCCAGCCGCCACGGTAAAACCCACACCCCAGGTCCCCTCCCCTTCTGTCTGGCAAGAGGCAGGGGGAAATCACATATGTCAAGCAGACTGTAGACAGTTGAGCTGCTTTCCCTCAACTTTTGGGAGGGCTTCTTTGGGATGACAGCGGGACAAAGGGTTGTTGTGTAAATTACCATGCAAATTGCCACAGTGTTTGAACTGAAGACACCTTTGCCTGCCCTAGCGCAATGAATTCGAGCTTCTGCGACTCCCATGGTAGAGAAGATGTGAGTGCCTACCAGAGCTGAGCCGCTAACCCCCTAAACAGCCCCATATGCTTCACTCCAGTGAGCTCCTAGAAATACGCTTGAGGGTTGCTAAAATATGACAACCCAAATAGAGCATGCCTAAAATGATGTTTCCCTACCTTTTAGCAGGTGTCCTCTTTCAAAGCTAGTCCTGGTAGGATGGTGGGGAACAGTTCCATGGTGTGATGCTATGAGTGTCTGGAGGCACAAGCAAAGTCCACCATATTTAGTAGGGGACATAACTGCTGTGCGTTTTTTTCTCTTTCCTCATTGTCTCCCTCCCTTTTATCTCATTCACTGGGTCAGCGCTCATGTGGGAGGTCACCTTCATCTCTGAGACTGGCATGCTTGGTATGTTAGTCCTGTCCCTGAGCCTGTGACCAAGAGGTGTGATTTCAGGGTATCTTCTTATGGGCAGACATCTCTGACTTTTGTTTGCTGGCTCGTTGCCTCCATTCCTTCCCATGGTGACATCTGCGATGGTGAAGCCTGCTGTCCGCATGCTGAGGTGGTGGCTGTGGTTTCTGATGAGGGTTGACAGCCACCGATTGTCGGCTTGCTCAGAGCACTCAATTCATCTTTTATTTGTAGGAAGTGACTCTATGAGGGCACATCCCTATTTTCAGGACAAACAGGGGACCATAGAAAGTGCCCTGAGACATGTCTATTGTTGTAGGGAGGTTCCTAAAGAGTGATTTGAGGTAGGTAGGTTTGGTCCTGCTCTTCACAACTAACTCAATGAACTCAATGGCCATTGTGGCATAACAGCAATTCACATTCGGAGGCTTTGTGTGTGTGTGTGTGTGTGTGTGTTAAAAAAAGCACAACACTGATGGTTAATATTTATTGACCTTTATATGCTGGACACTGAGCTAAACACTCTGCATGTTTTATCTTGTTTAAACTGGACTACAAAGCTTCAAGGTAGGTGTATTAGTCAGGGTTCTCCAGAGAAGCAGAAGCAATAGGACTGTGTGTATGCGTGTGTGTGGGTGTGTGTGTGTGAGTGTCTGTTTGTGTATTTTAATTTTTTAAAAAGAGTAATTGGCTCATGTAATTGTTGGGGCTAGCAAGTTTGAAATCAGCAGGATGGAGCCAGCAGCCTGGAGATCCAGGGAAGAGTTGAAGTTGCTGCTTGCGTCCGAAGGCAACCTGGAGGCAAAATCCCTTTTTTCTCGGGCACAAGGCTAGGGAGGGACAGAAGCAGGGAGAATAAAGCAGCTATAATATGTCCACTACCTAAATATGGTGAACGTTGCTTGTACCTCCATATATGCTCATAGCATCATGCCATGGAACTGTTCCTCATTGTCTTACTGGGGCTGAGACACATCAGTCTTTTTTCTCAAAAGGACTTCGACTGATGGAGTGATGCCCATTATATTATGGAGGATAATCTGCTTTACTCAAAGTCTGCTGATTTAAATGCCAATTTCATCTAAAAAATACCTTCATGGCCACATTTATACTGGTATTTGACCACATATCTGGGTATTGTGCATAGCCAAGTTGACATGTAACAGGAACCACTAGAGTAGGTATCATTTTCTTTGTATAGGTGAGGAAGACAAGCCTTAGAGATACAAATTCACTTGCAATGGTAGTTTGGATAATGGTTCCAAATATGTCCATGTTGTATTCCCCAGAACATGTAAATATTACCTTCTATGGCAAAAAGGATTCTGTAGATGTGGCTAAAGCAAGGATCTTGAGATAGGGGATGATCCCAGATTATACTGGTGAGCCCGATGTAGTCAAGTGGCCCTTCCAGGAAGGATGAAGGAGGGTCAGAGTCAGTGGAGCTGGTGCGATGGTGGAGGTGGAGACTGGAGCCATGCACTTTGAAGATGGAAGAGGGGGACACAGGCCAAGGAACACAGGTGGCCACTAGAAGCTGGAAAAGGGAGGAAATTGATTCTCCATAAGAGTGTTCAGAGGGAGCCAGCCCTGCCAACACCTTGCTTTTAGCCAGTGAAACTGATTTTGGACTTATTGCCTCCAGAAAGAGGTAATAAGTAAGAGAAGACATTTGAGTTGTATCAAGCCACCGAGTTTGCTGCAATTTGTTACAGCAGCCATAGTAAGCTAATACACTTGCCTAAGGTCATGTAGTTGGTAAATGGTAGAGGTGGGATTTGAAAGCAAGTATGGCTGACTCCATGGCCTGAAACATGGAATGCTATTATCATCACCAGTGCTGTTGACCTCTCTCAAACAATAGTTCCTGAGCTCATCTCTCCTCTCTCCTCCCATAGTCCCTGTCTAGACTTTAGCCAAATGACTACAAATTATGTATATTAACCTTATATAAAGAGGGTCAATTAGTGGTATAGGAGAGAGGGACTGGGAATAGGAGGCCAAACGGTAATGAGGACATGATCCTCTACTTACTGGGGTCCCACTATGTAGCAGACACTGTATAAACACTCTGTGTCATTCTCCCAGCATCCCTGGAGGTCAGGTGCTACTGTCATCTCTACATAGTTGAGGAAACTGAGACCAAGAGAGGTTAAGTAACTTGCCCAAGGTCACACAGCCGTGTGGAAGAGCTGAGGCTTAAAACTAGATTAGCCTGAGCCAACACTTTCTGATCCTTTCCTCCTGGAGAGTCCTTATCACAGTGCAGCAGGAGGAGCAGCAGCAGGAGAGGAAAATGTTGGCAAAAAACTAGAGCGAGCTGAAGACCCAGCCTCCCTGGGTTCTCGCTCCCCTTGCAGAAAGCTCCATCTCAGGCGCACAGGTTTCAGTCCAGGGCCGGGGGTCCCTGCAGTGTCTTCTGTACCCTTAAGTGGCCCTGTTAACTCTGGTCATGGAGCAACCTCCTGCTTAGGTTTCCCTCCTCTCTGCCTTCTCTTCTTTCATTTCCCCTCTGGTTTCTTGGCTGCCTTTAGCATCTGCTGAGGTAGTGTTGGCTCCCTCCCTCCCTTCTCCTCCCCATGCTTCTTTTTCCTTTTCCATTATACTTGCTGCCCTTTCCCTTTTATTCTTCAATTTTGATCGCCTACGGGGGAGGATGGGGAGCTGAGGGCGAGTGCTGCTTTCTGCAGAGATCTGGCCTGACTTCCTTTGCCCGTCGAGAGTTAATGTGCAAGCTTCTGGAGGCGGGCAGGCCTCGGTCCATCACCCCGGTGAGCTGGACAGCCTTTGCACTGCAGATGATCCCTGGCAGCCAGCGGGGACTGGAGCTGTGCTACTGCGTCTTAGCTGAGCTTATGACTTCACGGAATAGGTTATCAACGACACTGGGCTAAAAATACCATATTTATTTTTGAAATAACTTGTTTTGGCAGTTATAAATACTCTATGAAGTCAGCTTAGAATGTAGTCTAGCAGCTCTCAGACAACTGAATAATATTTCAGATGTGCACATTATTTTCTCTGCAGAATCCAGCATGCAATTTCCAGCCGATTCTTTGCTATCCTGAGTAATGGAGGGCAGATTGGGTGCAGATCAAACCAGTGAATCATCAGCTTAGTTCAGGGTTACAGCCTAGGCTCCCAGACTGAGAATCTTACTTTGGAGTAGATGTTACTAGAAGAAGCGTTCAAGAAAGTTTTCTTTGCTTGCCAGGGACCCCTTTGCTCTTGGGTAGCAGAGAGCTGCAGTGAGTTGTCGTAACTCCTTCCCTTCTTCTCTTTCTCTTTCTGTCTTCCCTACCTCTCCCTCCTCTCTCCCAAGTTAAGGGCTATTTTAAAAAGCCATAATACCATTGCCACACTTAAAAAATTAATAATTCCTTAATAGCAGGCTTCATCTAGTTTAAAAACTATTTGTTTGAATCAGGATCCTATTAAGATCCACACAGTGCCATTGATTGATACATCTCTTAAGTCTCCTTAACCCACAGGTCCCCCTTCCATTTCTCTCTCCCTCTCTCTTTGCAATTAATTTGTTGAAAAGGTCTATGTTTTTACTTGCTGCATAGTATTCCCCAGTGGGGATCTATCATTTCTCCCCCATTCTCATATTCATGGGCATTTTAGGTTGTTCTTTTTTCCTTTCTTTTTTGAGACGATCTCACTTTGTTACCCGCGCTGGAGTTTAGTGGCACGATCACAGCTCACTGCAGCCTCCATCGCCTGGGCTCTAGTGATCCTCCCACCTTAGCCTCTCAGGTAGCTGGAACTACAGGCATGGGCCACCATGCCTGGCTAATTTTTGTTTTTGTTTTTTGTTTTGAAGAGACAAAGGTCTCACTGTGTTGCCCAGGCTGGTCTTGAACTCCTGGGCTCAAGCAATCCTTCCATTTTCGTCTCCCAAAGCGTTGGGGTTACAGGTGTGAGCCACTGCACCTGGCCTGGTTATTTTCAAACTCTTCCTGGCACCCATATGCTACCGTGTGAGATATTTGTGCACATGTGCCAACATTTCTCTATGGTAGCTACGAAGAAGTAAATATGCAAAATTGAAGGGCAAGCACACTGTTTTCTGTTGAACCATATGACATTTTTGTAGGCCAAAGATGATTGATTATTGGCAATTTCAAATGGTTCAGCCTAATATAGTTTCATTAAAATTGCAAAATTGCCTATAAATATATTGTAGGAATTTCCTCTCCTCCCACCAATTTATAAGGGTTCCCATTTCCCCATACCATTGCCATTGCTCAAATGATCATTGTTTTGCACGTTCTGTGAATCTAATGGGTGAAGAACAGTTTTCACTGCGCTTGCCAATGACTCTCAGAGCTGTGTGGTATGTGCAGTTAGAGGGTCCTTCTTCCGGTGGGAGTCGGATCTCTTCAGCATGACCCATGCAAGATGGGCAGTACTGCTGCTGGGCTGTGCCCAGATAAAGCAAGTGACCATCAGGTGGGCTAACTGCAGGCAGAGGGGATTGGCTGCATTTTCTGGTAAATGCTGCTTCTTCTCCTTCTCTTCTTCTTCTTTTTAACAGAGATGCAATCTTGCTATGTTAGTCAAGGTGGTCTCGAACTCCTGACCTCATGCAGTCTTCCTACTTCTGGCTCTCAAAGTGCTGGGATTACAGGTGTGAGCCACCATATGCCTGGCTAGGTGAATTCTTTTCACTCCCTAGATTGAGCCGTGACCCCTAAGATAAGCTTATACCTGGTTGAAATAGGAAGCCATTCAGCTGAAGCCTGTTGGCTTCATAGTTTGTGGCTACATAGGTAGCCTTCACCTCTGCTAAGGCACCTGCATCAGCTATTGAGGAGCGACAATGGGTTGAATGGGAGTAAATACCCAAGGGCTCCAATATTCCTGGAAGGATACCTGGGCATTGCAAAGGCTGGGTCCCTGCTGTACCATCAGCTTTGCCCATTCAGGGTCTAAGAGGTTTCTTGCACTTGCTTCCCTAGTTAAGAGAACTAGTATGGAGAGAGGGGCATGGGAGGAAGTAATGGTGGTGGAAGGGACACTGGACTAGAGATCAGGAGACCTAATTTTGAGACCTTGTTTTGTCCATTAAAGCAATGTGACTGGGCCATTCCCCCCTTCAGTCTATCCCCAGGTGTCCCATCTGGAAAATGGGGGCATAAGGGCCTGTGCACCAGTGTTATCATAGTGTCACCGAGTCTGCAAAAGCATTTTGAAGGCATCTGTGTGCTCTGCAAAAGCAAGGCTTAATGTTCAAAACCCACAGACTCTGCAAGCTAGAGAAATGCCCCCTTTCCTGGTAATTATTCAGTAATTATTCACATAAGAAGGATTTCATTGTTATGTTTCATATATTCGTTGTAGTTGATGGCCTTTTAATAGTGACATTGAGTTTGCGTACAGAAAGGTTATTCATTTTAAGATTTCTGGGCCTTAATTGTTATTTGTTTTGCTTGGTTCCAGTGCGCTATAAATTAGTGATATCGACAGAGCGTATTTGTCTTGGCACCATGGTGTATTGTCTGTAGTGAGTGCTGTTTGGCCTGGCACCGGCCTGGATTTCCCCATCTGTTTCTGATGTTTACATTGTGAAAGATACGATAGACACATAGGACACGGCCACATGCAGAGAGGGAACTTTTTTCCACTCCAGCGCATCAAACAAGGTCTGAGCCTATAATAAGCAAAGCCCTAAATTACACTTGAGGCTGCCTGGCCCATCCCCTGCAACGGGGGATTGATTGCTTGAGCCCTGGGGTATTCACTCAGGAACGTTTTTAGCAGGCTCAACAGCTCAATCTTGACAAACTCATTTTTGCCTTGCATTTGAAAAGGGAGAACCGCACAAGCACAGGCTGCATTCCAATGGTATTCCTGAGTGGCTCCGGAAAACCAAGGGTAGGAAGGATAAGGCATCAATCTCAAAAGAATACCAGTGCCCTGTCCTTGGGGCAAATCTACCCTGGAGGCCAGGGATCTGCAAGGGACTGGTGCTTGTTGTCAGCTCTGCTTCTGCAAGCCCCATCTCTCGGCAGCAGTGGGAGAAAAGGTATCCTGTGGCTGGGCTGGTCCTAAGCCTCAGAGAATTGTCCCACACGTTGCCCACAATATGCTAAAGTAGGGGCCCACATCTTTTTGTGAAGAGGCGATCTTAAAGTTTCCTCATTGTATGACCACAGGAGGGAGAGAAAGGAGGAAGGGGGTGTAGTCAGTTGGGTAGCGGAAGGGCATTGGAGTCTGTTGAGAACAAAGGCTTTTTCCTCTTTAAACTCCCCAAATAAATGTGTGTGCATGCGTGATTGTGTGTGCGTGCATGCGTGCATGTGTGTACTAAGGGGAGGTGGGAGGGAGAAGGAGATTGATTGTGTGAGGTACAGGCATTGCTGATGAAGGCAGCCAGCAGCCTTTTGATTAGCTTAAGGCAAGACTTTGACATCTGCTGTCACTTCATTACTGTCAGCCAGGGAACCCTCCTCTGTACCCAGTTCACACGCTGCTCTGGAGTCAGAGCGAGACCTGTCTTTTATTGTTGCTGAACTGTGATCTCCTTTCAATTCCCTGGGTTTGGAGGTTGGAGAGGAGAAAATATCTTCATATACTCACTTCTGTTGGGGTGGAAACTAAGTCTACTTTCCCCACTTGCCTTATGCTTTTCTTCTTTTCTAACCTGGTGTCCTATTTGGGTAGGTACAGCTCCCTGTGGGGAAGACCAGAGTGGCAAATTATGTGGAATGATTCGATGTTGCAGGCCTGTTCAAATATCTGCTCACTGGTCACAGAAAAGTGCTGAAATTCCCTAATCCAGACCCTCCATCTTGTGCCAGAAGCACTGTATTTTAAACAATTCCCCTATTCCTCTCCCCAGTCTCTCCTGTACCCTGCAGTCCCCATAAACTTTCCAGAACATTCGTGGAAGGGTGATATATTGAGAGAGTCGTTAGTGTTTTATTTTGCTATATTTTTCCCTGTCACTGTGACTCCTGCGCTCTGAAGGAGGTACCCAGACTTTGCATTTAACCCCAAGAGAGGCTTATGTTTTCTGGGGAGAAAGCAAAAGTTACCTGAAGAGAAGCAACACTCTTCTTAGCTTTGTTTCCTGAAAGCCCAAACTTCTTGAGAGGATTATGCTAGCAAGGATCACGGCAGAGGAGGAGGAAAAGAGGGTCACCAGGGGCCTAACCTGCTCAGGGTTATACTCCATCCTTTCTGGCCCGCGGCTTGCTCTTCTGGAAACGCCCCAATACCCGCCACTGGTCTTTACAACTCAGCTCAGGTGTGAGCATAAGAACTCATGTCTGACTCCTTCCTGGGAACTGTCTGTGCTCCTGTGAACACCCATGCCACCCTCTGTCTCTCTCATCACAGCACTGATCACACTGGGTTTGAGTTGCCTATAAGATGCCTGTCTGGTTGGGCGCAGTGGCTCACTCCCATAATCCTAGCATTTTGGGAGGCCGAGGTGGGTGGGTGGATCACCTGAGGTCAGGAGTTCTAGACCAGCCCGGCCAACATGGTGAGACCCCGTCTCTACCAAAAACACAAAATTTAGCAGGGCGTGGTGGCACATGCTTGTAATCCCAGCTACTCGGGAGGCTGAGGCAGGAGAATGGCTTGAACCTGGGAGGCAGAGGTTGCAGTGAGCTGAGATCACGCCACACAGCACTCCAGCCTGGGCAACAGCGAGACTCCATCTCAAAAAAAAAAAAAAAAAAAAAAAAAAAAAAAAAAAAAAAAAGATACCTGTCTTTTCCAGGGCTGGTGCTGGGTAGCCATGTTTGCTGAGTGGCTGGCCGGTCTCTGAGGGTCGCTCCTGTGATTCCTTCTGTCTATGGCACTCTCTTCTGCGCTGGCCCTGGTGCTCTTGCCCCTCTGCTCTGTTACGTTGAGGAAGATCCCTTCACTTTCCTGTCCAGTGAGGGGTCAGGGCTGGATAATCCCCAAATGCTTCCCAGTGCTAATATACCCAGGGAAGGAGACTGTGGGACCTCAAACAAATAAAGGTGGCCACACTCATTGTTCCTTTTTAACACCACCATCTCCCCCACCATAGCTGTGGCTTTGGATGAGGTGACATGGTCAGGGAAGGGCATGCATGAATCTATCCCCCAGAGATCCAGAACCTTCCCTTTTAAACTGGGTGTCCCCCAGCCATTTGTTTCTTAGTGAACAGCATCACCGCCCATCGGGTTCTAGAAGGCAGAAGCCCAGGAGCCATCCCTCAACACCTTGCTTGTCTTCAATCCACTACTTGGTCCCCATCCAATCCACTACTTGGTCCTGGAGAGCTTCTAAACATCTCTTGAATCCAAGCACATCTCTCCATCTCCATCCCCAGCCCCACAACAAGCACTCTGCCAAGACCACCCCTTGGTCTTTCTCCTGCCTCCACCATTCTGCACCTGGACTACTGCAGATCCTACCTCACTGGTCTTTACACACCAGCTCTGTCTCTCACCCTCCCGTTGAGACTCCACACTGCAGCCAGAGTGATCTTGAAATTCAAATCTGAGTCTGATTCTCTCCCTTTTGAATAACTTCTCATTGTTCTTAGGGGAAATAGAAAAGTCCAGCCATAACCTTCAAGTCCCTAACTACCTCTTCTAGCTCTTTTCACACCAGGTCTCTCCTGTGGCTTGCTTATCCAATCAGTCTGACCTTTGGTCCTTTCATTGCATGCCCCAGGATACCTTCTGTCACAGGGCCTTTGCACATGCTTATCACCTGTCACAGTTGCAGTTTCATAGTTGTGAGTGAAATTGTTTGATTAATATCTGTTTCCTTTAGACTGCTAGACCCAGGAAGGCAAGACCATGCCTACTTTTGATCATCATCATATCTCTTTGCCTATCATGGTATTTGGCACTCAATAAACATTCATTGAATAAATTAATTTAAAAAGGAAGGGTAGGGCCAGGCGCAGTGGATCACGCCTGTAATCCCAGCACTTTGGAGTTTGA
Organism: Macaca fascicularis; assembly: GCF_037993035.2. Lineage (NCBI taxonomy): Eukaryota > Metazoa > Chordata > Mammalia > Primates > Cercopithecidae > Macaca > Macaca fascicularis. Next base: position 115,709,558 of record NC_088386.1, read on the forward strand.
GACCAGCCTGGCCAACATGGTAAAATCCCGTCTCTACTAAAAATACAAAAATTAGCCGGGTGTGGTGGTGCACGCCTGTAATCTCAGCTACTTGGGAGGCTGAGGCAGGAAAATCTCTTGAACCCGGGAGGTGGAGGTTGCAGTGAGCTGAGATTATACCATTGCACTCCAGCCTGGGGAACAAAAGTGAAACTCTGTCTAACAAAAAATGGAAGAGATGGCAAGTGTAGACACATCTTGGTCACCACATCTTGGTCAACATTCGGTCAATGAATGGTCAACATTTGTATACTTACTTTATTGGAACATATCCGGTTTTTGATACTAGTTGGTAACTACAGACATTAAAGAATAAGAAATGTTACTGGGGAAACCCTGTTTTCTGCCTTTTATTAATCAAAATCTTAATATACTAAAGAGAATAAAGATTTGCTCCATTGTAAAAGGTCCCATATGGCCTTAAGAATTTGTTCTAATAAAATGATGAATGGCTCTTCACTCCATTAACAAATGATCATTAATTTTAATTCGAATGTCTGACATCTGTTCCTGATCTTTGTCCTTTCAAGTGTAATTAAAATAATTGTAAATATGCAATTCATCATTGAAAGTTACAGGTGATTGTACTATGTGGCATCTACTCTCCAGCCAGTGAGACTGTATTTCCTTGAGGGTGGAATCCATTCCAGTCATCAGCATGGGGTAAATCCTTAGGGTTATGGGGGAACAGAAGTGGAGCTTGTCTCTGTGGGAGGTGGCCATTCAAAGAGATGGTGTAAAAATGAACTTCCTGGCTGGGCACAGTGGCTCACACCTGTAATCCCAGCACTTTGGGAGGCTGAGGTGGGCGGATCACAAGGTCTGGAGTTTGAGACCAGCCTGACCAACATGGTGAAACCCCATCTCTACTAAAAATACAAAAATTAGCCGGATGTGGTGGTGGGTGCCTGTAATCCCAGATACTCAGGAGGCTGAGGCAGGAGAATCGCTTGAACCCGGGAGGTGGAGGTTACAGTGAGCTGAGATTATACCACTGCACTCCAGCCTGGGCAACAGAGCAAGACTCTGTCTCAAAAACAAACAAACAAACAAACAAAAAACAAACAACAACAAAAAAACTTCCCTCTGATATGACCATGAAGCAGTTTTCCAAAGGGCAGCTCTATGGCTGTGACCTTTTTGCTTTGGGGTCATGTTTGTTTTAGGTATCCACTCAGAAAATGGTGGGGTTTCAAGGAGCTGGAAAAGTCTTCCTTCTCACTCACACCCCCAGAATAGTCTAATCAAATATGCCTGATTCCTATAAGAAACAACATGTTCCTTCTCACACTGTAAGCAACTGTAAACTGTAAAGGGCTATAAGTTAAAGTGCCTTTGGAAGTGGGGATATTTTAATTCCCACTAAAGTAGAAATGACTGATATAAGCTCATTTCCTAAGAGGAAGCTTTAACATGGGAAGGATCCTAGGTGCCCAGAATAAGGAAAAGGACATAGAAAGGGAGGCTTACCAATACTCTCTTGCCTAGGCATTTCCAGAACTCTTAGGTTTCATAGCTTGCTCGGCCCAGAGTAGCAGGAGACCCCTGGAGCAGACAGCGTGTGGAAGGGATTATCTCTGGGGTGAGAAGCTTGGTGCTGAGGCTGTCCATAGGCTCAGTTCTAGGCTGTCTTAGGGAAACACACAAATGGTGACTTTCTCAATGTCTGCAGGAATCCCTGGTCCCTGGATAGGAGAAAACTGACCTCGATCAACTGGGTCAGCAACCACCACAGAGCCACTCCCTTACTAAACCTCTCATATCTCTTTCCGGGAGAAAACAGGCTCTCTTGTGGATGAAATAAAATTTTTACTACACTGGGAAAAACTGTGCAAGTGAAGTGTTTTCCATATACCTGGGTCTGAATTGTTACAGGGAAATTTTGTTGTAATAGGGCCTATGATCTCAGAAACCAGGTTTCTATCCGGAGGCTATTCTACTTTTATAACCATATCAAATCAGTGGAACATATGAGCTTATGATGATTTTGTTTCTTAGCTCTGTCGTGTTTGTGAAACCAATTTCTGCTCTTGACACAAGTTCAGCCAGGACATTGTATCAGGAGAAAGGAATGGGTGTCTTTCTTCCTCCCTCTGTCCCTCCCTCCCTTCTTTCCTGTTTTCCTCCTGATTCTCTCCTACCCCTTCATCCCTCATTCTCCTTCCTTCTGATCCCTCTTTCTAACCAAAGGAAGCGTTTAAGACTTTTCTGGGGATCTGTTTTCCTCCGTTAAACCCCGGAGAGTAGGTGTTGATGATGCCGGTCCTTGGTTCAGGGAGGAGAAAACTCCAGAACTCCTGTCACTCATCCATCTAACATTCTCCCCATGTTTTTAGGGGGTGGGGGTGAAACGGAGAAATGTCTCCCCTGGTAACAGCCCACATGCAAGCAGAAAAGGTGGCTATGAGGTTGTAATAACTGTGAAGTTCAGATTTGCTGCGGAGGAGTAGGTTTGAATGATAAGAAGCCATAAGATTCTCTTCTGTTTTCTCCTGGGGCCTCTTCCCCGTTGAAAACAAGGAATCTGTAACTTTCCTTGAGTTAAGCTAGCTATTCCCAAGTAAATGGCTCAGCTATTTCAGTCTTCCAACGTGGGACTTTTGCCATCAATTACTTTGCAAATCTTTAATCCTAATGCTTAAAATATTACCTCTGGACATTCTAGGCATGCTGTGTTTGATGGAAAGGGACAATTATTTCTGGCCTTAAAATGGACTGAATCTGAAGCTGTATTTGAATCTTCCTCTCACATCAACACCTTATAATCGATGGGGTACATTTTTTATAGTTGGTGAGAGGAAATAGAATTCTATATGTAGAAAGTTGGATGGCTGGTGAAAAAATGACTATATTTTTCTTTGCAAAAATGTAGTACAGTGTATTTAGCTGTATGTCCTGGAAAAAGGAAAATAGTTTTTCTAGGAAAGGTCAAGTGGGAGGAACATACCGCCCGGGGCTGACCACTGTTGATATTCTTGCAGACTTTCCCTACGCAAGTAGTATCTGTATATTTTTTCCAAAAATCATCTTATACTGCACTTACTATTGTTTTGTTAGCTGCTTTTTTTTAACTTACCAATATTCTGTTGATATATTTCCATGAAAATACATAAAAATCTACACCTTATTTTTTAAATGGTTGCATAGAATCTAGTTGTATGGATACGGATGAATTTACTTAATAACTTTTCTATTGATACATATTGAAGTTGTTTTTTATTTTTCACTGTTATAAATAACTCTGAGATAAACATCATTTTTATACCTTTAAAAAATTATCCAATTATGTTTATAGAATGAATCTTAGAATTCCTGAGTGAAAGGTATATGAATATATGCCTGTTATAAAAATTCATGAAAATGCTCCTCCAACTATAGCCCCTCTCTTCCCCGTAGAAGGTGTGGCATATTTGCATGTGTTTTGTGAGGCTGTGGGACACAAGATTAGTGGGACACAAGAAAGATAATCATTCATTAAACAGTAACAACAACAACAAGAAGAAACAATTCCTATTAGGCGTTTTTTTTTCTGACTTCTCCTATTTCCCCACTCCTTCCCCCTTGTATCACTCAGCTACTCCCTTGAGTCTCTTTTACCTCTTTTATTATGGATAGAATGTTTCCTCTTCCATGTGAAACGTTGTCAGTGTTTCATTCATTCATTCAAAAAATACCCATTAAGTGCTACCAGGTCTTGTCCTGTTCTATGTTTAGGGGTTCAGAAGGGAACCAAAGATAACTGGTCCTCCAGCAGCTTACCAATAAAAGAGAGAGAGGGAAGACTGAGAAAAAGAGAGAGAGAGAGAGAGAGAGAGAGAGAGAGACTCACACTAAGATATTGAGATTTTTTTCATTTGTTTATTCTTGAACCTCTTCTATATTGTTTTACTTATTGTACCTTTATAGTATATTTTAATATGAGCAGGGCAAGACCCTTAGAACTATTTTTAAAGGAATCAGTTAAACAGAGATACAGGGCCAGGCATGGTGGTTCGTGCCTGTAATCCCAACACTTTGGGAAGCTGAGGCGGGTGGATCAGCTGAGGTCAGGAGTTCGAGACCATCCTGACCAACATGGTGAAACCCCATCTCTACTAAAAATACAAAAATTAGCTGCGCGTGGTGGCGGGTGGCTGCAATCCCAGCTATTGGGGAGGCTGAGGCAGGAGAATTGCTTGAACCCAGGAGGCGGAGCTTGCAGTGAGCCGAGATCGCGCCATTGCACTCCAGCCTGGGTGACAGAGCGAGACACCATCTCAAAACAAAACAAAACAAAACAAAACAGAAAAACCAGAGAAACACAGCAAATATCAGGAGAAAGGGGGGAATCTAGAGGGATTTCTAGAAACAGAAAAACCAGAGAAACACAGCAAATATCAGGAGAAAGGGGGGAATCTAGAGGGACTTCTAGAGGGGCTGGGGAACTCCCTTCTGATTAAAAATATTTTGGTACCCAGAGAATTTTGCCCACTTCCTGGGAGGGAGCAGTGCTGACTTCACATGTAGGAAGCCTGGGGCATCCTCAGGTTCAGTCAAAGCAATTTGCTTCCCTCTCATATCCAAAAAGAATTGAGCAAGCAACAGCAATGTTCCTGTGACTGAAATGATCCGTCCCTGGAGTGGAGCAATGACTTTAGCCAGCCTAATAATCAAACTGAATTGCAACATCCTCAGTGCAGTTCATTGATGCAAAATTGATCATGATGAGGGAAAAAAATAATCAATTTACTCAGGCCGTGGCTAACCTGGTTCCCTTGAATGTAACCCAAGTGTGAAATGCTCACATTTCTTAAGCAGATTGTTCTTTTATTTTGATTTCCAGCAATTCTACTTCCTTTTACAATTCAAATAAATATCAACTTTTTATGGTTGTTGATGAATAACTTGTGATGCAGATTTTTCCCATATTTGAGTTTTAACCGACTACTGTACTTCCCAGACTAAGTAGAAATTGATTTTAGAAAGTGAAAGGATACAATTCTGTTGAGTGGTTTTCATTTTACAATGATAGTGTAGTAGCAAATGAGGACATTAGAACAAACATCATGAAGTCTGGGCTGTGAGCATCAATAGTGTTTTTTTTTTTTTAAATAGCTATTAGAGTTATTGAGTTCTCCATTTTATAATATTATTTGTGATTATGCTAGAGTGAGCAAAAAAGAGGAAGCTCCAGTAATATAGATTATTTTCTAATGCTTTAAGAAAGCATACTGGATACAGAATCCAAGATTTTAGTTTTTGATCTAGCCCTAAGTCCTACTAGCTATGTTGCCTTAGTATGCCATTTTTCTTCTCTGAGTCTCAGTTGTACTGTAGGTAAAATGGGAAAAATAAGACTTGCTTTACCCATATTTTGGATTGTTGAATGCACTGAAAAAGATAATGCATAGCAGGCTACTTTGTAAAAGACAAAAGGCAAATCATGATCAATCTTAAGATACTGTTCAGGGATTGTGCCTATAAAATGCCAAGGCAAATATCTAGGGGCAGAAAATGTTGGCCGAATTCCCTCTGAGTGGTACCTTATAAATAACGCATTTACCCACGAATTAATTTTTGGATCTGATTGAAACAGTCCCAATGCACGCTATCATTTTTAGTGACAGTCATTTTTTGAGCAAATCTAGGGGCTCTCTCTTTCTCTGGCTCTCTCTCTCTCTCTCTCTCTCTGTATGTATGTGGGGAGTGGGTATTTTCTTTCCCTAAGAACAGTTATCAAAGTACCTGACCATAGAGGACCAGATGGTATGGATTAGTGGTTCCTAAACCCATATCTCCATTAGACTCTCAGAGAACTTAAAAAAAATTCTGATTCTAAGTTCGTTTTTTTTTTTTTTTTTTTTTTTGAGATGGAGTCTCGCTCTGTCGCCCAGGCTGGAGTGCAGTGGCGCGATCTCGGCTCACTGCAAGCTCTGCCTTCTGGATTCACGCCATTCTCCTGCCTCAGCCTCCTGAGTAACTGGGACTACAGGCGCCCGCCACCACGCCTGGCTAATTTTTTGTATTTTTAGTAGAGACGGGGTTTCACCGTGTTAGCCAGGATGGTCTCGATCTCCTGACCTTGTGATCTGCCCACCTCCGCCTCCCAAAGTGCTGGGATTACAGGTGTGAGCCACTGCTCCCGGCCCTGATTCCAAGTTCTTACTCCAGATCTACTGAATCAGAATTCTCAGAGTCTGGGTACCCCAAATCTGTGTTTTTAACTAGATTTGTGTTGTTTTGTGTTTTTGACACAGAGTCTCACTCTGTTGCCAGGCTGGAGTGCAATGGCGTGGTATCAGCTCACTGCAACCTCCACCTCCCAGGTTCAAGCGATTCTCCTGCCTCAGCCTCCAGAGAAGCTGGGATTACAGGCACCCACCACCATGCCCAGCTAACGTTTGTATTTTTAGTAGAGACAGGGTTTCACCTTGTTGGTCAGGATGGTCTCGATCTCTTGACCTCGTAATCTGCCCACCTCGGCCTCCCAAAGTGCTGGGATCACAGTTGTGAGCCACCGTGCCTGGCCCAGATTTGTGTTTTTACCAGTGCTTCAGGTGCATGACTAGGTTTAGGGCCATGAGTGGTAGCAGATTTCAGGAGGCCAAGGTTCTACCTCTTGCTCTGTTGTATTCATGGAGTCTCTCTGGGCCTCACTTTCCTTATCAGTAAAATATCTGCGTTTTTAGGCTGCAATCAAAGTCCAAGGACAGAGCAGCTTCAGATACTTTGTAAATAGTGAAGCATTTAAAGCTAATCTGAAGATTTAAACTGTCCTGAGAACCCCTCATTGCTTTTATTTCTTCAATATTTCGGGATTCTGAAAACCTCTGTTTAAAACAAATTCTATGTCTAATGAAGTTTGGGACCAGCTAAGAATGTATGACCTCTGTATTACCTTCTAGCTCTGACAATCTTTGGTTATATAGCCACTCTTAAACTGCTCTCAGAGAAAGGTGGCATAAAACTTCTTTCTTTTGTTTCATGTTCTGGTTATTAAAAGTCAGCACAAATTTCAGCCACGTTGAGAGACCAGCTCTGAGGATAATTTAGATCTTCAAAGAACACTCCTCTGGCACATTGAAAAAGTTGTGTTAAAGCAATTAAATGTTATTTGAAGGAAGGAAAAAGCACAAGCTGACTACTGAATTACAGGAATAGTATTAAAAACCAAAACAATCCTTACCCTGGGATCAAAGCCAGAGAGAGGCAGAGCGATCGTGTGCAGAGGATCAGGGGAGAGGGGAAGAAAGGGAGGTGTTAAAATGGCTTTGGCTCAATTAAAGATGTGAATGTGCAATTTGGGGATGGTCTTCTGAATGCAGAACAATAGCTGGCAACAGAAACGTGAATGGCCCCACGAGAACTCGCAATGCAAGAAACACTGGATTATGCGTCTCTGTTCAGACAAGGGGCCAAGTAAAGGAACAAAACAAACAAGTGGACATAATTGTTTGCCATTCAAGGGAGCCAGAGACCACTCAGCATATGGTGTGTGGAGCTTCTGGAATGCGTGGGAGATCTCATTTGGAATGACTATTCTGGTTTCAGAGACCTGGGAGCCAGATGGGAACGGGCCTGACTGGAAGATGAGGTGAATTGTACTCTACATTTTGTATGCAAAACAGTATTTCTCAGTTTCATCGCCCAAGTTATTCACCAAACTTGGCTCCAGAAGACTTTTATTGTTTCCCAAACTCAAATCTTTCCGCAAAGTATATGCCATTAGTGAGGATATTTGGGAAACACACTGCAGACTCTGGAGAAAATTTCTAAAAAGGGAGACACAAAACTCTTTTGAGTAACATAGGGACTAAGTGCATTAAGTCACCAGGTATCTAGTGAGGATTGGCCTCTCTGGGGATGGGAGGGTGGTGCTTGGTGCTTTTTGTGTCCTGTTCGTGGAGCTTTCAGAAAATGAAGAAGACTGGGCTGAGGACCTGTGGGGCCTGGTGAGAGGTAGCTGTGTTGTAGTCTGTGGGACATTGCAACTTAGATGCAAGAATTCACAAAGCACCAGGTGTAGGGAATCTATGTCCTGACAAGACATAGATATGAAAAAACCCCCAACTCTACAAGTCTATGCATGCTAAGGATGTTAGGTCATTGGTTCTGAGCCAGTTATAAGAAGGGGCAGAAAGAGAAATTCTTAGAGCAAATACATCTGGGACAGTTTAAGTAAAACGGATTTAAAAAAAAAATTCAGGCCTTCTCGTAGCTTTTGCTATTCTAGGGAAGGGATATTGCACGCAGCATTTCCCAAGTGTATTTGCTCATGGAACCATTCATTTGCATGACATCTCCTGGGACTAATGTTCTGTGGAACACAAAGGAAAGAAACCAGGTCAAACAATCTTGGGGACCTTAGTCTGTTTCCTCATCTTAGAAATCAGGTTATAGGCTCCAAGATGGAAAATGATTTTCCCAGGAGCACACAGGTGGTTTTTGGCTCACTCTGGATGAGAACCCAGTGCGTCACGTGCAAGGTAACAGGTCTTAGCCAACCAGGCATCTCTTTCTACTACATCCTACTGCATTTGTCATTGTTGCTTTATGTGCCTCTGAGGAAGGGGCTTGATGCTATTCTACAGTAACTCAGAGATCAGGAGAGGGGTAATCAGGGGTCAAATTTTAAGGGGGCTCAAATGTCAGGCATGTTTGGATTTTATCCTGTTGCATTATTCTTCCATTTTGGTGCTTATGACATTGCATCATCATTGTCTCCCAGTGGCAGCTGCTGTTGAAACAGTAGAGTTCCCTGATCCCCCTCTCAGGACATGTGACAGGGGTGTGGGTTACTTGTTCAGTCACCACCACTGCTCAAACCCCTGACAGGAGGGGGAGCACACAGATCAGCAGGTGCAGGAGCCCAAGTGGGCATGTGTGACAGTGTGCCCTTTTAGCCTCGCATCTGCGGATGGCTTGAGTGTTAACCAGCTCAGTGGACCCTCTGCCTTTCTGCAAGGGCTGTAGGACAGTGTGACAGCTTTCTGTATCCCGAGTACTTGTTCAGCATCCTGGAAGAATTGGGTCACACACAGACTTGAAGATGAATGCAGGGTTTTACTGATTGGTGGTGGTGGCACCCAGTGGGATGGATGGGGAGCTGGAAGCGGGTATGAAGTGGGAGATGATCTTCCTCTGGAGTTTGGCCATCCAGCAGCTGGACTCTTCTCCAATCGCCCCCAGCTGAACTCCTCTTGGCGTTCAGATGTTCCTCCTCTTCTCTCTTTCCTGCTGTGTCATTCTGCTGTTTGTCTGCTTATCTCCTAGTCTCCTCATCTGCTCATCTGCTTCTGAAGCCTGGGATTTGGGGTTTGTATGGGTACAGGATAGGGGGCATGGCAGGCCAAAAGGCAACTTTTTGGGTGCAAAAACAGGAATGCCTGTCCCCATTTAGGGCTATGGGTCTCCAGCCTTAAGGATGGGGTCTTTGCTGGGAAACTGCCCTTTTCTATTTCCTTGTCTGCTGTCCATATCAGTTACTTTGTTCACAGTTCTTGCCTCTTGTCCCACCCTTGCCATGCTGGATGGAGTGCACTTTCTCACCTCATTGATGTTGGGTTGGGCCATGTGTTATGGGCTCAATTGCATACCCTTCAAATTCATATGCTGAAGGCCTACCACCCAGGACCTTAGAGTGTGACTGTATTTGGAGATAAGGCTTCTAAAAGCTAATTTAAGTTAAAAGAGGTCAATAGTCTGTGCCCTAATCCCATATGACTGGTGTCCTTACAAGTAGAGGAAATTTGGACACAGACTCATACAGAGGAAAGACCAGGTGAAGATACAAGGGGTAGGCAGACATTTACAAGACACGGGGAGAGGTCTCAGAAGAAACCAAACCTGCTGACACCTTGATTTTGGACTTGGAGCTTGCAGAACTGTGAGGAAATAAATTTCTGTCATTTAAGTCACCCAGCATGTGGTACCTTGTAGTGGCAGCCCTAGCAGATTAATACACCATGTGGCTTGCTTTGGCCCAAGGCATGTGGGTAGAAGTGCCAGTGAACCAGCTCTGAATGCAGCCCTTCAGAGGCATTGCTTGTTTCCACTTGCCCCTCTTGGCTTCTGCCAGGCTGTATAAGAAGAGCATGCCCTGGACAGTGGCTGACCCCAGAAAGAGAGCCATGGAGAGCAGAGTAGACCCAAATCCAACTTGTAGCTTAACGTAGAGCCACCCAGCCAGTATACAGACCTGTGAGGAAGAAAAATAAACCACTGAAATTCTGGGGTTGTTCCTCATGCAGCATTTTTGACCAATAATTGACTCATTCATTCCTCCACTTTACTGTAAGCTCATTAAGGGCAAGACTCACTTGTGCTTGATTGTATTCCCAGCTCCTAGCACTGTGCCTGGCACGCAGTAGGTGCTCAGTAAATGCTTTTATAATTTATGCACAAAGAGGGATGAGACCAGGAAGGTTTTTAAGCAATTAGATGATGTGAGTTTTGAGCAGCTTAATTTGGCAGTGATATACAGAACAGATTAGAGGGATGGTGACCAATTAAGATATGGTTGTCTAGGGAAGAAGTAATGAAGACGTGGACCAGAGAGTGGGGTGGATTCAGGTCCTGTGGAGTCTGAAGCTTAGATCATTTTGGAGGCTCTCTTTGGAGGTCAATGAATACAAACTTATGAGTATAGAATTAAGGACAGGTCCTTGGAAGAGTCCCTTGGAAATTAGGTGCCCTGAAACTTAAGTGTTATTAGATTCACGTTAAATCCAGCTCTGCCAGAGGGCCATAATAGCAGACACCGTCTGTCTGAGTAAACATTATTTGTACAACACTGTGCCGTGTGCTTTATATGTATTATCTTATTTGTTTGAGTTAATGAAATGCTGGCTTCTGTAAGAAATAAACCACAAACTCTCAGGGACCTAACACATGACATCTGTTGTGGGTTCAATCTCCTCAAAATTCATGTTGAAGTCCTAACCCCCAGTACCCCAGACTGTGACTTGTTTTGGAAATAGGGTTGTTGCAGATAAGGACATCAGAGTGGTCCCTAATCCAGTAAGTCTGGTCTCCTTATAAAAAGGGGAAACTTGCCTACACACACACACACACACACACACACACACACACACACACACACACGGAGAACATTATGTGAAGATAAAAGCAAGAAACTGGGTGATGCTTCTACAAGCCAAGAAATGCTAAATATTGCCAGCAAACCATCCAAGGTTAGAGGAGAGCTGTGGAGCAGATTTTCCCTCATAGCCCTCAGAAGGAACCAACCCTGCCAATAACTTGATCTTGGACTTCTAGCTTCCAGAACTGTGAGACAATAAATTTCTGTTGTTTAATCCACTCAGTGTGTGGTATGTTGTTATGGCAGCCCTAGCAAACTAATACAGCATCTGAAAGAGTGTTCATGATTGGTAGGTGGCTGTCATCCAGGAGTTATCAGGGACCTAGGCTTTTCCCATCTTATGGTTCTACCATCTTCAACACATGGCTTCCAAAATCCCTGGGCTGGTCTACCAGAAGATGACTGAGGAGGGAGAGTATGGAGGATCACAAGAGAATGGTGTTATGGGCCACATCTGAAAGCAGTAGACACCATGTCCACTGACATTCTACTGGTTGGAATGCAGTCACATGGCCACACCTAAAGCAAAGGATGCTGAGAAGTATGGTCTGACTATGCACCCAGGAAGAAGAGGAAATGGACGTGGAGATCAGATAGCTTGTCTTAGCCTTATCTCATAATATTTCTACCAAAGCCAGGCCGTAGGGGGAGACTGGAGTGCAAGCCCTATGTGGCAGATCCCTGTGGCCTCATCTGCAGGATCATCCACCTGCCAAGGTGGTTTGACTGACTTAAGTCACGTGAAGAATCATTTTGGTGCTGAGATAAACAATGGTGTGAAGGATATGTCTCTTCCCTGATACAAAAGTTACCTTCCCTGCCTGAAAACTGCACTGTTTTCTAGATGGAAAACCTACTGGCTCTTTCATTTCTGACCTGTGTTTATTTGGTGATAATTGTCTGAGCCCCAGACATGGTTAAGAGGTTAGAAAAGCATCAGATCATTACGGCTAAAACAAGTTGAATATTGGCTAAAGGAAAAACCTAAACACACACTCAGAAAAAATGGTTATTCTTATTTTTAATGTTAGTGGCCTGGTTTAATTTTCTTTGCTGAATAAAAACATGACTTCAACAGTAGCTCCACCTTTGCTGTGACAGTGGTCTTTTGACTCCTTTGCTTTCCCCCTCATCTTGAAAAATGTTGATTCTAACTCAGGTCCATTTTAGCCTAGGGCAATTTAGGATTTTATTTTCTCATTTAACAAAGAAGTAAATTTAGTTGGATTATTTTCAAGTCATCTCTAATGGGGAGTATTTGTGCTGAGCATAGGAATGGCCTCTGGTTTTGCTCTCCCTGACATTTAGTAACATTCACTTTTGTTTTCTGCTATACAATTCTCCTGAGCGTCTCTTATCTCCCAGGAACACCCACCTTGTTCAAGTGCTATTGCCTTGTTGGAAAATAGGTTTTAATTCTCTTAAAGTGAAACATTTCCCTCGTTTACTTTTCATTCATTCAACAAACATTGAGTGCCTTGCAGTGCCAGATCCCCAGGGTACTAAAGTGAATAAGACAGTCTCTGCTGTCCAAAAACCTAGTGTCTAATGGGGTTGGTCCCATTGTCCCAGGAACTTGTAGTGTGTGTTGTGGGAAGCCTGGTTTTCATATTCTGTGTTCCAGGGGACAGTTTAACACATTGACTGAAAAGATTGAACACAATTTCGATATTCTTAAAATCCTACAGGGTATATTCCTAGACATAGGCATAAATAGAAATAATTTTCCTTATTCTGTAGTCAAGCAGAATGTGAAGATGGTGTTTCTGAAAAATAGTATATTGCTCAAAAATGACGAGAAGTGAGTCACTGACTTTTACTTTATCAGATAGCAGCTCCCTTTTAAATGAATTATTGAAATATATTAGGAAAGAACCTGATATGGTTTGGCTCTGTCCCCACCCAAATCTCATTCTGAACTGTAGCTCCCATAATTCCCACATGTTGTGGGAGAGACCCAGTGGGAGATAATTGAATCATGGGGCTGTATCCCCCATACTCTTCTTGTAGTAGTGAGTAAGTCTCACTAGATATGATGATTTCATAAGGGGAAACCTCTTTCACTCGGTTCTCATTCTCTCGCGTCTGCTGCCATGTAAGACACGCCTTTCACCTTCCACCATGATTGTGAGGACTCCCCAGTCACATGGAAGTGCAAGTCCATTCAACCTGTTTTTCTTTGTAAATTATCCAGTCTTGAGTGTGTCTTTATCAGCAGCATGAAAATGGACTAATACAGAACCTGATAGGAAATAGTTTATATTCTTTTCTTTCCTTCCCTCTTTTTCTCCCTTTTTCCCTTTTCCTTCTTCCCTTCCTCCTTTCCTTCTTTTCTTCTTCCCTCCCCATTCTCTCCTCTTCTTTCTTTCTTAATTAATTTAACATTTATTGAGAGACCTCATGAGGGAAGGCATGGGGATACAGAGTTGTGTAGGCCCAGCCCTATTATAGTCTAATAGGAGACATGATCAGGAAATCCAAGTCTCTGTCATTAAGGCATATTTTGGTGGAGTGAACATCACATTCCTCATCAACTTTTCCCAGCCAGTCTTCTAGGAAGGGTATAAAATGTGAGAGATTTCTTCATCCACTTGATTTTGTCTCTTGTGTTATATTTCGACATAACACATTTATGTTCAGAACAGCCCCTCTTGACAATACGTTGCCCAATAATTGGGTTTTTGTTGATTTGATAAAACCCAGTTGCTTGACTCATTGGGAGAACTTCTGACCTCCTGTGTTGTACATTGTGGGCATCAGCAAACTATGGCCATCCGTTTTTGTATGGTCTGTGGTCTAAGAAAGGATTTAAAATGTTTAAATGGTTGAAAAAAAGTCAAAGGAAGCATATTTTGTGACATGAGAAAATTATATGAAATGCAGCTTTCTGTGTCCACAAATAAAATTTTATTGGAACACAGCCATGCTCATTAATTTATGTATTGTTCATGGCTCCTTTAGCTACAATGGCAGATTGAGGAATTGTGATCGAGCCCATATGGCCCAGAAATGAAGCTGAAAATGTTTCCTATCTGGCCCTTTAAGAAGGCTTGCTAATCCCTGATAATATATTGTTTTATTTGCTAGTGGAGAAGTGTTAACAAAAAAGGCATCTTAACTCCTGGCTCCAGAATCTCTTGAAGGGAGGAAACTATTTTTGTTTAGAAAAATCTGGCTGGGCGTGGTGGCTCACACCTGTAATCTCAGCACTTTGGGAGGCTGAGGCGGGTGGATCACTTGAGGTCAGGAGTTTGAGACCAGCCTGACCGACATGGTGAGACCCATCTCTACTAAAAATACAAAAATTAGCTGGCCGTGGTGGCATATGCCTATATTCCAACTGCTCGGGAGGCTGAGGCACGAGAATCACTTGAATCCAGAAGACGGAGGTTGCAGGGAGCTGAGATTGCACCACTGCACTCCAGTCTGGGTGACAGAGTGAGACTCCATTAAAAAAAAAAAAAGAAAGAAAAATCTTTGGATTGGCCATTTGATTCTGAAAGGACAGGTGTGAAGGTGGGTCGGGAGCAGCACCCAGCTGTTCTGCCAGTTCCTTGTCAAGGTGGAAAGATGGCATTTATGATAAGACATACACAGGTTTGCATTCCAGCTCTGCGTAACTTTGGGCCAGTCATTTAACATTTCTGAGCTTATTTGTCGTGAGGGAACAAAAATAGAGTTTATCTCTCAGGTTTGTGTGAAGATAAAATGAATTAAAGTCTATAAAGCACTTAGCATAGGGCCTGGCATGTGACAAGCTTGCAATCTCTCACAGTTAAGAGTTATTAGTATTATTATCATTATTATATTTCTAGGATATAGGAGAATTAAGTGAAATAACATGTGTGAAGTGCCTAGAGTACTGGCTAGCAAAATCTCTTTCATGATCCAGTGGAAGATCCCATGATACTCAATCCTCCTCGGACCCAGGTCTGTGATCCAGTCTTACCCGCAATGTCAGACAGGTACAGATGTGCGTTTGAAGCTGGAACTGATAACAGGGACACCTGAAGAGACTGGGTCGTGTGGCCTTTGGATGTGAAGGCTGAGGGTGATTAATCGTGGGATTTTAACACAGCAGTATCATTGCGTAGAACTGACCGTGATTACAGCGGTCATCTCCTTAGGCGTTTGAGCAGGAAGACATGGTTAGTGGTGTGGTGTGAGGTGCAACATTTAGAAAGAATCTAGTGATAGTGATAATGATGGCTATTAGATTAATTTGCCAAGAAAGTAAGGAATTCCTAGGAAAAGGAATTATTTTACCTCAAACAACAGAGGCTGGGAGACGCTGAGGAGTGTTTTGTGATGATGATGCTGAGTAGTTCAGAGATTTTATCCTCAGCAAGTTTCCCATCAGCTATTCATTTAGAATGAACACTATTGGCTGGCTTATACACTGCTTTTGAACCATGTGTTAAATTAAATGAATGGACACCTTTCTCTGTGTGTGAGTCATTGTTAAGAGCTTGGTTTCTGAAGCCAAAATGACCAGCCAGATTCAAATCTTGGCTCTGCCATTTATTAACAGTGACTTTGGGCAAGTGACTTCACCTGTCTGTGCCTCATCTGTAAATCAGGACCAATAATAACACCAATTCATAGCCAGCCCAGCCTGCCACGGTCCACCTACTGGTATTCACGCCCACGTGTTGTTTTCTGCTATGTAGTACCAGGTGTTTTTGGGTGACCCGTAGAACACAGCAGAAGTGGTGGTGTGTCACTTCTGATATTAGGTTATAAAAGATACTGCACCTTCAATTTTGTTCTCTTTCTTTCTTCTTTGTCTTTCTGTCCTTTATCTTTTTTTCCTCTCTCTCTCTCTCTCTCTCTGATCACTTGCTTTAAGGGAAGTCAGATGTCATGAGTGGTGAGGCAGCCTATAGAGAGGCCCCTACAGTGGGAAACTGGGGTCCCGCTAACAGCCACCTAAGTGAGCTTGGAAGTGGATCCTCTAGCCCCTTAGGACTGCACCCCTGGCCAGTAGTTTGACTGTCTCCTCATGAGAGACCCTATGCCAGAATCACCAACTAAGCCTTTCCCAGATTCCTGACCCACAGAAACTATGAGCCGGTAAGACTTTGCTGTTGTAAGTGACTATATGTCAGGGTAATTTGTTACACAGCCTAGAAAACTCATATAGTACCTGTGTGGTTGTTGCTTTTTTTTTTTTTTTTTTGGAAACGGAGTCTCGCTCTGTTGCCAGGCTGGAGTGCAGTGGCATGATCTTGGCTCACTGCAAACTCCACCTCCCGGGTTCAAGTGATTCTCCTGCCTCAGCCTCCCAACTAGCTGGGATTACGGGCACCCACCACCACACCCGGCTAATTTTTGTATTTTTAGTAGAGATGGGGTTTCACCATATTGACCAGGATGGTCTCAATCTGTTGACCTCATGATCTGCCCGCCTCAGCCTCCCAAAGGGCTGGGATTACAGGCGTGAGCTGTTGTGCCCGGCCAGTTGTTGCTGTTTTTAAAGCTCTAGGGCAATACCTGCCTCATAGGAAACATCATATAATTGCATGTAAATACATCCATAACTGGGAGATTAGGGTAGGGGAAGGCAGCCCTTCCCAGGTAGCCCTTGACCAGGTAGTCAAGTCTTGCCTGTTCCAAAATGAAAGGCTTCTGTTTTCTCTAAGGCCATCTTGCCTGTTTTCATAAAAATCTGAAATAAGGAGGAGACCCTGATTTATATTTTCCGCAGAAGAGAAGAGAGATTGAGATGGTAAGTGCCAAAGAAATGAAAAGTAATTTCAGTTTTTCAATTCATTACTTCTGGAAAAAAAAATTCAAGCCCATCTTCATTACTAGTGCTCTGCTTTAGTGCTGATGATAATTGCAAAGGCAGTATTTTAAATTAGAATGTATAAGACCACATGTAATTAACCTGTACAGAAGGGCTGAGACTTCATATTAGACTATTAAATCAATCCCAGCAGAAATCACTAATGCTGAGCAATTGATTTGGAAATACTGTATGGGCACAGTAAAGAAGCGGGATGCTAATTACCATCAACGAGAATTTAGTACACTCCTCAGATGCCGTTAGAGTGGCAAGCTTTTTCTTCTGGCCCTTAACCCACTCAAAGCTGAGAATTCAAATTAGTTCAGATTGCATACTTAAAACAACCTTTACGTTGTTTAAGGCAAGAGAGGATTTTCTGAGTGTGGTAATCATAAGGGGACTCTCAGACCGTCTGGTGCTGTGGCTCTCAGTGGACTTAGCTTGTGTGAGATGCTGATGAGAAGTCCCAGGAAGGGTCTGGCTGTAGTGTTTCCTCACACAGCAGACATGCTGTGTTGCCCCCTCTAACCTTGGCACTGTGTGTACCTCCCTTTACACAGCGCTCTCCATCGTCACTCATCCGTATTCGCGTTTCTTGTTGTTTCTGCCCTGCAACATCCATTTTCTCTCTTATTTCCACTGAATCCTTCAAGCATCCAGCAAGCACCCACTGGCTATCTAACAAGAAAACAATAACTGCAATAGTTTATATTTATTGAGTACTAGGGCAGATAATGCAAGCTCTGTATCAGAATCTAGTCCCTGCTTCCCCTAGAGTAATGTGATTGTAACCAGACACAAGGCTAAACTATTATACATTTCTCAGACTCTCTTGCAGTGAGGTATGGCGCCTCTCCTCGAGGGGAAGTGATGTGTGCCACTTCCAGGTGAGCTCTTCAAAAGAATGGGTGTGTATCCTCTGATTGTTTCCCTTCTCTCTTTTTTTGCTGATTGAAGAAAGGCCCTAGAGACACAAGATGGAGTGGGAATGGGCCCTTGAATTACCATGTAGAGTAAGGACAACATCAACCAGGTTCACATTCCTGGGCCTATCATGCAAACAGGAAATATTTTGTGTTTGAGGTGTTATACCTTTAGGGTTCCTTTTTGTATCCCTTTAGCTTACCCCTATAATGTTTACATGCATTATCTCATTTTATCCTCATAACAACCCTACGAAGGGTGCTATTATTTTTCTCCTTTACACAAGAAGCAACAAAGGCTTAGAAGATTAAGTAACTTACCTGAGGGCACCCAGATAGTAAATGACAGACCTGGGATATTATTTTAACTTGGCACTTGGGAAGTGACAAGGAAGTTTAAGATGTTGTCTTTGAGCTCTGGGAAACTTCAGGTTATAAATGGACGTCTTCTTTGACCAAGAACAATTAGAAAGCCACAAGATACTGTTTGTTTATAGCTGTTGTCTATTCTAAATCTAGTGCCTATGCCATGGTATTGTTAAACATTTTGACTATCACATCTGCTTAAGGCAAAGCATGGTAACTGGTGTCTTATTTTCTCTGTGGTTTTTAAGGTTCTATGGAACCCTGGAATGAAGAGGATGCCAACGTTGAAAAGCTATTCTAGCTATTCTAGTTCTTTCAATGTGCCATAATGGTATAAGAGCAAGTGTATCTGGTGAGGTAAATCTTTTTCTTTTTGGTGGGGGAGGGGGTGGTGGGGCAGGGTGGAGGTAGGAGGGTGCTATGGTCTGAATGTTGGTGTCCTTCCAAAATTCACACTTTGGAACCTAATACCCAATGTGATAGAATTAAGAGGTGGGGACTTTTGGGAAGTGATTATGTCATGAGGGTTCTGGTCTCATAAATGGGATTAGTGCCCTTATAAAGATGTTGAAGGGAGCTGCCTCCCTACTTCTGCCACACAAGGACACAGCAATGAAGCACCAATTTTCACTGAGGTTCCTCACCAAACACTGAATCTGCAGGTGCCTTGATCTTGAACTTTCCAGCCTCCAGAACTATAAGAAATAAATTTCTGTTATTTATGAATTACCCAGTCTCAACTATTTTACTGTAGCAGCCCCAGTGGGCTGAGATGGAAGGATAGTAGAGTCAGTCTTGTGCTGATTTGGTTTGAGGTTACTTAGGCCTTATTAGGCTAAAGTCAAACCAGAAATGAACATGGGCACATTCCTTACAGCTCGGGTCCTGCTCCTAGTCCTGAGATGAGGGTTTGTGTGCAGTGATAATGAAGGGTGTGCTCTCAGGGGAGATAACAAAGGGAGTGGGAAGCAGGACAAGGGAGAACGAGCAGGAAGCTAAGCGGGGTGAGATTTCAGGTGATGTTTCTAGCCTCAGCCTCATCTGTGAAGTGATCTGCAGCATAAATCACCCCACAGAGTTTTCACCAACTAAGGTGAGGGTGCTGGGCTTTCATATTCCTTCACTAATCTGGTGTTGGCTGTGTGCAACCCTCTGTAAGCTCCCAGGTACTTCTGGGTCGCCAAACGTTGTGGCCAAAATGGCGCTAGAAACCCGTGGGCTGTCACCCGCAGGTGCAGGCAACCAAAGCACATGGGAGCTGGGGAGGAGCACACAGAACCTACATGAGATCTGAGGGGATCTGGGTGAGGCACTGGTAGGTGCTATTATAGGAGAGCCCTTGTCCATAGAAGCGCGGGGCCCATCTAATTTATCTCTTGACTAATATCCCCCTCCTTTCTGTGCCTATCTGTGCTCCAGTCAAAGGCATTGCTATACTATTATCTACTTATATCTTCCCTTTTATCCTTTTATACTTTTAGTCTCTTTGCTGGGAATGACTCCCCCTGTCCTCCTCTTCTCTAACTCAAAGACTGTGCATCTTTCCTTTGCCTGTTTGCAGGTCAACTTTGCAAGAATGCCCCTTTTTTTGTGTGTGTGTTTTGAGACGGAGTCTCGCTCTGTCACCCAGGCTGGAGTGCAGTGGCGCGATCTCGGCTCACTGCAAGCTCCGCCTCCTGGGTTTACGCCATTCTCCTGCCTCAGCCTCCTGAGTAGCTGGGACTACAGGCGCCCGCCACCGCGCCCGGCTAATTTTTTGTATTTTTAGTAGAGACGGGGTTTCACCGTGGTCTCGATCTCCTGACCTTGTGATCCGCCCGCCTCGGCCGCCCAAAGTGCTGGGATTACAGGCGTGAGCCACCGCGCCCGGCCTGAATGCCCCCTTTTTTATACCTCCTCAGTCAGAGGCATCTTCCCATCTGTACTCCTCAGAGCTTTGTACATTCTAGTGGCATCACTACCTGCTGCAATGCAGTGACTACATGCTCCCTGCCCTTCCTCTTATCATTCACACAGCAGTAAGTTTCATAGGAACATGAGAAACTAGAAAGTAGATGGCAATGAATGGTGGAAATCTCTGAGAGAGAGCTGAGCAGCCTGGATTGCTAGCCTGTGTAGTACCTTGGTACAAATTAGGCAAAACAGCCTCTCTGCATGGATGCTGCTCTGAGCAAGGTGTATGACTAGACAAGGGCACACAACTTGGCTGGTTGCCTTTGTGTAGTGTACAACCTTCACAACTGTACACTGTGGTGCTACTGGTATATTCTTCCTTGAGCTGGGTCCAGGGAGGGGATCAGGGATACATGCGATTGAATTGTAGAAGAAAGGAACTGTTGCCTGGCTCCCAGAGATAGCCAGGAGATTGTTAGGTAACACAGTACACAGGGGGAAGGGTGGTATTGACTAAGAAAGATGCAGCTCAGGCTAGCTCTGTCCTCAGCATTGGTGCAGTCACTTCTGATAGCACTGTAGCAGATTTTAAAACTTGCCACAAAATCTTTGATGCTTCTCAAATTGAGACACGGGACACATTCCTCTCCCCTTGAATCTTAGCAGCTTCAGTGAACCACTTTCAGCCATCAGATTGCAGTGAAAGTGACAAACATGACTTCTGAGGTTAGGTAAGAAGAGGCTGTATACCTTCTGCTTTTGTTTCTTGAAACACTTACTCTTGGGATGCTTCCTTTCAGAACCCAGTTACCATGCTGTGAGAAATCCAAACCACATAGAGAGGCCACGTGTAGGTGCTTGCTGCAGGCAATGGCCCCAGCTGAGCTCCCAGCCAACAGCCAGCATCGACTACCAGCTATGGGAGTGCACCACCTTAGATATCCAGCCCGGTCGGGCCTTCTGATGACTGCAGTCCCACTACCATCTGACTGCAACTGATGAAAGGTCTTGAGCTGATCCTTTCCCCAATTCATGATCTGCAAGATCATGAGCAAAAGATCTTACTGGTTGTTTTAAGCCACTAAGTTTTGGAGGATTTGTTATGCGTAATAGGTGCTTAGAGTTGCCTTTCTGTAAACCTTTGCATCAATAAGTTAAAATCTGAGCCTTGATTTAGGATTTTAGGGGGGTGGAGAGAATCAGCTTTATGCTGCTTTGATTGAAGGCTTACTTAGGACTAATTAATTTAGGAAAATGATGCACTCAACATGAGGAGTTTAGTGTGAAAATCTCAGGTCATAATAAAATGTTACTTTACTTTGCCAAAAGTGTTTTGTGTTGAGGTCTGGATAGAGAGAATATAAATTTTCAACAAAGCTCCCCAAAGTTTCCTCACTGGTTTCCCCATGTTTTTGCCTAGATGTTTTCTTGTTTATATATTTTTTGTGGCATTTCACAAATATTTGTGGCTGGGAAGGCTCAGATGTAATGGATTAAATTTAGAGGTCACTTGTTTGCATTGTCAATAAGAACAGCAGCTCTTTAAGTAAGATTTAAAATGCCTTTCAATTATTTGTAGTTGGTTAAATCCATCTGAAGAATGTTGCATAGCAATGCCATGTTAAAGAGAAAAAGTAAGTAAAGAAAAAAAAGTCCCTAAGTTCTTTAATAGAGTCTGACGTTACTGTTTTTAAAAATTATTGGCCAAGATCCTGCTGGGTTGTGCTACATGGAGTTGGTGCCATATTAATTTATCATCCAGAAACCTTCCATGGAACTCGGAAATTTGGAGAAAGACAAAAGATAATCCCATCTGAGGCCTTCAGTTAGCCCAAAGTTGCCAAAATATTTGGGGTTTGAAGTTGAGTAATTTCACTTTCTTCCTTCATTTGTTGGAGACTGATAACTAAAAGTGGGATTAAAGATTTGAAGAAATTATTATCCAAACAGAATTTCCATTCAGATTTTTTTACAAACAAGTATGCTTCAGGAAATTAATGAAACCTGTTGAGTCTTAATATTCTGTGGGCCCATAGATTTATTTGGAATAGTTTTCACATTGGAGGCATGGTTATCACCATGTTCTAACTGGCTGCTAAATTGGGTAGCCTGTTTGTAGCTGGATGATTTAACATGTCCTCTCTGGGGGGTCACTGGTCACTGCAGATCCAGTATTTGGGCTTAGAGATATGAGTCTGATTCAGAGGTTGTCTCAAATAGATTCATTGAGCCCCATTCTTCAATTTCCAGGTTGCACTGTGGTTTTACGCATGTTTCAGAAGACCAGTCCTCCTTCATATTAATCCATGCATGTGGGAATGGGGCAGGGAAGTAGGATGTGAACACAAAGTTCCTTTTTTTGAGTTATTTAGCTCCCCAGGGCAGCCGGGGGTACAGGCAACAAGCCAATTTCATGAGTTTGTTTTCTAACCCTTTTAGGAATCAATTGATGCTTTTTTTTTTCCTTTAATCTTTCATGTTTTCTTCCTTTCCTCCCATGCCACTGAATCAGTCTAATGGAGGTCTGGCTTTAAGAATGGACACTTAGGCCAGACACAGTGGCTCACACCTGTATTCCCAGCACTTTGGGAGGCAGAAGTGGGTGGATCACTTGAGGTCAGGAGTTTGAAAGCAGCCTGTCCAACACAGTAAAACTCCTTCTCTACTAAAAATACAAAAATTAGCCAGGCGTGGTGGTGCACGCATGTTGTCCCAGCTAATTGGGAGGCTGAGGTAGGAGAATTGCTTGAACCTGGGAGGTGGAGGTTGCAGTGAGCCAAGATTGTGCCATTACATTCTAGCCTGGGTGATAGAGCAACACACTGTCTCAAAAAAAAAAAAAAAAAAAAAGACACTTAGATATCCCTTGTGCAAATTATACTTTACAGCCTTGAGCTTAAAGGATAAAGCAAAAGAGATGGGCTGACATCGGGTTGGGTTCCACCATAAGAGAGGTAATCAGATGGTGATGAGGGTTACCAGCCTATCCATGCGGAGATGCCACAAGCAGGCAGAAGCTCTGATGCTGGGCTTTCCCAGATTCCTGGGCTCCCATTCACATTTCTCTGAAATTCTAGCCTTGCAAAAATTTTCTTTAGCAAACCATGTTACCTGGGATTTATTATTATGGCTCTGGGTACCCATGCTATGCAAAGAGTGCCATATTCTTGCATTAGTCATAGGCTATGCTGTAAGCATTAATATAAAGTGCATATGCCAGGTAGCATGGTGATTACAGAGTGATGTTTGGTCTGTTAGCACACCCAGTTATTTACCCATGGTGGCACGAAGCTGGGAGGACTGTGCACCATAGGCCTGGCGTTGGCATACCACACAGCCCTATCTCTTCCTACCCACTTATCAGAATCTTCTCTGGAGAAGAAGCTTTATTGTTTTTTAATGAAATTAACAACATTCATGAAGAACCTATTATGCCCCAGGCACCACGCTGGGCATAGGTGTAGGATGGGTGAGCAAGATGAATGTAATCTCATTCCTCGAGGAGTTTAGAGTTGAGTGGGGAGTAGATACTTACACCCAGAGTGTGGCCCAGCACAGAGGGGTATGAAGGACATGCACAACGAGTTATGATCAAGATTCACAGGCCTCTCTGAGCCTGTGGCATTTAACCTCCAGCCTGAAGGATAAGAAGGTTCTGTCTTTGAGAAAAGGCAGCGTGAGGGAAAGGGGAAGACAATCTCAACGAGGAGTGGTTTATGCTTCACAGTGAATGTTCTGAGGGAGGTTTATTACATCTCCTTGGTGGACTGACCACCTGAGTCTTGGCTCTCATGGGGGGATGAAAGGCTGTGTCTCATCTGAAGAGATTTCCAGGCCCAGTGGAGTTGGGGAAGATGTTTTGTTGGTGACTGAGGGCACTTGCTCTCATCTTTACAGTCAGGTTGAACTTGGGGTAGTCTCCCGGGAGTTCTTCAACTATAGCCCAGGTTCCCAAATGCCGGCTTTTTTTTTTTTCAATGTAGGCTGACTGTGATTCTATAGGAGAAAAGAGCCAAGAAGCTTTGGGGCCAACAGGTCTGTGCAGGACACTGAGGCTGGAGGGGCTCCCCCTGGGGCCTTTTGCCATCCCAGAGCTTGGTGGAAAGGGGCCTAGGCCTCAAGCATGTGGAGAACCCTGAGGAAGCAGGGCTCTCTAACCCCACTGCTGACTCTGGTTTCACTAAAACCACCTATTCCTTTTCCTTGAGTCCCATATATGAAGGTGGGGGAAGCCAACCCACCACTAAGAAAAAGAGGTGTGGCCATGTGCACACGCATGCGTGCATGCGCACTCATTAATCCAGCCACAATGGGACAGAGATATTGCCTACAAACTCTCTAAGCTCATTTAAAATTAAGAAAATTCCTCAAAGTCTTATTTATCTATTAGAAGGTCAATTTCATTCAGAGTTGCCCTATGTCAAGGTTATTTATGTAGAATTTGCTAGAGGATAATGCTTTTTCTTCTCAAGCGCTTTTGACACAACTCGGCATCCATCTTCTTGGAATCTGGTTCTGGGCTGTGTGTCCTGATTACAGTGGCCTTTCACCCATGGCTCACCCAAATCCCTCATGTCCTGGGTTAAGCACGTTTTTGCTTGTCAGTCTATCCACTGGGGACACACAGGAGATCTTATTGTAAATAATATCAGATGAGATTTAGGGAGTCTCACCATCTATAAATCAATGCCTGGAGGCTTTGGGATGATTCCTTCTTGGTTTTTTTCTCTTGGAATTAGGCAGTTTAGTCCCTGTGGGTACGGTTTAGCAAGGTCTCAAAGTAGAATTTTATTGAAAATAATTCCCAACACAAGTCCAGACTTTCTTGAACATCTCTATTAGCATAAAATCTAGTTTTTTCCCTCTCCAGTAAATAAACACACCATCCAGTTCTCCTTTCCACTCCAGTTTGGGAGAGAAGGAAGTGTTATTACCCTAGGTTGATATCATGTTTGCTTGTCACTGGAAGTTCCTGAGATGAATGGAGTCATGGTTTAATGTCACAGGATGTGCTGAGCACCTCCTCTGTGCCATGCCCTGTGCTATGCATTGGGCATGTATTGCTGTTCAAGATACAGCTTCTACCTTGGGGAAACCAAGGTTTGCCTTGAATGACACACAGGTAGACAATTAATCATAGAATGAAAAGACTAGGGCTATAAGGGAGATACTTAAATATTAGTTATATATACTCTAGGAAAGAACAGGTAGAAGAGAAAATCCTTCTGCTGGTTGGGTGGTGGAGAAGAGGCAGATGGGAGATGGATTTTGGCTTTTAAAGGATATTTGGCAATGTCTGGAGACATTTTTGGTTATTTCAACTAGGGGAATGGAATTTGTTACTTGCATCTAGAGGCCAAGGATGCTGCTCAATAACCTACAATGCATGGTCAGCCTCCTACAGGAAAAACTTACATGGTCCCAAATGTCATGAATGTCAAGGTTGAGAAAGAGTGCTATAGGGTGATGGTTGAGTTGAACCTTGAAGATGACTAGAGTCTGCTAAGCAGCAACTCAGGAAGGTCATTTTGCTCAAACGCTCCATTGCACCACTAGCTTTGTGGACCAGAGAGGAAACAACACCAAGAAGAGATGAGGCTCTGGGTTTGGAGGTTCAGCTCACAGTGATGGTGTTCCTGGATGGTTCAGAGTTGGATTCTGAAGAGGATGGGTGGCCAGTGTGCCAGGAAAGGCACGCAAGAAAGAGCAGAGAAGACATCTCCCATAATAAGTAAATTAACTTGAGCCTGTGGCTTACAACAGTATATGAAGTGGCCAGATCATTACATATGAACACTCAGAGGTAGAGACTTAGGTGCAAGTCATTAAACCTGTTCTACCCCAAAATCTGGAATGGAAGGACTAAGCTGTACCACTGACTCTGCAAAAAATATCTTTGGATTACTGTCAGAAAATGTTCTTAAGTGAAGGGCAACATTATTTAAATGGACCCTCCCAATAACCCTGTGTAGTTGGCTGATAAAGGCAATAGCACATTGAAGTATAACAGTACAATGAAGGAAACAAATCCAGGGCAACTGAGGGTGCTGCTCTGTCCAGACATGTTACTGATTGGGAGGGTAGAAAGCCAGAGTCCTGGTCTGGCTTGTGGACCAAGTTGAGCTCTTTGCCGGCATTGTCTCTAGTCCTGGGCCAATCCTGCCCTTTATCCACTGGACTGTTCCTCTCACCCATGCTGTTTTTATTTGTTGTTTTTCTGTTTTTCCCCACATCTTAAGTCAGTTTTCTGCTGCTGTAACTGAATATATGAGACTGGGTAATTTATAAACAATAGAAGTGGGCTGGGCGCGGTGGTTCAAGCCTATAATCCCAGCACTTTGGGACACCGAGATGGGTGGAGCACGAGGTCAGGAGATCGAGACCATCCTGGCTAACACGGTGAAACTCCGTCTCTACTAAAAAATACAAAAAAATAGCCGGGCGAGGTGGCGGGTGCCTGTAGTCCCAGCTACTCGGGAGGCTGAGGCAGGAGAATGGTGGAAACCCGGGAGGTGGAGCTTGCAGTGAGCTGAGATCCGGCCACTGCACTCCAGCCTGGGTGACAGAGCGAGACTCCATCTCAAAAAACAAACAAACAAACAAACAAATCACAAAAAAACAATAGAAGCTTATTTAGCTCAAGGTTCTAGAGGCTGGGAAGTCCAAGGATGAGGGACTGCATCTTGTAAGGGCTTTCTTGCTGCATCATAACCTGGAGGAAGACATCACGTGGTGAACATGTGAGATCAAGAGAGGAAATGAGGCAAAACTCATCCTTTTTATCAGGACCCCACTCCTGAGATAACTAACCTACTCCCACAAAAATGGCATTAATCCATTCATGAAGGTGGAGCTCTTATGACCTAATCACCTCTTAAAGGTCCTATATTTTAATACTGTCACAATGGCCATTACATTTCAACACAAGTTTTGGAGGACACATTCCAACCATAGCACCCCAACATTCATTAATCATCACAATAAGAACATTATAAGGTGTAAGGAGAATAAGATCTCCCACAATACTTCTCCCTAGGACAGTTGTTTGGTTTTATTTCCTGCTATTATCCACAAAGATCCATAGTTACAAAAATAATGTAATTGCCATTGAGTTCTTTTTCACATAATATGATGTGCTTGTTCATGTTCTCACATAGTCCCCCATGAATCATTTCAGTGAACCCATGTCATCCATCAAGGTCATATGCCATCATTTACCTATCAATTATCCTTTTTGGTCACTGTGGAGGTTTTCAGAGTTTCAGTATCACAAATAACATTGTAGTGAGCATCTTTGTATAAATAGATTTTTTTGCTTCCTTTCAAAGATTTCTTTAGGATACATTTCCAACAGTGGGATTAATGTGTCAAAGGGTATGAATATCTTCATGGATCCTGATATATATTGTCAAATTGCTTTCCAGCAGAGTGTAGCAATTTATATACCTGACATGAATAAATGAGTGTAGCAGGCTGGCAAAATATTGCCAGCATTGGATGTTATTATTTTATTTTCAAACTTCTTTTGCTCATTTAATAAATATAAAATGATACCAATTACACATAGGTAACATGCCTAGCAGTGTGCTTGACACTCGTCATTTTTGCTAATGTTTCCCTGCAGCTTATGATACCTGTCCTGATCCTTGGACTACACCCTAGACTTTCTAGACAGAAAGTCCTACATGGCTCCCAGCCTGACCTTGATTGTCATCAATCTCTAGTGAGCACTTGGCCATGGCTTGACCCAGTTTAATGATGACGTTGAGTGTCTAGATTTAGCCCACAAGTAGCATCGTGGGTTAAAGGATGCTCATATTTATCTCTTGGCTCCCCAGTTTATAAGCTGTGTCACCTTTGGTAAATTACTTCATTTCTCTAAACCTGGGATTAATTGAGATTGTGTACGTTAAGCAAGTAACACTGTGCCTAATACAGAGTAAGTCATGTTAGTCTTAAAAATAGTAATAATAATAATCTATTTTAATAACTAACAACCTTTGATATAGGTGCTGACATTATTCTCATTTTAAAGGTGGACAATTGAGGCTCCAAGAGGTTAAGCACTTTGCCTAGTATGTGCAGTCTAATGCAGTGTGAATTCTGACCTCTGCCCCCAGCTTTGCGGCATGGGGGAGTGGTCCCAGTGAGTAGCAGGTGTATTCATGAAAACCATTTCTGTACCAGGACAGCCAGCACTAACTTACCTATACACGACAGTGACTACAGATTGCATACATATAGTCCTCCAAACTCAAACTGAAAATGAATCCTTATCTAGATTCCCAAAATGCCAGCAGCCACTCCAGTACTCTGCAGCCTGAGGGGAAGTAGGCTGGAGGAAAAGTTAGAATGGAAAGAGAGGTGAGTCATAACCAATTGTGGTTAAAATGTCTTGCTGCTAAAAAACTTACAAAAACCTATGACCACGTGAACTTATTTCTTGGGGCCCTGAAGCTGAAGGCTCATTAGCTTCATGGTAAATTGGACACTGGCTTGAACTCACGACTAGCAGTCAACCAGGAATGGGATGGCTTAGTTACTTTAGATTGCTTGTTGCTTTTTTTCTGAATTAAAACTTCGTTATTAGCATAGTTCAGTCTGAGAGTGACTGCCAGGGTGGAATTACTCTAATTAAAAGGAAAAGAAAAATATGTTGCTAGTCATTAATTTTTCTTGATTAGAGGGTGACCCAGTTTGAGGTTAAACGAAGAGGAGTGAGGTAGTAATTTAGCACTCTGGGAGGTTTGCAGAGATTTTTGTGAGCTGGAGAAGCAACAGCTGGATCCTGGGATTGCCACCTGATTTGAATTCGTAACTACTTGTTAATAGGTGTGCAAGAAATCTTCAGGAATGTCATGCTCGTCTTTAAAATGAACAAAAACAAAGATGGGGTCAGGGCACATCGGGGCATAGCACTATAATTTAAATGCTACCAGTGCTGCATCTGTGTCCCAATAAATGGATGAAAGCTTTTTCTGTCTTAAATGTGAAAATATTATATTAAGTTGATTTGAGGATCCTGGTTTCGACTTGTCAAATTCTGGAGTAGCAAAAAACGTTACCTTTGGCGTATGCCTGTAACACTGAATATCTATTAAAATAGGCACAATATTTCACTCACTTAAGAACACATTATTTGAGGTTTCTGTGATGAAAGAAAAACACCCTTTAGTGCAAAGAGCACAGACTTGGAGCCAGAAGACCAGAATGTGAGTCCTGCCTTTGCTAGCCCAGTGACTTTGAAGGTAATCTTTTTGAGCCTCTGAACTAGTTTCCATAATGGTAAATTGTAAGTATCATCGCTCATATATTATACACCTAGTTTAATAAAACATATGGAAAAGTAAAGTGATACACAAATGTTATCATGATATCATTGAGTTCTCATATCACTTATAAGTTGGGACTTTTGATAGTATCTTTGAGAAGGGCAGGGAAGGAAAGAGTGAAAACCTTGGAAAACCTTGGATTGGCTTCAAGACTATAGGGACCATTCTTTTTTTTTTTCTTTTAGGCGGAATTTCACTCTTGTTACCCAGGCTGGAGTGCAATGGTGCGATCTCGGCTCACCACAACCTCCGTCTGCCTCCTGGGTTCAAGCGATTCTCTTGCCTCAGCCTCCTGAGTAGCTGGGATTACAGGCATGTGCCCTATGCCCAGCTAATTTTGTATTTTTAGTAGAGACAGGGCTTCTCCATGTTGGTCAGGCTAGTCTCGAACTCCTGACCTCAGGTGACCGCCCTGCCTCGGCCACCCAGAGTTCTGGGATTACAAGCATAAGCCACAGCACATGACCTTTCTTTTCTTTTCTTTTTTTTTTTTTTTTAAAGAAAACCTTTATTGAAATATAATTGACAAAAATTGTGTATATTCAGGGTGTACAATATAATGTTTTGACATACATATATACTGTGAAATGATATTCATAATGAAGCTAATTGACATATTCATATACTTAAGATCATAATGAAGCTAATTGACATATTCATATACTTAAGATCTACTGCCTTAGAGAATTTCAAGTATTTAACACAGTATTATTAACTATAGTACCATGCTGTACATTAGGTATCCAGAAGTTATTCGTCTTATAACTGCAACTTTCTACCCTTTGACAAACATTTCCCTTACCCTGCAACCCTTGGTAACAACCATTCTATTCTCTGCCTTTATGGGTCAACTTTTTAGATTCCACATATAAGTGAGATCATGCAATATTTGTTTTTCTGTGTTTGGCTTATTTCCCTTAGCATAATGTCCTCCAGGTTTATACATATTGTCACAAATGGCAAGATTTACTTCTTTTGAAAGGCTGAATCGTATTTTGTTTATTTTATATATATATATATATATATGTATGTGTATATGTGTGTGTGTGTATAGCAATTTCTGTATTCATTCATTCATTGATGAACACTTAGGTTGTTTCCATATCTTATAATGCTGCAGCAACTATGGGAGTGCAGTTATCCCCTCGACATACTATTTCATTTGCTTTGGATATCATACCCAGAAGTGAAATTATGGATTATATGATAGTACTATTTTTATTTTTTTGAGGAACGTCCTTACTGTTCTCTGTAATGGCTGCGCCAATTTACATTCTCACCAACAGTGCGCAGGGGTCCTCTTTTCTCTGTATCATCACCAATACTTGTTATCTTTTGACTTTTTGATAATAGCTATTCTTTTTATTATATTTATTTTATTTTATTTTTCATTTTTGTGGATTCGTGGTAGGTATATACGTTTGTGGGGTACATGAGATGTTTTGATACAAGCATGCCACATATAATAATTACATAATGAAAAATGGGGTATCCATCCCCTCAAGTATTTACCAAGTTGTATAGTTCGTATCCCCTTTGTGTTACAGACAATCCAATTACACTTTTACTTATTTCAAAATGTACAATTAAATTATTATTGATGATAGTCACCATCTTGTGCTATCAAATACTAGGTCTTATTCATTCTTCCTATATTTTTTGTACCCTTTAACCATCCCCACCTCCTTGCCACTCCCCACTACCCTTCTCAGCCTCTGGTAACCATCCTTCTATCTTCTGTCTTCATGAGTGACTTCAATTGTTTTGATTTTTAGATCCTACAAATAAGTGAGATCGTGCAATGTTTGTCTTTCTGCGCCTGGCTTATTTCACTTAGCCTAAAGACCTCCAGTTTCATCGATGTTTTTGCAAATGATAGGATCTTATTCATTTTTATGGCTGAATAGTACTCCACTGTGTATATGTACCATATTTTCTTTATTCATTCATCTGTTAGGTTGCTTCCAAATCTTGGCTATTATGAATAGTGCTTCAATAAAGATGGTAGCGCAGGTATCTCTTCTTTGATAATAGCTATTTTAATGGGTGTGAGGCGATATAGTTTTAACTTGCATTTCCCTGATGAGTAGTGATGTTGAATATGTTTTCATGTATTTGTTGGCCATTTGTGTATCCCCTTTGAAAAATGTCCATTTGGTTCCTTTGCCCTTTTAAAAATTGGTTTGTTTATTTACTTATTTTTGCTCTTGAGTTATGAGATCCTTGTATATTTTGGATATTAAGCCCTTATTGGATATATGGTTTGCAAATATTTTCTCCCATTGCATGATGTGCTTCTCATTTGGTTGATGGTTTCCTTTGCTGTGCAGAAATGTTGTAGTTTGATGTAGTCTCCTTTGTTTATTTTTGCTTTTGTTGTTTGTACTTTTGGTGTCATATCCAAAAATATCATTGCCAAGACCAATATCATGAAGTTTTTCCCTTTTGTTTTCTTCTAGAAGTTTTATAGTTTTAGGCATTATGTTTAAATCTTTAATTCATTTTGACCTGATTTTTGTGTATAGTATAAGATAAGGACCCAATTTCCCTTTTTTTTGGCATGTGAATATTCAGTTTCCCCAACACTATTTATTGAAGAGACTATAATTTTTCCTGTTGTGTATTCATGGTACCTTTGTCAAGAATTAGAGCACCGGGTGTGAAGGGGTTTATTTCTGGGATTTCTATTCTGTCCCATTGGTCTATGTGTTTGTTTTCATATTAGTAACATATTGTTTTGATTACCATAGATTTGCAATATAATTTGAAATAAGGAAGTGTGATGCCTCAAATTGCTTTAGCTGTTCAGGATCTTTTGTTAGTTCCATATGAACTTCATGATTGGTTTTCTATTTCTGTGCAAAACGCCGCAGAAGTTTTGATCTGTAGATTGCTTTGGGTAGTATGGACATTTTGACAATATTGATTCTTCCAATCTACAAATATAGAATACCTTTCCATTTCTTTGTGTCTTCTTCAATTTCTTTCCTCAGTGTTTTCCTTTATAGTTTTCATGTACAGATCTTTCATGTGCTTGATTAAATTTTTTCCCAGGAATCTAATTTTTCGATGCTACTATAAGTGAGACTATTTCCTTAATTTCTTTTTTGGATTGTTTGTTTTTAATGTATTGAAATGCAACTGGTTTTTGTATGTTGATTTTATATTTTGCAAGTTTACTGAATTCATTTATTTTAAAATTTTTTTGGCAGAATCTTTAGGGTTTTATATGTATAAAATATTGTGTCATCTGTAAACAGAGACTGTTTTACTTTTTCCTCTCCAATTTAGGTGTATTTTATTTCTCTTTCTTGCCTAATTACTCTGGCTAGGAGTTCTAGTACTATACAGAGTAGAAATGACAAGAGTATGCATTCTTGTTGTGTTCCTGATCTTAGAGGAAAAGCTTCCAACTTTTTATTATTGAATATAACGTTAGCTATGGGCTTGTCTTACATGACCTTTATTGTGTTGAGGTACATTGCTTCTATAACTAGTTTTTTGAGAATTTTTATCATGAAAGGATTTTGAATTTTGTCAAGTGCTTTTTCTGCATCTATTGAGGTGTTTGTATCATTTTCATTCTTCATTCTGTTCATGTAGTGTATCACATATTTTGATCGGCATATATAGAATTATCTTTTCATCTCACCTGGTGATGGTGAATGATCCTTTTAGTGTGCTGTTAAATTCAGTTTGCTAGTATTTTGTTTAGAATTTTTGCATCTACTTTCCTCAGGGATATTGACCTGTAATTTTATTATTTATTTTTAGTGTCCATATATGGATTTGGTATTAGAGTAATCTGGCCTCCAAAATGAGTTTGGAAGTATTCCATGCTCTTCAGTTTTTTGACAGAGTTAGAGAGGTTGATATTAATTCTTTAAATGTTTAGTAGAATTCATCAGTGAAGCCATCAGGTCCTAGGCTTTTCTTTCTTTGCTTAAAAATAAAAAAAAAATATTGATACATAATTGTACATATTTTGGGGGTACATGGTGATATTGCAATACATATAATGTATAGTGATCAGATTGGGGGTAATTAGTATATCCATCATGTAAAACATTTTTTCATTTCTTTGCTAAATTTCCTCTTACATTCAATATCCTCTATCTAGCTATTTGAAACACAATATATTATTGTTAACTATCATCATCCTATAGTGCTATAACACATCAGAATGAGATTTTCTTTGATGGAAAATTTTTGAATACTGATTCAGTCTCCTTGCTCATTATTGTTCTGTTCAGATTTTCTGTTTCTCCATGATTCAGTGTTGGTAGTTTGTGTATTTCTAGGAGCTGATCTATTTTTTTTTCTAAGTTATCTAATTTGTTGATATATAAGCATTGATAGTAGTCTCTTATGATCCTTTGTACTTCTGTGCTATCAGTTATAATGCTACCTCTTTCATTTCTGATTTTATTTGAGTCTTCTCTATTTTTTCTTAGTCTTGCTAAAGATTTGTTAATTTTGTTTATCTTTAAAAAACTCTCAGTTTCATTGATCTTTTCTATTGTTTTTTACTCTCTATTTTATTTATTTTTGCTCTGATCTTTGTTATTTTCTCCCTTCTACTAACTTTGGGCTTAGTTCTTTTTTTCAGTTCATTGAGCATAACATTATTAGGTTGTTTGAGATCTTTACTCTTTTTAATGCAGATGTTTTCACTATAAATTTCCTTTGTAGAACTGTTTTTTTTTTTTTTTTTTTTTTGCTGGGGTCATGGTGGCATGTGACTATAGTCTTAGTTGCTCAGGAGACTGAGACAGGAGGATTGCTGGGGCCCAGGAGTTCAAGTACAGCCTGTACAACATAGTGAAACCCAGTATCTAATTTTTTTCTTTTAAGTCCTCTTTAGGAAAAATGCCTGGAGAACCGTTTTGCTGGATCCCATAAGTTTTAGTATGTTGTGTCTCCATTTTTATTCATCTCAGGCTACTTTTAAATTTCCCTTTTGATTTCTTCTTTGACCCATTGGTTGTTCAGGAGTATGTTAATTTCCACATATTGGTAAATTTTCCAATTTTCCTCTTGTTAATGATTTCTAGTTTCATATCATTATGGTCAGAAAAGATACTTGATATAATTTCAATCTAAAACGTGTTTGGACTTGTTTTGTGCCCTAGCAAATAATCTATCCTGGAGAATGTTCCGCGTGTACTTTAGAAGAATGTGTATTTTGCTGCTGTTGGATGGAATGCTCTGTATATGTCTGTTCTGTCCATTTTATCTATAGTGTTGTTCACATCCTCTATTTCCATATTGATTTTTTGTCCAGATGATTTATTGATTGTTGAAAATGGGATACTGAACTTCCCTGCAATTATTGTATTGCTGCCTATCTCTCCCTTCATATCTATTAATATGTGCTTCAACTAGTTAGGTACTGCAATGTTGAATGCATGTACATTTCCGAATGTTATATCCTCTCGATGAATTGACTCCTTTATCATTATATAATGACCTTCCTTGTCTCTTGTCAGTTTTTGAATTAGTTGAGTTTGTGTAAGTATAGCTATCTCTGCCCTCTTTTGGTTTTCTTTGCATAAAGTATCATTTTTCATTCCTTCACTTTCAGTGTATGTATGTCCTTAAAGCTGAAGTGAGTCTTTTGTAGCCAGCATATAATTATATTTTATTATATTTATATATATATAATCCATTCAGCCACTCTATGCTTTTTGATTGGATAATTTAATTAATTTACTTTAAAAGTCACTATTGATAGGTAATAACTTATTGTTGCCATTAAAAACTGTTTTCTGGCAGTTATATAGATCTTTTGTTCCTCCCATCTTCTCTTACTGTATTCTGTTGTGATTTAATGATTTTCTGCAGTGGTATGCTTTGATACCCTGTACTAGTATGCTTTGATTTCTTTTTTTTTTCTCTTTTATGTATCTACTAGATTTTGTTTTGTGGTAACCATGAGACTTACATATAATACCTTATAGTTATAACAGTGTATTTTAAGCTGATAACAACTCAATTTTGATTGATAGAACTCTACACTTTTACTCCTCTTTTCCACATTTTATGTCTTTTATGTCACAATTTACTCTTTTTACATAATCTGTCAAATATAAAATTATTGTCACTGTAATAATTTTCAATAGTTTTGCTTTTAACCTTTATATTGGAGACATAAATGACTTACATATCACTATTACAGTATCTGAGTATTCTAAATTTTATTATATATTTACTTTTACCAGTTAATTTGATACTTTTATATGTTTTTATGAAACATATGATATATATTTCATAAACGTATGCTACTAATTGGCATGCTTTTGTTTCAGCTTGAAAAATTTCCTTAGTATTTCTTATAAGGCGGGTCTAGCGGTAATGAGCTCCTTCAGTTTTTGCTTATCTGGGAAAGTCTATTTCTCCTTCATTTCTGAATGAATTTTTTTGAAGTTTTGCTAGATAAAGTATTCTTGGTTGTCGGAATTTTTTTTTTCTTTCAGAGCTTAAATTGAAAACATCATTCCAGTTTTTTCCTGGCCTGCAAAGTTTCTGCTAAGAAATCTGCTAGTAGCCTTATGGAGGATCCTTTATATGTGAGGAGTTTCTTTTTTCTTGCCGTTTTCAAGATTCTCTCTTTGTCTTTGATGTTTGACAATTTGGTTATAATATGCCTTGCTTGGTGAAGTCTTCTTTGGGTTGGACCTTATAGGAGACCTTTGAGCTTCGTATACCTGGATGTTAATATCTTTCTTCAGGGGAAGTTTTCATCCATTATTTTTTTAAAATAAGCTTTCTCTTTCTTTTCTCTGTCTCTTCTCTTTCTAAAATTCCTATAGTGCAATGTTAGCTCTCTATGGTGTCTCATACATTCTGCAGGTTTTCTTCTGTCCTTTTGGTTCTTTTTTCTTTTTTATCCTCTGAATGGACATTTTAAAATGCTCTGTCTTTTCTTTCTTTTGCTCAGTCAAGCCTGCTGCTGATGCTGTTTATTTTATTTATTTATTTATTTATTGTTTTTGAGATGGAGTCTCACTCTGTCACCAGGCTGGAGTACAGTGGCATGATCTCAGCTCACTGTAACTTCTGCCTCCTGGGTTCAAGCAATTCTCCTGCCTCATCTTCCCGAGTAGCTGGTACTACAGGCATGCACCATCGCACCCAGCTAATTTTTGTATTTTAGTAGAGACGAGGTTTCACCATGTTGGCCAGGATGGTCTCCATCTCTCGACCTCATGATCTGCCCGTCTTGGCCTCCCAAAGTGCTGGGATTACAGGCATGAGCCACCGAGCCCAATCTATTTTTTATTTTATTAATTGTATTCTTCAGCTCCTGAATTTCTGTTTGGTTCTTTTTCACTGTTTTTTTTTTTTTTAATCTCTGCTAAACTTCTAGTTTTGTTCATGTATTGTTTTCCTGATTTTTTTTTTTGAAGTTGTCTATCAGTGTTTTCTTGTAGCTTGCTGAACTTTCTAAAGCAATTAGTTTGAATTCTTTGTATATTTCTGTTTCTTTGGTGTTGGTTATTGGAAAATTATTGTGTTTCTTTGGTGGTGACATGTTTCCTTAGTTTTTCATAGCTTGTTGCCTTGCATTGATGTCTGTACATTTGATGAAGCAGTCAGCTTTTCCAGATACTACAGACTAGTTTCAGTGGGGAAAGAACTTCACCAATGGTTGAATAGGAGAGCACTGGCTGGGTGGGTTTCCACTTCATATAGGTACAGTGGCATAGTGTTCATGCAGCTCTGTCAGATGAAGTTGTGTTTGGCAAAGAGTCCAAAGACCTTCAGTGGCCAAGGCTGTGGTAGGTATCCACAGTTATAGTGAGGGTTATTGGGGTCTCCAGTGTTAAAGGCTGCTGGAGTTTTTTTGGTATATTTTTCTTACATGGGGAAAGTTGTGCCTGAGGGGATTCCTCTTGGCATTGAGCCTGGCTCACGGTGGGCTCATGGTATGGGAGGCACTAGCATCTGAAGCTCCATGCCCACAGAGCAGCCACAGAGCCAGAGTCTGGAGTGTGTGCTCACGTGGAACTGACAGTGGGTTCAGGGTCTGGAGTGTGGGCATTTGCAGAGCTACCACCGCTTCAGAGATCAGGGAAGCAGTTGCTATGGTGCTACAGTTGTTGCTATTGCATCTGCAGTACTGGTCCTCATACAGCAGCCACAGAACCAGGGTCTGGAATGCTGGTACACATGGACTGATAGTGGCTCCGGGGCCTAAGGCCAGGCTAGCCCACAGTCATGGTGACTCTTGTGTCTGAGCTTCAGGTGTGCATGGTACAGCCATGGATTTGGGGTCTGGAATGCGGTCATGCATGGTACAGCTATGGATTTGGGATCTGGAGTGTGAGCATGCATGGAGCAACTGCACCTCTGGGGTCTAGGGTTCAGGCAGGGTTGGGGGGTGATGGCCCCAGTCCCAGGGTGGTACAACATACCTTTTTCTTGGTAGGAGTATGCAGCAGTGTCTCCCTATCCCAGAAGTTCTCAGTGGTGATAGCTGTTGGTTACTTCAGTGGTGAAGGCTGCCAGTGTCCTCTGCGGAGCAGGCCACTGGGGACCAAGGTGGCACCTGCCATATGGTTGATACTGATAGCCCCTACCCTTCTTCTTTCTTCCTAGCTATCTCCAGATGTCTCAAGTATGTCTATCACCCCAGCAATTCTTTCTGTGTGGCAATTCGTTATTTTGTGTTTCTGCACATTCTTATATGATACCTTGAGCCCTCCCAGCACTATTTTCCTTTGTGGACGGCTGTCTAATTGTTTTTTTTAGGAGGATTAGGGCTGGTATCTCCTACTCTACCAACTTGCTGACATCATTCTCAAGGACCATTAATCTTTAGTTAATGCAGAAGAACCTCTTTTTCACTAAAGTCGGGTTGCATGCAGCGCCTCTCTACTGGTTTCCTGTTGGTTTTATTAATATCTCCTCATTATTCTATTTATCCTTTTTTTTTTTTGAATTGCAGTGCCAATCTCCCAAAGAATAACTATTGTTTCTCTACGTTAAGTGGTTCCAGAGACATTGCCTCTAGTCTTGACCATAGCAGTGGACATAAAATCCAAGCCTGGTCAATTATAATGTTTCTCATGGGATGGCAGAAGTGAGCCAATCAGAATGCTTCTCAGGGACTTATATGGATACTAGGCAGGAGAGCCCTTTCTTTCTTCTAGGACTCATTAACTGAAGTATCATATGCCACACAACACAAAGAGAAAAATAGACGACACTTTTTGAGACCTTGCAGTCTCTGTGAACCAGCTCTAGCCATTACCAAGAGTTAAAGAGAGCAAAGAGAGATTTGGTTTTGGGAACAGGGATCTCTTTTGCTCCTTAAATCATATGATGTTGTAGGTGGCTTCTGAAAAGAGGCCACAGTAATTTCCCAGCACCCCGCATCATCCTCTGTTCTTCATATGGATCCTTTCTGTTCACACAAGAACAAATGGGACAAAAAAAAAAAGAAAAAACTGGTAGAAAAGAAGGGACTGGTGGCCTGATCCAGACTTACTGCCTCACTTAAGTCCATTCATGTTATACCACATCAGAAGTGCCATAAGAGGCCACAGAATAATGAAGGAAACCTATGTTTTAAACAGTTTCTTCGTGTGATTATTAATGCAATCAATGTTTACTGAGTGCCGGCTGTGTTCAGGTCCTTCTCCAAGGACTGGAGCTACTGCAGTGAATAAAACGGACAAACACCCCTGCCCTCAGGAGCTTATGATTGGGGGTGGGAGACAGGGAGGGTGTATGTATGTGCACTTGTGTGTGTGTGTGTGTGTGTGTGCGTGCATGTGTGTGTGTATGGGCAGGGTTTGGAGGGTTGCAGTTTTAAATGGGGCAGTCAGAGAATGCCTCACTGAGAGGGTGACAATTGTGTAAAGACTTAGAGGAGATGAACAAGGGGCCCAGCTGGCATCAGGGAAGAGTGTGCAGAGGAACAGCCAACACAAAGGCCCTAAAGCAGAAATGTGGCTGGTGTGTTCTGGGAATGGGAGCAGAGCAAGGCAGGGAGATGTCAGGGAGGTCAGCAAAGGGCAAATGGTGCACGACCTTGTGGGCCTCCTGTTAACATTTGAGCTTTGGCTCTGAGTGAGGTGAGAAGCCTGTGGCAGCTGCCAGGCTGAGGTTTTATCAGGCTCATGCTGGCTTCTCTGTCAAAGGTATTCTGAAGCCATGGCCATCTGCAGCTGCTGCTAATCTAAGCTGTCTCCCATATATAGCCAAGGGGATATGAAATAAGCTGGTGTATGGGAAGTCTCCAGCATGGAAGTGATTGGCTTCAGGTATCCTCCTCAAAGCAGGGTTGAGGGGGCAGGGAGAGAAAGAGAGTTTGTCATTGAAAAGAGGGAAGGAGAGGGAGGAAAAGCAGCCCCAAGAGAAAGTGGAGGTTGGGCTGATCCCTACCTATCCCAGATTTTCTAAGGGCTGCTCCAAGAGCCTGCTTGGATCTTCATGCTACTCGGAAGTTTATATGCAATATTGCCTGGCACAGAATAGATCTTGATAAATCAGTGTTGAAAGAATGAATGAATGCAATCCAATTTTGCAGTTTATTTATGAGCCTCCAGTCACACCAAGCACCCATCCCCTCCCCTGAGCCACTGAGTCACTAACTCAGCAACTCAAGGATGGCTGGAAGAAGAGTGAGGTCTCCAAGATTGCATCTGAGTACCAGGAGCACGTGGTAATAGTTATTATGCCCATGTTCACTTGGAATCTGAATATCTGTTGCTATCTATTAGTTTCTAAGTTTCATTTTTAAGGGTAAAATTGCAGGAGTTACAAGATGTGGAGGCATCTCTGAGCTGCAGGAATAGGCTGCCCAGGCCCCCTGGGACCACACACCTTCCTCTTTGATCTGTGAAGTCTCCCTTGGCCCCGGAGATTGCGCACATTTTGGAGAGATGTCACTTCATAATCTTTTTATGGTCTTTGAGCTTAAAGAAGAGGTAGTGGCTTGTAAAATTTTTAAATTTATGACATAATTTTTGGAATTCAGTGTTCACAAATACTGGCAAGGTTGAATTTATGAAAGCGGAGGCCATTTTAATGTTATCCTCTTAGTTCATAAAACGTTGGCGCAGAAGTGGATGTTAGAATTTGGATGCAGTGAATAGCATCATGAGAGCTGCTTGTCCTCAGTAAGCACATTCCTGAAATTGTATTATGACCTGCAGTTGAAAGGCTAAACAGTATGCATTCAACTAGTAATTCACATATAGATTTCAATTTGGCTGAAGAAAGTTTTGTTTTCCCGGGTCTGTTCTTAATTAGTGATTTGATTCAAGTTTAATTAACATTGCCTAGTGATTGTTTTTGCTTCCTTAGCATTCTTCAACCTATTAGCTTTGAAATGTGAAGTAGCTATCTCAAGTGGATAAAGAACAGTCTTTTTTCTTAAAGACAATTTATTCAATAGGAAAGATTGTAATTCAGTTATTTGCAATTGGTAGAAACTGATGGGACAGAGACTAGGGTTTGAAACAGAGGCCATGATAGTAGGAGTTGCACCCGTCCCCTGAGACCCCTGCTGCCCACGTGCCTGCCGGGTAAACACAGGGTTGGACTGACTCACAACCAAAATCTTGATCCTGTGTGTGGACGTAAAAATCTTCCTGGCATTATTTTTGAAACCTGATTGCAAAGGAGATTTTTTTTTTTTTAAAAGCCTGAGTATCTAAGAGGCATGAAAATAATGGATCGTTTTAGAGAGATTCTGTGACAAGAGAAATAAATAATGTCATGCATTCAACTTTTTTTTTAAAAGCTTTTCAGAAATGTGTAGAGAAACCCAATTATGGAAACAATTGATAATTGCTAGAACTGATGTTCTTTACAACAGAGAATATTCAAAAGAGAAACCTAGGAAAAAACTCATTATCTCTATCCACAATGTAGCAAAAGTGTTGGAAGAAAAGCAACTCCCAAATGGGAGGTAACAGGCTGTCCCAGTGTCTAACGCCTCGTAGGGACTATTTCCAGAGGCTTTCCTTCAGGAAGTAGAGGATGACAACATACGTTGAGCCCAGGCCCAAACAGCTGCCCCGTTGATGCTTTTTTTTTTTTTTTTTTTTTTTTTTTTTTTTGAGACAGAGTCTCGCTCTGTCACCCAGCCTGGAGTGCAGTGGTACGATCTCAGCTCACTGCAACCTCTGCCTCCCGGGTTCAGACAAGTCTCCTGCCTTAGCCTCCCGAGTAGCTGGGACTGTAGTCATGCGCCACCACACCCGGCTAAATATTTTGTATTTTTTGATAGAGACGGGGTTTCGCCATGTTGGCCAGGCTGGTCTTAAACTCCTGGCCTCAAGTGATCTGCCTGCCTCGGCCTCCCAAAGTGCCCTTTGATGACTCTTTCGTGGCAGGTCTTGTAATTTAGTGGTAAAGAGCTCAGCTCTGAGCCGGAATCCTGGCTTCACCACCAACAGGTCATATCATATTGGGTGAATCACTTAATCTCTGAATCTGTAAAATGGGGATAGCAATCATGTGTAGCTGGTAAGTAGTT
This sequence comes from Macaca fascicularis, assembly GCF_037993035.2. Taxonomy (NCBI): domain Eukaryota; kingdom Metazoa; phylum Chordata; class Mammalia; order Primates; family Cercopithecidae; genus Macaca; species Macaca fascicularis. The sequence continues at coordinate 115,751,472 of NC_088386.1, forward strand.
GTGGAGGGTTAAATGAGATAATGTGTGTTAAGTACCCTAGGCTGTAGCTCCCTGCTAGTTTTAGCCACCGAGAGCACAACTGGTCAACCTCTCATTCAGAAAGAGAAGTGGGGTTATTCTCAAGAGAGACGAGATAAATCAGCCTACTTTAGAGAGCCTTGTACTTCACTTGGAGATGTTCTCCTTTGGCAGAGGCTGGCATCTTGTGATCACCCACCAGAAAGGAGAGGCTCGGGCTAGGACTTAGTGTAGCATCTTGGCATTTGGATTCCTCCTCTGGGTCTCAGATGAATGGCCCAGCAGATAAATACTCATGATTCCCTAGGGCCTGGGAGCTGAACTGGGAAAGGTGAAGCATTCTGAGAGCAGAAGTACACAGTGGGTCACCTGGTTCCTAGGCAGCTCATTCTGGCAGGAGATATAATGTGGCTTAATCCAGGTGTTGCTTCTGTACCAGGGCCAGATGGAGACAAACACTCCTCTGAGTCTCACTGAGCTTTGTGTCTTGTCTTCCTCAATTCCGAGCAAGGCCTGCATTTTTACAGATTAGAAACTCTCTTAGGGGTCCCGGCATGGTGGCTCACGCCTGTAATTCCAGCACTTTGGGATGCCGGGGCGGACGGATCACCTGAGGTCAGGAGTTCAAGACCAGCCTGGCCAACATGGTAAATCCCCATCACTACTAAAAAAATACAAAATTAGCCAGGCATGGTGGTGGGCACCTGTATTCCCAGCTAGTCAGGAGGCTGAGGCAAGAGAATGGCTTGAACCCGGGAGGCAGAGGTTGCAGTGAGCCGAGATCGCGCCACTGTTCTCTAGCCTGGGTGGCAGAGCAAGACTCCATCTCAAAAAAAAAGAAACTCTCTTGAGGGGTTTTATAAATTCTCTCTGGTGGATGTGTGATTACCCCATGTCCTGGCCTTGCTGATGCTTTAATGTCAATTTCCCGGCTTTAAAGTGTGAGAAGCAAAGAAAAAAAGATTCAAATATTTAAAGGCTTAATTTCTAATTATTTTTATAACCCAGAAGTAGATGATTCTGTGTACCTTGTTGAGTGCTGGTTTGATTTTCCTCTGCGTTCTTCTTTCTTCACTCCTACTGGGAAGTAGACGCAAACAACTTTTGGGGACTCTTCCTACTTCTTTTCTGATCTCATCTCTCCATGTATTTAGTTTTTTCTTTCTAAAAGCAAGTGATGAGTCCGAGATAAGGTACCATTATATTGTGTGTGTGTGTGTGTGCAGAGATTCTATACATGTCTTTTCTTCCCCACAAAATGGGTAAAAATGGAAGTGCCAACCCAGGTTCCATTATTGTAAACACCAAAAAGGGCAAACTGAATGAAAGATCAAAAGCAAGTTCTTCATTGCTCTTTCCTTTCCACCTCTGCCCTGGAACGTCCCAATTTCCAAGAAGCACTCTGGGGGACAGTGAATCACAGCTGTCTCCATCCTATTCCACAAAATAACAAGTGAAAGGAAAAGAGCAAATACAGGGTTAGCACAACGAGAGCCGCCTGATTGGCTCCTGTCACTCTGCCGACCACATCTCATTCCTCTAGTTCTAGGAGGGCTTTCCTGAGGCCTGGGCAGTGGGGAGTATGAGATGCACTGTGCTTGAAGCCTTTTTGTTAAAACGCTTAGCTTTTTCCTTTGAAGGTGGGAAATGGTTTCAAAAGAAATCACATTTTTGTCAGGATCAGACTGGAGAGACTGCAACCTTAACAGAACTTTAGAATGTCAGAGTCGGATGGATCTTGTCCAATTTCAGTTTTCAAAGGAGGAATGGGAGGCCAGGGATATTAAATGTCTTCCTGCATGTCCCACCACACCCACCTTATGCTAAATCTGGCTTCGAGGGAGTGCAGAGACAGTGAGGACCCAAAGTGCATGCTGTGAAGAATAAAAAGTAGGCAGGCTCTTGACTAGAGAGCCCTTTGTTCCTTGATAAGGAGACGATTGCTACTGTTTCATTCACACAGTATCTTGTCTGTGGAAAAAAGTTTCTAAAAGCCAAATTTGAGCATACATTGTTGAATATTCATTACCTACATACTATCAATATAGTGCCATGGAAAAAGTTCTGGGGGCCGGGTATAGTGGCTCACGGCTGTTAAGCCCAGCACTTTGGGAGGCCGAGGTGGGCAGATCAGTTGAGGCCAGGAGTTCGAGACCAGCCTGGACAACATGGCAAAACCCCCTCTCTACTAAAATTACAACGGCACATGCCTGTATTCCCAGCTTCTCAGGAGGCTGAAGCACGAGAATCGCTGTATCTGGGAGGTGGAGGTTGCAGTGAGTTGAGATCTCACCACTGCATTCCAGCCTTGGTGACAGAGTGAGGCTCTGTCTCAAAAAAAAAAAAAAAAAAAAGAAAGAAAAAGTCCTGGGTCTGTGAATAGGTGGGGAGGGGTCAGAAGACCTGGTCTAGTCCCATATATGTAATGGGACAGTCACTTCTCTCTTCTGGGTCACAAAATCCTCATTTGTACAGTGCAGGGAGTTGGACTGGATAATTTCTAAATTATATGATAACACTCAAGTTCTAGAACTTTATGATTGTACAAGCAATATTTGTTAGGACATAGTTTCTGCAGTGTGTGACAGAAATAAAAAATAATAGTGATTTCAAACAAGGTAGACCTGGATTTCTCTCTCATGTAAAAGGTGAAACTGATATGGTGGGTCTGGTCTCTGTCGTCACCAGGGGACAGGACTTCTGTGTTGCTGCTCTGCCAACCTTAGTGTCCTCTCATCTCCACAGTCCAAGACGTTTGGTCACCATATTCCGTGTTCTAAGCAGCAGAATGAAGGAAGGAGAAAGAGAAGAGGGAGAGCCCCACCCCTTTTTAAGCATAGATCAATGTATTCAATCACTTCTGTTTAAACCCTGCTGGCCAGAACTTAGTTAAATGGCCACACCAAGATGCAAAGGGGCTAAGAGGGGTAATCTTTATTCTGGTTGGCCACGTGCCTAACTATGAGTTCTAATTCTACGGAAGAAGAAATGGATATTGGGGACAACTACCAGGCTTTCCATGCCAATCATGCTTAAGACGACATAGATTCACGGGATATCTACTGCCTCCCCTCTGCTAAGTAAGATAGGAGGCCTAAATGGGGGCAGTGTCTCTGATAGCCATGATAAATGCCCAATTTGGAGGAATAACGGTGGGTCTTGGAGAACCTGCTGCTGAAACTCTATTATTCAAGTAAGTGGGTAGTAGTGGTAAGCCCTTTTGGGGAATCTGTCCAGTTCCTGATGTTCCCTGTTCTCTGAGCTCTACTTCTCATTCTCCAATGTGGTGGTTAATGGCAGCCATGTTTGTCCCCCACCCATCAGTGGCCAGAGATAGAAACAGGTGTGGACACCTGACCACCTGCTGGGCTATCACATCCTCTCTCCTGGGCATTTGGAGCTGTGGCTGAGAAAGCCACGTGGATTTGGGGCCATTTGCTGGCATATGGGTATTATTATAATACTTAACTCAAAAGTGGGGTGCCATGTTTTGTCACAAGTATGGTAAATCAAAGAAAGCTGGTTCTGGGACAGAGAGGGATGAAGCAGGTGTTCAGAGAGAGCAGCCCCCAAACACTGCGGGACCTGAGGAAACAGGGAGGGGGCTGCCCTGTTCCTGATGGCTCTGCCAACCATGATTCAGTTTCCCTTAAGGCTAAGATGTGTTTAGATTTATTAAAGCTCTCTTAAAAATACATCATGTAATATAGAGAAAGCTTTTTCTTTTTAAAAAGGACTCCTAAACAGTTGAGTTTTTTTCTTTTTAAAACAAATCTTAAAATCTCATGTACCATCTTAACAGCTAATGGCTTGCAAATTTCAATTTTCTGCTTGTCACTAAAAGTGACAACTCAGAGAAAACTATAGAAATTGATTCACCTAGCCAAACTTATCCAAAGCGGGGAAGCTAAATAGGTCAGTCAATGGAGACCAAAACCACAGTGTCTTTTTCCAAATAAAACAGCAAGAAATCCACATGAGAAGGGATGAAATGCAATGCAATGGTTCAAAAGGGATATTGAAAACAGCTCAAATCTTTATTTTAAAATATCTTCCTCTAACTTAAATGAACATGTGAATTTGAAAAAGATCATAAGTTGGTATTAGAAGACAGCACTCACTATACATTTATAAGTTGACTTCAAAGGAAAAAATAGGCAAGTCATCCAATTGCTTAAATAAAATTTAAGAGTGGAGATTCTAATGAGAAAGAGTTCATGCTGTGAATCTCCCTGTATGAAATATGAAATCTACTAAAAGAAATATATTAGAGTAACATTTCAATTAACTGGAACCCAATTCATCAGAGCTTTCAATTATTATTATTATTCTTAAGCCTACTTAAATCAGGGATGTAATAAAACAAATCAAGTCCTAGGGATTGTCCTAGCTTTAGGTCTTTGTAATTTTTTTTAACCTCTGACACGTATCTAGAAACAGATAGAATTGGCTAAATAATTGGGTTTTAGAACTAGTAAGACTTGAACCCCATCTAGTATAATGGTTTTCAAACTTAGTCACACATTATGGTCACCTGGGGAGACTGAAAAAAGCCCCAATGTCCAGGCTGCACCCAACACCAATTAAAGCAGAAACTCTGGGAGGTGGAACCGACCTGTATTAAAAAAAAAATTCCAGATGATTCCAATGTGCAGTCAAATTTGAAAACCAGGGGTCTTCTTCTGCAGCTGTCCCAAGAAGTGAAGTGACTGACCCGGATAGCCAGCTGGTAACAGAACCAGGCCTGTAATCTGGGACTTTCCAAAGCAGTCCACTCTCTTCCCCCACTGCACTACTCACAGTTGGCCCCTAGCTAAACAGGGCCAACATGCACCACCCCACGCTGACGGATGAGCCTGTGCTGTTCTAACTTTGATGTGTGCCGCACTCATCTGGAGATCTTGTTAAAGGCAGATTCTGATTAGTAGCGCCTGCATTTCTAACAAGCTCTCAGGAGGGGCTGATACTGCTGATCCAAGGACTGTACACACTTTGAGAATCTCTGCTCTAAGCTGCAATAGGGCTCTCCCTTCACCCACAGCACACCTGCCTAGCACCCGGGGTTATATCTGAACTCTTCTCATCCTGGTTTAAGGACACCACTGCTGTTTGTTGAGACATCTCCTTATTTCTCCAAAAGCCACTCTGTTCATTCTGTTCACTCAGAAGCTCAGAATCATCCACAGCTGCACTTTCTTATCTGTGGGATTCTCCAGCCGTTGTGCTTTGCTGAATAGCAACATTTGGCTGCATCATTCCTGAGCAGGGTTTTTTTTTTTTTTGCTCAGCTTCCCCAAGAGAGTGAAAGATGTGCTTCATAAAGGGCAACACAAAGGAGGTTAAAGTTCACTGACAAGGACCATTCGTTAGGTGGGATGAGTGTCTCGCTCCGCTTATCAGCCTGCACATGTGGCTAAAGATGGGAAAACTGACAGGCAGTAGAATGAAACCCGGGCACCTGAGGAAATCCAGGCCTAATCCCCTCCCATAAAACAAAGTGGAAACAGTTGAAATCTGAAAGCAGATGGTTGAGTTCCTCCATATTGGGCTATAAAGGGGGACTTTTGTGTGAGGGTATTTATGGATTTGGGGAAACCTGACAAGGTGTTGCTATAAATGCCAAGAAATATACAGCACCGTGATTTTGTTATTGGAACACATCTCATGAAGACTATAGTGAGGATAGGGAAAGATAGCTGCTGTGTGTGTGTGTGTGTGTGTGTGTGTGCGTGTGTATATGTGTTTGCATGTGTGTGGGTGGGAGGTGCATTCACTTGGCTCATGCTGCTTTGAGCAAGACGGATTTGGTGGTTGTAGAGAAAGGGCTGCCAAAGGGGACCCCTACAAGGGCATATGTAGGGACATGATGAGCGTTTGGTCATGGAGGTGCTGTATGTGGGGTTTGAAAGTGGGAGCTGGAGAGTTTGGGCTCATAGCTTTAGTATTCAACTTGAAGAGCTGCTCAAAACAAAATTGGGTCCCCAAAGAGCTGCAGAATGAAACAGGTATAAATTTATCTGGCCCTTCCTGTCCCAGGCGCTTCCATTACCCTATGAGGCCACAATCTTGCCTTATGAATTTTAGAGCAATGCTGCCTTCTGTGTCTAGGTATTGAGCTGTGATGACTATCTTTCACTGGTCAGTCAGTTATTCCTCATCTTTTAAGTTTTTATCCTTGTTCCTGGTCTGACCCAGAGAATACCTGTGATAGATAAAAAAGAAAAAAAAGAATTCTTTAATATACAAAGGATTAGCTAGCCGGACCTTTGAAAGCTATACTTTGTTTAAAAAAAAAAAAAAAAAAAAAAGGTACCATATGGACTATTTAGAAATCCACTTTTAAAATCGAAAGAGCCCGTTCAAATTGCAGTCCTGAAACAATCCTGCCGAGTCGTATGGTTTGGGGGAAGGGGTAGCCCTTTTGTCTCCAACTCCGAGGAACACGTGCTCTCTCTGTTTCAAAGTGGATGAATCAAGCAGGAAGATTTTCAATTGTAGTTTAAACCAAGTGGACCCTTCGGACTTTCCTGGAGCTTGTCGAATTTCTATTTCTGGGAAACTGCATTGTGATAGAGAAAGACAAGAGGCAGGAGAGGGGAATCAGAATGAGAAACACGCAAAGGGAAAACAGATGTCTCGAAGTCACATGCAGAGCTCTCATTTGCAGTTTTTGGGTAAACAGAGCCCAGTCTGGAGAAGCAGCTTTGGATGTGAACAGTAAACATAAACAGGAAGGGAGCAGTGGCCCTGGAGTCCCACCGTGGGATTGCTCCACACCTGCCAAATCTGAGTCCTCAGATAGCAGCAGTAGGCTGCCCCCAGGCCGGGAGCTTGCTCAGTGTGGCCTCCTGGCAGGGAAAAGAAGCAGAGGTCTCCCTACTTCCTACCTCATCCCCCAATGCGTTCCTCCTCCCTCAAGTTGGCTGGTGCAGATTGGGTCCTTGAGTGGGATGAGGTGGGCTGGAGCAGCACCTTCCCTCAGTCTACCTTTCTTGGCATACACTGTTGAAATTTACAGCACCAAGGTCAATATTTAGGAGCAATATTCACAGCAAATATTGCTCCTTAAAGTCTGTGTGGGTGGTTCTCAAACTCCAGGAGGAATCTCAGAAGGTCTATTAAATCTCAAGGTGCCGGGCCCCACCCCCAGAGCTTCTGGCTCAGTAGATCTGTGGTGAGGCCCGAGAATTTCCACTTCTATAAGTCCCTGCAGTATCTGCCCCTGCCAAATGGCAGAAGCCAGTTCAGTGAAACCACTGGAGTCTATCATTGTGGGCTAGTGGTTCTCAAACTGTGGTCCCTGAGCAGCAGCATCAGTACCACCTGGGAAGTTGCAGAAGTGGAAATTCTCGGCCTCACTTCAGATCTACTGAGCCAGAAGCTCTGGGGATGTGGCCCGGCACCTTGAGATTTAACGGACCTTCTGATTATTCCTCCTGGAGTTTGAGAACCACCTATACAGACTTTTAGGAGCAATATTTGCCGTGAAACAGAGGAAATCATCTAAGGGCCGAGATGACTTTCCTAGTGGGAATTTGGGCATTGCAGCAGGTCAGTGGAGGAGATAAAATTTAGGGGAGCAACTGGGACCCTTTTTAGCCCCTTAGATGGCTATCTAGTTTGCCCATGTGTTAGACCCACCATGGGGCCATCCTTAGTGAAGCTGGCCTTGGGTAGGTGATGCTGCTGCTAACAGGGTCAATATGTCCTTGAGAGGGCTCCCCAGGGAGCAGGTTGCCCTGCTCACCCACTGCCCAATGCTCCTTCTTGTCACTCCTCCTAATTCTCCAGCATGACTTGAATGTGTCCCCTCTTGGGGCTGCCTTCTTTGAAATTGTTCTCACTCCTACCCTCACATGTCCCCAAATGTGCAAATGCACCACACCATACATACAAATACCACGTACCAAATACACACACACTCTCTTTTGCACATTCTTACCCTCATGTACACTCTCTTCCACTTGCTCTCACATACATTCTCATGTGCACATTCTCTCATACACGCTCTTCACATACTTACTTTATTATACACACTCTCTCGCCCTGTCCTTCTTACACACTCACAGTCTCTTACATACACACATGCAATGCCAAAGACACAGAGGGCATTCTGCATGCTTTTACTTTCTTTTCTCCTGGGAAATAAGCCCAAGAGAGGTAGGCAGCTGAGTTTCTTTGATGAAAACCCTGTGAAATGTTGCTCACGGAGCTGCTTTCCACATGTTTTGGCCATAGAATTTCCAGTCGCAGATTAAATAGTGTATGCGTCTACTTAAATTTATCCTCCTTGCCCTCCATCCTCAAGTCAACCATGCTGTGTTATTGGTTTCCCCTGCTTGCTGCCTGGATGCTGATGGGTGATTTAATGTGACATATTTAGCAGAGTCTTTGGCCTGGACACCTGTCATCCACGGTTCTCTCTCTTTCCTTGGAACTCAGGGCTTGAGTCTGGCTTTTTGGTTGCAAGGGCCAAACTCCTCTTGGGTCCTCTATACATCCTGGGCCTTTTTCTAAGTGTCACTGGAAGAAAATTAAATCTTGACCTTTCTAGAATGATCCACCATGGAAACCAAGGGCAGCCGTGTAAAGATAAGAAGGTCCCTTTTCTCTTGAGTTTGGCTTCTAAGATGGACCTGAGAAGAAACCCTCCTGCATTTCTTTTTGGATGATGCTGGGGAAAGATTAAGTTATTAAGAACTTAAATTGGTCCTCTCTTATGTCATATTCCCTTTTGCAACTTGTTCTAACTCTTTAATAAAGAACCTCCCAAATCCCTGCCCAGCCTTATAGAGGTTTTTAGGAGAGAGAGGGGACAGCATGTAAAGAGGCAGGGAGGCTCCCTTCCTCATCACCTTGGATACTTCAGTGGGGAGGGGGCAGGAAAAAAGCATAGAACCCTCAAATGGTGGCCCACTGAATCCTGTGGGGAGAAAGTCCCAGGTGGGGAGGACAGAGGTCCTGTGGGGAGCTCCAGAAGGGCAGTCAAGGTGACCTCATGCATCATGGATATCTTGGTATTTAAGGGACAATGTCCTGGGAACCCAGGCAGGGACCAAAGAGCCAGGCCTTGAGAAGAGCAGGGTTGGAGATGGAGCTCAGAGTCCTGAAGGTGGCTATGGGGAACACAAGCATTTGTAAATGCAGACCTGTGCACCATCATTTTGGGGACTGTTCCTTCCACCATCTGCTCATTTTGTGGCCGTCTTTGTTCACTTGAGTAGCTTCATTTAGCCCTTCAGATCCACCTTTCACCTTTCCCTTCCCTGCTCTGTGCCTGGGAGGTTGGACCATGTAAAACAAAGACCATTAGAAGCCAAGACAAGCAAACTGAGTTTATTAACTTGCCAGACAAAGGAATACATACCAGTGAATAAATCCACTGAGTTGTTCTCAGAGGATGAAGAGTCAAGTGTTTACATTTATTTATTTATTTATTTATTTATGACTTAGGAAGAGGGTTTCAGGGTGGTTATCCCAATTAAGGATGGAAAACTACCACTCTTGTTAGGTGTGAGCCTGATTGGTTAAAACAAGTCCCATTGTTCCTTGGTGAAGAAGGAACCTGTAGAAGGGTTCAGTAAGGGCCTGGCCTACCTGAGTCATTCAAAATTCACAGTCAATTCTCCATTTCAGCTCATCAGAACCAGTTGCCATACAACTCAAGCCCAGTTTTGCTATCTCTTCTGCAAAGTGCCACTATAAGGAGGACACACTTGAATGGATTGCCCACTGGCTCTGGTTTGGTTTGACCAATAGAGGCAGGGCAGGAGAAAAGGAAGCAGGGGGAGGGTGAAGTTGAGGCAGCATTCCCCCAGCTCCTTTCCTGCAGGGTTGCTGTGGGCAAGCTACAGCCCTGTGCCTAAGGCAGCTCTTCTCTTGTGGTTTTGATACTCTTCCCTGCCTGGCCCCTCAGGCCTAGGGGTGGTAAGAGACCTTGCTGTGACTGGCTTTCAGACACTGCATCCTCCTTTATTAGTTCCCCTGAACCCTGCCCCCAGCTGTGAACATAAGCTCTTCATCTAACCTTTCTCAATTACTTGGTTTGAGTGTGCAGTCCTTTGCCTGCCAGGACCTTGACAGTTAGGTTGACAGGTACAACCTACAGTGGTTTTTTTTTTTTTCCTGCCTTCTTATTAATACTTTTTATATCCTCCAAACTTTAGCTTGCACATGGTCTATCATGGTCCTGTCTTCTGCATTATGACTTTTCAGCTTTAGCTCCTACTACTAAGGATCTCCATTCCTTTGCATTTCTAGTTAAATTTTTTGAGCAAGTATCAGATGGGCTCTGCATCAGTCAGGGTTCTCTAGAGGACAGAACTAATAGGAGATATATATGTGTGTATATATATGTATATATAAAGGGGAGTTTATTAAGTAGTATTAACTCACACAATCACAAGGTCCCACAATAGGCCGTTTGCAAGCTGAGGGGCAAGAAAGCCAGTCTGAGTCCCAAAACTGAAAAACTTGGGGGTCCGATATTCAAGGACAGGAAGCATCCAGTATGGGAGAAAGATGTAGGCTGCGAGGCTAAGCCAGTCTAGCTTTTCCACCTTTTTCTGCCTGCTTTATGTTCGCTGGCAGCTGATTAGATGGTGTCCACCCAGATTAAGGGTGGGTCTGCCTTCCACAGCCCACTGACTCAAATGTTAATCTCCTTTGGCAACACCCTCACAGGCACACCCAGGATCAATACTTTGCGTCCTTCAATCCAATCAAGTTGACACCCAGTATGAACCATCACAAGCTCAGAGCCAGTTCTTACATTTGGGCCACATCATATAAACCTTGCACACCTATAAATGGGCTCATTTGTTCAATACTCTTGGTTTCATCTCCTATGGCTAGGGGTGGAGGAAGTAACATAGCACAAAATGTGTGAGGTGGGGGGCTGTGTGAGGGAGTGGTCTTGGCAGACGCTGTAGTGGACAAGGTCTTTTAAAAATTGTGCTAAATATGTGTAACATGAAAGTTACCATTTTAACCATTTCCTCCTAGCTTCATTAAGGTATAATTGGCAATTTAAAACTGTCTATATTTATGGCATAAAACATGATGTTTTGTTATAGGTATACATTGTGAAATAATTAATTCAAGCTAATGAACATATCCATGTTCATTATTCATTTGAGGATATATTCACATCCTCAAATACCAATCATTTCTTTGTGGTGAGAGCATTTAAGATCTACTCTCCTGGGAATTTTGTAGCATATAGAAATAGATCGTAGTATATAAAATCTACATTCCTGTAGATCACAGGCATGAGAACCTACTCATCCTGTCTAACTGAATGTTTGTACTCTTCTTTGACCAACGTTTCCCCAGTCCCCCCAACATCTCCCACTCCTTTTACCCCCGGTAGCCACCATTCTACTCTCTGTTTCTATGAGTTCAACTTTTTTTGGTTTTACATGTAAGTGAAATCATGCAGTATTTGCTTTTCTGTGCCTGGCTTATTTTACTTTGCACAACATTCTCCAGTTTCATCCATGTTGTTGCAAGTTACAGGATTTCCTTCTTTTTAAAGGCTGAATAGTATTCCATTGTGTGTGTGTGTATGTTTGTGTGTATGCGTGTGTAGTCTACATTTTCTTTACTCATTCATTTGTCAATGAACACTTAAATTGATTTCATATCTTGACTATTGCTCATAATACTGCAATATACATGAGAGTGCAGGTATCTCTTCAAGATAGTGATTTTATTTTCTTTGGACATATACCCCAAATTGGGATTGCTGGATCACCTGATAGCTCTATTTGTAATTTGTGAGGCACCCCCAAATGTTTTCTTTAATGTCTGTACGAATTTACATTCCCACCAATAGTGTACGAGGATTCCCTTTTCTCCACATCCTCACCAACATTTTTTATCTTTTGACATTTTGATACTAACCCTCCTAACAGGTGTGAAATGATAGCTCATTGTGGTTTTGATTTGCATTTTCGTGATGATTGGTAATGTTGAGCGTACTTTCATATACCCATTGGCCATTTGTGTGTCATCTTTTGAGAAATGTCTATCCGGGTCCTTTTGCCCATTTTTAAGTTGGGTTATTTGTTTTCTTCCTATTGAATTGTCTGAGTTTTTAAAATATAGTTTGGATATTAACCCCTTATCAGATGATGATTTGCAAATATCTTCTCCCATTCTGTAGATTGTCTCTTCACTGTGTTGATTGTTTGCTGTGCAGAAACATTTTAGTTTGATGCAACCCCACATTTATTTTTGCTTTTATTGCCTGAGCTTTTGAGTCATATCCAAAAAAATAATTTTCTATATCAATGTCAAGTGGCTTTTTCTTGGCCAGGCATGGTGACTCAGGCCTATAATTCCAACACTTTGGGATGCTGAGGCAGGAGGACTGCTTGAGGCCAGGAGTTTGAGACCAGCCTGGGCAACATAGCAATACCCTGCCTCTTCAAAAATGTTTTTTAAAATTAGCCAGGTATGGTGGTGCGTGCCTGTAGTTCCAGCTACTTGGGAAGCTGAGGCAGAAGAATTGCTTGAGCCCAGGAGTTAGAGGTCACAGTGAGCTATGATTGTGACACTGTACTTTGGCCTGGGTGACAGAGTGAAGCCCTGTTTCAAAAAAATAAATAAATAAAAATAAAGTGAGAGTTCAATTTTATTCTTCTGCATGTGGATAAAAGTTTTTTCAATATTATTTATTGAAGAGTCTGTTTTTTCCCCATCATGTGTTCCTGGAAACTTTGTAGAAGATCAGATGACTGTAAAAGTGTGGATTTATTTCTGGGCTCCCTATTCTGTTCCATTGATCTATATTTCTATATTTCTGCTTTCATGCTAGTACCATGCTATTTTGATTACTGTAGCTTTACAGTGTATATTGAAATCAGGTAGCATGATATCTTCAGCTTTGTTCTTTTTGCTCAATATTGCTTTGGATATTTGAGATTCACAAGAATATCTGTGGTCCCACACAAATTTTAGGATTATTTTCTTTCTTTCTTTCTTTCTTTCTTTCTTTCTTTCTTTCTTTCTTTCTTTCTTTCTTTCTTTCTTTCTTTCTTTCTTTCTTTCTTTCTTTCTTTCTCTCTCTCTCTTTCTTTCTCTCTCTCTCTCTCTCCTCTCTCTCTCTCTCTCTTTCTTTCTTTCTTTCTTTTGACAGAGTCTTGCTCTGTTGCCCAGGCTGCAGTGCAGTGGCACAATCTCGGCTAACTGCAAGCTCCACTTCCTGGGTGGACACCATTCTCCTGCCTCAGCCTCCTGAGTAGCTGGGACTACAGGTGCCTGCCACCAGGCCCGGCTACTTTTTTGTATTTTTAGTAGAGACCGGGTTTCACCGTGTTAGCCAGGATGGTCTTGATTTCCTAACCTCATGATCCGCCCACCTTATCCTCCCAAAGTGCTGGGATTACAGGCGTGAGCCACTGCACCTGGTCCCAGGATTATTTTCTTTTTAACCATTTTTAAAGTGTGTACATTCAGTGTTATTAAATACATTTACAGTGTGTGCAACCATCACTGCTATCCGTTTTCAGAAATTTTTTATCTTCCCAAACAGAAACTTTGCACGCTTAGAGGGTTTAATACAATAATTCCTCATTCCTCCTCTTCCTAGACCCTGGTATCCTCTATTATATTTATGAATTTGCCTGTTCTAGGTACCTCACATAAGTGAAATCATACAAAAATTGTCCTTTTATGCTTGGCTTATTTCACTTAACATAATGTCCTCAAAACTTAACCACGTTTTAGCATGTATCAGAATTTCATTCCTTTTTAAGGTTAAAAAATATTCCATTGCACATATATGCAACATTCTGTCCCTTCATTCATCTGTTCATGGACATCTGTGTTGCTACCTCCTTTCGGCAATTGTGAATAGTGTTTCTACAAACACTGGTGTACAAAACATATAACATTAAAAAAATTTAAAAAACTGTTTTGTAGAGATGGGATTTTGCTATGTTGCCCAGGCTGTCTTGAACTCTTGGCCTTCACTGATTCTCCTGCCCTGGCCTCCCAAAGTGCTGGTATTACAGGCATAAGCCACTGTGCTTGGCCAAACAGATAACTTTTGATCCATATCTATTTCCTCTTCCTGACTTACTTGTAGTCTCCTTGGGGGACAGAACCCTATCTTGACTGTGCTCGTATCCACCAAAGTGCTTTGCCCGGTTCTTTGTCCATGGGTTTCCATGGAGTCTGGGTGAGTAGGGGGCCCTTTGTAGAGACCCTCCCCTTCCCTGAGGATTGGCTGGCTGTCCAGTTCAGTTACAAAGGGGGAGGAATGGCTTTGGAAACTGTCTATTCACATTAGCTTTTTGCTTTCTGAAATGCCTCAATCATCTTTCTCAGGGTTGGATCCAATTTATCTCCACTCCGAGGCAATTCTCTTTCTGCTCAGCCCTGCAGCAGTGAACAGGTGAGCTGACAGGGCCAGTGTCAGCTGGGGAGCTTAGCTACCTTGTTATTGTTCCAGGTGTCCTTGTACCAGACACAAGGTCGGGGGAATAGAGTTCATGTTTTCTCTGTACCACCCTTGAGCCCTTGCTAACGACTTTCTTCATGAAAAGAGAAGTAGCTGACAATTACTCAGCACCTACTTGGCTTCCAGCACTTTCCTAGCATCCTACCTATGACTTTAATCTTTCCTGCACCCCCATGATATAGGTATTATTCTGTCTGTTTTACAGATGAAGAAACCGAGACCCAGATAAATTCAGTACCATGCCAAAATCCAGTGGCATGGCCAGGACTTGGACTCTATTCAAGCCCTTGCCATTTCTACTCAGCCACATTTACAAACACCTAGGGTGTGAATGGCGATGTCTGATGGCAGGCTGACCCTCCACTGCCCATCTGCAAGGGGCCTCTAGGAGCTACCAGCTGCCTCTCTTTCACCCTGATTTCACTGGATAATTTTGGAGTCACCTGTCTGAGGGACATTTGTCATAGGCATTTTCCCGTCCTACATACCCCGTAGTGCTCCACACATAGTAGGCCCTCAATGAGTTCACAGAAAATTGAGTTGCAAATGAAAACAATCGGAAGTAGTTTTGATTAGGTGATTTCTTTTGGAGGGGGACCAAGGTGGAGAAGAAATGGCTATAAAATAATTTACCCTGGCGATCATGCCAACATTGTTTCATCTCTTTGTCAGAGCCTTATAAGAGCAGACGTTTGCTGGCCCCCATAAGTTGGAATCCAATCAAAGCACAGCAAAACTTAGCCCTTTGATATCCTCTGTCAGCAGACTATAATTTTGAGAATTGCTTTTTTGATTGGCTATTGTGGCCAGGTAAGAAGAGGCTGGTGTTCAGGTAGGGCAGCAGAAATGCTTCTGGAATTCCAATGGAGATCTGCTTTGGATGCCTGATACTTATTCATGAGAACTCTTTTACACAGAATCACACTTTCCTCACAGATGAAAATATTTATATGATGGTATTAATGCAATTTGAAAAAAAAATTTGCAGCCTGCAATGCTTCCCTTTCCTCTGTGCCTGGCATCTCAGAGTATTTCCTTTCCTCCCCCAATATTAATGAAAAAGAAATCAAACTTTTGCAGGTTTCACTTAGTTGCTGACTTTCAATCAGATAAATTTGTGACCTGAATATTTCCTTCTCCTCTTTCAGTATTCATGAAGGATCGCTTGTGGCTGGACTGGTAGATTTAAGCATCTGTGTAGTTCAGGAAAGACAGATTTATTCCCTGGGAGTTGTGTGTAACTTACAACCTACATATTTCTGGCCCCTCCCCTGCTTTCCCCATCTTTTTTTCTGTCTTTGGATTTAGAAGGCATCGTTTTTCCCCCCTGGTTTGTTGGTAGTACAACGTTAAGGAGTTTGGGTTTAAAATATTGATCTAGCTTCTCGCACAAAGACTTTGGTTGTTGAGTTTTGCAGCTTGGTATGGCTTATTGAAAGTGGTCTGGGTTGAAGTGGTCTGGGTTGAATTTGCTTAATAGGATGTGCCACCCCCTGCGAGTCAATTTTTATCCACTTTATCAAGTTACTTATTGATTACAGCTCTTGTCATGTGCACATTAGTTTGCTGGGAAACTTAAATATATGTTTTGTTTCTTGCTTAGAGCAGACTAGGAATGTCGTGAAGTCGAGTTCACCTGGCACCCCAGATGCCCAAATATTTAAAGAGGACTCCATTATCTCTTAGGCACTTGGCTCAGAATTGCAAGAATGACATTGGTCGTCTTGAGTAGGAACACAAGTAAGAAGTTCGTGGGTTTCTGTTTTTCTGTTTTTTTTTTTTTTTTTTTTTTTCATTTATTTTACTTTCTGGTAATGTGTAGAGGCAATCTCATTCTTTTTTTTTGTTCTTTTTTTTCGAGACAGAGTCTTGCTCTGTCACCCAGGCTGGAGTACGGTGGTGCGATCTCAGCTCACTAAAACCTCTGCCTCCTGGGTTCAAGCGATTCTCGTGCCTTGGCCTCCTGAGTAGCTGGGATTACAGGAGTGTGCCACCATGCTGGGCTAATTTTTGTATTTTTTGTAGTGATGTGGTTTCACCATGTTGGACAGGTTGGGGCAATCTCATTCTTGAGTAAAGGAAATAAAAGGAATGTACTGGAGCAGAAATTTTGGACTGGAGAAGGGGAGTAGAACAGAAATAAGTAAAGCTAACTGGTCAAGTTCAGGAGAGGATGGGGCTGGGTGTTTCATGCCTAAGAAGCAAGTGAGTTGGAGAAAGGAAGGATAATAAGCTTTCTGCTTTTGTGCCTTAGGCCTGGCCAGCTTTTGAAACATCTTCACTGTCTTTAATTTGCTATCAGATATGGAAAAGTCCATCATGAAAGCAGTGGACTCTAATGAGCTTGATTTGGAAGATTTGGAATGCCTCAGTAGGTCATGTATTTCCCCAATTATTGGAATCATTGCTGCCAAAGGTACAAAGAGCACCTAGGAACACACTAAAAATGGAAACGTATTTTTCACTCGAATCTCAGCTTTGTATGTGCGAATGTTATTTCTAAGCCCAAGTCCAAGTAGAATTGTAAAGTTGTCTTTAGTGCTATCTTATCTCCATTTCTTTACATAACTCAAAGTAGTGAATGATGTCACCCAGAACATACATAATTTGACATTCATTCATATTAACTTGAGAAAACATTATTATTATTATTATTTGAGATGGAGTTTTGCTCTTGTTGCCCAGGCTGGAGTGCAATGGCATGATCTTGGCTCACTGCAACCTTCACCTCCTGGGTTCATGTGATTCTCCTGCCTCAGCCTCCTGAGTAGCTGGGATTACAGGTGCCCACCACCACCGCCAGCTAATTTATTTATTTTTAGTAGAGATGTGGTTTAACCATGTTGGCCAGGCTGGTCTTGAACTCCTGACCTCAGGTGATCTGCCCGCCTCGGCCTCCCAAAGTGCTGGGGTTACAGGTGTGAGCCACCGCACCCAGCCAGAGAAAACATTATTTTATGTTATTAGTTTTTTCTTCTATCAAAGTGTACGCAACTAGAAGGCAGGCTTTGTACCTAGGAGGTACCAGGAATGAATATTCACTGTTACCGGCTGTCCAGTCTCTTAACACCTTTCTTTGTTTTGGAGAAATCCAAGCACAGTAGCCAGCCTCCGAGAAAGCCGACACTGACCCCGTCCCTTGTCTTCATGCTCTTGTATTGCCCCTTCTCACATTGTGCCAGGGTTATTCTGTGTGACCAATAGCAAATGGCAGAAGTGAGGGTATGTGAGTATGAGGCTAGACTATAGAAGACATTGTGACTTCTGCTTTGCTGTCTCGGACCCCTTGCTCTGAGGAAAGGTGGCTGCCGTGTTATGAGTGCACCCCAGCAGCTTGCTGGACAGGTCTACACAGTGCGGCACCAAGGTCTCCTCCCAACAACTAGCTGACCATGTGAGTGAAGCACCTGGGGAGTGCATCCTTCAGCCTCTGTAAGCTTCTAGATGACCACAGCCCCACCCAGCTTCTTATTTGCAACTTCCTGAGAGACTCTGAGCCAGAACTATCTAGCCAAGCCGCTCCCAGAGTCCCACTTTTCAGAAACTGTGTAAGAGAATACATATTTATTGTTTTAAACTGCTGAATTTTGGGGTGATTTGTTGCATAGCAATAGATAGTTAATACACGAAGGAAGGCATGTCCCATCTCCCACAGTGCAAGCCAGAGGATGGTAGAAATTTTCTCTCCCAGCTTGGCATTAACTGGTACTAACTGACAGTGAGTACTTGGGCATGCAACCTTAACTAAGCCAGTTAGATATTTATGCTTGGGGTTTTAATCTACGGTAGGCCAATCAAATGCTTGTTTTTGAGATTTTGACTCAGAGTTATAATAAAACAGAGGCCAGTTTAGAATTATCTTCTCCAGCAGCAGCAATAGCAGCAAATGGTGTCTCTAGTTGGTGGGGCCCTTGGGTGGTGCATGGTATCTGTAGCCTGATTTTTTCCATGGCATAATTTTGGATATTGTTCTGCCTGTTTGGCCTCTGTTTGTTTCCCCCTGTTTTTAGAGTTGCATTATCTAGCCTTTCTAGTAATCCCTCTAATCCCTCCAATGAACACATTTTTATTAAGTTAAACTAAATTAGTTTATATTTTACGCAACCAGGAACCGTGACTAGGGCAGCATAGATGTACATTTTCTTAACGACGGTGGGATCTTCTTTTTCAATGCGTCCGTTGCACTGAACGCAGGCTAGGTACACGGCGGGTGATGAGTAGATCTTTGCGGATTGTAGATCTGACTAGTGAGCGTCTTTTTGTGTGTGTGTGTCTCTATGATTTATTAGCAGCTTTGTGGAAATGGCAATGTAGTACTTGCTTTAAGGGAGTTTATAATCTAGACTAGAGATTACTCACTGCCTGTAGCAATCGGGCCCAGTGATGTGGTGAGAAGAGTTCTCTCTCTGGAGGCTGAGCCACTCTACCTATTAACTGTGCAGTTTAGGAAAAGTTTTGACATCTCAGAGTCTCGTTTATCTCCCTGGCAAAATCACAACCCTTACCACACTGGCTTGCTGTGAGATTAGATCAGGTAACACGTGTGAAAAGAGCACACCATAGTCAAGGAAGTTCATTACTGAGCACTTACTGCTAAGCTCAGGTTCAAGGGCTAGGCTGCCTTGCTCTGATAAATGAATGGTGAAATCTTAGTCATCACTCACCTTTACTTCTGCTCAGTTTCCTCATCTGAAAAATGAGCAAGTTGGATTAGAACCGTGGTTTTCAAACCTTTGTTTCTTTCTTTTCTTGAAAAACAAAATCATATATAGACTTCAACATGAAATAAATGGTATTTTATTAGCATGGATTTTAAAAATAAATTTGTCTATTATAAACTCAGTCACCAAGAACAATGGGGGCTATTTTGATGAATGTAAACATTTGAAATTAGCATTCTGGATAATATTTGCAATCCAGGCTTATGTATTAAATTTAATTCTGCAAATTATTTTGGATGTACATCAATGAGAAACTCCTGTTTTATCTACATCTGTAGTTGCAAATCGTAATTGTTTTCAATAGCACATTTTGTAGTCTCAGTCTAGTTAAACAGAGAAGGCAGGAGAAGCTTTGGTGTGAAGACTGCACGAACAGGAGCTCCTGGAAGTACATGGTGATGTGCAGTGGGTTTAAGTGTGGTCTCTGCCCCATGTAGGTGTGTCTGTGGAACCCTAGGGAAAGCAATTTACAACCCCCTGGAAAACAGATGATGCTATGGCTCATTTCAGCTCCCAGGTTTAGTGGATCTAAGAACTGACACAAGGTTGATATCTACGTCACACCAGTCAGTCATCTCTTTGACTTACAAAAGTAGTATGGGAACATATGCTCACTGCAAACAATTCAAACAACACAGCAGCATAAAGAATGAAAAGAGGCTGGGCACAGTGGCTTACGCCTGTAATCCCAGCACTTTGACAGGCCAAGGCTGGCGGATCATGAGGTCAGGAGATCGAGACCATTCTGGCTAACACGGTGAAACCCTGTCTCTACTAAAAATACAAAAAATTAGCCGGGCGTGGTGGCAGGTGCCTGTAGTCCCAGCTACTTGGGAGGCTGAGGCAGAAGAATGGCGTGAACCCAGGAGGTGGAGCTTGCAGTGAACCCAGATCATACCACTGCACTCCAGCCTGGGCGACAGAGTGAGACTCCATCAAAAAACAAAACAAAACAACAACAAAACACACACACACACACACACACAATGAAAAGAGTTTAACCCATGTGACCACTTCCCCTTATGTCCAGTTCCTTTCCCTTTTCTCTAGGTCTTGTTGGTTGCTGTGCATTCACACACATACACACAGAGGTTGTTTCTGTTCACATAAATGGGATCATACTATACGTGTTATTCTGCGACCTTCTTCTCTCTCTCTCCCAACAACATCTCTAGGCAGGCATTCTATGAGAAAAGCTCTAACTTATCTTTTGAATCTCTTATTTAATATTTTATAATACAAATATTCATAATTCATTGTGTTCTATTAACAAATATTTAAAATATTTCCTATTTTTGTTATGATAAACCGTGTTCTAATAATCACCCTTGTGTAGATATCTTTGCTGGTCTCTCAGTAGAACAAGTTCTGAAAATTGGAATTGCTCCATCTAAAGGAATGTACATGTATTTTAAAATTTGATACATGGCCCAACTGCCCTTCTAAAAGTCTGTGCCAATTCATGCTCCACCAAGCATACATGAGAGAGCTTTTTGCCTACACTCTTGTCAGCATTGAATATTTTTCCTCTTATTAATTTCTGCCCATCTGATGGGTTAAAAAAAAAATCTTATCTTGTTTTATTTTTTTGGGACAGAGTCTCACTGTATTGCCCAGGCTGGAGTGAAGTGGTGCAATCTTGGCTCACTGCAACCTCCACCTCTTGGGTTCAAGCGAGTTCGCATGCCTCAGCCTCCCAAGTAGCTAGGATTACAGGCACATGCCACCACACCTGGCTAATTTTTGTATTTTTGGTAGAGACGTGGTTTTGCCACATATTGGTTGGGCTGGTCTGAAACTCCTGACCTCAAGTGATCGGCCTGCCTTGGCCTCTGGAAGTGCTGGGATTACAGACGGGAGCCAACGTGCCCAGCCCCATATCTCATTTTAATTTACCCTTCTCTGGTTCCTAGTGAAGCTGAGCATCTTTCCATGCTTACTAGCCATGTATGTTTCTATTTTGATGTATTGCCTATGACTTTTGTTTCCCATTTTCCATTGGAATATAATAGCTTTTCAAATTCCTGATTGATATCTCATGTCTTTTAATCAGTATTTGATAGATAAAACTATTCCAGATAACCAACAAATCTGAATGGATTTCTTGGAACTTGATGCAGCAGCAATTGATCATATAGGTAAATATTTCTATTCATTCATTAATTTACTCAATGAACATTAAAAAGTTATTATTATGTGCGACATATTAGAAAAACTAAAATACTAAAGACAGCCTCCTTAAACTCAAGGTGCCCACGGTTTACTTGAAGATAGATACTTTATCAATTCTAATATTCTGTGATAAGTACTCTGACAGGTATATCTGGGGAGCTGTGGGAGTACCAGGTGTACCAGGTGTGGGTTATATGTATAGCATCATGCCCTATTAACCCTGAAATTGATCAGTGGAGGTAGCCATACATTTTTTCTATATTAATATATTTTAGGGAATGCCTTTTAGAAAGCTGAAATTTCAATAAATGTTTGAAAAGCTGGAGAGGGGAGCTTAGCAGGCTTAGGAAAAAAGAAAGAAAATGGCATGAGAGAAAGCCTTGAGTCTATGATGGGCAAGTTACTTGAGTAAGGGCGTGAGTAGGAGAGATTGGGAGGAATAAAAGAGAAAGTGAGGAGTAAAGAAAAAGAAAAGATGATGAATAGTTCCTGAAGTTAAGAGGATCTTAATATAGATATTCATGGAGTTTGGGGACAAGGAATTATAATGTCAGACAAGTCAAGAAAGAAGACTTCATAACTGCCACTGAAGATTTATGAATGCAGACCATTGTGGGAGGAGGCTGAGTCCCTGAGAGGAATTATATCAGCTCTCCTGGGAAGCAGTCAAGAGCGTGGCTAAAGAATTGGGTTTCAGGCCCAGGGAGAAATAAGCATTTACATTTTTTTTTTTTTAAGAGGTGAAAAGGCAACATTTAGTGTTGGAAAGTGGTAGCATAAGGATTAAAGTTGGGAATCATGACAATGGTTGTCTTAGCCTAGAGTTCTCTGAAAGAAGAGCCTGAGGCAAGCAAGGGCTAAAGTGCTGACACTATTTGGGAGGTTCAGTCATAGGGCTGTGAGGATGAGGGAAAAAAGAACTGAGGCAAGGAAAGATGTGAAACGCCAGTGTGCAAAGCATGATTACACTGCTCATTGCTTCTCAATGAACCTCAACAAAACACAGATGCGGCAGATCACTCAGCAGGTGTATTTGCTTGGTCGTGGGACTTTTTGTGGAAGGACTGCAAAGAGAAACCACGTATTGAGGAGAAACTACATCTCAGAGTTGTCCACTGAAGAAATAAAGGGTGAGGAGTTTAATGGCCAACCTCTTTCTTCCTCCTATTTTCCATGTATCAAATGTCACTCCATGGGCAATTGATTGCCCTGTGCTCCAGGTTGTGACATTCAGCATTTTATCTGTGTCCAGAAGTTAAAGTGCTGACCAAGAAATGAAGGAGGCAGTTGAGGCAGGATGAGGAGGAGGCCAAGGTGGGATTTTGTCCTGGCTAATTCTCAGGCTCTGGTCTCCAAATCCCTTAACAGTCATGAAACTTACTCATGTATGTCAGATCGGGACAATAGCAGACCTGGACTCTCATCCCAGTTTGCCACCAACTGGCTGTGTGGCCTTCAGGAGGTGATTTGCTCCTGCTGGTCTCAGCCCCTTTGTCTATAGACTAGGGAAGCTGGAGTAGAGGACCTCTAAGATTCCTGAAAGTGTCAGTGTTATTGGTATTTCCCTGCTGGTCTTGCCTTGCAGAAGGTAGCCAGGTACATTGAAGAGAACTTTGCATTTGTAGGCAGAAAGCCTTGCTTTGAGGCTTGGTTCTGTCAAATACTAGCCATGTGACCTTGGGCAGGTCATTCGATTTCTCTGGGCTTCAGTTCTCTCATCTGTAAAATGGTAAATTAATACCTGTTCCGCAGCATTGCTGTGACAATGAGTGTATGAGCATATTAACATGTACAGGCATAGTAGACACTTGATAAATACTGGTACAAAGTTTCATAGTGCTGTGAAGGTAACAGTAGGTGATAATGCAAAAGGAATTATACATTAAAAACTACTGCTTTACTATTAAATGGACAGAATTAAATACAGAACAGTGGGAAAAATAGTCTAAGGCTGAATATGCAGAAAGCCAAAAAGATTTAGTTAAACCAATGGTAAGATTCAAACCAGACTATGCCACATTAATTTGAAAAGCTCTGGAGTGAACTGAAATAATGAAATATTGCATTTGTTTGTTGTTGTTATCAAGCTGCTGTGCACTAATATTTTATTTTCGATTTCCAGTAATTCTTCTCTCTCACACACACACACACACACACACACACATATATAAAATGAGGAATTGGTCACATGATTGTGGAGGCTGAGAAGTCCCAGGATCTGCTGTCTGCAAGCTGCAGACCCAGGAAAGCCAGTGGTATGGTTCAATCTAAGTCTGAAGGCCTGAGAACCAGGAAAGCTGATGGAATAAGTCTCAGTCCAAGGATAGGAGAAGACCAATGTCCTAGCTCAACAGTCACACAGAAGGGGTAAATTCTCCCTTCCTCTGCCTTTTGTTCTATTCAGGCCCTCATGGGGTTGCATAATGCTCACTCAAACTGGGAAGACAATCTTCTTTACTGAGTTCAAATCTTAATTCTATTCAAATGTCAATCTCTTCCAGAAACACTCTCATAGACACATCCAGAATAATGTTTAACCAAATATCTGGGCACTTGTTGATCTAGTCAAGTTGACACATAAAATTCACCATCATACTTTGTGAAAACACAGGGAGATGATGTCTCCAAGTCAAGGAGAGATGTCTCAGAAGAAACCAGCCCTACCTTGATCTGGCACATCTAGCCTCCAGAACTGTGAGAAATAATTTTCTGTTGTTTAAGCCACCCAGTCTGTGATACTTTATAACAAAAGGTCAAACAAACTAGTACAGAGCCCCATTTCCTCAAGATAGAAACCTGAAAAGTAATTTTCCTGCTTCCTTTGCAACCAGAGCACAGGCAGGTGACCTCAGTTCCACCCATTAGAGGCCACAGAGGTAGACTTCGGCTCAGACATGAGCAATGTGAGAACACAGGCTAAGTGTGGATTCCATTGGTCTGGGGAGGGTGGCAGTAAAGACATCTGACTGTTGAGGGTGGCAGTCGCTGCATGTCAGACTTGCAGAGCAGACGTGGGTGGCTTTCACCCAGGCAGGGGATGGTCTGTCACAGTCATATATGCACTCAGGACTTGGTAGTATCAGAGTGGGAGGCACAGGCTTTTTATTTTATTTTATTATTTTATTATTATTTTTAAACCAGGCAAATCCTGTATCATTGTGCATGGCGTTAAATGTCATTTCTGAAAGCTTAGCCTAGAGCTGTTTCTCCAACCTACCCAAGGAGTTTATAAGCTGTCCAATACCCTTATAATAAACTCCTTTTGCTTAATCCACCAGAGTCAGCTTCTGTTGCTTGCAATGAATGACTCTGACAGATCCACATTCTGATGACCTGATGTGTCCCCATCTCCATAGCTTCCCTCTTCTCATACTTGATTCAGCCTGTAGTTGCTGGGACCAATGGTGTCCTTATGCAATTTAATTTGCTCAGGTGGTTCACCATCAAATTGGCCATTCTTCCATCTAGTCCCCCTCTGATCACAGGCTCTGCTTGTGGTAACTTCATTTCTAGCTGTTTTGTAACTAAGTCTCTATCCTGTACTCCATGGTTGGTTCTATGTCTTATCCCTACATCCCTTCCTTATAACCTGGGTGAGATTCAAAAGGAAGTAGATTTGAAATTAATATAACTCAGCCCCAAACTGGGCCTCATGTGGTCCAACCTTGGCAAAGAATTGCACTTCAAGGAACACAGTCCAGCAACCAAAAGCAATTAAATTAAATGAAAATTATACTGGTATCTCTGGAAAGAATATCAAGGGAAGTAACTATATTTTTTAATGTACAGTAAGACTTAAACATTTCCCCATCTCTGATATTCTCTATATTCCTCAACCCATCAAACTTTTCTCTCTTCCACTCTGATTCTAAACCCAGAATTATTTCCATACTCTGATTTTGTGGGCTCCTTTTTTCTTTCTTCCATCTTTTCTTCTACATTAATCATTCTTATTTTTATCATTTGAGAAAGAATTGGCTGATAATCAGAACTTCTCAGTGATGGAATGGGCTGCCTTATTAGGTAGTGATTCTCCTATCACTGCAAAATCATACCAAGGCTGATGCTCACTGCTCAGGTCAGGGATATTGTGGGAGGGTTCTGGTTCTGGGCAATGTTAGATCAGATGATTTATAAGCTCCCACTATATCTTAGATCTCAGGTTTAGGGTTGTGTCTCTGTTTTAAACTGGGCCACAGTATTGGGATTGAATTAACACTAACTTTTCCCCTCTTTAGAAATCTCTTTGCCAGTGATGGGGAGCCCTGGCCCCTGAGCTTGATCTAACTCTTGTCTTGGTTTCAATTTCTTTGAGAAAAGTTGATCTTTTCAGCATTCCTGCCTTTTCTGCTATAATCAATGAGCGGATGGACATGTGCGTTTAAATGCCTCAGATGCCCCATCAGGGTGTCAGCTTCACAACCTAGCTGTGCCAGACCCTTGCTTGAGGATTCTTTGTTTTGCTCTGAGA
This sequence comes from Macaca fascicularis, assembly GCF_037993035.2. Classification (NCBI taxonomy): domain Eukaryota; kingdom Metazoa; phylum Chordata; class Mammalia; order Primates; family Cercopithecidae; genus Macaca; species Macaca fascicularis. The sequence continues at coordinate 115,777,321 of NC_088386.1, forward strand.
CAGCATTTTCCAGGGAAGAGATGGGCACTGGCAGATGCTGGAGTAGAGGGAGGCAGTAACCAGGAGCATGGATTTCCCAGGTGTGGGGATGGAGCAGGTTGGTGGACTTGCCTGGCCCTCCATGCTCTGGGGCAGCAGTGCTGGGGGAGAGGGAGTGCACGCTTAGGGGAAGGTGGCTCCGCTCTGAATCTGCTGCTCACACACAGGAATATTCATTGGGACCCGTTGGGTTTCAAGTGATAGAATTCAAACTGGTTTGAAAAAAAATTCAAAGGGGAGAGGGGTTTCTTGGCTCCCCAAACTGGGAAGAGCAGGCATTGCTGTGTCCAAGAAGTCCAGGGACTTGTGAAACCTTTCTTGCCTCTCCCGGAGTCTCTTTCTTACTCCCTACCCTTAGCGCCTCCTTCTATGTTACTTCATTTTCAGTCCCAGTGGGAGGAAATCTTCTTTCTGAATAGCTTGAGTTAAATTCTCAGAGTTGAATTTCACCGGCCTGGGTGAAATCACGTATTTGCCCCCAAACCAGTCTTGGTGGCTGTGGGATAGATTATGCTGAGTGGCCACTTTCCCCAAAGGAAAAGTGAAATTCTGTTATCCAAGACAGGGAAATGGATCCTGGACTGACAGAAACAGCTCACAACCACTACAATGTAATATTAGCAGTTAGTGATGTTTCTGAGCCCAGTTTCTTCCTGGGTAAAATTCCCACTTCATAGAGCTGTGGGGAAGACTGTAAATCATACATGCATAGCACCTGTCACATAGCAGGCCTTCGATAATTAGCAGCAATTCTTATTGTTAGGTGCAGAGAACCAGCCGGCACGAGGGAGAATTTTACCCAATGGGAAGATGTAAGTGTGTATGTGTGTGCATGTGTTTGTGCACATTTGTGTGTCCATGTGTGCACTCCGGCGTTAGCTATCAGGAGGAGCAGGTGAATAAGCCTTGGTTTCTACCATAACGACCTTTCTTTTCCTTCCCCCTTTGCTCTCTCACTGTTTTCCATCTTTCCTTCCCACCCATCGTCTCCCTCCCCACCTTCTTTTTCCTTTCATTAGCCATATATACATTCATATATACATATATGTATATATATAAAACAACATGGTATTTTCTTATTTGTGACATGAATTAAATTTTTTTACATATTGACTTTATAAAATGATTTGAGATATACACACAAATATATGCTGTGGAATAATATAAATAGCTGCAGAAATTGGAATGGAGGGAATAAATAAAGAGAAAGTCAAATTAGAAAACAAAATATATGCCACCCTATCTTATATAGTTGCTACAGGTGGGCTCTATTTACTGAAAATAAAGCTTCATGTTCTCTAGTCGTAATTTAAAAATGGAGCAAGTTGCAAATTTTCTGTTTCCTCCAAAACAAGCCAAGCAATAAAGTCAGTTGTACGTGACTGTGCATGTGTGGCTTTTGATCTTATCCATGGGACAGTGGCTCTTGATAGTAAAAAGGTCCCACCCTAGTTTATAGGGACCAGAGAGGGTGCTAAAGACAAATCAAGATGGGGGACTCACCAGCCTCCAGGCAGGCAGGAGAAAAGAAATAGCAAATATCTCTTCTGGGGTCCATAGACTTTTAGAGAGGAAAGAGATTAGTACAATGGAGGTATCTGTCGGAATGAAAATGTAAGTATAGATGAAGAGGAAAATTTGCCTTGTTAAAGCCCAGCTTCCCAAAGAATTAGATACATGAATTTGCTTCTGTGCTGAGGCCATCTGTGGCCATCAGACTAGCTGTTTTCTGGCTGATACTTTTTGGGAATGTTATGTTGCTGAGAAAGATAGTTCTATGTCAGAGCTATCAACAGAATGTGGCCATCTGGACAACCATGTATAAACCAACTTATTGCTTCTTGAATGCCACCTACAAACATGACCACCTGTCCTTTCTTGTTTGAAGGGGCACCAACAATACTTGGGAAGATGGAAAGTGAACTGGACACTAAGGCAGAGACGAGGAATTCTGCCTTGCTTCCTGCACTCCATGGAAAAGGGAGGAGGAAGAGCTGGGAAAGCTGTTGAGCTGGAGCTGTGGATGGTCTGATGGGAAGAGGATGTGCACAGACAAGAAGCAGGAAGAGAGGTTTGGGTATAAAGTTAAGCCGTAGGTTACCAGATTGCCAAGGACCTTAGCCCGACTCTAAACATGATGCCAGAGCCCATGAGAGTGCATGAGGGTATATGCTTATTATCTACTGTCATGTCGTCACAGGAGAGGGAAAGAAGGCTCTATCGATCTCAAAACTCACCTGACCCTTCATGCCCTGGCTGAGACTAGGGGATCTTCTCTGGGCTTTGCCCTCCTCTTCTATAAGTGGGGACCCTAATCCTTGCCTCAAGTCCTTCGTGGGGCTGTTGTGGGAATTCCTTTATTTAGAAAGAACTCGCCAAGCTCCGACCACACATTCAGCACTGGGTCAGACACTTCGGGGGAATAGGGAACAAGGTTAATTCTCAGCCTTTATCCTTAAAGAAGTAACAGATATGATGGGATTTTCAAGAGTGGTTAGGGGCCAGGTGTGGTGGCTCACGCCTGTAATCCCAGTACTTTGGGAGGCCAAGGCAGGTGGATCACCTGAGGTCAGGAGTTCGAGACCAGCCTAGCCAACATGGTGAAACCCCCCTCTCTACTAAAAATAAAAAATTAGCCGGCCGCGGTGGCTGACGCCTATAATCCCAGCTATTAGGAAGGCTGAGACAGGAGAATATCTTGAAGCCAGGAGGTAGAAGTTGCTTGTGAGCTGAGATTGCACCACTGCACCTCAGCCTGGGTGACAGAGTGAGACTCCGTCTCAAAAAAAAAAAAAAAAGAGAAAAATGGTTAGGGGTGTTTGTAGATGAGTTACACAGACTGAGTAGGTAACCCACCCAGCCAGGCCTGGACTCAGTCCTGCTCCGCCCCTCACTGGCCGGGCTGGGAACCTCCTTTCTGGGCCTCACAGACAAAACAAATGGGTGGGAGTAGTTGCCGTAGGGGGTCTCTTCAAGGTCCGGCCTATGCTAATCTGACCATTCAAATCCTCCTGAGGCATACAGTAGGAACAAAAGCTGACACCTGGAGGTGCTAGGTTTTTAATTATGGCAAAGCTGGCTATCTTCCCCACCCCAAAACCAAAGGTTCTTCAAAGTGCTGTGACCTTCCAGGTTGGAGCTGTGTGAAAGCAGCCTGGTGTTCTAACCCTGGCTGTCTGCGTCTGGTGCTAGGGGGGTGGGGGGCGCTGGCCTGTCCTGATCCGTGAAGGTGTGAGCCTGATCTGCTGGCTTCGCTTGCAGGGGGACAGGGGAACTGGCTAGTGTCCTGGTATCAGGTGGAGGGTGTGTCACTGTGGGCAGTGGGTGCCTCTGCTTTTGGCACCGGCTCCATCTTTGTTGTTTTTCTCTTTGGGGGTCTGATCAAGGCAGCTGGAGACTCAGGGAGCCTTTCCACAGCCAAGTGTTTTCATTTTTGTCTTGGCTGGGCTCCTGGTGCTGTCACTCTCAGTGGCTGAGGGCAGGCTGGTGTTCCAGGAATGTTCTGCGTACCCCGCAGGTCTTCTCCAAGAGCCACCTAAGGGGAGAGTTGAGGGCATTCCCCAAACTGGCACCCACACTGCTGCTGACCCACAAGCCAGAGGCAAATTCCCGCACCTCGCCCTTCCCACAGCTTGTGCAGTCCGCCTAAAGCCCAGAAGCTCCCCAGGCGTCCCCGCTTTAAGACAGTGTAAAGAAAAACAGGTGCCCACTGGTCTAGTCACATCCCCTATAAAACGGTTGGAGTCTCTGTTTTTTGTGGGGAAACAGCAGAGGGGGGTTGGACTAATTAATTTCCTCCCAGGAATCTGATTAAGGGAAGGTTAAGCAGTGTGGGAAAGAAAAGGGAACCACTATGAAGAACTGTCACCGAGGAGAGGGTTTGAAAGTTAATGGCAGCCCGGGGGCGGAGGAGCATCCTGACCCAGGCAGTGTTCCAGTAGGGGCCGGCGGCCACCTTGGGGAGGAACGTGCACAGAGGTAACTAATCAACTCGGCAGAGGTTGGAGTAAAAAACCTAGAAGGTTGGCATTGACTCTGAAATTGTTGCAAAGCTGAGATCCAGGAGAGAGGGCAGCTTTTCCTCCCATCTCTACTGTCATTATTAGCCAGACACAAGATTTTGACTCTTACAAATGCCTCTCTACTCCTTTCTTAAAAACACCTTTTTAAATATGGTAAAATACACATAACATAAAAGTTGTCATTTTAACCGCTTTTAAGTGTACAGTTCAGTGGCATTAAGCACATTCATGTTGCTGTGCAATCAGCACCATCTATCTCCGGAACATTTTCATCTTCCCAAGCTGAAAATCCATACTCGTTAATTACTCCCCGATCTCCCCTTCTCAGCCCCCCTTACTTTCGTTTCCATGAGTTTGACCACTCTAGGTACCTCGTGTAAGTGGAATCATACAGTATTTATCCTTTTGCAACTGGCTTATCTCACAGCGGCTTCAGGGCTCGTGCATGTGGTAGTCTTTGCCAGAATTTCCTTCCTTCTGAAGACGGAAGAGTATTTCATTATGTGTCTATAGCACATTTTGTTTATCCACTTGTCTGTTATTGGACATTTAGATTGTTCCCGCTTTTTGGCTATTGTGAATCATGCTCCCGGGAACATAGGTGTACAAATATCTGTTTGAGTCCCTGCTTTTAATGATTTTGAGTATATACCCAGAATTGGAATAGCTCCATTACATGGTAATTCTATGTTTAATTTTTTGAGGCGCTGCCGTGCTGTTTTCCACAGCAGCTGCACCATTTTACACTCCCACCAGCAACACACCAGGGTTCAGGGCCTCTCCTCTTAATGAGCCCCCTTTTTTTCAGTACCCTAGCACTCAGAGGAAGTCTGATAAGAGACGCCCCATTGTATTTGCCTCTGCCTGCACCACCAAAAGAGAGACAGAAGGGCAGTCAGCTCCGTCTGGCCTCAAATGCCAGGAAGCTGGAAGGTGAATAACCCTGGAAGATGCCAATTCCTGTTAGTAGTAGCATTACGCATTTTACAGGAAGGGCCCAGTCACCATCACAAACGTAGAAGAGAAGAGACGTGGGTCTTCTTTATTTCCGTTCTAAGGAGCACCCGTGGCTCTTTAAGACAAGGTTTGTTAATTTCATATGTCTCTTTCAGTGCAGGTATCAGTATTTGTGCTTTTCTTTCTTTCTTTTTTTTTTTTTTTTCCCTCTTACAGGCCCTAACAGAGCCAAACACATCTTCAGGACCCAACATTTATTGAACACTTACTATGCACCAGGCATTGTAGAAGTCCTTTAAGTTCATCTCCTCCTGAATCCTCTTTAACATTTGGAAGGCGTGTGTCCCAAGAGTCACCGGAATCAAAAATACCTCTGTGGCCTAACCTCCCTCCCCCATAAAATGCAGTAGAGTATGACCAAAGATTCAAGTGAGCACCGAAGACCCTTAATGAGAGTTTCTGAGAATGCAACAATAGGAGGACAATAAACTTCCATGTAGATTTGGAGGCTGAACTTTTGAACTCTGTCTGACCTTAGGCTGTGTGCCTTTTATTTTCCTGCTTAATGAATCTTCACTGATTATCTTGCTTCTGCAATGACTCAAGGTTATGTCAATTAGCTGTTTCCTAGCCTGAGTCTTCTGCCTAATTGTCAACTCAATTTAAGACAAAGATCTAAGCAGTGAGTTTATTCTTATTCCTCTCTGGAGTCAGAAAGGGGTTATGGAGCTGCCTTCCCGGACCCAGAAGGGAAAAGCATTTCTCTCTGCTTTCTGGACAGGTAGGTCCATCTCTGGCACCCTTGATTTGGTAGATGTGGTTCGTATTCACTCTTCCTCCCTGGCTCTGACCTTTACCCTCTCTCTTTGCCTGGGTCTCCCAAGGGCACCTAAAATCTGTCTTCCTAAGCATCCTGGCATCTCCTGTGTCCGTGGTCATCAGGGGCATCCTGGCCTCCCAAGCCTTCAACCTTGGAGTCACCTTTGACTGCTTCCTCTCTTGGACTGTTCCTTTCAGAATGGGCTCACAATTCTATCTCTGAGATCTGACCTTCTCCAGCCGATGACACAGCCAAGCCTCCCGCGGAGTCCAGGCTCCGATCTCCTCACACGCTGATTTCTGGAGCAGCCTCCTTCCTGGAGAGTGTTTTCACCTGCAGCCTCACCCCTCCTGGTACATTCTATAACCAACAGCTAGGCTAATTTTCTCCGAGTGCTATTTTGATTTTGTCACTCGTCCATTCGGAAATCGGCAGGAGCTCCCATTTGCCTCCTACCTTTAATCTAAACTCCTCAGCATGTGTTTGAAGACCTTTGTAAACTTACATTTAACTACCCTTATCTTCTGCAACCTTCTGGCTTCTCATCTTAGCTCATAGCACATAGGTTGCTAGCTTTGGGGCACAGCTCTCCCCTTACCGCTGTGAGTCATGTCTATCCCTATTAAGACACAACAAAGATATTATGAGCAGGTACCTCGCCAGTTTTGTTTGACATTACATCCCTATGTCCTGGCTTGTCACGTAATAGGTGCTCAATAAATATTTGTTGAATGAATGAATGTTAAAGACACATCTCTTTGAATAACACTCCTTGCATTAATCAACACACAATGAAAGACTTTGAGCTAAGTGTTCAGGCCACAAAATGAATAAGCTTCTTCTCAAGGAGCTTGTATTTTAGACCTAGAAACATATGCCACATTTCCTTGATTATAAGATGGATCGAGGCCCGGCATGGTGGCTCATGCATATAATCCCAGCAGTTTGGGAAGCCAAGGCCGGCAGATCACTTGAGGTCAGGAGTTCGAGACCAGCCTGGTCAACATGGTGAAATTCTGTCTTTAGTAAAAATACAAAAATTAACAAGGCGTGGTGGTGGGTACCTGTAATCCCAGTTACTGGGGAGGCTGAGGCAGGAGAATTACTTGAACTCGGGAGGTGGAAGTTGGAGTGAGCTGAGATTGCACCACTGTACTCCAGCCTGGGGGATAGAGCGAGACTCTGTCTCAAAAAAGAAAAAAAAAAAAAAAAGAAAAGATGGATTGATTGTAAGATGCAGTGGTAATTTAAAAGGATATTTTGGGGATAAAAGAAACATTACCACTTTATACAAAATGAATGTTGAGCCTTCATTTCAGAAACTTTGAAATGTGAAAAATACAATACATCATAGAATGGAAAAAATAAAGTGCTGCAATATGGGGCTTTGGTACTGTAACAGAGGGATGCACAAGATTCAGGGGAGGGATCTTTTGTACTCTGTCTGAGCTGGGTCTTGATTGGTTTCCCAGGTAAGCTGGGGACGGAAGTAGACATCAGCAGGCTTTGAATGCTCACATTTCTACCTCTCAAAGCTGTGTGGCCTGAGACAAATGACTTAATCTCTTTTAGCCAAGTTTCCCCTTCTGTGAAATGGAGATAATAATAGAACCTACCTAGTCTCCAGTAGCTGCCATTTACCGAGCAGCTGCTATGTACCCAGCCTGGGCCAAGTGCTTTACGTGTATCTTATGTAATCTTCAGTCGTAGAAACTGTTAACCTAATCCTGGTGTATAGGAAGCACTCACCAAATGGATTGATTTAGTGGATATGAGTTTTGGTGGTTGTAGATGTGGTGTCTGCCTGTTTGGTGTTCATTCACCCTTTTTCTGGTAACAGCACTCAGAATAGAATACCCTTTGGGGAAACACCTCTCCCACCATCAGTCCACATTGGTGGGGCTGCTCCCTCTGCCCCTCCTTATGGGGCCCAAGGGTGGATATATGACCCCATCTTGGCCAATGAGACTGTTGAATTTCTAGGCAGCAGTGATTGGTTCAGAGACGGTGCCTGACCCCAGGCTGCTGGAACTAGGAAGAGGACGCTTCTGTCTGCTGGATTTGGTAGATTAGTGGGACGTGAGTTTGAAGCAGCAGGGGGCATCTTGTATGATACCCTGAGCACCTGGCTAATGGGAGGGCTGGCAGGAAGGAGATGGATCCTAAGGGGACATTCGGATTCAGCTGCACCGGTTCACCCCCAAGGCTTTTCAGGGAACGTTTCAGTTACTTGAGTCAATACCTTTCCTTTTAAATTTTTTGGCTTAAACTTGTTTTGCTTGGAATGTTATACTTTACCCAAAAAGTCTTCTTTGACACAAACAGAAATTCTTCTTCTTATAATTATATAATTATTATAATGATACTTGGTGTGTTCTTGGAGGGTGAGAAGAAACTAAGTGTAACTGGAGCATAGGGCTGTGTGTGTGCAGAGCTGAGCCTATGTTAAGCACTTGAATACCTTAGCTACAGTAAGCTTAGTTACTCGTGAACAGCCTATGGGTTAACTAATTGCACAAGACTGGAAACATGTTCAGAGAAAGAGTGGGGCACCTGACAGTTATTGGAAGACCTCCAAAGAGGGAGGGAGCTTGCTGGGTGGCTGAATTTTTTAGGACTTGGGAAATGTGAGATTTGAGCCTGTTGGGAAGACTGTGACCTGGCAAGGAGCTGGGGGATTGTGCTACAGGGAGCTGGTGAGCCATGCAGACAGAGGGCAATACAAATGTATGCAGGACAAAGGGAGTAGATGAGAGAGGAGGGGACGCGGAGCAGGCAGACCAGTCTGAGAGCTAACACCAAGGACTTTGGATCTAGCTTGGAAGTGGGGGCCAGGTCCTCTCTCCTCAGCAGCGCCTCATTATGGACGCACCACACTTATTCTGTGAAGCAGGATTGTCAAGCAGTTTCTTGTGTGCTTTCTTTGATCTCCTAATGTGTCTTTCACTTTTCTACATTAGAGTGTGATCTCCTTGGTAGGAAGCAGTTCTGTCTTTTATTTTTGTGCCATTTTAGCGTGGTGGTGGCTCATGCTCAGCCCGTGGATTGGTCTGCCTGGGTTTAAATCCTGGTCCAGCACTTGCCAGCCTTGACCCCTTGGGCAAATCACTCATTCTATCAGTGTCTCAGTTTCTTATCTCTAAGATGGGAATACTAAGAGTATCTTTCTCAGAGAGGTGCTGGGAACATTAAATGAGCCAATACCTAGCACGCAGTAAGGCTATATAGTGCAAGCTATCCATTATTGTTATTATTTCCACTCTACAATGTTCACTGGAGAATATTAAATTTTTCAAAAGAGGAAGCCCAGGCAGAATGGTGAAGTGCCTTGCCTAAGGCATTAACTGACTGGGGAAGGATAAGTACATTTTTGCAGTCCAGGGAGGAAGCTTAACATCTCTAACCAAAACCTAGCTTGAGGGTGTTTGTGGGGGGATTTGGTTTTTCTCTTGACCCCCCTGCCTATTCGATCCTTTGGAGTTCCCTCATTGACATCACGTCTCTGGGGGCTGCTGGTGGGGCAGAGGCCCTGACTGGCTTAGCAGTGAAATGCCCCCTGGCTGTGGTCTTCGCTTGAGTTTCCTCTCCTCCTCAGGCTGCTTTTATGTTGAATACCAGGAGCATCTGTTTGCGGGGTTTCCAGCACTCCTGGGCTCTCATAGCAATGGGGTCTCACTGACGTACGGTCCCTCGTTACTACACGGAAAGACGATTTACCTAACAGATGGGCTCTTTTGAATATTTATGTCTGGACACATCTGTTCTGGACTTGAAAGTTTAATAAAGCTTTTCATTTTCTGAAGCGCTGGTGAAGCCTGTCTGTGGTGAGCTGACAGCGCCCCCGGGTCAGCTCCTCTGTGGTGACTCTGGGGCATGGGATCCAGCTTGGGTCACCCCATTTGGCAGGCAGCCACACTTTCCAAACCCCTCCTTCCTCTCCATGGCAAGGGACGGCAGGGCTGAGGGGCCAGAGACAGTTGGTGGGGTGCTAACTCAGTGGACCGGTTGAATATGTCCGCAGAGAGGAAAGTAACAACAGTTATTTGCAAAGGGGAAAGTGTTTTCTTGCACTTTGCTCGTCCTTGGGAAGACAGGTTCCCTGTGATTGGGTAAATGATGGAGCAGACTCGCCCTGTCTAGGTCTTTGACCCTACAGCATACGGGGGGTCCTGGGGGTGTCTACGCGGATGTGTAGAAAGAAGGCTTGGACAACGATACTCTCAAAGCTGGGATGTCAGGGCAGTTTGTCTTGAGTACCACAGCTTCTTAGTTCTTGCAGCCCATTTGGTCCTCTCCTGACCTTGGTGGTATTCTTTAATGGCTCCACCCACAAAGGCCCTGTTCCAGTCCAAACAGGCCCCCAGGAAAGAATAATTAAGGAATATCAAAATATGCCATGCAAACATGCATTGAATTCTTACCTGTGCCCAGCACTGTGCTAAACTTTTTATCTTTATTATCATTCTGGTTATCACCGCAACACCAAGGTAAGAACTCTTATTACCTCAGTTTTCCAGATGAGGAAACTGAGGCGCAGCGAATTTAATTGACTTGCCTAGAGTCACACAATTACTAAGTGGGGCAGCCAGGATTTGAACCCAGGCCATCTTACACCAAAATCTAAAGTGTCAATGCTTTATTGCCTGCTGATTGGAATCTGTCAGCCAGTATTTTCTAAAACGTGTTTTTCGCAACATAAGGTGCAATGATCAGGTAACTCCAAATGCTATTTCTCTTCAAGTGAATTTAAAATACACATCAATCTCATAAAGGCTCTGAGGAGTTCTGCTGTAAAGAAACTTTGCATAATGATGTTTTCAGAATTTTTTAAGCATAAAAATTTCTTTTCCTTAATACCAATTAGCAAAGCCTCTTTGGGAAACGTTATTGAAAATGAGTGTTGGCTTAAAGTCTTCTCTCTCCAAGGTACACTTGCTCTGAACAAAGTTCAAAACTTTAAGTCTGAGAAAGCAGGAGGATGGGAATGGGTAGAAATCATATTGATGGGATTTTAAGTATCATTAGGTAGAGAGAGTTTTCTTAAGGGGGAAACTTTAAAAAGCACTGGATTACTGCCTATATACATTTTTAATTTTTATTTTAAAACTGTTTTAAGCTTACTGAAATTTACAGAAATAGTACAAAGAACTCCTGTACATCCTTTGCCCTGAGACCCCACTCAAGTTTTGCCGATGTCCCAGAGACATCCTTTATAGCAATGGATCCGTGCGGGGGTCACAGGTAGCCCTCAGTCATTGTGTCCCTCTAGGCTTTTTCAATCTGGAACTGTTCCTCTGTTTTTCTTTGACTTTTATGACTTTGAAAATTCTGAAGTAAACAGCACAGTTATTTTGTAGAATGTCCTTCAATTTGTGTTGGTTCATTGTTTCCTCTTGATGTGACCAAAGTTATGTATTTTGAGCCAAAATATCAGGAATGCTGGGTTCCTTCCATTGAAATCTATGGGTGGTAGGTACATGACGTCCATTTGACCCGCTACTGGTGGTATTAACTCTGATCCCTTGATTAAAATGGTGTCTGCAGATCGCTCTGCTGTAAAGATACCCTCCTCCCACCATGGCATTTAATACATGTCTTGTGGGAGGCATTTCGATATTGTGTAAAATCCCATCTCTCGCTCCACCTTAAACCACTAGTTGTAGCCTTGCTTGACGTTTCCTGCCTGAATTAATTGTTATTATGGTGGTTGTCAAGTGGTGAATTTCTAATGTCATGGCTCTTTCTGCATTTAGTAGTTGTCTTTCTATCACAAAGAAAAGCTTTCCTTCTCCCCATTTATTTATTCATATAAAAATGTATGTCCATGTATAGATTTATGGATTTCAATCTTGTTCAATGGTTATAATCTCTTAGTATAATAATTTATTTTGATGCCCTAAGTTTTCCAGATTTGGCCATTGGGAGCCCATCCAAAGTGGCTCCTATATTTTTTACATGTCCCCATCATTCTTGAAGCACTTCCTTACTTTTTGGCAGCACAAGATGTTCCAGGCTCATCTTCCACTTTCTCTGCCCCAGCCGTGGAATCAATGATTTCTCCAAGAAGCCCTGGCTCCTTTTAGTGAAGAATTAAATTTAGAAATGAAGATTCGGGTAATAGATGTGCTCATTGCCAGTGGGATGTCACTGCTCTCGGGCCCTATCAATGGGTAGAGGTAGGGAGTTACACATTATATAATATATGTAAATTTACATCTATATTTCATATAATATAGACATAATCTGTTTCTATATACTGAACTCCATGAATTCATACTGATGCTTCCAATTCCAATCCAACATCAGGAGGTACATTCTAGTTTTCTTCCTTTCTATATTTGTATCTTCCTTTTTGATTGTGAGAAATCTGGCTCCTCCTAGCTCAGTCTCCCTCTACATAGTTAATCTCTCAGTTCCCTGATTCCTGCCTCCCTTGCGTGTGGGCCCTGACACCAGGGTGTGTCTGTGTCTCCCAAGGCTGCTGTCTCATTTGGGCCTGCCTAAAGGTGCTTTGATGAAAAAAGGAAAAAAAGGAAGGAAGAAGGGAAGGAGGAAGTGAGGCAGGGAGAGGGGAAAGAAGGAAGGAAGCTAATAAAGGAAAAGAGAGGAATAGAATGGGAGGAGAGCTTTATGGATTTTGAAACTTGGTTTTTATATTCAAGATGAAAAAATTGGGGTTTGCAGTAAAGTCAGTATCCTTTGATACTCTGAGATATTCATTTATTGTAGTCTTAGTATTCCCATGGGCAGAACTGAGACCAATAAGTAGAAATTAATGAGTGGCATATTTCACCCTAGTATAAAAATTATTCTCTAGTCAGAGTTACTCAACAATAGAATGGTCTTGGTTGCAAAGGAGTGAGCTCCGTGCCAAGAGATGAGTTCATTTAGGGACCATAGGACCATCAGCCAGAGTGACATTGCACTGGGAAAGAAGTTGGTTAAACATTCATAGTTCTATGCTGAGGTGGTGATAGTGGCATAGCTGGAGGCCAGCATTTGATCAGGCTACCAAGAAGAAGTGACACCAAATGCCCCCATGGGTGGCTCAGGAGGCAGCCCAGCCAGCAGTGAGGGGATCTCCCGGAGTCCTCTGGGGATGCAGCCCCGGAACTGCACAGCACAAGCTGCACCCACATGACGAGCTATGTGTGTATTTGCAGGATGAATTTGCATCTCGAGATGAAACATAGCTCCAGATTGAGACAGCTCTTAGTTCCAGTGCCAACAATCTAATGTTGGCTTCAAAGGAGAAACTAAAAATGTTCTTGGAGCAAGTTCTGGCCCTTGTAGTTCTTTTATTGTTCCCAAATGGACCACATACTGGGGTGCCTTTGTGATTGCCTAACAACAGTAACCTGTCAAACACAACAAGCAAAGTCCTAAAGGGTTTCTTCTCAGGAGCAAATCCCAGCATCAGATGTTTCCATTCCTTGCCTCCTCATTTTTACAGCCCCTGCCCAATCAATCTACCCAGAACTTTACCCTAAAGAAGCTGGAGTTTTGACATGTTTTCAAATGTTCAAACAAACTGAAGTCTGAAAGTTTTTTTTGTTTTGTTTTGTTTTGTTTTTGAGATGGAGTCTTGCTCTGTTGACCCCAGGCTGGAGTGCAGTGGCACGATCTCAGCTCACTGCAACCTCTGCTTCCTAGGTTCAAGCGATTCTCCTGCCTCAGCCTCCCGAATAGCTGGGATTACAGGCACCTACCATCATGTCTGGCTAGTTTTTGTATTTTTTTTTTTGAGAGGGCGTCTTGCTCAGTGGCCCAGGCAGGAGTGCAGTGGCGCGATCTCGGGTCACTGTAAGCTCCGCCTCCTGCATTCACGCCATTCTCCTGCCTCAGCCTCCTGAGTAGCTGGGACTACAGGCGCCTGCCTCCACGCCCGGCTAATTTTTTGCCTTTTTAGTAGAGACGGGATTTCACCATGTTAGCCAGGAAGGTCTCAATCTTCTGACCTAGTGATCCACCCGCTTCGGTCTCCCAAAGTGCTGGGATTACAGGTGTGAGCCACTGTGCCCGGCCTTAGTTTTTGTATTTTTTGTAGAGATGTGCTTTTGCCATGTTGGCCAGGCTGGTCTCGAACTCCTGACCTCAGGCGATCCACCCACCTCGGACTCCCAAAGTGCTGGGATTACAGGCATGAGCCACCCCGCCCAGCCCGAAAGTTCTATATAGTGCCAGAAAACATGCCATCAGCTGCCTGCCTCCAGCAACAGTTCAACAAGCATTTGTTGAGGGTCTTCCTTGTGCCCAGCTGCTATGCAAGAATGAAACAAGATATCCAGGGTCCCATTTCACAGAGGAAAAAACTGAGGCAGAATCACAGGCAATAACAACTGGCAGCATCAGGCTGTATCTTCCCTTCTCACTTCCCACAGAGCGAAGTAGTTGCTTTGTTGCTGGGGAGGAATGGATGGGGGCTCACCCACATTTCCCAAAGTAAAACTAAATGGCAGCTTTCATGACTGTCTTTTTTTTTTTTTCTTTTGAGACAGAGTTTCACTCTTGTTGCCCAGGCTGGAGTGAAATGGCATGATCTTGGCTCACCACAGCCTCTGTCTCCCAGGTTCAAGTGATTCTCCTGCCTCAGCCTTCTGAGTAGCTGGGATTACAGGCATGTGCCCCCACGCCCAGCTAATTTTGTATTTTTAGTAGAGATGGGGTTTCTCCAAGTTGGTCAGTCTGGTCTTGAACTCCCGACCTCAGGTAATTTACCTGCCTTGGCCTCCCAAAGTGCTGGGATTACAGGCGTGAGCCACCGTGCCTGGCCTCATGACTGTCTTTTGTTTTCCCAATGAAGGGGCTGCAACTCAGAACCGTTTCGGACCGGCAGTCAAATCTTGATAACACCCTGCATCTGGACACTTCTTTAAAACAAAGTCTGATGCTTGCTAGCTGGTTTGTCTTCACATATGTGTAAATGTTTATGTGCATATATATTTTTCAGTACGAAGTGTTTGTGCTTTGGATGCATCGTTTGTAGGCAGGCAGCCACTTTAGTGACTGTGAATCCTGAAGAACAAGCTGTACCATCAGGGAATAGCAATAATAATGACTGTTTATTGAGCACATTGCTGCATGCTAGTTCGTACATGCCTTATCTCTTTAAACCTTCACAACAGTAGAAGGGTTAATTTGCAGAGGAGGAAACTGAGGCACAGAGAGGTTGTCATGTATTTCACCCAAAGCCCCACAACTGGAAAGTGGGAGAGTCACGTTTTAAACGCAGGCTTCTCTGACTCTGAAGAGGCAATGCCCATCATGCAACGCTGCTGCTTACAGAACACTGCCCCCGAAGCTGGTAGGCAAACACTGGGAGCGGTAATAATGGGTGGCAATGGGCCACAAGGGGGCCTGAAGAAATAGGGTGCATAAGAGTTAAAAAAAAAAAAACTTCTGCCAGGGAGGTTTTTCATGTGTCTTTTCCAAAGGTCAGAGTTCAGATTTATGATGTGGGAATATTCATGAGTTGCTGCAGTGTGCAATACCAGGGTACTAGGGAGAAAAGTTTCCTGTGATATAAATTAACCTAAGGCGAGGGCTCCTCTGAACTAAGGTTCAGATATGGCACATGCGATCAAAGCAACCACCCAACCCACCTGGGAGGCTGGGGATTCACATCTTAAAATGGTAATTAATGATTTGGAACATGGCAGTGCCTATTTTCATCCATCTGCCCAACCAACTGTCTATCCATCCATCCATTTGTTATCAGCTATTTGCGAAACCCTCTGCTGGAGCCAAAAGAGGTATACCAAAACCAAACCAAACCAAACCAACCAAACGAATCTCTCATAAGTAGCTTTGGATCAAGTTGGGGAGAGATAGATATACGCAAGAATAGATAAACTACAGGGCAAAGACGTGTTTGATTAAGTATCAAAATGAGTGATCCAGATAGCAGATGTTTTGCAGGGACCCGGAAGAGGGAGGTCTTTGAGGATGTGGTGTGGCCGGTCTGGCCATGTTGGTTGCCTTCAGGGATTATTGTGGCACCCTTGAGACTGCCTGGAGTCTAGTTAGTTTCCATCCTGATACAAGATGAATGGAAAAATTGGATTTACGGTCTGCCCACTGCTGAGATACAGTTTGGGTCTCTTTAGCCCTGTTTGGAAATGAGGTGCCACCTTTAATCTTGAATACCAGTTCAATGGTTCCAAAAGATTGAAAGAAGATGAAACAAACAGGTATTCATTTGAGGAAGGACTGTTACTCTTCATTCCCTGGTTTGACTGCCAAAATATAATGAGAGTTTGTTTGTATGTCCAACCAAAGCCAGAAAACCCAGCTACAAAACCAGCTCTCCAGCAGCCGACTCCCCTGGCTTTTATGACCTCAGGGGCTATGAGGTTGACAGTAGGGGACCCAGACACCGAGGGGGCCTTGAATGAGAGGTGCAGACATATGTGACATAATTAGGCAGCCTTTATGAGGCAAGCAGGGAGAAGTCATTAGGGCTGCTATTTAACAAAGGGAAACTTCCTGCTCCCACCCCCCCTATTAAAGAGCTGCTTTTCAACTGTGTTGGGCTTCTTTGATCCCTGAAGGCTCCTGATGTTTTGCTCACATCCTGTCATGATATTTAATGACGCTTCACATGTGCACCAGGAGCACAGCCCAACTTAGCATCATTTGGGGAAAGGCATTGTAACATGACAAGGTTTTGATGTGGTTCCTTGCACGGTCAGGTTAGTGAGGTGGCTATGCAGACACCAGTGAGTGTACTGATTCCACTTGGCGGTGGAATCCATTGGAAGGAATGATGGAGAGACCAAGATATTGCCAAGTTCTTCTGCAGTACTTTATTTTGGGATCTATATATCAGCTGGTATACTGTTCAGGAGAAGAGAGAAGGAATTTGGTCTTGGACAGTCTTCTTTCAAAAGGCTGGAATGTTCTGGAGGAATGGGTCTTCTTCCAACTTGTGGTCATGCACATGAACCGCTGCTAAAAGGAAGACTAATAGGCCCTTAGGGACCACCCAGCCCATACCAGATATATGGATCCTACAAAATTCCTGGTAGGCACTGTTCATGTATTCTGCTGTTTGCCTAAATACCTCTGGAGAAGAGAAACTTACCACCATAAGGCAGCACAGCTATTGTGCTTGTTCCGGTGGTTTAAAAGCTCCTCTTCATTTAGTTGTTTCTTGCAGCTTCTAACATGGGCCAGAGTGCTGCACTTGGTGGCTACACAGAACTGGGCTCTTCTTGGTCAAAGTTCTTAAAGACACTTGGGGAGTGTCCCCTGAGTATTCTCATTTCCAGGTAAGAACCCCTATTTCTGCTACAGTTCCTCCCATTCCCTGGTTTCGACACCCTTATAGCTGATGGTCCTTCTTGGAAGGTCCTGGTAGGACAGCTTTACCACCCTTTTTCTTTAAATGCTGATTAACTCTGCTTTAGCCTTTTTGGTAGACATTAAGCCCAAATCTCTGAAATGGGGCAATAATCTCAACATACAAAGGCAATAATTTGGATTTCCTGTAAAGTTGCAGAATGAATCCCAGTTCATAGTCCAAGTGTTGGCATCTGGGAACATTTCTTTTCCCTTTCAGATGATTTGGTTTAAAAGCATATCAAAGGCTAACTGCTTGGACCTCTCTCTTTGGTGCTGTCACCCAGAGGACAGTCTGACTGCCTCCTAAGTGAACACACAGTGGATTGAAGCAATCGTTCCTAGTTCCATGCAGTGGAGATGCCACTCAGTCCATCCACTTCCATCCACCTGCATTGTTACCACCTTGTCCAGGCCCTGTCATTTCACTCTTGAATCACAGCCAGAGCCTTCTAATCATCTCCCACACATGTTCTTGGCCCTTTCCAATCTGTTCTCTACACAGCTTCCAGAATATATATTTTTTAATTTTAAACATAAATTGCTAGTGAAACCCAAACATGTTATCATGGCCTTCAAGGTCCTGCAAGATCTGGCCTCTGCTTACTTCTCCAGCGTCATTTTGTACCTCTCTTCCCCCAACCCTGCACTATCCACATGGGCCACTTTTCAGGTCATTGGGCCCGCTGGCTTCTTTCTCCCACACTGGGCTTTTACATGTGGTTCCCTTCACCTGGAATGTTCCCCTTTCCCATCTCCCTGCCTGGCTTCCTCCTTTGTATCTTCAGACCTTAAATATCATCAACTTCCATACTGCATGCAGAGAGAGACCCTCTCATAGCTCAGATTCCCTGTTATTATTATTTTTTGTAGAGACAGGGTCTCACTATGTAGCCCAGGCTGGTCTTGAACTCCTGGGCTCAAGTGATCCTCCTACTTCAGCCTCCCAAAGTTCTGGGATTACAGGTGTGGGCCACTGTGCCAGGCTCCCCTGTTATCATTGTCTGACCCTATACTATTTACTTTATAGAGCTGATCACAGCTTGTAATTATGTATTTGTTGGTTCACTTGCTTATTTTCTGTCTCCCCTTGCCTCCCCCACCACTACCTCCCTCTAGATTCTAACTCTATCAGTTAGGGTCTCTCTGCTCTGATCTCCTATATATCCCTAGCCTGACGCTTAGCTCCTGGTGCATGATGAAGGTTCAATGTATAGTTGTGGTTGAATGAATGAATAAGTGAATGGATGAGTAAATGCAGTGGCATATTTGAGTGTTAGCTGTCCATCAACTTGAATACAAGATTTATTATTGAGTTAAAGCCTTCACATTTTAAAATAAACTTTAAAAGGCAAAAGAGTTTTGCTGAAATAATCATCCCTTTTGGTTTCTTTATTCTCTGTGTCCCAATAAGACGGAGTTTTATTAGAATCTCATCAACAATGTAAATGCAGGCCCCAATTACTCTGGTCAAATTACAGATCTTCCTCTTAGATTTCTATCACTTTTATTTTTGACAGGCTGAGAATATTTTTTAAACAGCCCTTTCTTGAGTGCTTTAATGCCTCATCCAGATGAAAAAAGAAAAGAAAAAGAATGTGAGGCTTTGAGCACCATTCCTCTGATTCCAAAACAAAGGATTCAGATGTCTTTATTTTTTATGTAAATTTAATTTCCCTGCAATTCCACCCAAAATCGCACAATGAAGAAAGATGATTGTAATCAATCCAATGCTTTCAGGTGTAATCTCTGAACTGGAAAATATCTTAGTTTCTTTAGGCTGCTGTAACAAAGTACTACAAACTGGATGGCTAAAAACAACACAGTATGTTCTGTCACAGTTCTGGAGGCCAGAGTCAGAAATCAAGGTGTCGGCAGAGCTGGTTCCTTTGGAGGCTCTGATGAAAAATCTGTTCTGTGCCTCTGGTGGCTGCTGATAGCCCTTGGCATTCTTTGGCTTGTAGATGCATCACTCTCATCTCTGTCTCCATGTCTCCTTCTATTTCTTCTTATAAAGACAGCAATCATTGGATTTAGGGTCCAGCTTTCCAGGATGATCTTGAGATCCTTAATTTCATTATATCTGTAGCGGCCCTACTTCCAAATAAGGTCACACTCTCAGATACCAGAAATTAGGACTTGGAAATATTTTTCTGCAGAACACAAAAAACTGGGTCATGAGATTCAGAGAGGCAAAATGACTTGCCCAGGATATACAGGTCCTTACTGATACAGTCAGAACCACAACAAATCTTTTGATCTTTGTACTCTACTATATTATATATTGTCTCTCAAAAGAATGCACTCTTTTGCTTCTAAGGCAGTTGTTACATATATAGATAGACAGATATATAGATAGATAGATAGATAGATAGATAGATAGATAGATAGATAGATAGATGGATGGATATGGTTTGGCTGTGTCCCCACCCAAATCTCATCTTGAATTTTAGCTCCCAGAAGTCACATGTGTTGTGGGAGGGATACTGTGGGAGATAATTGAATCATGGGAGTGGTTTCCCCCACACTGTTCTCATGGTAGTGAATAAGTCTCACAAGATCTGATGATTTTATAAGAGGTTTCCCTTTTCGCTTGGGTTCTCCTTCTCTCTGGTCTGCTGCTATGTAAGACGTGCCTTTCGCCTTCTGCCACAATTGTGAGATCTCCTCAGCCATGCAGAACTGTGAGTCCATTAAACCTCTTTTTCTTTATAAATTACCCAGTCTCGGGTATGTCTTTATCAGCAGTGTGGTGGCTGCTGGCAGCTCTTGGCATTCTTTGGAGAACAGACTAATACAGTAAACATATATTTATATTTTATACACATACATATACATATATATATATTTTTTCTCTATTAGAACCCCTTTGATCACCTGGAAATCAGCTGTACAAGCCTCTATAGGCCCAAACCACACTAGTCAATCTAGTCCAAATAATAAACTAGTTTGTGAAGGTGATTTTTTTTTCTGTTTGGTTAAGAAGATAAAGGATCACAAAATATATTTCTTACTGAGCTGATTATATCTATCTGGTAACATTATATTTGTTGATGATCAATGGCAGCCACTCAAGCCCCTGTTAATTATAATTTCCTCAACCTTGTCTTTGCACAGCCTAGAAGCATTTGGTGCCTCTAGTTAGAGCACAACAGGTAGCAGCCATGGTTGGAGTGGTTGTTTGGTCACAGGTGGGACAGTGGCCCTTGGCCATGTTCTGGCCCAACACCCACCCTAGATGATGGTCAGACCCAGTATACATGGCAGTAAGTCCCCCTAGGTTTTCATAGGATTCAAATTATTTTGCAGGAAAATAAAGCAAATAGAACCACAACGATTTCCTTTTTCTAATTTTCTTTTCTGTTTTTGGTGGGGGAGGAGTGTGAAGAGATTTGATATTCATGAAAGCATTTTATAAGCATGTGAGTAATGAAATCCATGTTTTAAAGATGTAATGCATTTTACAGGCTCTCTTAATCTGCCCTTGCTTTCCTTCTTCCTTATAAAAAATTTAGTGATGATTAAATTAAAGGAAAACGGAAGTCATGATAAAATAAAAACTCACAACTCCACAGTAATTTGTTATTGCCACAAGTATTCATAGTACATCCTTAACTGGCACCCACTACTCCTGCGGTCTGGATAGGATACAAATGTTAAGTTCGTTTTATTTGGCTGCTGTACTACCCCTTCCTCTTCTACCCAAGAGTATTTGGAAGGCAAGTGACTGGATAGATAACTATAAGCAATCCATTCCTGAACTATAAGGCTAAAGATTATCATTACTCAGCCATGTAATAGAAAATCCAACTTGAAATCCCTTTAACAATAAAGATTCGCCAACCTCAGCACATTAACTTTGTCCTTGGATACACAGTACCCCTCATGGTTTCAAGATGGCTGCTGCAGCTCCGTGTATGTGACATCCAAGCATGAGGACATTTAGCAAGTGTCTCAGTCTGTTTTCACACTGCTACGAAGACATACCCGAGACTGGGCAATTTACAAAGGAAAGAGGTTTAATTGACTCACAGTTCCACATGGCTGGAGAGGCCTCAGGAAACTTACAATCATGGCAGAAGGCAAAGGGGAAGTAAGGCACCTTCTTCACAAGGTGGCAGGAAGGGGAAGTGCCGAGCAAAGCGGAACGATTCCCTTATAAAACCATCAGATCTCATGAGAACTCACTATCAGGAGAACAGCATGGGGGAACCACCCCCATGATTCAGTTACCTCCACCTGATCTCCCCCTTGACAATGGGGATGAGGGGGATTACAATTCAAGATGAGAGTTTGGTGGGGACACAGCCAACCCATATCAGCAGGGAAAGAAAAATCCCTGTTCCTTGTTTTTTCTCCTAAACAAGAAACCTTTCTTAGAAGCCCCCACAGAAACTTCTACTTCCATTTCATTGGAAGATTTAGGTCACATTTGTACCCTAAACCAATCTCTGGTAAGGAAATGGAGCTTTCGCCATTAGTTTACTTATCACATTAGATCAATAGAGGTGTAGGTTACCCAAATAAAATTGAGATTCTGTCCCCAAAAAACAAGGAGGTATAGCAGGACCATTTTATTTACAAGTGTCAGGACATCCAGATAAAAATGACCTAAACAATAATAAAAATACCGTTATCCCGCATAACAAGAAGACCACAGCTGGTGACTCAAGAGCTGGTGGCTTCAGCAGCGCAGGGATGTCAGGCTCCTGATGGCCTCTTATCATTCCCTTGGCTTTATCTTGGTTTTACTTGTGTCTGCCACAGCTCAAAGCACTGCCTATATTCAAATGCAGGAAGAGGCCAAAGTCCCAGGCTTTTGCCCTCTTTTTAGAGCACTGGAAACTCACAACTCTCTCCTCCTTGTATCTTAAGGGTCAGGGTTACATCACAGGCCTAGGTCTGTATCTGTCACTGGCAAGTGAATGGAATCAACAGGATTGGCTTAAATAAATTAACATTTAACATATACCCTTGGGATGGGAGGGGGTGTTCTTGGCTGAAGACACAGGGTAGGAAGGGAGGGTTGCTGCAAACATCTGGAGAATATTCTAGCATCTGCCAGCAAGGAAGGAAGGGGCTGGGAATGACTTTTGGAGAGTGCACCATGCATGAATCTTTATCTTGCTCGTGGGAAGGATTATAGCATGTATCTAACATAAATGAGGGGTGTTCATGTTGGATTGGAAAGATTTAAGGGCCACAGACTTCTCAGTGAGAAAGATATGGAATGTCATAGTCACCTCTAACTCATGGGAGCAGAAGTTAGCAATACTTTTTTCAGGATTTCTTCTTCTTCGGGTTAGAAGAAGAAAGAACTGAGACTCCTTTAGGAAGTAAGAGAGATACTGAGATGGGCTGCTTATGAGAACCCCCCTGGTGGGCCCTTGGCATGCAGGGACTAGGAGAGGTACTGACCTCCTCTTGGCTCAGCTCTTGATTTATATCTGGGAAGGGAGATTCAGCTCCTGTCTCCTGATGCTGCCAGTCTAGGGCCTTTTATCTCCCATCCTCTCTGAGTTGTCCAGAAATTCCTCTGGAACCCGTGGGTCTTCTTCCTTCTTTACTTTTCCATGGGACAACACTGAAAACTAGGCAAAGTGAGTCAGGGGGTTGACTATGATCGCCTTTCATCAGGATACAAGACAGCCGTGCACTGTTACTGTGCCCGGGGGTCAGTTTGGAAAGCATCCCCACTGGACTCCAGTCTCCACTCTGTTACCTTCTAGCTTCTTATTTTTAGCAGTTTGGCTTAACTTGGTTCCCCAGCTTTGTCACTGGCTGCTCTGCAGGCTGGAGTGATGTAAAGCCTTGTCACTGAGGAGTGGTAAGGCTCTGAATAAGTCTTCACAGTTATGAGGCCTAAGTTATTTGTCTCAAAAATAGGGACAATTGCCCTGGCTTGATAAAAGTGATGCATACTATGCAATGGAAGATGTTTATACTGTGCAAGAATCCCCTTTTTTCCTCCTCTGAAGCTTTGCTCCAGTTCCTTTGTGTTTTAGAATCTGAGTGTTTGCTTGCTTACTTAGTTATTTATTTATGGCAGTGAGAGCGAGACCCCTTTACCTGATGGCCAGGCTCAACAACAACTGCTCTGAACTCATCCTTCATTAATATTCACCCGGTGCAATGCACATCGCTCTGGAGGCCTCTCCTCTATGGGACGCTTTAATGTGGCAGTTATGAAAGCAGCTCAGACCAAGTTCGATTAGCATAATAATGAAGCTTCGGGCGGCAGTGTTCCCATCCTCAAAGGAAATAGCTGGAGTGGTCACAGAGCCTTTAACAAGTACTGCTTTAGGATAAAAACGGACAGGGTGGGAGATGATGGAATGCAAATGTGGAATATGGGGAGAGGACTAGTGGAGGGTGGGAACTAGCAGGGGAAGAGGGGAAGAGATTGTTTGCTTTTCTTTTGCCTTGTTCCTAAGAGATGTCATCTGCAACGACAGAACTTTCATTAGCAGTGGCCCTTTAGAAATGCACAGGTTTCTGCATTTCCAGAAAAATATAATGTTAGTGTCTCTTTTGGCTGTAGAAGAAAAAAAAGAATACCCAGCTCACAAGAACACCGCACTCTTTCAGATGTTCAATAACTCCTGAAAATAGGTGGGTGGGCATTATTATCTCCCTTTGACAGATGAATGCACATCCAAATATCTATCTGTTCGTCTGTCCATTCATCCACCTTCTGTCTTCCTCCAGAAATGATTTAAGGCAGTTTCCAGATGAGGTACCCAAATTCTTAGTGCCAGGTAGAGGCAGTGCTCCCATTTGAACTCAAATCTCCTGCTACTTTTCTCCCAACACCATGCTTCTTTTAAAATCAATTCAGAATTCAAACCAAGGGCCCTGCTTTCCTGACTCTTGTGGTTCATTGTCAAGAAACAGGTTCAGCTGGATTTCAGCTGATCCACACATCTTGCCTTCCAGTTGTTTTTGCAGCAGAGGGATCTTCACCTGAGTATGGAGTGTGCCGCTACAGGGCCCCTTAATTGGCCATTGACCCAACCTGGGCCAATGTAATAACTTCTATTTGCACATTTAAGCTGTTGGCTATTTCACTGGATTTTTACAAACTGGAGATCAGCTGTTCTCTCATTATACAGACATGGGAACCAGCAGGAAAGCCGAAGCACACCTAGGCTCTCTCCAGCCATGAAAAATCAAGCACTAAGTGGGAGGAATAGACGGAAAAAATTCAAGAAAATATCCAGGCCCTTGCCATCCTTCACCAGCACAGGCATATGCAGCAGGAAAAAGAAAATCTTGGTTGAAAATAAGAACCAAGCAGCTGGGCGTGATGGCTCACACCTGTAATCCTAGCACTTTGGAAGGGCGAGATGGGCAGATCACTTGAAGTCAGGAGTTCAAGACCAGCCTGGCCAACATGGCAAAACCCTGTCTCTACTTAAAATACAACAATTAACCAGGTGTGATGATGTGCACCTGTGGTCCCAGTTACAGGGATGGCTGAGGCAGGAGAATCGCTTGAGCCTGGGAGGTGGAAATTGCAGTGAGCCGAGATCATGCCTGTGGACTCCAGCCTGGCCGACAGAGTGAGACTCCATCTCAAAAAAAAAAAAAAAAAAAAAAAAAAGAAAAAGGACTGCAGCTGGTTTGCCTTGCCAGGCTAATGGGTAGATTCATTTTAGGGAGATGGCTCTTTGATTAGGAAACAAGCATAATCACTTACTTGGTGTGAAAGACGAAGCCTCCTCTCCCTACTCCCTCAACTCTAGAGGATGATTTGGAAGAGACAATGGGCGATCAGAACGACTCTGCATAATAAAAGTGAGAGAGGACAGAGGAGTAGATAGGAAGAGTGGGGGAAATGATGCCCAAACAGAAGCCCTTTGGTGGAGGAGTGGGATGTGAAGAAGGACCAACATCCAGTATGGGAGGCCCTGGGGTGGAAATGACCCAGAAGTTCTAGTTTCAGGTAGTTTGTGGAGTTCTGATAGAACTCTCTATAATCACCAACCTTCAGTAAAGGTCTGTTTACAATATGCAACAGCTTTAGTGTGGGTGGTGCTTCGAAGGTTCGGTAGGCAAAGAAAGGTACATCAGCTTGGTTCAGGACAGAAAGAAGAGGACAGTCGCAGAAGGGGAGATGTGTCATGATGGGAGATCACCAGAACAGGTAATCTGAGCCAGAGGTGACCACGGAAGACCCCTGGGAGTCAGCCAAAAACCTTTCAGTTCATGGGATGGGGCTTAAGTCAGATTTCCTCCCAGATCGAAAAGCAATGGGACCCCAGAGGTTTACCTAGACAGAATATATTTGCTTCTGTTTTCATGAAGTTTCGATAGAAGTCTAAGTTACAGTGACCATTGCTGCTTCAGGCCTCTGTATCTTTTTGCGGTTCGCCTTCTGTGATCAATTGCCAGGATGTCACATTCCTGTAGTTCTTTATAGTTTATGAGCACTTCATATTATTTTACTAAATCTTCACAACCACTTTGGGAGGGCCAAATCGCTCTGGGAGTACTGGTCTATTGCCATTAACTTAATTTGCTCTCACAAAATGACTTAACTAGTTGTATATGAAAACACAATCCATTGTCCATACAGGAAGATATTAGCATTGCAAGGCTCTTGGTTGATGGAGGTAGGGGTAAAGGGTACAGGTTGCAGCAATAGAGCAGTTTCTCTTCTAATTTCTTTTTCGGTTTCTCAGTTTCTCTACAAGTTTTATGTACAAGAGAAGAAGGATTAGCACATGCGACCCTACTGAAGCTGTGATCACCTGTGATCCAGTCTCATAGTTGTAGTTAAAAAAGCCTGAAAGGCGGCCGGGCGCGGTGGCTCACGCCTGTAATCCCAGCGCTTTGGGAGGCCGAGGCGGGCGGATCACAAGGTCAGGAGATCGAGACCACGGTGAAACCCCGTCTCTACTAAAAATACAAAAAAAGAATTAGCCGGGCGCGGTTGTGGGCGCCTGTAGTCCCAGCTACTCGGGAGGCTGAGGCAGGAGAATGGCGTGAACCCGGGAGGCGGAGCTTGCAGTGAGCCGAGATCGCGCCACTGCACTCCAGCCTGGGCGACAGAGCGAGACTCCGTCTCAAAAAAAAAAAAAAAAAAAAAAAGCCTGAAAGGCAATTTTATAAAATCTCTAGTTCTTACAAATTTTTAAACACTGTGAATTGGATACAAAGCCCACAACAACACTTCCAAATATTTGCCATTTCTGTTTGATTAATTCTAACACATTACCTTGGTTCTCCAGAGTGGCTCTTCCTTAAACTTTCTGAAAAACCACTCCTCCAACATCAGGTCCAGCTTTGGTGTCTCTGTTCCTTCTATCCCCTGGTCTTCCCCACCCCTCCCCTAAATTCTGCCTCACAAAAGCTCCAAAGAACAAACCTGGCAATGGCAGAGCCCTCCTTGAAATAAAAGGAGGGGAGGAAACTGAGTCAGTGAAGTTAGAACATGCTTTTGTGGTAGGGGGAAGAGAAGGGCTAAAAATGTTACTGATAACTGTACCCTATTACATTTACACAAACATTTCAGTATTGTAAGAAATAAACGTTAAAAGTTAACCCAGCATTTACTAATATTCATGATTTTTTTTGGTTGTATATTAATTAGGTCATAAGTGGTAATGGTTTATGCAAATGATGGTACTATTTATTTTTAAGGAAGAAACTGTTTTTATGGTTGTTTTTTACTGGCTTTGCAGGTTCTTCAGTGTTTTTAGATAATGCTATCCTGTCGATTCTTTGCCTGACACCATATAGTTTAATTCTCATCTCAGGCACCCAAACCAAGCATACTCACTAACACAGACATGTCAAAAGACAGATACTTACATCTAATTCCTCAAAAATATTGGTTCCAATAATATTTCTACTATTTCTTTATGGCCTAGGGCTGCAGATTATTGTGCAAACATTTCTTTTTTCCATAATATTTTAAAATAATTAAAAATGGCTTCTCTTTAAGATCACTCTTCTAAGGGTGATTTGCACACAGGTGTGATGTCATTTTGAGGGCAAAAGGAAGGTCCTTCTTTTCCTTTCCCCTGGGTTGCCACTCACTATGTGCTGAAATTATTTTCACTGTTCTGAGCATTCCATTCTTCTGAGCTCAGGGAGAGGTAATAGTTCACCCTAAAGTGGGGCTGAAGTCATTCTCACCTCTCTAAAGGAGCTGAATTGGGAGGTGTTTTAGGTGCTAAAAGGGTAACTCTTACCCAGTTTTGAGGGAACCACACGCTAAGATACCCATGCCTGACTTTCTAGGAACTAAGAGTCCAGGCTTTTGCCTGTCAATAAAGAGTCAAACTCTGGAAAATATTTAAAAGTGGTTTATTCTGAACCAAATATAAGTCACCAAGGCCCGAGGCCCAGTCCCAGGAGGTTCTGAGAACATGTGCCCAAAGTGGTCAGGCTACAGCTTGGTTTTATACGTAGGGAGACACATGATACCAATAACATACCAGTCAATACATGTGGGATATGCATTAGTTTGGTTTGGAAAGGTAGGACAACTGGAAGGGGGGTGCTTACAGGTCAGAGGTGGATTGAAAGGTTTTCTGATTGGCAATTGGTTGAAAGAGTTATTATCTAAAGACCTGGAATCAATAGAAAGGAGTGCCAGGGTAAAGATAAGGGGTTGGGGCGGGGCATAGTGGCTCACACCTGTAATCCCAGCACTTTGGGAGGCCGATGCAGGCGGATTACGAGGTCAGGAGATCGAGACCATCCTGGCTAACACAATGAAACCCCACCTCTAGTAAAAATACAAAAAGAAATTAGCTGGGCATGGTGTCGGTTGCCTGTAGTCCCAGGTACTCGGGAGGCTGAGGCAGGAGAATGGTGTGAATCGGGAGGCAGAACTTGCAGTGAGTAGAGATCGAGGCACTGCACTCCAGCCTGGGCGACAGAGTAAGACTCCATCTCAAAAAAGAAAAAAAAAAAAAGATAAGGGGTTGTGGAGACCAGGGTTCTTATTATGTAGATGAAGGCCCTTAGAGGCAATGGATGGTAAACGTATCCCATTCAGACCTCTAAAACCATTCAGACCTCTAAAAGATACTGGACTCTCGGTTAATCTTTTCAAGATTGAGAGGGCCTGGACAGGAAGGGGAAAGATCTAGTTATGTTAATGGAGATTCTTTACAGATGCAATTTCCCCCCACAAGAACGGCTTTGCAGGCCATTTTAAAATATGGTAAAGAAACATATTTGGGCATAAAATATTTTGATTTCCTTCTTTATCTGTCATGTGATGTTATGCCCAGAAGTTGGAAATTAAGCCATGTTATATAAGATTAAATGAAACTGTCACAGGCATGCAAACCAGAGCAACTCCATCTTAAATAGGGGATGGGTAAAATAAGGCTGAGACCTACTGGGCTGCATTCCCAGACAGTTAGGTGTTCTAAGTCACAGGATGAGATAGGAGGTTGGTACAAGATATAGGTCATAAAGACCTTGCTGATAAAACAGGTTGCAGTAAAGAAGCCGGCCAAAACCCACCAAAACCAAGATGGCCATGAGAGTGACCTCTGGTCATCCTCAGTGCTACACTCCAACCAGTGTCATGACAGTTTACAGATGCCATGGCAATGCCAGGAAGTTACCCTATATGGTCTAAAAAGAGGAGGCACAAATAATACACCCCTTGTTTAGCATATCATCAAGAAATAACCATAAAAATGGGCAACCGGCATCCCTTGGGGCTGCTCTGTCTATGGAGTTGCCATTCTTTGTTCCTTTACTTTCCTAGTAAACTTGCTTTTACTTACTCTATGGACCCGTCCTGAATTCCTTCTTGCGTGAGATCCAAGAACCCTCTCTTGGGGTCTGGATTGGGACCCCTTTCCTGTAACAAAACCCCTCTGATGAGACTTCATGGTTTGTAGGGTGTGACTCCCCGGGCACCTTAGATAGGAATTTGGACAAGAGAAAAAAAAGATCAGAGTTCAATCCTTAGTCAATTCTGCAAAATAGGCATGAAAGCACACAACTGCTACACTGGGTTGTGTAGGTAGTGGGATCAACATAACCAGCAGGAAAGGGAATTTCGGTGGGATTTTCCTCAGCTTGTAAGACAGACTTCTCCCAACGCACTTGGAGGTTGACTGTAGATGTCTTGCAGGCCTTGATGACTGCTCTTTCCTGCAGCTGCAGGCAAGGGAGCTTGTATTTCCCTTCCAGGTAACAGTGTTGTCCATTTACCATGATACTGTGGGGCTTTGGGTCCTCTTGTCAGAGGCATTTGGACCAGAGCGACTCCATCTTGAATAGGGGCTGGGTAAAAGAAGGCTGAGACCTACTGGGCTGCATTCCCAGGAGGTTAGACATTCATAGTCACAGGATGAGATGGGAGGTCAGCACAAGATACAGATCACAAAGATGTTGCTGATAAAAAAAAGGTTGTGGTAAAGAAGCCAATCAAAAACCAAGATGGTAACAAAAGTGACCTCTGGTCATCCTCTCTGCTCATTGTACGCTAATTATAATGCATTCATGCTAAAAGACACTCCCACCGGTGCCATGACCGTTTACAAATGCCAGGACAATGTCCAGAAGGTTACCCTATATGGTCTAAATTGGGAGGAACCTTCGGTTTTGGGAATTGCCTGCCTCTTTCCCAGAACACTCTTGAATAATCCACCCCTTGTTTAGCATATAATCAAGAAATAACTATAAGTCTAGTCAGTCGAGCAGCCCATGCTGCTGCTCTGCCTATGGAGTAGCCATTCTTTTGTTTCTTTACTTTCTTATTAAACTTGCTTTCACTTTATTCTGTGGACTTGCCCTGAATTCTTTATTGCATGAGGTTCAAGGACCCTCTCTTGGGGTCTGGACAGGGTCCCCTTTCTGGTAACACTATAGTTTTTGACCTACTGAAGAAAAAAGAGGAGGAAAAACAGCTGAAAGTCTTACCTGAAGCCCAGTCTGGCTGTAATTTTCTTATTTTTCATTCTATCTGTAGCTCTTATTTCTTCTCTGCAGGTAATCCAAGGCTACTCTCCCCCACGCTCTTCCTCTCCCAAGTTGTTATTTAAAGTCCAAGGGCTTCTGGATACCTCCTCTCTGCCTCTGAGTTGCAGGGAGGGCGGGCAGGGATCGCGGGGGCAGATGTTCACTGTCATTCTTCCCGACAAGGTGGGGCAGGCTCTCTCCTCCAAAGCCTCAGAGCTAGGGTCGATAAGCGGCTGTGTCAACTGCTTTCTGCCAGAATGGGCCCTGAATCTCCCTGGAGTGAAACACCTGCTCCTTGGGTGGGCCGCAAGCAGGAGAGGCAAGGGACGAGAAAACTGCTCAAGGTTGCACTAGTCAATGAATTAACATCATATAACCAAGGGGAGAGGGAGCTCTTTAACTTGATATGCAGACTTATGCAGAATAATATGTAGATTATCCCAAGTTTGGAATGGAGAATTCTGGAGTGCTGGCATTTTTCTTAAATAGGAATTTAGTACTGCTGAAGCTCAGAAAGAATAGGAAGTGGACATATTTTGAGTTAAACAGTTAAGTCTTTCCTAACTCAAGTGCATGATAATACCCACTGTGTATAATTTGGCAAATACAGATAAGGCTCACTCCATCTATCTGTTTAGCTTCATCACACTGTTCCCCAGAAATTTCAATCTTGAAGACTCCAACTGACCTTTTGTCAGAGGTGTTGGAACCAGAGCAACTCCATCTTGAATAGGGGCTGGGTAAAATGAGGCTGAGATCTGCTGGGCTGTATTCCCAGGAGGTTAGGTGTCCTCAGTCCGAGGATGAGAAAAGAGGTTGGCACAAGATACAGGGCACAAAGGCCCCACTGATAAGACAGGATGCAGTAAAGAAGCCGGCCCAAACCCGCCAAAACCAAGATGGCAATGAAAGTGACCTCTGGTCATCCTTATTGCTCATTATATGCTAAAACATTAGCATGCTAAAAGACACCCCGACTAGTGCCATGACAGTTAACAGATGCCATGGAAATGTCCTGAAGCTACCCTATATGGTTCAAAATGGGGAGGCACCCTCAGTTCTAGGGATTGCCCCCCCTTGCCTGGAAAACTAATGAATAACCCACCCCTTGTTTAGCATATAATCAAGAAATAACTGTAGTTAGTCAAGCAGCCCATGCTTTTCTGCCTGTGGAGTAGCCATTCTTGTTTTTTTTTTTTTTTTTTTTTAAATTTTTTAAAATTTTACTTTCAGTTCTGGGATACATGTGCAGAACATGCAGGTTTGTTACATAGGTATACATGTACCATGGTGGTTCGCTGTACCTATCAACCCGTCATCTAGGTCTTAAGGCCCACATGCATTAGGTATTCATCCTAATGCCATTCTTTTAGTCCTTTGCTTTTTTTTGTTTAAACTGTGAATTCTTCTTCTTCTTTTTTTTTTTTATTATACTTTAAGTTCTAGGGTACATGTGCACAACGTGCAGGTTTGTTTCATAGGTATACATGTGCCATGTTGGTGTGCTGCACCCATTAACTCGTCATTTACATTAGGTATAGCTCCTAATGCTATCCCTCCCCTAGTCCCCCACCCCACGACAGGCCCTGGTGTGTGACGTTCCCCTTCCTGTGTCCAAGTGTTCTCATTGTTCAATTCCTACCTATGAGTGAGAACATGTGGTGTTTGGATTTTGTCCTTGGGATAGTTTGCTGAGAATGATGGTTTCTAGCTTCATCCATGTCCCTACAAAGGACATGAACTTATCCTTTTTCATGGCTGCATACTATTCCATGGTGTATATGTACCACATTTTCTTAATCCAATCTATCATTGGTGGACGTTTGAGTTGGTTCCAAGTCTTTGCTGTTGTGAACAGTGCTGCAATAAACATACATGTGCATGTGTCTTTATAGCAACATGATTTGTAATCCTTTGGGTATATACTTTTGGGTATATACGCAGGATGGCTGGGTCAAATGGTATTTGTAGTTCTAGATCCTTCAGGAATTGCCACACTGTATTCCACAATGGTTGAACTAGTTTACAGTCTCACCAACAGTGTAGAAGTGTTCCTATTTTTCCACATCCTCTCAAGCCCTGTTGTTTCCTGACTTTTTAATGATCACCATTCTAACTGGCATGAGATGGTATCTAATTGTGGTTTTGATTTGCATTTCTGTCATGGCCAGTGATGATGAGAATTTTTTCATGTGTCTGTTGGCTACATAAATGTCTTCTTTTGCGAAGTGTCTGTTCATATCCTTTGCCCACTTTTTGATGGGGTTGTTTGTTTTTTTCTTGTAAATTTGTTTGAGTTCTTTGTAGGTTCTGGATATTAGCCCTTTGTCAGATAAGTAGATTGCAAAATTTTTCTCCCATTCTGTAGGTTGCCTGTTCACTCTGATGGTAGCTTCTTTTGCTGTGCAGAAGCTCTTTAGTTTAATTAGATCCCATTTGTCAATTTTGGCTTTTGTTGCCATTGCTTTTGGTGTTTTAGACATGAAGTCCTTGCCCATGCCTATGTCCTGAATGGTATTGCCTAGGTTTTCTTCTAGGGTTTTTATGGTTTTAGGTCTAACATTTAAGTCTCTAATCCATCTTGAATTAATTTTGTATAAAGAGTAAGGAAGGGATCCAGTTTCAGCTTTCTACGTATGGCTAGCCAGTTTTCCCAGCACCATTTATTAAATAGGGAATCCTTTCCCCATTTCTTGTTTTTGTCAGGTTTGTCAAAGATCAGATGGTTGTAGATGTGTGGTATTATTTCTGAGGGCTCTGTTCTGTTCCGTTGGTCTATATCTCTGTTTTGGTACCAATACCATGCTGTTTTGGTTACCGTAGCCTTGTAGTATAGTTTGAAGTCAGGTAGCATGATGCCTCCAATTTTGTTCTTTTGGCTTAGGATTTTCTTGGCAATGCGGGCTCTTTTTTGGTTCCATATGAACTTTAAAGTAGTTTTTCCAATTCTGTGGAGAAACTCATTGGTAGCTTGATGGGGATGACATTGAATCTATAAATTACCTTGGACAGTATGGCCATTTTCACAATATTGATTCTTCCTATCCATGAACATAAAATGTTCTTTGATTTGTTTGTGTCCTCTTTTATTTTGTTGAGCAGTGGTTTGTAGTCCTCGAAGAGGTCCTTCACATCCCTTGTAAGTTGGATTCCTAGGTATTTTATTCTCTTTGAAGCAATTGTGAATGGGAATTCACTCATGATTTGGCTCTCTGTTTGTCTGTTACTGATGTATAAGAATGCTTGTGATTTTTGCACATTGATTTTGTATCCTCAGACTTTGCTGAAGTTGCTTATCAGCTTATGGAGATTTTGGGCTGAGACGATGGGGTTGTCTAAATATACAATCATGTCATCTGAAAACAGGGACAATTTGACTTCCTCTTTTCCTAATTGAATACCCTTTATTTATTTCTCTTGCCTGATTGCCCTGGCCAGAACTTCCAACACTATGTTGAATAGGAGTGGTAAGAGAGGGCATCCCTGTCTTGTGCCAGTTTTCAAAGGGAATGCTTCCAGTTTTTGCCTATTCAGTATGATACTGGCTGTGGGTTTGTCATAAATAGCTCTTATTATTTTGAGATACATCCCATGAATACCTAAGTTATTGAGAGTTTTTAGTATGAAGGGCTGTTGAATTTTGTCAGAGGCCTTTTCTGCATCTATTGAGATAATCATGTAGTTTTTGTCTTTGGTTCTGTTTATATGCTGGATTACGTTTATTGATTTGCATATGTTGAACCAGCCTTGCATCCCGGGGATGAAACCCACTTGATCATTGTGGATAAGCTTTTTGATGTGCTGCTGGATTTGGTTTGCCATTATTTTACTGAGGATTTTTGCATTGATGTTCATCAGGGATATTGGTCTAAAATTCTCTTTTTTTGTTGTTTCTCTGCCAGGCTGTGGTATCAGGATGATGCTGGCCTCATAAAATGAGTTAGGGAGGATTCCCTCTTCTTCTATTGATTGGAATAGTTTCAGAAGGAATGGTACCAGCTCCTCCTTGTACGTCTGGTAGAAATCAGCTATGAATCCATCTGGTCCTGGACTTTTTTTGGTTGTTAGCCTATTAATTATTGCCTCAATTTCAGAGCCTGTTATTGGTCTATTCAGGGATTCACCTTCTTCCTGGTTTAGTCTTGGGAGGGTGTACGTGCCCAGGAATGTATCATTTTCTTCTAGATTTTCTAGTTTATTTGCATAGAGGGGTTTATGGTATTCTCTGATGGTAGTTTGTATTTCTGTGGGATCAGTGGTGATATCCCCTTTATCATTTTTTGTTGAGTCTATTTTATTCTTCTCTCTTTTCTTCTTTATTAGTCTTGCTAGTGGTCTATCAATTTTGTTGATCTTTTCAAAAAACCAGCTCCTGGATTCAATGATTTTTTTGAAGGGTTTTTTTGGTGTCTCTATCTCCTTCAGTTCTGCTCTGATCTTAGTTATATCTTGCCTTCTGCTAGCTTTTGAATGTGTTGGCTCTTGCTTCTCTAGTTCTTTTAATTGTGATGTTAGGGTGTCAAATTTAGATCTTTCCTGCTTTCCTTGTGGGCATTTAGTGCTATAAATTTCCCTCTACATACTGCTTTAAATGTATCCCAGAGATTCTGGTATATTTTGTCCTTGTTCTCATTGGTTTCAAAGAACATCTTTATTTCTGCCTTCATTTCATTATGTACCCAGTAGTCATTCAGGAGCAGGTTGTTCAGTTTCCATGTAGTTGAGCGGTTTTGAGTGAGTTTCTTAATCCTGAGTTCTAGTTTGATTGCACTGTGGTGTGAGAGACAGTTTGTTATAATTTCTGTTCTTTTACATTTGCTGAGGAGTGCTTTACTTCCAACTATGTGGTCAATTTTGGAATAAGTGTGATGTGGTGTTGAGAAAAATGTATATTCTGTTGATGTGGGGTGGAGAGTTCTCTAGATGTCTATTAGGTCTGCTTGGTGCAGAGTTGAGTTCAGTTCCTGGATATCCTTTTTAACTTTTTGTCTCATTGATCTGTCTAACGTTGACAGAGGGGTGTTGAAGTCTCCCATTATTATTGTGTGGGAGTCTAAGTCTCTTTGTAGGTCTCTAAGGCCTTGCTTTATGAATCTGGGTGCTCCTGTATTGGGTGCATATATATTTAGGATAGTTAGCTCTTCTTGTTGAATTGATCCCTTTACCATTATGTATTGGCCTTCTTTGTCTCTTGATCTTTGTTGGTTTAAAGTCTGTTTTATCAGAGACTAGGATTGCAACCCCTGCCCTTTTTTTTGTTTTCCATTTGCTTGGTAGATCTGCCTCCATCCCTTTATTTTGAGCCTGTGTGTGTCTCTGCACATGAAATGGGTCTCCTGTATAGAGCACACTGATGGGTCTTGACTCTTTATCCAATTTGCCAGTCTGTGTCATTTAATTGGAGCATTTAACCCATTTACATTTAAGGTTAATATTGTTATGTGTGAATTTGATCCTGTCATTATGATGTTAGCTGGTTATTTTGCTCATTAGTTGATGCAGTTTCTTCCTAGTATTGATGGTCTTTACAATTTGGCATGTTTGACAGTGGCTGGTACCAGTTGTTCCTTTCCATGTTTAGTGCTTCATTCAGGAGCTCTTTTAGGGCAGGCCTGGTGGTGGCAAAATCTCTCGGCATTTGCTTCTCTGTAAAGGATTTTATTTCTCCTTCATTTATGAAGCTTAGTTTGGCTGGATATGAAATTCTGGGTTGAAAATTCTTTTCTTTGAGAATGTTGAATATTGGCCCCCACTCTCTTCTGGCTTGTAGAGTTTCTGCTGAGAGATCTGCTGTTAGTCTGATGGACTTCCCTTTGTGGGTAACCTGACCTTTCTCTCTGGCTGCTCTTAACATTTTTTCCTTCATTTCAACTTTGCTGAATCTGACAATTATGTGTCTTGGGGTTGCTCTTCTCAAGGAGTATCTTTGTGGTGTTCTCTGTATTTCCTGAATTTGAATGTTGGCCTGCCTTGCTAGGTTGAGGAAGTTCTCCTGGATAATATCCTGCAGAGTGTTTTCCAGTTTGGTTCCATTCTCCCCATCACTCTCAGGTACAACAATCAGACGTAGATTTGGTCTTTTCACATAGTCCCATATTTCTTGGAGGCTTTGTTCATTTCTTTTCACTCTTTTTTTCTCTAAACTTCTCTTCTTGCTTCATTTCATTCATTTGATCTTCAATCACTGATACCCTTTCTTCCAGTTGATCATATAGGGTACTGAAGCTTGTGCATTTGCCACATAGTTCTCGTGCCATGGTTTTCAGCTCCATCAGGTCATTTAAGGACTTCTCTACACTGGTTATTCTAGTTAGCTATTCGTCTCATCTTTTTTCAGGGTTTTTAGCTTCTTTGCAATGAGTTCGAACTTCCTCCTTTAGCTCGGAGAAGTTTGATCATCTGAAGCCTTCTTCTCTCAACTCATCAAAGTCATTCTCCATCCTGCTTTGTTCCGTTGCTGGCGAGGAGCTGTGTTCCTTTGGAGAGGGAGAGCTGCTGCAGATGTCCTTTCTGTTTGGTAGTTTTCCTTCTAACAGTCAGGACTCTTAGCTGCAGGTCTATTGGAATTTGCTGGAGGTCCACTCCAGACCCTATTTGCCTGGGTATCAGCAGCGGAGGCTGCCGAACAGCAAAAATTGCTGAACAGCAAATGTTGCTGCCTGATCGTTCCTCTGGAAGCTTCGCCTCAGAGGGGTACCCGGCTGTGTGAGGTGTCAGTCTGCCCCTACTAGGGGGTGCCTCCCAGTTAGGCTACTTGTGGTTCAGGGACCCACTTGAGGAGGCAGTGTGTCCGTTCTCAGATCTCAAACTCCGTGCTGGGAGAACCACTACTCTCTTCAAAATTGTCAGACAGGGACATTTAAGTCTGCAGAGGTTTCTGCTGCCTTTTGTTTGGCTATGCCCTGCCCCCAGAGGTGGAGTCTACAGAGGCAGGCAGGCCTCCTTGACCTGCGGTGGGTGCCATCCATTTTGAGGTTCCCAGCTGCTTTGTTTGCCTACTCAAGCCTCAGCAATGGCAGGAGCCCCACCCCCAGCCTCGCTGCCATCTTGCAGTTCGATCTCGGACTGTTGTGCTAACAATGAGCGAGGCTCCATGGGCGTGGGACCCTCTGAGCCAGGCGTGGGATATAATCTCCTGGTGTGCTGTTTGCTAAGACCATTGGAAAAGTGCAGTATTAGGGTGGGAGTGACCCAATTTTCCAGGTGCCATTTGTCACAGTTTCCCTTGGCTAGGAAAGAGAATTCCCTGACCCCTTGTGCTTCCTGGGTGAGGCGATGCCTTGCCCTGCTTTGGCTCACGCTCAGTGGGCTGCACCCAGTGTCCTGCACCCACTGTCCGACAAGCCCTAGAGAGATGAACCTGGTACCTCAGTTGGAAATGGAGAAATCACCCATCTTCTGTGTCACTCACGCTGGGAGCCGGAGGCTGGAGCTGTTCCTATTCAGCCATCTTGGAACTGCCCCCAGTCCTTTGCTGTCTTAATAAACCTGCTCTCACTTTACTCCATGAACTTGCCCCAAATTCTTTTTGCGTGAGATCCAAGAACCTTCTCTTGGGGTCTGGATCTGGACCCCTTTCTGGTGTCACTTTCAGTCGTGCTGTACCAGCATATTCAATGCACGTGGCCACTGTGTGTTTCCATCTCTGAGTTTAGCTTAAACCTTTACAGAGTATCAAAAAGCCATGCAATATGTTGTGGGGTTGTGTGTTTCAGAGCTAGACTTGGGTTTGAAACCTGACTTTGGATGACATTACATAACCTTAATGAGCCTTAATTTTCTCTTCTGTAAAGTGTAGATAATATCAATCCTACCATGGTTTTGTGACAAGTAAATAAGATATGTTGCCAGGCACATAGTAAGCTCTGATGATCATCAAATCTGATGCAAATGTTAAGGCTCAGCTTGAGTTCTACTTCCTTTGTAAAAGTTTTCATTTCCATCGCAGCTTGAAGTAATCTCTATGTTCTCTTGAAGTATTAGCTATGCAATTCATCTGGAAATTAAAAATGCGTTGCTTTATGACTTGTCTTTTTTGTTGTTTTGTTAATTAACCTTGTGTTGTTTTTTAATTAACTCTTCACTTCTTTATTTCTTGTCTTCCTAACTTGACTGTAGGTCTTTGAGGATGGAAACTATGTCTTATGGTTTTTAGCCTCCCAAAATGTCTGGAATACATCTGTGCAACAAACACTTGAACATCTTCCTTTCCACAGATTAAGAACCAGAAACAAACACATCATTAAATACTATAAGTGGTCATCTAGACCACAGAAGGTTTCTTCCACAAGGAGCTTATAGTCTGACAACAAGAAAAATGCCATTTGTGCTCCTACCCTTGTTTTCCATCTTGCACACATGATTTAAATGAGGAAAAATAATGTCCAATATTAGCCCAGAGTTTCCAGCAGAAGTTAATAGCAGTGGGCAGAAACCTCACGGAAAACCAAAGGAAGAGGTGGGAAGTCTTCTTAATTCGAAACTGCTTGTTGAAAAGAGTGGCATCAGGAGTAGGACTTACCAGGCATTTAACCTCTCCATCTGATCTTATCAAGCCTTGAGAGAATTAGCTGTGGCTCAGCTATTGTAGCCACGTTCTGAGCCCTGGATGCCTAGGTTTCAGGGTTGGAGCGTTGTCATTGCAGAATTCCTACTCTTCCCTGGACTGAAGCAGATGATCTCAGTGAAATTCAGGATGTCATTTACTGAGTGAAATAGCTTGATATGTTGCTTATAGCTCTGGAGAAATCTTAGGGAGCAGATAAGAAGGTTTATGTAAAATTGTTCAGTGTTTTAAAAGACACACACTCATACACACACACACACACACACACAATTTTCCACTTTAACCACACTATGTTAAACAGGGTTATTCTGTAAAGTGATACACTCTATATTTGGGGTCATGTTTATTGGACAAGAACTCTTATTTTCTTTTCTTTCCTTTTTTTTTTTTTTTGAGACAGAGTCTTGCTGTGTTGCCCAGGCTGGAGTGCAGTGGCACGATTTCGGCTCACTGTAAGCTTTGCCTCCTGGGTTCGCGCCATTCTCCTGCCTCAGCCTCCCGAGTAGCTGGGACTACAGGCACCCGCCACCACGCCCAGCTAAGTTTTCGTATTTTTAGTAGAGATGGGGTTTTACCGTGTTAGCCAGGATGGTCTCTGTCTCCTGACCTTGTGATCCGCCCGCCTCGGCCTCCCAGAGTACTGGGATTATAGGTGTGAGCCACCGTGCCCGGCAAGAATTCTTATTTTCTATACAAGTTCCAACATGAGACCAGACAATGTGAACAATTATAAGAGTTTTATACTTCTCTCAGGATCATTGTGAGGATGAATGAAATCTGCCAGAACCTCAGTTTTATATCCTTGGTAGACACGGCTGAATACAGAAACAGGTTCTGAAAACCCTGGGTTTTCCTTTTGAATGGCATGGTTAATACTAAATACTCCATGCACATTTGTTACATTTGCATATAAATATGAGTTTGTCTGAAGATCTGGATGTTCACAGGAATTCAGACCAAATAACAAAGCCATGCTGATAAACCTAGTGTCTTCAGTACCTTGTCTTGGGTTGGCTATGCCCTATTCTCTACTGGGCAGATGGTTGGCGCCATCCCTCAGGTTGCTGTCCAGTGGGTTCAGTTTCTTCTTTCTTTTTGATCTCCTGCTCTTTCTTTTATTCTCTCTGGCTTCTGTTTCCTACCTCATCTTTCTCTTTCTACCTCTCTCCCCTTTCCACCTTCACCTCTTTTTCTGCCTTTCCTTTCTCCCTTGACCATTTTTCCCCCAGTAAAACACCAGTAAGTTATACATTGAGTAAGTGATATCTGGCAGGCTCTTGATTCTTAAAAAGTACTCGTTGGGTATAAACAAACAGGTTTCAAATATAATAGAGTTCTTGTAAAAGAAAAAATAAATAAACCAGGCCAGTGGCTCCTCCCTGTAACCTCAGTACTTTGGGAGGCCAAGGCAGGAGGATCACTTAAGATCAGGAGTTGGAGACTAGCCTGGGAAACATAGTAAGATCCTGTGTCTACCAAAAAAAAAAAAAAAAAAAAAAAATTAGTTTATGCCTGTAGTCCCAGCAGCTGAGAAGGCTTAGGTAAGATGATTGCTTGAGCCCAGGAGTTTGAGGCTGCAGTGAGCTATGATCGTGCCATTGCACTCCAGCCTAGGTGACAGAGTGAGACCTTGTTTCAAAACAAACAAAATGAAAAATAAGCATGACACTGATAAAGATTATCTTCTAAAGAAAACGTAGT
This sequence comes from Macaca fascicularis, assembly GCF_037993035.2. Taxonomy (NCBI): domain Eukaryota; kingdom Metazoa; phylum Chordata; class Mammalia; order Primates; family Cercopithecidae; genus Macaca; species Macaca fascicularis. The sequence goes on from NC_088386.1 coordinate 115,817,705, forward strand.
CAGGCTCTCCTGGCCTTTTTTTCCAGTAGGTAACTCTGCATTGTCCAATTTTACCAAGAATTCTGCTAGGACAATTTAACCAGACCCCCACCCCATCTCACCTCCTCTATATCTGATCACCTTCGATATCCAATATGTCATCAGATTCCTCATTTTCCTTCATTCCCCGGGGTGATTATTGATCACCCTGGTCTGCCTTCAGCAAGAATCCTATTAGATTGGTTTAGCCAGAATTGTCCCCTTCCACTGGTATTTTCTTTTAGTAATTTTCCATCCTGTGACCTCCCCCTTCCTCCTTGGCTATAAAATTCTAATTTGTTCATGCTGTATTCAGAATTGAGACCAATTCTATACTGAGGTCTCTTTTCCCTTATTGCAACGGTCCTGAATAGAATCTGTTTTTACTGTCTTAACTACTGTCTAGCTCTGATTGACAGTATCTACAAACAAACTGCACACACAATTTTGCTCTGGTGGAATTACGGAAAGGAGTATTTTTTGGTGATTAATGCTATCCAGCGAGCCATGTTTCTAGACTCTCATGTAGGTACAGGTGGGAAGGAACCTATTTAGTTTCTTTCTTCCATGCTTTCTTGCTTTCTTTCTCTTTCTTTCTCTCTCTCATTCTCCTTTCTTTCCTTCCTTCCCTTCTTTCCTTCCCTCCTTCCTTCCTTCCTTTCTTCCTTCCTTCCTTCCTTCCTTCCTTCCTTCCTTCCTTCCTTCCTTCCTTCCTTCCTTCCTTCCTTTCTTTCTTTTTCTTTCTCTCTCTCTCCCCTCCCTCCCTCCTTCCCTCCCTCCCTCCCTCCCTCCCTCCCTCCCTTCCTTCCTTCCTTCCTTCCTCTCTTTCCTTCTCCTCCTCCTCCTCCTCGTCGTCCTTCCTCTCTCTCTCTCTCTCTCCCTCTCTCCCTCTTTCTCTTTATTTCTGTTCTTCTTTCAACAGAGTCTTGCTCTATTGCCCAGGCTGGAGTGCAATGGCACCATCTTGGCTCACTGCAACTTCCTCCTCCTGGGTTGAAGTGATTCTCATGCCTCAGCCTCCTGAGCATGCACCACCATGCCCAGCTAATTTTTTTGTGTTTTTAGTTTTTAGTTTGTGTGTTTTTAGTGGACATGGGATTTTGCCATATTGGCCTGGCTGATCTCGAACCCCTGACCTCAGGTGATCTGTCCGCCTGATGGCTGAACTCAATGGGAGATGGAAGAGCAGTCATTGGGTCTGGGCCCAGGAGGAAACCCAAAGATCCATGGGGTCCTTCTCCTGCTATGAAAAGGAATTGAGAAAACTTCCTGTACACTGTTAATGGTAGGCAATTGGAACTCCATAGTAGCAAAAAAATTTTAAACTGTTACATTTTAATTTCTAAACTTAGGTTTTGGGATGAATCTATCCCAGGTTTCAAGTTGTGACGCCTAAAAATTTGAATGCCCAAGCCATACTAAATCATATATTTAGCATATAGAAGTAGATGTATGTATATAAATTTATATGTAAATTTCTCTCTCTATATGTGTTTCATTATTTATTTATTTATGTTACTGAAAGAGCAATAAGAGAAAATACTAACTAGGTTGTTTTAAGTGTGTCAACTTACTTCTGTCTAGAAAGTTAGAATACTCCCTGTCCATAGAATCAGATCTCTGGGCCATTATTATTATTTTTTTATGAAACATTTAGTTTATTATTTTCACAATAATTTAAACATGTGTACAATTTGCCAATTTTGTGTATTTTCTGCTTTTCATGTCACTGCATATCTCTTTAATATATTTTTTCAAAAAATTTTATTTCCATAGGTTTTTGAGGAACAGGTAGTATGTGGTTACATAAGTTCTTTAGCGATGATGTGTGAGATTTTGGTGCACCCGTCTCCCCTGGGCGGTTGTTTTTGAAGATATTGAAAAATACTATGTACCAGATCCTGTTCTGTTTGCCTTTGATTTTTAGCAGTTTTCCCATAATGTCCCTAGATTTTCTTTTAAAATGAATCCCATTGGAGTTCTAGAATCTGTGGCATAATTCCTGTTATAAATTTTGCAAAAATCCCAGTCACCATTGCTTCAAATATTGTTTCTTCTTAATTCTTTCACTTATCTTCCAAATATAATTACACATATATTAAATTTCTTCAGCGTATTCTTTATGTGTCTCATCCTCTACTGTTATACTGCTCATCTTTTTAGTATTTCCATTTTCATTCTTCTATCTTCCAGGTCACTAATTGTCTCATCGGTTGTTAAATACATCCATTGGATTCTTAATTTCTGTAATTGTATTATTTTGTTCTAGTGTTGCCACTGAATTCTTTCTTATATAGTTTCAATTCTCTGATGAAATTGTACATCTTATAATTTAATTTTTTGAGCATGGTAGTTGTAGTTATTTATTTTTTGAGACCGAGTCTCACTCTGTCTCCCAGGCTGCAGTGATGTGATCTTGGCTCACTGCAGCCTCTGCCTCGTGGGTGCAAGCAATCCTCCTGCGTCAGCCTCCTGGGTAGCTGGGATTACAGGCGTGCGCCACTACACCCAGTTAATTCTTGTATTTTTAGCAGAGATGTGGGGAGGTGGTGGCAGGAGTTCACCACGTTGGCCAGGCTGGTCTCAAACTCCTGATCTCAGGTGATCCACCCACCTGGGCCTCCCAAAGTGTTGGGATTACAGGCGTGAATCACTGTGCCCAGCCAGGAGTAGTTATTTTAAAGTACAGATTGGATAACATCAATGTCTGGATTTTCTGTGTTTATTTTTATTGTCTTTTTTTCCCACTTGGATTTTGATTGTTTCTTATCTTTTTGTTTGCTTGGTTAGTTTTGACTGCATGCTGCTGGGCATTATATACGAAAATTGTAAGGGCAGTTCGAGGCTCTGGGTCATGCTTACTCCAGAAAGCACTGACTGTTTCTTCTAGTAGCAGTTAGTCTAAGGGCAGATAACCTTAATCCAATCAGAGACTGAGTTGATTTGGACTTCATTCTTTGCAAGAATAAAGAGCAAGACATGATCTACTTATGATTTATTCTTTGGATTTACCAGAGCGCTCTATGTTGGTGGGACTTGGAGTCAAGCTTTTGATCCTCCAACCCATGGGGTTCTGGTTGGCTCTGCTTACCTTCTCAACTGTCAGCTGCTTTTACTTTCAGAATTGGCAGTTGTTTCAAGGGCAAAAGTGGCCCTAAGATGCTAGGATTACCTGTCTGTATTTCCCTCTTTTTCCAGATCTTGGCCCCTCAAGTTCTCACCATCTTAATGCTTCAATGCTGTCAAATAGATTTTTTTTTTTTTTTGAGGTGGAGTCTGGCTCTGTTGCCCAGGCTGGAGTGCTGTGGCGCCATCTTGGCTCACTGCAAGCTCCGCCTCCCAGGTTCACTCCATTCTCCTGCCTCAGCCTCCTGAGTAGCTGGGACTACAGGCTCCCGCCACCTCGCCCGGCTAATTTTTTGTATTTTTAGTAGAGACGGGGTTTCACCATGTTAGCCAGGATGGTCTCAATCTCCTGACCTCGTGATCCGCCTCGGCCTCCCAAAGTGCTGGGATTACAGGTGTGAGCCACCGGGCCCGGCCATAGCTATTGTTTTTAATCAACAATTTGTTCAATTTTTCTGAGTCATCTCTGTGGGAATGTTGGTCCATAACAACCAGTTTGTCATTGCCAGACATGGAACTCTTAACAGGCATACATTATTATTTCAGTTATTCCCCACAACAGCTGTATCAAGAAAGTAGTAGTATGATGCTCCTCTTTTACAGGTGAAAAAAATTCTCAGAGATAGTTAGGTGAATAGTCCAGGTCACTTGATTAAGCGGTCCTGGGGCTGGGACTTGAACCGGGGAAGTCTGACTGTAAAGCCTCCTTCTCAATCTGTTTCAAATATATTGCTTCTGTGTAGTGTAATTAACAGTTTATCGCGGTGGCTCACGCCTGTAATCCCAGCACTTTGGGAGGCTGAGGTGGGCGGATCACAAGGTCAGGAGATCGAGACCACGGTGAAACCCCGTCTCTACTAAAAATACAAAAAATTAGCCGGGCGCGGTGGCGGGCGCCTGTAGTCCCAGCTACTCAGGAGGCTGAGGCAGGAGAATGGCGTAAACCCAGGAGGCGGAGCTTGCAGTGAGCCGAGATCGCGCCACTGCACTCCAGCCTGGGCGACAGAGCGAGACTCCGTCTCAAAAAACAAAAAACAAAAACAACAACAACAACAAAAAACAGTTTATTTGTATTTATTTCACCTGCTTTATTGTACATTTTACTTTATCTCATTATGAATACCAATAATACTCGTCTTTTCCATGATGTGTAAGTTATGTACGTTCTTCAGCGCTGCACTGATGCCAGATAAAAGTTTGGTCATCAGACTCCTATCTTTTTCTTTTAAATTTTGTTCTTGTTCTTTTTCTTCCTCTCTGCCTCCCTTCCATCCTTCCAATATTTAGTGGCTTCAATTCTGGAAGTATAAATCAGAGATCTCTAATTTTGAGGGTTAGCTTTATCTAGAATGGAAAAGCTTTGGCTCAAGTCTCCATCCCAGGTACTGCTGGAGTCTGGAGCTCCACTGGTATTTCTCCCTGGTATTTTTGCAGATTCATAAAACACACATGTTCCTGTAGTTGCCTCTCATTCTAATTTCTTGTTCCTGCTGAACTTCTTGCTCTTGTACATGTCTTGCTGCCTTTATCTCATTTTTCTGTCCTGCATCATCTTGAAGGTTGTATGCAGTCCCCACTTTTTTCAAAGTTCCTCCAAACCCAGGCCTTTGCATATAGTGTATGTTACCAAAGGGTTGGGATCACACTGCAAATTAGAGATGATATTTTACTGACAGTTACACACCCGTCGGCCCTTTCCATCATAGGAATTTCTCTCACTCTCATCCGTAAGTCTTTCAACTCTCTCATTCAACCGGGGATCCTGTCTCTCAACTTTTTTCTACTTTTCATGTTCCCTAAATCTCTTCCTTTAGTTACCGGTAAGCAGCCAGCTTCCCAATTCTGATGACTTGCCTAGCTAAAACAATTTACCTCTTCTTCGTGCAGACCTTTTCCAGGGGCCCTCATCTTCCAAAATCCAATATTTTGATACTTTTCTTTTTAACCAAAAGAAGTTTGCTCTCCAAGAGAAATTTTGTCTTCCTTCTAAATATCCTGGCTCAAAATACACTTTGCTTGTAAAAATAATAGTTTTCTTCCTTCCGATTACATCATCGGTAGGAGACTCACATCCGTGCTATATCACTTTATTTTATTTTCTGTTGACTTCTAGAAATAAGGTGATATATAGTATAGAGTTCCCATAGTTATTCAGTTGGTATTTAACCCGTATTTGTGCATTATTATGTTTTTCTTTTAAATATCAAATGAACTCTTTAGGATCAATGAATAAAATCATTTTTATCTCAGAATTGTGTTGAAATCCACACTCTAATATGAAACTATAAACTGAAGCAATCAAGTTTCATAGCCCCTTTTTATTCATTTGGAGTCCTATATTTTTGCTCCCATAAGTGTGGAAGAGATTGCAGGGCAAAATAAAGCAATGCCATCTGATCATGAACCCACACGGAGCCTAGACTGCAGGTCATAACATTTCTTTACTTCCCTATCAATTGGAGTTTCAGTTGATATGGATTTATATTGGATGAGCACCTGAGTCTTTTCTGTCTTGGTCTCCCTGCCTTTCCTTCCTACCGTCCACCCTCAAGTTACTGCTCACCCCCAGGGTCCTGGTGTCACCCTAGTTTACTAGGTAAAGTTGAGGGCTCCTAGATGTTGTTCCTGGCACCATCCTAATGGCTATGGCTCCATAGAGTCCACTAGGCTGATGGGGAGAAAGAGCCACATCAATGAAAGGAAAGGAAACCTCCTCCAGGCATGTATCATTCTTGAATGACATGGGTTTGTAGCCGGGTAGCAGTGGGCTGATGAAAAAGGTGATACAAAAGCCAAGATCTGGGTTTCTCGGGCTTTGCCCATAGGAGGAGCTCACGGTTTGGTAGGTATTGAGAACACTTATTTTGGAGCTGTGTGGAGTAGTGATCCTGTGCATTTGTTGGGTTGTTCGCATTTATCAAACTCTCTGATTTTTGTAACATCCCAACAAATTTCCTCTCTCCACTAATAATTACTGTGTAGGGTTCTAATTTTGCTTGGTGTCCAGACTGGCTTCTCCCCCAGGCAGTGTCCGTGTTTGCTGTAATTGGATGATGCCACACAACCCACTTCTGTTGCCAGATTTCATTATGACTTGGCGTCTTCTGTATTAATTTCCCCCTTTGGGGCTGTTTCACAGCAAGTGAGGCCAATTTCCTTTTCAATAGCGCAAATCTGTAGACCCAATTTGAGCTGTGAGCTAAGTGGGTGCATTTGCTCAGCTCTGATTGACTGACAGTGTTCTCTTTGTTTGATTTGATTTTTTTTTTTTTTTTTTTTTAATGAGAGCTTGATCCCAAGAGGCAGCTGGCACTCGCTGGAAGCCAGAGGACTCATCCTTGGAAAGCCCAAGAATACATCTGGGCAGCTGGTTTCGTCCAGAATTATTTTGTTCTAGTTAAAGTTGTTGGGGAATGAGACGCCAGATCTGCAGTCTCCTCTGCAGCTCTCACCGCAGTGGACCGAGAGGCCTTTGTGGTCCCGTCACTGGAGGAATCTGGAGTCAGAAGGATATAGGACGGTGTGAATAGATTCACCAAGTGAAATACAAGATGCCCAGTTAAATTTGAATTCCAAAATAAATAAATAATCTCTAGTATATCTCATGCAATATTTGCCCAATACTTTTTAGTATAGGTATGACCCTTGCAATTTCTTGGAAGAATTGAATGGCACATACTTATACTAAAACATAATTCATCAGTTATCTGAAATTCAAATTTAACTGGGTGTCCTGTATTTCTATTTGCTAAATCTGGTAACCCTAGGTGTGTATGATATGAAAGGGTAAGTGCAGTTGGGATTACTGTAAAAAGCCAGAAGGATGAAGGGATAAAATCCAAACCCAAGGGGGAAAGAAGGTTCCAATGGATTATTTGAAAAAGAGGAGCACACCCATGAAAAACTCACTTAATTGGCACAAAATAAAAATAAACATAGCTCATGGGAACCAAATTTGCTATTTCAGGCTTCCTAGCAACAGTAAAACGGAAGAGTTAGTTTCTTAATGATTCATATCCCCCCTTAGACATTGGTGATGCCATGAAGTAAAAGCAGATTAAGCATTTCTGATTTGGCAGCACATAGACCAGTAAGTATGCATCACATTTACCTGGAGGGCTTGTGAAAACACAAATCGCTGAGCTGCATGCTGAGTCTCTGACTCAGTAGTTCTGGTGTGGGGCTGGGAATTTTGTGTTTCCAACAAGTTCCCAGTTGATGCGGATGTGGCTGGTCTGGGCACCACATTTGGGGCATTTTGGTTTAAACTTGTGCTATCAAATACGGTGGCTGCTAGTTCTTGAAATATGTCTAGTCTGAATTGAGATACGTTGTGTAAAAACACACCAGGTTTTGAAGATGTAGTGTGAGAAAGGTATGTATAGGATCTTCATAGTAATTTAAAAATATTATCATTTTGACTACATATTAAAAAGATATCTTGGATATACTGGGTTAAGTAAGATATATTATTAAAATTAATTTTACCTGTTTCTGCTTTTTAAAAAAATATGGCTACTAGAAAATGTAAAATTACACAAATGTAAATTATACATTTGTAATTTAACTGGGTGTCCTATTAACTTAGCTATTTCTATTGGCTGGTGCTGTTTCAGGCCACCATTTGGGTCTAAATCTGGACATCCATAAATTAGTGTGAAGGAGATAGGTAAGAATGCCTTGAAATTTTGTGATGCGTTCTTGAGTTTACTCGCTCTTCTAAGACTTACTAAATTCTCTCCCTTGGGGATATCTTTTGAAAGGGTAAACATATTCCAGCATCTTGGTGCCTGATGCAAGTAGGATTTGCAGAGAGCTCAAGTAGTGGTGGAATGGGCTGTGAAAGGCAGGCTTTATCCTGGGAAGGTAGGAGAGAGCACCAGCTGTTACTCCTGCTTAGGGACCTCTGCTCCGATACAGGGGAGATGGTCACTCTCAGAAAAGTGACCACTTCTGTCCCTACAATCGCCTCCTTGCCCTGTTTTGGCTGTTTGCTGGATTGGAAAAATAACCCAGACATGGTGAAATCTATAAATAAACATGGGAAGACCAGTTCCTAAGAGGTCCCCTTTTCCTCCGTTTTCTCTCTCCAGTCAAAACTCAGCAAGAAGCCTGGGTTCAGGTCTGGGTTCTACAGTTAATAAGGACATGCTGAACTTGAATAAGATTAGAAAGAAAGCCCCAGAGAAGGTTAAAGCATCAGAAAATTGAATTTCTGACAAAAGGCCAACCTTCGACTATTTCCTTTGGAAAAGAAAAGCCTTCAAGTACCTGAAAGGTGACTACAGAGGTTGTAGATAATTGTACTGCCTCTACCAAGAATAAAACCAGCGGAAAAACATTTAAACTGCTACGTGGGGGATTTGGTTTTCAGGCAAAGAAGAATTTCCTGACATTGAGAAGAGTTTATCACTAGAAGACTTTCTGTTATTGTCTACCCAGCCCTTTGCCTCACATTTCTTGCCTAGACTGCAATGACATTTGTGGGTGATTTCCACTCCCTAGGTATAGATGGGATCAGGAATTATGCCCCGAGATGTAGTGAAAGGGTTGGTGTCATTTTGGTCAGGGAAAAGATGCCAGAAGGCATACCTATTATTCATACCTTTGATACGATACTGTTGGTCTTTGCCCGATTTCTGATTCCCAACCTTTGTAATCTTCCCTCTTGCAATTGATTATAGTTACCCAGGTTTTTAGTTTAAAACATTAAGTGAACTTAACCAGAATAGGAATTTATTAGAAGATTGTAAGCAGTGGTGGGCTGGAGCCAGTATAAGCTCCAGAGCCTCAGATGGGTCTGACTCCAAAACCTTTAATTTTTGCACCCACTGTTCTTTCTACCAGGATATAAAATTTCAGTGCCTGCCAGAGGTTTCTCTGAAGAGCTCAATCATCTACTGGTGTGCTTGCTGTTTAAGGGCTTGTGCTCTAGAGTCAGAACAGACCTAGATTTTCCAATTCTGATTCTGCTACTTAGGAACTCTGATCTCAACTTCTTAGATTTTCAGTTTCCTCATCTGTAAAATGGGAATCATAATAGTAAGTCTCTACAATGTTAGGAAGCATTTAGCATGGTGCCTGAGCTAGTACATTATGGTAATACCAACTGTTATTGTTAATAATAACCATTAGCAATTAGTTTCCTTTCCTGACTATGTTTTATGTTCTGTTTATACTGTTTAGTCAAACTGAAAAACTATTGTTGACTTAGTTTTTGGGGTAATTATACATAAGTGCTGACTATGGTACAACTGGTGGAGTTCCTGTCTAGGTAATCTAATTTGGTTATTAGGTGCTTAAATTCTTGTTGAAATGAATTGTGAAAAAATACCCCTGAAAGCATTGTTTCAGCTATTTAATGATATGTTTAGTAGAGATGTGATAATGATGGAACTGGATTAATTATGGGGTCCTCCAATGGATTGTTTGGTAGTAAATCTGCAGATATCTTTTCAGATAAGTCCAGGTGTCAGATGAACGGTTTGAATTTCAAGTTTACCTGTAGCAGCATGAGAGACGGAACAGGTCATTTCTGAAGAAAGACTTGTAAAAACAAAATATCTGAGTCTTTCAGGATGTGGAAGTTGATATCATTAAACTGCAAAGAAAAGAGAAGGAAGAGTTGTGCATCGCTGATTTACATTTATTTCTCTCTTGGCAAAACTCACACGGGGCTTCGTGGGAAACATTCTGCATAATCGTAATCACCAAAATCTATTTAATGCTCGCTGGTTTCCAGGCACCATGCTAAGTACTTTACATGTATTGTCTTATTTATTCCTTGCATGAAACCTAAACCAGCAGAAACTATAAGCTCTTCTCTGTCTACACACAAAGAAAGTAGTCTTTTACTCAGAAAGCCTAAGTAACTTGCTCAAGATCACACAGCTCAAAAAGCATTAGGATGGGTATAAACCCAGGCCAACTGACTGCAGACCCCTCACTTTTATCCTAACCAAAACTTGCGAATGAAAGTCCTTTGTTGGCAATGAGATCCCTATTGACTGAGGAATACGGAATGGTCTTCAGTATGTATCAGGCACATTTTAATGTCTATGCTTAAAAGTGTCCCCTTACTTCCTTGCTCTTAAGAGAGATGGATGGGAAGCCAGACTCTCCTGCTGGATATGAACAGGAGGCATGTAGCCCAGTTGCTCCTGGCAGCCAGCCATAACATGGAGGAAAGGTGGCCTTAGGCTGAAGCCAACGCTGCAAACAGTGGAGTGTGGAAATGGGAAATTCCTGGGTCTTTGATGACATCAATGAATTGACCCAGAAGCCAGCTCTGTTTCTGAACTTTGGCTAATGTAATGTATTTCCTTATTGAATATGGCAGAGACAGCTAGTTACCTCTCCAATATCATTCTTTCCTCTAACCAAACCCCAGTTTTGTTCGGTGAGGCCATTGCCAGTTAAAGCCTTGTATTTCTCTGTCCCTTTTTTGTGGGGTGGCTGTGCAAAATAGTTCTGGCCAATGAGATAGAAATAGAAATCCATGCTGGGCATTTCTAGGAAAGTTATGCTTTTCTGATAAAGGCACTACTTCTTCTTCCTTCCTAATTCCTGGAATACTGGTGGCTGGAGCTGGATGCATGAGGAAAAACAAGAGAATTGCAGAGACCTGGGCTCTAGGCTGCCAAGGTAATGCTGGGAGGCCTTGCCTTCATGTTATGTGAGAGAAAAGAAAACCCTGATATGTTTAAGGCAGTGTTTCCCTGTCTTTGATACTGGCATAGAAATGCAATTCTTTGTGGGTTTTTTGTTTTTTGTTTTTGAGACAGGGTCTCACTCTATCACCCAGGTTGGAGGACAGTGACATGATCTTGGCTCACTGCAACCTCTGCCTCCTGGCAATCCTCCCATCTCAGCCTCCTGAGTATCTGGGATTACAGGCACCCACCACCACACCCAGCTAATTTTTTTTTTTTTTTGTATTTTTAATAGAGATGGGGTTTCACCATGTTGGCCAGGCTGGTCTCGAACTCCTGACCTCAAGTAATCTGCCTACCTAAGCCTTCCAAAGTGCTGGGATTACGGGTGTGAGCCACTGCGCCTAGCCTACAAATGCAATTCTTAGCCCAGAAATGGAAATATTTCCTTAATGTGAATCCTTTATTGGTGTTCTGGCTATCTATTGCTGTATAACAAACTGTCCCTAAAACCTAGTGCCTTACACCTATTTTATTAGTTTTCATGTTTCTATGGGTAAGAAATTTGGAAGCCACAGAGAAGACAGCTCATCTCTGTTTCAGAATGTCTGGGGCCTCAGATGGGAGGACTGGGTGGATGGAGGCCAGGACATCCAAGGTGGTTTCTTGATTCACATATGGCACTTTAGTGATGTCCCCATATGGCCTCTATCAGCATAACCTGGTCTTACATGGTGGCTTAGGGCTCCAAGAAGGAGAAAGCAGGAAGTGGCAATCCTTTTAAGGGCTGTGCCCAGGGCTGGTCCTGCATCTCTGCCACCCCATTCGATTGCTCACGGCTGCACAGATTGGAAGGAGTAGAGACTTACTCTTCACTTCTTGATGGGAGGAGGGAAGGAATTGGTTGTGGCTGTCTTTGGAGACAAGCATCACGCTTGGTAAATTGGGAAAGAAGGATTTGTGGATTTGTAGGCAACTCCCCCTTTTTAGATATAAAGGATAGTCTTAGAACTTAACCTCTATCTGCAAAGAGTTCAGTGCTTCCTTGTGGGTTATATGGTGCTGTTTGGCTCTTTCTGTTTTTCATCATCTGGCAAGACTGACAATTTGCCATTTTGCCGTGGCACCTTTGCAAGGTTGGCAGAGAAAACAGTCATGTGCAAAGACAGGAGAATGCCAGTGGTGGATTAGAGAATGAGGATCTGGGAGGGGTGTGTGTGAGTGAAATTAGTCTTTCACTAGGAAGGAGAGAGATCATTTAGGATTGAGTGTATTGGAGTGAATTAATGAAGAAAGAAGCTACCAGTTGGCATTTGAGCCCAGAAATAATGGGAACTTGGTTGCAATCTGAGAGATGTTGAATTAAGGGGTGTTTCCTGATTACCTGCCACCAGCCCGGTACCGTGCAGCTATGAACATGGTAGATGTGGGTCCCTTTACATGTTCAGTAAGGAAATGGGGTCTTCACAAGATGAAGAGGTCAGAGTTACTTCCAGTTATAGGGGTTTCAATAGGTTACAAAAGGAAGTAAAGACAAAAACTGTAGTAGATTTCAGTGCTTGCATTTAACAAATGAATACTTTGAACATCAAACACCTAAGCAAGTAAACCCAAACCAGACTAAGCCAGGTGACTGTGTGTGTCCTCACGCGGAGGAAGAATTAAGGTTTTTGATCTCAGGCCCATGTGCCAGGCCTCACAGATTCTAGACATGGGTCTCTAGTGCCAGAGGAAAAGGGATAATGGAACTTTTTAAAAAGTTGACCTTAAAACCTGAGGGTCATGTGGTAGTAGAAGGGTTGACAAGGATTAGGACACCGCCTGCATTGCCCAGGGAGCAGCTGTCTTGGTGGACTCCACTCTTGAACAAGGGCTTGGTTGAGACTGATGCAGGTTGATATGGTTTAGATTTGGGTCCCTGCCCAAATTTCATGTTGAATTGTAATCCCCAGTGTTGGAGAAGGGGCCTAGTGATAGGTAATTGGATCATGGGGATGAGCTTCCCCTTTGTTGGTCATGTGCTAGTGAGCAAGTCGCTATGAGATCAGGTTGTTTGTAAGTGTGTAGCACTTCCCCTTTCACTCTCTTCCTCCTGCTTTGGTCAAGTAAGATGTGCCTCCTTCCTCTTTGCTTTCTGCCATGATTGTAAGTTTCCTGCGGCCTCCCCAGCCCTGCTTTCTGTACAGCTTGCAGAACCGTGAGCAAATTATATATATTATAAAGAAAATAAACCTCTTTTCTTTATAAATTACACAGTCTCAGGTAGCTTTTTATAGCCATGTAAGAATGAACTAATCCACAGGTGTTGTCACAGTCTGACTATGAGAGACCCTACAGACAATCTTGTGACAGAGCTGGAGAGGGTCCTGGGAGAAGACTCTCATGGTTGGGATTAGACTTTTATAAAGCCACCCTTCACAACTGCCTATTTGCATTCACTGACCATGAAATTATATTCAATTTCTGCTACCAGGCACTGGGTGGGAGCCTTTTCTTGCCCATGGTTTAGAGAACACAGTGGGTGAGAAATCTCTCTTAGTCTATTTTCTATTAATCAACCCTAAAAGGAGACTTATGTGCCTGTTTATAGGTGGGGTGTTTATTTATGGGATCAGTCTTCTTCAGGTTTAAACTAGAAATTCTGGGCTCATCCACAGTACTTTCCTCTTTCAAAAAAATTTTATTTTATACTACCCTCACTAGAGGGAGCAAACAGGGAGATAGACTGATGGAAAGATGCATGGATGGTTACAGGTTGAGGACGAAGATGCTACGATGAAGGTGTGGGCAGATAAATTGGCATTAGGGCTCCCCTGCCAACAACTGAGCTGCATGGGATGGCCTGTGCTTCTAAGAAATGACTCCTGCTGGCCAGGACCCAAATCTTTTGCTCGATTGTGCATTTTGGTTATGTTGAGGCATGAGGCAGTTAGATAGCCTTGAACCAAAATGGAGGAGACGGTTGCTGATGTTTGTGTCAATCAGGAGAGCATCTGGAGGCAGTCTGCCAGCATCTGTCTTATTCCAGGCCACAGAGGAACCCAGGGCAGGTTGGAAGAGGGTCTGGGGGGACTACTGGCTTCCCCTGTATGAAGAAGAGTAGAGTAGTCTATTTTATGTTGCTGTAAAGGAATATCTGAGGCTCGGCAATTAGTAAAGAAAAGTGGTTTATTGGGCTCACGGTTCTTCAGGCTGTACAAGAAGCATGATACTAACATCTGCTTCTGGTGAGGGCCTCAGAGAACTTCCAATCATGGCATAAGGGGAACAGGACCCAGTGTGTCACATGGCAAGAAAGAAAGCAAGAAAGAGAGGGGATGGAGGTGCCAGACTCTTTTTAACAACCAGAACTTGTGGGAACTAACAGTGAGAACACACCCAATCCTGCAAGAATGGCATCAAGCTGTTCATGAGGGATGCACCCCCATGACGCAAACATCTCCCACCAGGCCCCACCTCCAATGTAAGGCATCAAATTTCAACATGAGATTTGGAGGGGACAAGTGCCCAAACTACGTCAACTGGCAACTCATTGCTTACCTCTCCTGAGCTTGAAAGAGGGAAATAGATTTATTTCCAGAAAGATACTCTAGGACCAGGATTGGCCCAGAGGCCACATCACTGTGGGAGGTAGAGAGGAGCGAACGGGGGAAATACTCTCTCCAAAAGCACCAGCCTGATGCCTATCTTTCCACTATTAGAGATGCATTCCTTTGACCCTTCCAGTTTTTCCCAACCTCAGGAGTCTTCTACTGAAATGCAACTACCTTCAAAAACTGTTACTTTAAACCTGCGCCTCTCCAGTTGCCATGTGCAGTGGTATAAACAGGGACAGAGAAGCCCATGTGATAAAGGTAATGCAGTCGCCTGCCACAGCAGAGGTTGCCATTTGCCTAGTAAGAAATGCACAGTATTCCTTCCATGTTAAAATAAGCCCAGATGCAGTGTGACACAGCACACATTTGCATGAGTGTTTGAGATGTATCTTTAAAGAACCCAGAACACCGTGTCACAGGGTCAGCCTTTTTTTTTGCAATAAGGGGTATGCAGTTAGGCTTCTGTGATTAGAGCAATTGCACCTTAAATTAGTCCTCTGCTGAGATCAGGGCTTTGTGGGAATCCTCCAAAGACCATAGTGGTGGGGGGTGGGGGAGGAGGATAACAGACAGAGCTGCCTAAGTGGGAGCCATCGAGGAAAGGATTCTTAACTTTCCTTCTATCATCTGAAGCAAATTTCACTGATTTTCTTAGGACTAGTCCAGACTAGGACTGTGCATTAGTTTTCAAAAGCCCAATTACCTGGTATTAACTACAAGCATACCTCAGGAATATCGTGAATATCACAATGAAGTAAGCCACCCCAATTTTTTGCTTTCCCAGTGCATACATAAAGGTTATGTTTATACTACACTGTAGTCTATTCAGTGTGCGATAGCATTATGCCTAGAAAAACAACGTGGGTACCTCAGTTTAAAAATACTCTAATGCTAAAAAATGCTAATGATCATCTGAGCCTTCGGTGAGTTGTAATCTTTTTGCCTTTGTGGAAGCTCTTGCCTTGATGTTGATGGCTGCTGATTGATCAGGGTGGTGGTTGCTGAAAGCTCAGGTAATTTCTTAAAATAATAATAAAGTTTGCCACATGAATCGACTTTTCCTTTCACAAAAGATTTCTCTGTAGCACGTAATGCTGTTTGATAGCATTTTACTTACAGTAAAACTTCTTTCAAAATTGGAGTCATTTCTCCCAAATCCTGCCATTGCTTTATCAATGAAGGTTATATAATATTCTATATCCTTTGTATTCATTTCAACAATGTTCACAGCATCTTCACCAGGAGTAGATTCCATCTCAAGAAGCCACTTTCTTTGCTCATCCATAAAAAGCTACTCTATATCCATTCAAGTTTTACCATGAGATTGCAGCAACATCTCAGGCCCCACTTCTAATTCTGGTTCTCTTGGTATCTCTATCGCATCTGCAGTGACTTCCTCCACTGAAGTCTTGAATCCCTCAACGTCATTCATGAGGGATGGAATAAATTTCTCTCAAACTCCTGTTTATATTGGTATTTTGACTTCTTTCCATGAATTACAACTGTCTTTAATGGCACCTACAATGGTGAATCCTTTCCCATTTTCAATTTACTTTATCCATAGCCATCTAAGGAATCACTATCTATGGCAGGTATAGCCTTACATTATTTATTTATTAAATCATTAGACTTGAAGTAGAAATTACTCCTTGCTTTAGGGCCTGCAGAATGGATGTGGTGTTAGAAGGCATGGAAACAAGATTAATCTCCTTTAACATCTCCAGCAGAGATGTTGGGTGACCAGGTGTATTGTCAATGAGCAATTACATCTTAAAAGGAATCTTTTCTTCTGAACAGGTCTCAACAGTGGGTTTAAAATATTTAGTAAACCATGCTGTCAACGGATGTCACCCAGCACACAAATGGAATGTGTCATTCCGTTTATAGAGCACAGACAGAGTAGATTTAGCATAATTCTTAAGGTTCCTAGGAATGGTAAATGAGCATTGGCTTCAACTTAAGGTCACCAGCTGCATTGGCCCCTAACAAAAGAGTAGCCTGTCCTTTGATGCTTTGAGGCCAGGCGTTCACTTACTCTCTTGAATTATGAAAGTCCTAATGAGGCCTTCTTCCAATGGAAGGCTGTTCCATCTTCCTTGAAAATCTTTTGCTTAGTGTAGCCATCTTCATCAGTGATCTGAGCTAGATCTCCCGGGATCCCCTGGATAACTTGCTGCAGCTTCTCCATCAGCACTTGCTGCTTCACCTTGCACTTTTATGTATGGAGATGGCTTCTTGTTTTTTAAAGATGGAGTCTCGCTCGTCGCCCAGGCTGGAGTGCAGTGGCATGATCTCAGCTTACTGCAAGCTCCGCCTCCCGGGGATGGCTTCTTTTGTTTAACCTCATGAACCTCTGCTACCTTCTAACTTTTCTTCTGTAGATTTCTCACCCTTTTCAGCCTTCATATAATTGAAGAGAATTAGGGCCTTGCTTGGGAGGATTGCTTCCTTTGACTTAAAGGAATGTTGTGGCTGGTTTGATCTTCTATCCAGATCACTAAAACTTTCTCTGTATCAGCAATAAAGCTGTTTGCTTTCTTATCATTCGTGTGTTCACTGTAGTACCACTTTTAATTTTATTCAAGAGCTTTTCCTTTGCATTCATGACTTGACTGTTCGGTGCTAAAGGCCTATCTCAGCTTTCGACATGCCCTGCTCACTAATCATAATCATTTCTAGCTTTTGATTTAAAGGGAAAGATGTGAGATACTTCCTTTCACTTGAACACTTAGAGGTCATTATAGGATAATTAATTATCCTACCTTCAGTATTGTTGTGTCTCAGGGATTAGGGAAGCCCAAGGAGAATAGGAGAGACAGGGGAATGGCCAGTCAGTGGAGCAGTCAGAACGCACACATTTATTAAGCTCTCCATCTTGTATGAGCACAGTTCATGGCACCCCCCCAAAAATTACAATAGAAACGTCAAAGATCACTGATTGCAGATCACCATAACAGATATAATAACAACTCATTTGAAAGATTGTGAGATTTACCAAAATGTGAGACAGAGACAGAAAGTGAGCATGGAAAAAATGGTGCCGATCAACTTGCTCAAAGCAGGATTGCCCAAAACCTTCAGTGTGTAAAAAATGCAATATAAGAGAAGTGCAATAAAGTGAAGTGCAATAAAGCAACGTGCAATAAAACATGATATGCTTGTATTTGAATATGTTTATGTGCAATCTAACTTTCAGTTGTCTCATTGCTTAGAATCTTAGAATCTATTGTCTGACCACAAGCGTCCTTTCTGTGGGACTTTCTTGTTTAGTTGGTCTACGTGGCCATCACCTGGGTGGCTGACCTGGGACTCATTAATTCTGAAACCTTGACACCTCATTGATGCTGCTTATGCTAATTGTAGGTGCTGCTACAACCTTGGTTCTATTTGTTCCTTTTTTATCTTTTAGCTAAAACCTCAGGGGGACTGGTTTTGTCATGTTGCTCATTTCCATTTTTCATTGCCTTTCATTATTTCTGTGGTAGACACAGTGTCAGGCTGAAAAACGTGTGTTCCTATTTTTAACACAATCTAGGAAAATCCAGAAGAAAAGAAGACATACACATGATTTTTGCTAAAACCTATACAGTTCTTCATTTTTCCCTGTGATATTTATTATTTATTTTTAAAAGAAAGCCTTTGGAGAGTCTTAAGCAATTTAAACACACAAAAAACAAAACAAAAACTATCATACCTGCTCAGACATTCTTGAGCACGTGGTGTGAAAACAAAATGAAGCAATCAGTTACTCCCGCAGATTCCCATACCTCGCTAAATACCCTAACAACTTGGCTACAAATACGACCACAGGGGACAAAGGGGACTTGGGTTGAACAAGACAACAACAAACAAATCAACCGACCCCACTGACTGGTTGATGAGATGGAGGATAGATGATTACAGACCAAAGTTGGGGGATGTGATGAAATAGCAAAGAGCCACAATGGGCAGTGATTCCCAGCTCTTATTCATTTTCTTTTCTTTTCTTTTTTTTTTTTTTGAGACAGAGTCTTGCTCTGTTGCCCAGGCTGGAGTGCGGTGGTGCAATCTCAGCTTACTGCAACCTCCGCCTCCTGGGTTAAAGCAATTCTCCTGCCTCAGCCTCCCGAGTAGCTGGGATTACCTAATTTTTGTATTTTTAGTAGAGACAGGATTTCACCATGTTGGTCAAGCTGGTCTCGAACTTCTTTTTTTTTTTTTTTTTTTTTTTTGAGACGGAGTCTCGCTCTGTCGCCCAGGCTGGAGTGCAGTGGCCGGATCTCAGCTCACTGCAAGCTCCGCCTCCCGGGTTCACGCCATTCTCCTGCCTCAGCCTCCCGAGTAGCTGGGACTACAGGCGCCCGCCACCTCGCCCGGCTAGTTTTTTGTATTTTTTTTAGTAGAGACGGGGTTTCACCGTGTTAGCCAGGATGGTCTCGATCTCCCGACCTCGTGATCCGCCCGTCTCGGCCTCCCAAAGTGCTGGGATTACAGGCTTGAGCCACCGCGCCCGGCCTGCTGGTCTCGAACTTCTGACCTCAGGTGATCCACTCGCCTTGGCTTCCCAAAGTGCTGGGATTACAGGTGTGGAGTCATCGCCCCCCAGCCCTCTTAATTATTTTTAAGTTACTAGTCTGTGGTTTTTCGGTAATGCGCATAGGACACTGTGGGGTGCTCACTTCCAGAGAGAGTGAGTGGGGGTGCTATGTTGGGGAGAACCGCAGTCTGGTGAAAATACTGAGTATGTTACCGTGTGTTTTCACGTGTCTTTGGAGTGAATGAACATGGCAGAAAAAGACACTGAAAGGGGAGATTGAGGAAAGACAAGGAAGGCCCTGAATGCCACACCAACTTTGCCATGGCCCCCACGTTCTGGTGACACTGGTGTTAGGCAAGGTTCCAGCAGGCTTATAGTAGGATACATTGTGAAGTTAATTAGAGGATCATTTGTAGAGGAGTGAGGATGGTGTGGGGAAACCATTCAAGGTTAGTGCAGTCCCTGGATTTAAGAAAAGAGAGTGCAGGTTTCACCTGCAGGCCTGAGGGTGTGAGAGGGGGGCATGGCTCCCCTACCTCGAGATGGCTGGGGCTGTGTGCAGACCCCACAGGGGAAGAGTTAGGGGATAAATACTTGCTTCCCTTCCTCCATCTGGTCTGATTTTCTAGTGTTGCTGCCTGTACTAGTCAGGGTTCTCCAGAGAAGCAGAACCATTGGGGTGTGTGTGTGTGTGTGTGTGTGTGTGTGTGTGTGTGTGTGTGAGACAGACAGAGGGACAGAGAGAAAAAGAGAGAGATTCATTCGTTTATTTAAGGAGCTGGCTCTTGCGATTGTGGAGGCGTGGTGAGTCCGAAGACTGATGGGGTAGGCTGTGAGGCTGGAGACTCAGGGAACTCTCGCAGTTGGAGTTCAAAGGCTGTCTGCTGGCAGAATTCCTTCTCGCTCAGGGGGAGGTCAGTCTTTGTTCTATAAAGGCCTTCCACAGATTGGATAAAGCCCACCCACTTATGTAGGGTATTCTGCTTCAAGTCCACTGATTTAAATGTTATTCTCATCCACAAAACACCTTCATAGAAACATCTAGAATAATGTTCGACCGTGTTTTTGTGTATCATGTCCAACCAAGCTGACACGTTAAAATTAGTGATCACACTGCCCATCAGTCGGTCTCAATCAGAAGCCAGAGGGCAGGGGAACCCGGATGCTGCGGGGGCGTGTCAGCCTCTGAGACACAGAATGGTAAAGGCTGGACATCGAGAGGCAAACCACTTACCCCAGTGTGATGTGGAAGAAAGTAAGGGGAGGGCTTTGCCTTTGCACCCTCTCTCTTCTGTCTAGAAGCTTGGATTGGGGTCATGGGTCTTTCTCAACTTTAAGTGTTTCCAGAGACCCTATCTAATAAAAGCCCTCCTCCTGCCTCCCTGCAAATGAGTACAAGCATCAAGTAGAAATGAAATCTCTTAAAACACTGCTGGCTTCCTTTTATACTTCTATTTAATTTTTTTCTTAAACGACACAAATGGCAGTATAAGCCATGTGCGGTTTCAAAAGGCAGTCACCTAGACAGTCTGGAGAAACAGCAAACTTTAATCTTGAGATCTGTGTGCCGATTTCACTGTAATAACGCCCCCCCCCCCCAAACACCCTGCAACCTGCACTCTGGCTGTTCTGCACTTGCAGAGGATGGCACAGAGGGACTTCAGTTGTTTCAAGAAAGATTTAAGTTAGATCTGATAAGGAGCTTTGTTACTGAGGCTGTGGAATACTGGGAGGGGGGGTCTCTCTGTTGGGCTATTTTGGATTTTGGACTTTACTGAAAAACAAATAGGCCAGGGTCACATTCACATCAGAGGAACACATGTAAAATGGAGACTTGAAGAGTTATTTAGCTATTCGAATAAGAAATGGTTTTGAATAATTGGATAATTACCTTAATTCTCCACTTCATTTTTTATGATGCAATGTGTTTTGAGTTCTGCAATGATGTTCTGGAGGGAGTGACAAGAATTTGAAAACTATTATCACAAACAGATGACAAAGTGCTGTACTGGAGATACCATAGGTCTAAATTCAGCTGACTTCAGGGATGGCTTCTTGAAGCAGAAAAGCCGTGACTGCGGGGGCCACCTGGATAGGGGGATGCAGACCAGCCTCTGCCCTGGTTAACAGGAAAGTAGCAGGCTGCTGCTGCCTGGGAAAGTCTCCTTCCCTCTCTTGGATCTGCCTCCCTAAAACGAGAGTCCAATCATGTCCCAGAACATGGAGCAGAGCCGTGAGCATCGCCTCTGCCCGATAACACAGCTCAGATCGTTATTCACGTGCATGTCATGTATGACATGGCTCATGGGCAGAGCAAAACTAACCTTTTTATTCTGGCTATAGCTGATTGGACTGGGCAGATATGCTGAGGCCACAGAAGGGCTGTGTCTGGGTTGGACATAAGGGATGTCAGAGGCCTCTGGGGTTCCTTGGGGAGAGTCTGCTTAATCCAGGTGCCCATTTGACTAGTGGAAATCAAATCAAATGAAATCAAAGTGTCTTCTCTTTCAAGTTAATGCTAAAAAATCTGGCAGGTCACTGAACTTGCTACCACCCCAAAATGCTGAGTCATGCATCTGTCTCCATGAGGTTGCTGTATGTTTCAGAACTGGGATGCAAAGTTCAGTTTCCCGTGACACCCCATTTTCAGAGGTATCTTTGCAATACATTGCCATAACTCCAGGTGATCTGAGTCCCTCTTTCTTGTCCGTTTGACTGGTTTGACTGACTTGACCAGTACAATCTCATCAAGCTCTAATAGTGTGAAATTCCAATTCTACTGTAATGTAATATGGTGTCTGGGAGGCAGGGTGGTGAAGAAGCTAAGCAAATGGGCTCTGGGATCACACTACCTGGGTCCATTTTGAGCTCTGCCAGTTAGGTCGGGGTAGGTTCAGCTCCTGTAGCACAGACACAAGGTAAGAATCCCTTCAGCAAGCAAGATGGTTGTTTATTTCATGATCACTTAACATTGTGGGTGTAAGCAGTTCAGGACTGATATGGCAATCTTAAAATCTGAGGGATCCAGGCTCTTCTTATCTTGTTGCTTCACCATCTTCAGGGTGTTTCTCTCACCACTATGCTTTAGGTGGCTTCCCACAACATCCATAATCCTGCCAGAAGAAGAGGGGAGGGGGAAGGGAAGGTAGAGAAGGGAAGCTACTCACATCACTGCAGCTAAAACCTATTGGCCAGAACTCAGTCACATGGCAACACCAACTGCAAAGGCATTTGGGAAGTGTAACCTGCGTTAGTTTTGTATCGCTGCGTAACAAATGAGCACAGACTCAGTGGCTTAAATGACACAACTTTATTATCTCTCAGTTTCTGGGGATCGGGAGTGCTCGTCCTTTGCTCAGGGTCTCATCAGGCTGCAATCAAAGTATCATCCAGGACTGTGATCCCATCTGAGGCTCAGGATGCTTGTCCAAGATTACCGGTTATCAGCAGGATTTAGTTCCTTGTGATGGCAGGACTGAGGTCCCACTTTCTTGCTGACTGTCAGTGAGTCTGTTCCCAGCTCCTAGAGGCTGCCTGCTAGTCTTTGCCATGTGACCCTTTATACAATAAGGCGTTGCACCTTCAAGGCCAGCAAGAGCATTCCTCTGATTCTTTCTCTTCAGCAAAGGCCCAGTTTCTTTTAAGGACTCACCTTATTAGGCCAGGCCCACCCAGAGTCATCTCCCTTTTGACTGACTCAGAGACAACTGATGTGGGGCCTTAGTTCCATCTGTAAAATCCCTTTACTGCTGTCATATAATACAACCTAATCTAAAGGAGAAATCATTTCATCCCATTACCAGTCCTACCTGTACTCAAGAAAAGGGGGTTTAAAGGCTATATACACCAGGGGGTAGGAATCTTGGGGACCATTTAGAATTCTTCCTACTTCATAATCTTTATTTGGGTGGCTCTATGCCCAGCCAATAGTAATCAATACGATTCTGATTTCTGTAGTTCTATCACTGGAGAAGAATGGGAAAACGATATTGCGGTTAACTAGTGGTCTCTGCTATAATAACTTATTATCCATGTTATCTTGTTAAGTTATTTAATTTTTCTTTGCTTCAACTTCTCGGATAAAACAGGGATGATGATAATACTTTACTGATAGGTTCGTTGTGAGGCTTAACTTAGATTGCATGCAGAACAGTGCTCTACACATATGCAAATACTCATTAATGGTCAGCAATAATTCCCCTCTTCTTCCTCCTCGTCCTCCTCATCCTCCCCGTCCTCCTCGTCCTCCTCCTCCTCCCAAACCATGGATGAAACACAGAAATAAAATAAGGGAAAACAATTCAAGAGTCATCAAAAAATCTAGCCATATCTTAATGACTAATGAGTACAAAAGGGGCTTGTTGAAGTCTTTCCAATGATGACCTTTTTTATACAAGTGCTAGACAAGTGGAAATCTGCAGAATATTCCCAGCACCTCAAACTCACCATTGCATAACAAATGATGTCACACAGTGAAGATGCCTCTAGGTGACATCACATCCTGAGAGGAGGAGCTGCTAAGGCAAAACCTTTGGAATCTGATGTGCCTTTTGCCAGGGAAACCAGAGTTGCATGATTTCTATGAACTTGAAAGTTAATCATGTCCAGTACGGATACAAAGCAAAAGCGTGCACATGTGTGTGGCATGCCTGTGTGTGAAATTAGCCACATATCGACGAAACTTTCCTACATGCTGAAGGGATGGGGTGGTTTTGAGAGCCATTGGAAGAAACAAAGCAATGAACTTATCGTGTTGCTTGACTCAACGAGCTCTGGGATTTAGAAACTAAATCTGAGCCATTAGTATGTGGCTTTACTTTTTTAATAGGAAAACGTTCCACCTAGGTCTAGCAACGTTCATGTTAGGGTTTTTAACACTTTCGTATGCATCTCAGACAGCCAACCTGGAGCGGTCCTTGAGTAACACACAATACAAACAATTATTCCAGACATTTCAAAAATGAAGTGCTACCAGCTTCATTGTGTCCCCCAGCTCTGGCGAGTAATGAAAGACATATTCTTAATGTGAAACAAAAGAGGATTGTGAATATTAAAAAAGCAGCCCAGCCAGCGAGAGTTAAACCATCGGGATAAGATATTAACTTAAACCACATGTGAAGTGCAGCTGTTTCTGGTGAAGCTTTCATCAGGCTCAAGTGGAAAGATTGGTGGGTTTTAATATGTGGTTTCCAGCCAAGCCAATGGGAATCTGGGGAAAATGTGTGTGAAATCAGGCCTCTGCCAGGGGGGTCTCGGGCTCTGGGCTGGCTTTTCCTTCTGTGAACATAAACAAAGGTAACCCAATGCTGAGGGCAAGGCCTGCTCCATCCAACGGTTTAGCTGAAAGACTCTGGAGTGACCAGCCACCCTGTGGAGTTTCTGGACTCTTCATTCACCCTTTCAAGAGGAATGCATAAATAGGTCCCTTGGTGTTAGGAGTAGGGATGAAGGAGGAGTCTTCTTGTGTCTGCCCCCTGCCACTTCATCTCAGAAACATCTAGCATTTGTTCAGCTCCTAATAACTGACTGTATCAAAATGTGCCAATTCTATTCTAACTTACTGGCATGCTGGTTGGGTTTCACCTCTGAGGATTTAAATTTGCTAAGAAAAGTGGTGCTATACACGATGCAGCACATACCTGTTATAAGAACATGAAAATATTAGAAATTAATGAAAAAGTATGAGATGAGTGCAAAAATAAGGATTACTTGCACACTATTTCTTTACAAAGACTAAATTAGTTAAATAGCTTAAAAGTTGCTTGGGCTGCTGCCTGATTTTGTCCAGCCAGTTCTGGAGGCCCTAGATGATTGCCTCTGGACTCACTGCTGGGTGACGCTGTCAGCCTTCCACCGCTTACCTCCAGCATCACAATATTGCTTTCAGCTTCAGAGGTGTGGAACAGAAATAATCTTTATGGGCCCACAAATTCAGGAGTTGTGGGAGAAAAGTGGAAATGTCTGAACTGTAATCATTGACCTTAGGAAAACAGTTGAAATATTACCATTTGTATGCATTGATTCATGTATTTAACATTTATTAGGCAGCTAAGACGATTCAAGAGACTTTGCAAAGAGCTCTTGGGGATGCAAAGATGTGTAAAAGGGAAAGGAATTGACATTTATTGAGAATATACTATATGCCAGACATCACAGCGGCCATTGGATTACATTTTCTCATTTAATTCCCAAAACCTTGAAAGGGAAAGATTATAAGATAAGATCTTTGCTCTCAAAAGCCTTCCAGTCTGTGATTAAATAGTAGATAAAAGACATATTCAAACATCCATGAAATAAGATATTCTAACTATATGCCAAAGGAGAGGTTTTAATGGGAGTTAAGAGTCTGGAGTCATTACTTGGGGAATGAAAGAAAGTTTATTGGAGAAGACCATATTTGAGTTGGACATTGAAGGTTGGGTAGGATTTAGATTCACAGAGAGGGAGGACAAGGCATGACCCAGGTGAAGGAGAAGATGAGGGTAGGGGAAGCAAAAGGAAGAAGCAATCCCTATGAGTCTCACGCTACTCAGAGGTCAAGGGAAAATCACTTATAGAAGTTACCCTTGTTATCACTTCATGGGTCTTGTACCAGGTGAGGTCCATACCTTGACTTTAAGGCCACACTGTATGAAAAATGCAGGTCTTTAAACACTAGATGCACATTCAGTGTGATGAGATGCTGACACCATCAGAGACCTGATCAAATTAAGGCCTGGTGAAGGCAGTGCAGGCTCTCCTTTCCAATCTCATGCTCACTCTGGGGCCCAAGTGCATGGAGTGGGATGGCTGGCCCAGAGGCCAGCACTGTTTCATATGTGGTCATCTCTCTGTCTAGTTATGATGGGGCTGTGCCATTGAACTTCAAAGGTTAACTTCACGTAGAATTTGATTATGAGGACTGAGATAGGGACCAAAATACAGAGTCAGGTCACTGTGGGTGAGTGTGTGTCTGTGGAGGTGGCGGCAGTGTTGGAAGGTCAGGATGTTGGGCAAAGCCCTCCTAGGGACAGAGAGCTAAGGATTGGTGTTTGGACTGCATTTGGTGTAGGATTTGGTGGCAGTAGGGTATAAGGAAAAGTTTCAGGTAAGCTCGTTTCAATACATTGGGGCTACTGGATTGCAGCTAAGAAGTGGAGATGTATTCTCTGAGAATTAGTCACCCACATTCTACTTCATTATGTTGCTTTTGGTTGGGCGCAAAAGTAATTGTGGTTTTTGGCATTACTTTTAATTTGCCATTACTTGTTGAACCTGAGAAGAAAGTAAGTGCCTTTTCTAAAGCAGCCCCATTCCTGCTGGAATGTTGAAGCTGAATCCTCATGTTTGAGGTTAAATCGATCAAGTCACTAGGACCCAGGCTCTAGGGAGGCTGCAAGGAAGTTTGGGGGACAGTTTCTATCCTCAGGCAGTTCATTGGCCTCTGATAAGCTCATAAGAAGGTGACCAGTAGTATATGGTGAGTCCGGTGCCTCTAAGCCCAACCAGTGGCCCAAAATGTTGTACTGGTCTCCTAGGGTTGAGAGTGCTTAAACAATGGAAATTTATTCTCTCATAGTTTTGGAGGTTGGAAGTCCTAATTCAAGCTGTCAGCTGGGCCACACTCTCTCTAAAGGCTCTAGGAAAGAATCCTTCCTTGCCTTTTCTGGCTTCTGGTAGTTTCCAGAAATCCTCGGTGTTCCTTGGCTTGTGCCAGCATAACTCCAGTTTTCTCTGTGTCTTCAAATCTCTCTCCATAGAGGAACACACATTTTTGGATTTAGGACCCACTCTGATCCAGTATGACTTCATCTTAATTACATCTGCAGAGACCCTATTTCCAAGTAAGATCACATTCATAGGTACGGGGGTTAGGACTTCAGCATATCTTCCTGGGAGACACAATTCAAGCCACAGCAGATGTCAACATGCAGGCTGGCTGGATAGAAGGACCCTATGAACTGGATAGTCATGGATGACATCTTGGCATGATGGGACTTGAGCTCTTTCTCAAGGATATGTGGTATTTGGATGGAGAAGGGGTGGGCTGGACTCCAAGGTGGATGGAAGGGAGAAAGGGAAGAATTATATGGCTGGGGTCACAGAGATTGACTGAAGCAGATTAGAGACTGGCGAGGAGGCAGCCTGGTAGGGACAGAGGAATGAACTGGGGAGTGATGAAGATTGACACTGGGGAAAGAAACTGGGGCCAGATTGTGGAGCTACCCAAGCATACTGGAAAACTGAATGGCTGGGCTTCAACCATATTTCCCATATT
This sequence comes from Macaca fascicularis, assembly GCF_037993035.2. Lineage (NCBI taxonomy): Eukaryota > Metazoa > Chordata > Mammalia > Primates > Cercopithecidae > Macaca > Macaca fascicularis. The sequence continues at coordinate 115,844,870 of NC_088386.1, forward strand.
CTGGAAAAAACTCCATTCAACATCCCCCAAAACCTTCAGAAGACAGAGGCAGTCACACATGAAGAGCCTTATACCCAATCTGCTTCTGAAGTGTGTCCCCAGACATCTTGCAAAAGCTTATGGGCCACCGAGTGAAGTGGGTGCCTTGGGTTTAGCCTGAAGGAGATCTATCAGCTCTGGCAAGGGCACTCATGAGGTCAGTCAATATGTCATTAGTAAGGCAGAGCAGCGAGCAAAAGGCCTGGGATCTGCTGTTCTTCCCTTTGGGCATCAGTTTCCCCACTTGCGAAAAGCAATGGCTTTGGTTGTGACATGCTGCAGTTCCTTGACTCTGTATAATAAAATGGTGTACCTTATATTTGAATAGACTTAAACTAAGTTCATCTGCAAATATTACTTCATTTGATATGGCATCTCTACGAGATGGACAGAGAAAAATTTTTACCCCATTTTGATAGATGAGGACATAGATTCAGAGGAAGTTCACTGATTTGCAGAGACACTCAGCTGGTTAATCAGCGGAGCCAGAACTTGAACACAGGTCTTCAGAATGCTAGTCCAGTGTTTTCCATTCCATACAATGCCTCCTTTATAATCAGAATCTCTCCATGTGCTCATTCATTCAACAAGCAAACATGTATTAAGGGTCTACTATATGACAGGTACTCTGATAGGCCCTAGAGATACATGGATAATTAAAGCAGGGTCCCTACCCCAAGAATTTCACACAGTGCTGGTCCAGTGCAAAATCTTGTGTATAGTGGTCAGGCAGAGACTAGAATTCAGGTTGGGTGTCCTCATCCCAATAAGCCAAGCCCGCCATAAGATCAAGGGTCTACTGGGCAATGCTCTTTGGGCCAGTTTTTTAAAATTTCAATTTATAAACATGGAGCTGCTACGGAAGGCACATCTGACTTATTGTATAGTTTAGTCAGTATCTACTATATTAGCAACACTTAACATTAACTAGAGAGAGGCTTGTCAAAAGGGAACTTCTGAAATTGAGTGAACTACTCTTACTGAATTTGTAGCTGTTGTGAGATAACTCTCGGGTCACGGTCTCTTAGATTTGCATTGCATCTCTCGGTTTACAAAGCCCTTTAATATGTGATAGCACTTTGGTAGGTGTTACATCTGAGACAGCATCTCCTTTAGGATCAAGCAGACCTCAGACCCCACCACCTCTAGGTGAGGGACCTTCACAATTGCTTAGCACCGTGAAATCTCTAGCTCCTCATTTGCAAAATAAAGATGGATGATAATGGTGCCAGTCTCATAGGTTACTGTGTAGGAGGATATGTGTGAGGTGCCTGGTTGACCTTTGAGAAATTTGAGTTCCTTCCCCAACAGAGCAATGAATATCTCTCTTGAGTGAGGGAAGCAGGCCAGCACGCTCAGCTGGCGGGCTGTTCTCCGCATGTGTTTTAGACTATGCTGGCCTTTGAGGGAAAAGAACGTGGTTCTCCTGACTCCTGTCTCTGCTAAGATTTTCACATAGTCTCCCATAGATTAGCTTGGTGCAAAAGTGATTTTTTTTTGCCATTATTTTCAATGGCAAAAACCGCAATCACTTTTGCACCAACCCAATAGAAAACAGTAAGGTAGATAAATCAGTGAGGTATACCTTGGGAAACCTCTGACTGAGTCTACCATTTTTAGTTGCTTTCAATTTGATCAAATTAGTGCCCAAATGCTTAAAGTGATATGCCCAAGGTCGTGGTCACTGGCCTGTGCCTTCAAATCCAGAGTTCTTTCCATTAAACCACTTGTCCAAGATATATCCCTCAGAGTTGGCGACATCCTCAATGTGTATGAGAAAGGATATCTTTAGAGATGCTGGATTCAGAGGCTACCCTTCTCAAAGTTCAGCTGGGAGATGTGGAATGAAACACACGGCTTTGTTTTACAGCTAATATTTTAACTTAATTTGTTTTGTTCAGCTTGTCTGAATTCCAGGTTGCTAATAAATCAGAATGGTGGCTCACACGCTGGTCCCATCTACCAGGGATAAAAGTGATCCAGAAATATGTGGAAGCCCCGGGAGCATTTAGATAGATTCCTTAAAATATGATTCTCCACCCAATTGCCTTGCTAGGGGTGGAGTGTCACAGGCTTAAAAATACAACTTAGGGCGATGAACAGTTAACGTCTAAGAACTTGCAAGCAATAGAGGCAGGAATTATTCACTCTTACCAGTGCTGGCTCTGTGTCCAGTGTTTGCTTGCCATCTCATACATCTCTTCAGAAGGAAAAAACAACTAGAACTTGCCACTGGGACACATGTATTCTTTCCTGCACTGGAGCCGATGGAGCTGTTGGAAACACTCTATAAATCTTGTCTCCTGTACCGTGACCTTCAGCCCTTTGGGGCAGCTCCCACTTTATGTTCATCCTGCAAACTGCAGTAGATGAGACTTGTAGTAAGACCCAAGGGCTCTGTGTCCAGCATCCTTGCCAGGTGAACAAAGAGAAAGGAGCTGCCGAGGCCTGGGTTGTTGTTAGGAGTTGGGTTGCGTTTTCCCAGCCAGAAATCAAGCTCACATTCCAGCCGCCAGAGAACAGCAATGCACTAAATGAGGTCACTGTGCTTGGAAGGGGGAAACAATTATGTGCTTTTCCTCTTGCACTTATTACTCACAGCACTTAATAGGGAGGACATAGCATCTTTTTTGTCTGCCCCCAAAGAAGCTTTACAAAATAAAACTGGGTGCAGAAAGAGGCTGACTTTGGAAGAAGGTGCCTTACATTTTATTGGCTAGAAGGTAGATTCCTTTTGATTTTATTTTCCAATTTAATACAAGGTGTGCCTTGAGAAATGCTTATGTTAATTTGAAACAGGAGTAAAACAGTGCCAGGCCCTTGTGTGGCAAGGCCCCATCTGTCTGATCACACCGGGCACCTGGTCTATAAATCCACACCAGGGCTTAGACCTGAGGCTGGCTCCGAGGGTGGGGGGAACCAGGGCAATGCTGGGAGTTGTCTGGCTGCATGGGATCGGCATGCCTTGCTCTCCAACCACACAGTGTGTGACACATTATCTGGGACAAGAGATTCAGAAGGGGGACATTGCAGAGAGATTTGTAGAGAGGACAGTAGCCTTGTCCTAAGATGAGGTGTGGTGTTGAAGGGTGTATCAGTCCAGTTTCACACTGCTGATAAAGACATACATGAGACTGGGTAATTTATAAAGAAAAAGACGTTTAATGGACTCACAGTTCCAAGTGGCTGGGGAGGCCTCACAATCACCGTAGAAGGTGAAAGGCATGTCTTACATGGCGGCAGCAAAGAGAGAATGAGAGCCAAGCAAAAGAGGTGTTCCCTTATAAAATCATCAGATCTCGTGAGACTTACTACCATGAGAACAGTATGGGGGAACTGCCCCATGATTCAGTTATCTCCCACTGGGTCCCTCCCACATGCGAATTATGGGAGAAGCACTTCAAGATGAGATTTGGGTGGGGACACAGCTGAACCATATTAAAGGGGCTCAGAGGTGGCTCTTTAAAATTCTGTGCTGCAGCCGGGCCCGGTGGCTCACGCCTGTAATCCCAGCACTTTGGGAGGCTGAGGCGGGTGGATCATGAGGTCAGGAGATCGAGACCATCCTGGCTAGCACAGTGAAACCCCGTCTCTACTAAAAACACAAAAAATTAGCTGGGCGTGGTGGCGGGCACCTGTAGTCCCAGCTACTCGGGAGGCTGAGGCAGGAGAATGGCAGGAACCCGGGAGGCGGAGCTTGCGGTGAGCCGAGATTGTGCCACTGCACTCCAGCCTGGGCAACAGAGTGAGACTCCATCTCAAAAAAAAAAAAAAAAAAAAAAATTTCTGGCTGCTTCTGAATGCAGCCCAATCATCAGAATGGTCACAACACCCTCCCCAATGATCACATGATCATGGTAGGGCTTCCTCTCGTTTCAGGACCTTTGACAAGCTCAAGTTTGGCACGGTACTTCATTTTGGCATGTGACTTTCTTCAGCTATTGTCTGTGAGTTTTATTTTTCCCCAGTGAGACTGCCCATTCCTTGAGGTCTCCTTAGAAGTTTCCTACCCATCCCTGACTTTAAGCAGACCCAGGCAGAAGAATGAAGCCCACACCACCACAGTCCTGCACCGGCCTCCACTCTGCCCTGCAGTTGATGGTTCTGGCCCTTTTGTTAATGACTCTGGATTCTCAAGGCTGAGAGGCCCAGGAACTGAAGAATGATCCGAGGCAGGAAGAGGAGGGCATCCTTTCTCCACATTATGCCCTCTGGCTGGGCTTACACGGTTCCCAGGGAGGATGTGCTGTGGGAGAGTGGGATGCAGGAAGCAGAGCCGCTTCATGGCTCCTTCTCCTAGAGTGCGTCTGCAGTGGCTGGCCATGTCTCTCAATTTGTGTCTTTACATGGCTGCCAGCCCTACCTTTGCCCACTGTGGGTTACCTTCCTGCCTCGGGGCACCATTGCCCAGTGAGGCAGTGTCGTGTGGTGCAGTCATGAGACCCGGGTTGCAGCACTAGCCTTGGCAAATCCACTGTCTGAGCTTGACTCAGTGGCCTTATCTGTCAAAATCAAGTACTGGGTTACACCCTCTGCATCTTGGCCAAGCCAAGATCCAATGCCAGACTGCCTGGTTCTGAGGGCCGAGCCCTCCTCACTGCTCTGAACTTCAAGGGGCTGAGCATGCAGCTGTTTGTGGAAGCACAGAGTGGGGCTGACAGGTGACATGCCTGAAACCGTCTACAGAGTCACCCACCTGCTGGCTTGTCCAAGCTGTCTTCATTTCAGCTCTCATGTGAGTAGCTGTTGTGGGGCACGACAGAAGCCAGCACAGCGAGGACAGACAGACAAATCTTATGGCTTCCTTCTTTGTGTTCCAGTTCCAAGGCCCTGTCCTGGCCTTTGAGGAGCCTCAGTTAGGACCGCACTATTCCACGATGACGTGCTCTAGGGCATCTGTAGATTGTCGAAGGGAAGATATTTTCAGCATTTTCTTAGGCATAGCAAGCAGATTTATTTGCCTGTCATTTGCAGGGTTAACAACAAAACACCCCCACAAAATAAAAAACAAACCCAGGCCCCATGCTGGCTGTTTCTCAGCTCTGCCTTCATTACTACCACTATCCTGGTTTATGAAAGCCAGCATGGATCTTTCAGTATTCTAGAAGTTTCTGAAACATTGTAGGGTGCAGGTTTAGCAGAGACAGTCTATCTTTCTAGCTTGTATAAGTTGTCTTAGAGAATGCTTCTGTGTGAGCTTGATTTCCCTCCTCCCTTATTCATGTGAGTTGTCCTGATTCTAGCTTAATGATTTTGGGGGTGAACTGGGAACGGGGCTGGGGTTTAGTGACTTTGCATAAAAATAATACTAAAAGCTCTGTCTCTGGGGTCATCTGACATTTGCTTTCTCTCAGCAATCGATCAAAGTACAATAATGTTCTTTGGTGAGTTTCCTCTTTCCGATACATTTGATGGTGGTCCAGTGGAAAGGGATAGATTTTTGGAGTCAGTGAGATTTAGGTTCAAACCCCTCCTCTGTCACTTATAGGCTATTTAATCTTGCACAAGTTTGGAAATCACTGGAGCTTCTGTAAGAGAAGGAAGGGACCTTTTGTGACAAAGGAGGGCTATGGCATAGCTGTCAATAGCCCTCAGGTTTGCAGGGGGGTGCTCACTGTACTAAGAATAGATTACTTATTGATTTTTGTTATTGTTTTTCTAGTAGTTCAGACAGAAGAAATAGTAATTAAATGCCATTTAGTGCTTATCAGGTGCTAGAAACTGTCTATTCATGCCTTTGGTCCTCACAATGACCCTGTGAGGGAGGTATGATTATCGTCTCCATTTTTCAGAAGTAGAAATCAGAGCTCAAAGAAGTTAAGTAATTTGTCCAAGGCAACCCTGCCTGTAAGTGGTAAAGCCAGGGCTTAAATCATGGTGAATTTACTTCTTGTTTTAGGAGATTTTTCTTTGAGTTCTTCCATTAAAAAAAAACTCTTTTAATATTAATTTATAATTTTACCTGTGGAAAGAAAACTGTTAACAGTGGAGAAGATGAGGACTCACTGGTTATAAAAAATCGTAAAAGAAAGAAGCAGAAACCCACCATCCCGCTATGTATCCTCAGAAAAGCAGCCCAATGTGGATATCGGTGGAATGGGTCTCAGCTGTGGCAAGAGAAGGGCGAACCAAGTTTGAGGGATCAAAGACACTGTGGCCACCCAATGAGTTTCATCTTAAGCATTACAAGGAATTAAGTGGCTCTTCTGAGTCTTGGAACTTTGGTTCTGTCATCTCTGCCTTGAGCCACTAGAGATGAGTTCTTGGTCTTTCTCTTCGTCATTCACCATGGAGGCCAGCTCAGACTTGGTTGAGTTCCTTTAGGTACTGATCCAGAAAAACGGAACCCCAGTTGGCTCCCTGTTCAATGAGCCGCATAACAAGCACCCACAGGGCTTGTCCCCGAACAATGGCGGCAGTGCTGTGTGAATGTCAACAGGGAATTTGTATTTGAAGCCTCTTTGTAAGTTCTAAATGGATAAGCAAATACAAAGACATATTGTTACAAGTGTAGTGGGTATTGAAGGCTGTAGTGTTGGGTTTTGAAAAGGAAGGGGAACTGTTCGTGTTCTCCATTGGAAAGAAATAGGTAACTGGATAGAAATCATTTTAAGTAAGCAATGTTTAGAGGCAAATTAGAAATTGGGCACCTACGAGGCTCCCTCTGAGTGGGTGTGGTGCTTGGAAAGGACACAAAGGCCTGAATTACTGGAGAAATTTAGGAAAGGGATGGTAGAACAGCACCTGAACATTGTGTTAAAATAAAAATACATTAAAGGAGTATGGGGCGAGATCAAGGAGAAGAGAGTTCTTGGCAGAGATTGCTGCTGTAATTTATCCCAGACCCTTTAATTCCTGACCACGACCCTGGGGAGGAGATTATCACCTCCCCCAGCTAGCACAATTGGCTGGTATGGAGGTTGTTAACTTGAGAAAATCACCAGAGATAGTATTGGGCAACTTCAAAAGTCCACTGTCTTTTTCAATGAGCTTGTTGTGAAAGGACTTAAACAGAACACTAATAACAGCTAAAGATCTAGCTGCAGGTGGTTGTCTAATTCCAATCAAAATAACCTTCCCCAAGTCCTAGTGGATAAAGGAGGGCAGAATTAAAAAGGGAACCGAGAGTGATTTTTGGCACGGGCACCAAGTCTGTTGTGGAGGAAGACTATTGGTGTTGGCAGTGCACAGTTAGGTTTTTTCCCAGCAACAAATTTTTCTCTTCCCTTGATGGCTTCGAAGGTCTGTACACAAATGCCTTTGTGTCAGTTGTATACAGCTGCACACACCATGTGGTATTTGCTTTAGTTAACAGTACGGTGGAGGGAGAGTAGGTTGTTGGCTTTTGAAAGAATCAGAATTATTATATACAGGCATCTTTCTCCCTTACCTAGAAGCTCTCATGCTGACTGGAAAATATACTGTTTTCGAATTACGGACTTAATGCCCTTAGAGCTTCTTTCTTTGGGGGTAGTTTGTGTTTAATCAATGTTCTACTAGACTTTCCAAGCCACTGTTCCTTGGTGATGGATGTCACTTGAATAAAATTTTCTGTAGTCAGATAAGATTACCAAATGCTAGATCCCACAAATTTTAACAGGTATGTTTACTGCAGGATTTTCCACAGCCTTCAATGTGCAAATTAGTTTTGAATTGCCTGCTAAGTGGTACTTTTTACTCCCCAAAATAAAAAAAAAGTTTGCTCCAAGTCCCAAATTATCTGGTTTTTTTTTTTTTTTTTTTTTTTCACATATGCATCCTGGGAAATACTGTTCTCTTTAAAACTGCAGGAGTGGCCCCCATTGAGATGCAGGTTGAGCAAGCATTTCCTTAGAGTCCTGTGGTCCATAGCATTTCTGCTAAGATGCCAGGCTATCATGGAGCTGAGGCTGGAGTCAGGTTCAAATGCAGCATCTGGCAGCACACCATACAGGGGTGTGTGTGTGTGTGTGTGGGGGGGGGGTATGTGTTTGGGCTGATGGTTGGAATGAGGACAAAAGAGGAAGTTGGAAGAAGAGATGAGAACTTGCTCCTTCCTGTTAGGAACACCCAAACTTGTGGATTCCTCCAAGAATCTTCCTTCCTGGGCCTCAATTGTCAAAGCCTAGTCATAGGTGGAATTGTTGTAAAAGTCATTCCCAAGTGGCTCAGTATTTACAGCTTGTCATTGACATGAGCAGATTTCTGCAGCTGAAAATAGTGACATCCAGTCATTTGGGCCAATTTGTGAATTTTCCTCAGGGATGTGAGCTTGGGAAGGTAATTTTATGCCAAGAAGAAAGTCACTGGAAACAGTTGTTTTCCTGAGAAGACATGCCCCCTATTTCCCTTAAAAAGAAGACAGGAACTTTCAGATGGCTGTAGTCCAGGAACCTCAAATACAGTTGGTGAATAATCCTCCCTAGCGTCATGAATCCTCATGGGGTCCATCATTTTGGCAGTCTTCCTTCTTGTTCCCTAAAAGGGTTTGAACTCAAGGTTTCTGGATCTGTGAAGGCTTCCACATCTTCCATCTAAATCATTTTTATTCACTGGACTGCAAGGGAAAAACCACACCAAAAGGACTCTCTCCATATCTGTCAGACTTCACGAGCAAAAGGAGAGCATTCCAGGAATGGCAGAGCCAGAAAAACCATAAAGATACACTTTTTCAAAGACAATCTGGAAATGGGGCTTAAAAAGGTTTTTGCTAAGCCTTGATCATGCCAAGTGAATTCTCTTTCAGTAATTAAAGAAGGAAACCTACCCCCTAAGAACTGAAGTTAGCAGCTATATCAGGTCAAAGGAACTTGGGAAGAGAACAGAATTGTTTATTAATCTTATAGTATCTCTTTCCTTATAAAACCCCAATAGTCTGCCTTATGCATGTTACCGTAACACTCAAATCAGGTCTGTTGGTTATTTATTTATTTAAGATGTTTGGCCTGTTTGGAAATTAAACACTTTCTTGGATTTCATCTCTTTGGGCCAATGGCAGACCTGTTGGGGGGTGATCCTAAGAGGATACAATCATAAAACCCTTAATAGGGTAGCACAACGGGAAAAAGCCAAAATGAATTAGCTTGCTGTGACATGGCTAACATCATTGCATTTATATATGTTTCATTAAGAGGGGGCTTGACAGCTTTATGAGGAAACAGTGGGGTTTGCAATGGAGGAAGGCCCTGTAACCCTGCCAAAGCTGATCTCGGCCTGTGCCATGCATGCTCTTTAATAGAATAATATTTGCACAGTGAAAATGTCATTTTAAATGACTGGTTTGATAATCCCTTAAGCTTTTAAATGATCTGCAAAGTCTGGAAATTCTACCCATGTTTAAAATTGACGGGAACATTAATGAATGCAAACATTAAAGGATGGTCCCCAGCTTTGTTTCCTGAGTCAGACATGGCTTACTGGGGTTTCTTTCCTCTTTTGTCCCTTGTGCTCTTTCTGCGACACAAGTGTACTCAATGAGCGGCTGCAGTGGCCTTCACTGCAGGGATGTCTTTGGGGTGGGACAGCTCAGCCTCCGGTGGGACATGGACTTCCCAGGATTGCTGCTAGCATGCGGTTCTTTCCTGCACAGTAGAAAAGGCATCCCCTCTGGGAGGGAGCCTGCAGAAGGGAACCCCTTTGGGCAGAACAATTAGCAAAGAGCATGTGTCTCTCCAGCCCGTGCATCCTGAGCCAGGGTCTTAGTGTGGTGAGCACAGAGTAGGAAGAATTTAGCCCTTACTGGAGCCCTCTCAGGGATAAGTCCTGCACAACCATACGCAGCATCCCTGGTGATGTCTACCTTGTTTTGTTCAGACCCTCTTTGGACCAGGATAAAAGCCTCCCTGTCCCCTGGACAAATATCCTGTGCTCTATGAGATTTGGGGAGGGCTTTTCCTTGGGAGGACAAAGCCCCATTCAATCCCTTCCTCCTTTCAATGACTCTCGACAAGGGTAGGAAGGCTTGTGTAAGGATTACCTTCTCAAGAATCAAGCAATAGATGGAGGCTTGGCAAACGAAAGCTTCAGGGCCAAATCTGGTCCTCTGTTGTTATAAATAAAGTTTTATTGGAACACCATCGTACCCATTCATGTATTGACCGTGGCTGCTTTCCTGTGACAATGGCAGAGCTGGATAGTTGCAATAGAGACTGTATGGTCCATAAAGCCTAGAATATTTGCCATCTGGCTCTTTACAGAAAAATCCTGCAGATCCCTGCCCCAGAACACTGGACAAAATGAGGTAGAATCCCTGGCTGGAGTCCTGGCTCTGTCAATTTTTGTATGTCCTTGGGCAAGTTACTTAATATCTCTTTTTCTTAGGTTTCTCATAAGTAACATGGGGATGTTTCTGCTTTGCCCACTTCGTGCAGCTGCTGTGAGAATCTGATGATTAAATAGAAAAGTGCTGTACATGTGTGAGGTCTGCCAAGGTCTAGCGATGGGACCTTGGGGAAACCTTCTTGACCTCTTTAGAGCTATTTCTTCATCTGTAAAACAAGAGAGGCGCTCTAGATTAACACTCATCAGACTTTAATGTCCACATGTTCACCTGGAGATTTCGGTAAGATGCAGGTTCTGATTTGGCAGGTCTGGGGTGGGGGGTGAGATTCTGCATTTTTTACCAGCTCCCAGAAGACGCTGATGCTGCTGGGCTGGTGTATTCATTGAGGTGCTCCAGAGAAACAGAACCAATAGGATGTATATATGTAGAAAGAGATTTAAGGAATTGGCTCACTCAGTAATGGAGGTTGGCAAGTCCAAAATATACTGGGTGAACTGTCAGCTTGGAAACTCAGGAAAGAGCCTTTATTGCTGTTCAAGTCCGATGGCCGTCTGTGGCAGAATTCCATCTTGCTTGCGAGAGGTAAGTCTTTTGTTCAGTTCAGGTTCTCAGCTGATTGAACGAGGTCCAATATGGTGGGCAACTGCTTTACTCAAAGTCCGCTGATTTAAATGTTAACTTCATGTAAAACCACTCACAGAAAGATCCAGAATAATGTTTGACCAACTATTTGGGCACCCTGTAACCCAGCCAACCTGTACAACTAACTATCACCACTGGGTACCGCACTCGGAGGAGCGAGGGGCCAGATGATCTTGCTGGTACTCTCTGCTCGTGTAATTGATGAGCAACCTGCAAATGCGGTCATAACCATAACAGTCACTTTCCCAGGCACCCCTCTCCCAGCTCATAGCCTAACCCTGCATCTGGTGAGAAGAGATGGTTATTTCTCCACTTCCAGAAGGGCTCTGGCCAAACCCTTCGTCTGGCAGCCAGGTGACTTGACAGAGCAGCTGGTGGCAGGCTGAACCCCTCCTGGCTGGCCTTAGCCTGGAAGCAGCTGGAAGGTGTCCCACCTCTGCTTTCTGCCCCAGAAAGCAAAAGTAGTTAGTGGCAATCCGGCATGTGGAGATTGCAGAATTTGAATCCTTCTGCATTTCACTGAAGTGAAATGTCTCCTGTGCTCCCACTGGCTGCTAGCGCTGCCAAAAAATTCTCTCAGGCTTTTGTTTCCGACCACATTTTCCACAGGCCAGTAGAGGCTATTGGCTGTTTGTCCCAATTGCCACCTGAAGTGGTAAGGCCTTTTAAGGAGAGGATTGTCCTGTAGGCAGGGTCAGAGCCAAGGTTTCTGCCTCTGTGGGGTAGAGCAGGTGAGAGAGGAGGGAGTGGGAAGATGGGTCTGTGGGTGGTGCTAGAGAAACACATTAAAGTGATTATTTGCCAACAATTGCCCATCAAGCAGGTCAGGGTGCTAGATTAGACCCAGATACACTGGGAAGCAGTACAGGATATGATGTAAAAAGATGCAGTTTTAGACTCAGACGAACCTGGGTTCAAATCCCACCTTTGCCTCTTTTCCCAGCAGCACTTGGGCAAGATTCTTAACTTCTCTGTAGTTCAGTTTTCTCATTGCTTTGTTGTGAGAATAAATGAAATGATACCTATTTTTCCATTCAGAAATCCTCTGGGGCTCCCTGTTTCCTTCTCATCAACTTCCAGATACCCTCTGATTGGATCTGGGATCCTGCTGAGCTCAGTCTCTGGCACTAATAGAAATCCAGCAAAAATTCAGCCGACAAATATCAGGCCCTGAAGGCCATACACACAATGTATGTTTTTTACAAAGGAAAATGAAGCAGAATAAATCACTAATTTGATCAATTCACATTTTAATCCTTTAGCTCATGAGTTCTGGAAACTTTACCAAGTTCCTTGACTCCTTTGTGTTTTGGTTTCCTCTTCTGTAAAAGGATAACCACTGGGCTTGTTTGCTGGGATTGTTGTGAGGATTAGATGAGATAATATAGCCAAAGCTTTAGTGCAGACCTGGTACACAGTAAACCCTATCACTTAGCTCTTGTTGCACCTGTTATTTCGAGATCCCCAAGTGTGTTCAGCTGTGTTAAGAAAGGGTTTGCAGAGTAGTGGTTGTGGATTCCCTGGGCAACTATGGCCTTCAAGATGATTTAAAAGCTGGGGAACCAAGCCAAATCTCTGGGCTATGCTCCCTCACAAACCTTGGGTAGATAAAACTTAGGGTAGACCTGGCCCACAGTTTCACTTGAACTGGACTCTTGACCCTTCTTTTTAACCCTTGCTCTTTTCAACCAGCACACTCTCCAAGGCTGTGCGAGGGCTTTATTGCTCGTTTCTTGAAGCCACCTTTATGCTTTCTTCTTTACACCCTGTATCTAGTTTCTCATCAGGACTTTGAGTCTTTCTCTACCGTGTTTCACACCAATGCTTCTTTGCTGTTTCTATTAGCCCGTCTTGCCTTGGCCTTCTTCCTTGGGCATCTGGCCTGCTGCAATAGCTCGAGGCCAGCAGCTTTCAACCCTCGCCACACCAAAATCACCTGGGGGAAGTTTTAACAAAGAATGCAATCCTAAAGCACCAAGCCCCAAGATTTTGATTCAGTGAGTCAGGGATGGAACCACAGACATCTGTGTTTTAAAGTCTCCCCAGGTGATTCCAATTTGCAGCCTGGGTTAAGAACCTCTGTTAGAGGCTTTCCTGTGTTCAGTTGCAAAATCAGGAGCCCAGAAGCTTTGAGAACTTTGCTTTTCTCATCTGCAGAGGGGATAGTCCTGCCGTCTACCCAACCAATGAGATTGGATTGTATGCTTCAACCCCAGCTCAAACGCCCGTTAAACAGACAAGCAACCATGTTTCTCTCAGATCATGTTTTGCCTTTTGTTGTATTTATTTGAGCACTTATGTCATTCATTAGACCGTAAGCTGCTTGGGAAATGATCCACAGCATGTTTAACTTTGTACCTCCTGTAATGTTTAGTATAGGGGCTTGACACATAGTAAATATTCAATATATGATCATTGGATTGATTTTCAGTTGTTTTGTGTGCCCTGCAGGGTCTGGAACAGTGCTGAGAGCATAGTAAACACTCAATAAACACTGATTGATTGATTAATGTATCTATTCAAAACCTATATAGAGAAAATGGAGGGCACAGAAACAGACCCAGCCTTATATTAACTGAATGGTGGTAGGGAAGTAATTTAACTCTGAGTGCCTTTGCCTTTGGTGTGGGTATGTGCAAGAGCTCATGGAAATACATGTACACAGGCACTGACATACACACATGTACAGACTTCTTGGAAATTCAAGAACTCATCCTCTGCTTAGATGATCCTCTCTGCTACTACTTGGTGGAAACTGAAATGTCAAATGAGGACATTGGTAGACTTAGTTTAGTCCTGCTCACAGTAATAAAATAATTTAATATAAAAGTATTTTGGAAAGTACCAACACGTGCAAGTTATTACAAATGGGTTAGGCACCAGCAGGTTGGGACTGTAGATGCTTGGGTTCTAGTCTCTGGGCAGCCATTCACCTGTTGGACAATATTGGCCACATCCCTTAATGTCCCTGAACTTCAACTTCCACATCTGGAAATAAAGGTTTGGATTAAATCAGCAATTCTTATGCCCTGAAATACAGACAAAAGAGCACTGATTTTTCAGAATATTAAAGATGTTAATAGATGTTCAAGACAAAGCAACCAATAAACAAATCTTTGGGAAACAAACAAAGTTGTTTTGGACATACTATTATACTTAAGCCAAATGAAATAACTTTCTCTAGGACTTCTCAAGGACTTTATTTTTTGATGTTTCTGTGACTCACCAAGGGGATGTGGAAAGGTTTCTTGCAAGGCATTTGGCTCTGAAACACTCTCCCTCCTCCCCAGAAAGCTTATTACCAGTTGGAGGCATTTGCAAACTCTCGCTCAGCAGCAGCTGATCCTCAGTGTACCCTGGTATTTTGCTAAGATAACCATCTCACAGGTTGCCTCTAGGCACTGGCTCACTATGAAGAAAATCTCCTTGTCTGTGATGCTCTTACCTCAGTTTTGCTGGTCTTACCTGTCCTTCATTAATTCACCACTTTCAGGAAGTCTTCCCACCTTGCTCCATCCCATAGTGATAGCCCCTGACTTGAAAGCAGTTAATGCAGCAGAGTAAAAAGAGGAAGGACTTCACAGTCAGACAGCCAACGTTTGAATCCTAGCTCTACCAGCTATGTGGGTACCTGGTCAAGCCACAGCCTCTCTGAGTCTCATTGCGCGTGTCTATACTTTGTGGGTAATACTCTGTGGGCATTTGGGGTTTGTACCATGCAGTATTTACTTGTCCTTTGTTGCAGATGGAGTCTTACTCTGTCTGCCCAGGCTGGAGTGAAGTGGTGCAATCTTGGCTCACGGCAACTTCCAGCTCCTGAATTCAAGCAATTATCCTGTGTCAGCCTCCCAAATAGTTCAGATTACAGGTGCGCCCCACCATGCCTGGCTAATTTTTTGTATTTTTAGTAGAGATGGGTTTCACCATGCTGGCCAGGCTGGTCTTGAACTCCTGACCTCATGACTGGCCCACCCCAGTCTCCCAAAGTGCTGGGATTACAGGCACGAGCCACCGTGCCTGGACTACTTGTCCTTCTTCTACTATAACATTAGGCGAAATTTCCCTCTGGGACCCATCCCAGCCATGCTCTGAGCCAAGGTGGGGGTAGGTGCCCAGGCCCAAGGCACCACGGTATCACATTCCCCTGGCCATAGCAGTGGGCCATGGACACAATCAGGATCAATGAAACACAGTATTACTTTGCTAATATTTCTGAAAAAGAGGCTCTTGCTTTTTTCTACTGGATTTGAAACTTAGGGAAGATAAAGCGTGAGGATGCTGCAACCATCTTACAACTGTGAGGGGGGAGCCTTTCTGGTAATAGAATCAACATAGTAGAATATAGGCTTCATGGTTGGAGTTTCAGCAGCCATCTTGGACCATGAGGTGACCTTGGGAATGGAAATCATAGAAGATGCCTAGGTTCCTGCCACCATGAACGCGATTCCAGTTTTGGACTATTTTTTATCTTTTGAAAGTGAGAAGTAAATGTCTATTACATTTAAGCCACTGTCACTTTTTTGGTTATTCATAGCTGAACCTCATCTTAACCCATAGTTTGAGTCAGTTTTTGTTTTCTTTGCTTGTTTATTTTTAAACAGAAAGGGTCCTATCTGACATAGTATCCCACCCCTACGGTAGGATTATGTTATGGGTTGAACTATGTCACCCCCAATTTCATATGAAGTTGTAATATCTAGTCCCCAAATGTGACTGTATTTGGAGACAAGGTATTTAAAGAGGTAATTATATCAAAATTATGTCTTTAGTGTGGACCCTAATCCAATATGACTGGGATCCTTGTAAGAAGAAGAAATTTGGACACAGACATGTGTGCTAAACAGAGGAAAGGGAAGAAGGAGAAGGGGGCCATATGCAAGCCAAGGAGAGAGGCCTGGGGATAAAACCAGCTCTACCAAAATCTTCATCTTGGACTTTCGGCCTCTACAACTGCAAAGAAATAAATCTCTATTGCTTAAAGCCACCCTGTCTGTAGGACTTTGTTATGGCAGTCCTAGCAGACTACTACAGAGTAAATGAAATAATCATGTATAGTAGGCATCTAGCTCAGTGTTTGTAGCTAGGAACCCTCAACAAATGTGACTTCTCGTTCCCCATGCACTAACTCATACTGTCAGGAAACTCTCTACGGGGCAGTGTGCTCCATTTTCCTAACTAGATCCTTGAAGTCTCCGAAGCACCTGAGTCAGGACTATTATGCGTATTAGAATGTTCAATAGATGCTTATTGATTAATTAGGACTCCCTAGGCCATGCTAGGCAGGCAGAGATGGATTAAGTTGTTTAATGAAGTCTCCCCTAATGCACCGTACTTCTCTGGCAGCCTTTTTCTTTAAAGGGAGAAAAGAAGGAGAAGGCAGCTTTTACAGCTGGTTGAAATATCCTGGAAGAAACTGTCAGGGGAAATAGTCATGGAGATGAAGTTGACAGAGCGATGGCCAGGCAGCCCTTTACGATTAGTTTCAGGCTACCAGTTATGTCTGTTTTAATCTGGAGGATGTTTCGGTAATGAAGCGAGTGCGTGAATCTCAATAATGCAAAGTTAATGTTGTTAGCATTGGCCACCATCATTGCTTCACTTTTGTCCAACAGGGATTTTTGTATTTTTATTTTTATTATTATTATCCTCCTTCAGAGCTGTCAGAGGATGGAAATATTCCACTCACTGTTATTTTTGAGAACAGTAAGTGAATGTTAGCCCTTCTGCCCCTCAAATCCATAGCAACAAACCTATTCCTTTTAAAACCTAATTTCAAAACGGTGGCTAGACCTAGAAATCTATCCTTTTAAGCTCACATGTGGTATGGCCGAGGTTATATCTTCACTCCTGTAATTTTCCTCTGGGGAACGACTAGACGTTCGCTAACAAAGTATTGGTTAAATTTCACCCACTGGGAGAAAGAAAACTGATAAAAATGTGTCACATAGGCTGGGTGTAGGGCTACGGAAGATTTTTTTTTTCTCCTGTAGCTGGTAAAGATGTAATGATGTTATTTGATCCTGTGCCCTTCTCTGGGTAAAGTGGCAAATAATGTATTTATCTGGATAATTAAGCAAATGGGAAAAACAGAAGGAAAACCAAACAAACAAAATCCATATTTTGTCTGGGCTTGGAGAAGTTTTTCCTGAGATAAGATGAGGGAGGAAAGGTGAGACGAATTTATTTAGATAATTGCCTCACTTCTCTAGCTTACTTTGTGCAGGAAGATGGTCTCATCCTTGGAGGTCTAGCCTTTCTGTGGTATTGGCTCTTTTTAAACCGTTACCAGGATAAGCTATCTGAGAGTATCCCCTCTAAAACCATACAATTTTCTTTGAAGGGATGCCGCAGAAGTTCCATTAGGCAGCGAACTCCTAGTAAGTATATTAGAGGAATAATCTTGTCTCATCGGGGCTACTGGCTGAACTGATACTTCTTATTTTAAAAATTTCCCTGTATCTGATTCTGTCAAAAGAAACACTCTTTTAAGAAATATGCTGATTACTAAGCATTCTATTAAATGCTTTATGGCTGAATGTTTTTCCTTACCAATTAGCATCAGATAGCGTCAGCTTATAAATACCCTATGTCAAAAGAAAGCTTTGGAGAAATTCACCATTATTTCTACATTTCAACGTTGAATAATATGAGGAGAATCTTATTGTTAACTGTTAGTTTTTGGATGTTTAACCTCTTTATTTGTCTATAGTTTGTAAAAAGAGTCTGTAGACAGGTGTGTGTGTGTGTGTGTGCGCGCGTGCGTGCGTAAAGAGAGGAGTCTATTTTTGATTCTTAGAGATACCTGGAAGGACTATTAGTTTACCTATGGTAAGCAAACCCCAATGGTCTGAGACAGGGAGAGAGTCCTGTCCTGCCCTGGATACATAGGGCATCCTTGGAGCTGTTGGGCAGGTCTGCTGCTGTTACCCCCTTCAATAAGAGTTCCCCTCTCTCCCCAGCATCATCAGGTGGCTGATAGACTGGGCCCTGTGGGTAGGAGAGGGGTTAGCATGGAGGCAGCCACCAAGGGCATGTGATGGGGGCCTCTTCCAAGGGGGTTGATGGGCACATACTCAGCAAGTGTTATATAAATGGGCCAAAGATGGTCTCTGTATATTGGCCCTTGGGTTGTTTATTTCTTCATTTCAGGCTGAGATTCATTAGCTCAAAGGCCTATTGGTGCCAAACTCAGTTTTTTACACGTCCAATTATTTTAAAAATAGCCCAAACAAGCAGATTTTTAGCCACTTAGGGCCTGCTTGCTTTGCATATCCTGCAAAACCTCACCTCCCCTCTGCTGGCCTTTGAAAGGCAGGGCCTTATGCTTACAAGACCCAAGCAGCTCCCATCTTTCCATGCTCTCTGACCTAGACCCGCTCTACCATCCTGCTGAGGAACATCTCGTGAACATAACCCTCCTCTTTGCGCCGCCTTCTGGTCCCCCTCTCTCCCAAGAGTTCCCTAGTTCTCTTGCCCTTCAGAGCAGTAGTTCCTTCTGGACAGTCCCATGATATGAAGGGCTTCTCCTTTAATGCAACCTTGTCCAAATGTCTCCCAGTAAAACTCATTGGGGGTTATTATTTTCTTTATTAGCCCTCAAATTCTTTGAACTCTCACAGTATATTATGATCAAGGTCCTGTTATTCTTGGCCATCAGATCCATACTCTGTCTCTGAACCGAAGGGCTATACGTAGATTTGATTGCACTGTTTCTTTTCTTTCTGTGTGTGTATACCTCTTCTAATTGGGACAATGCTCAGTCTTCCAAATCCTGTCTGTTCTGAAACACCCACAGGAATAAATTATCTTACCTACTAAGAGGCAATCATTGACTGGTAATGTTTTTGCTGCTTAAGTATAATGGAAAGTACATAGATGTCATTTTATTATTGTTCCCTATAAACTTCAAAGTACATTTTAGCCTTTGTGATTATATATATATATACACACACACACTCTCTCTCTCTCTATATATATATGTATATAATGAAATATAAAAAAGAGTCAACTTTTTTTAACACAAGAGACAAGGGAAAGAGTGGAGTTTGTGGTGGAGAAAGAATGAGACATAGAAATAAAATTAGTATCCAACAATTATTTAAGACTGCTTCATGTCATTTGCTAATCTTGTTTTTATAACTAGATTACAAACTTTGTGAGATTGTGAATAAATGTCTTATTCCTTTACCATCTGTGTCCTGCTGCAATATTGGATTAGTATTTGTTCTCAATAAATTTGTTGATGAACGCAAAGGTAGAGAAGAGGAAGTTGACTGGGGGAAAGAAGAGATGGAGGGAAATAAGAGGACAAGGGCTTAGTGAGGAAGAGAGAAAGCTAGGAAAGGAAGCTTAGCCAAGTGACCTTAGGCAAAAGTCTTTGAGCTTCAAATTACTAACCTATACATGGGGATAAGATGGCAGGTGTGACTGGATAGGGATGTGGAGTGACTTTTAATGGGGCATAGGTACACTTGCGGGTTGCGTCTTTTCCTATGCCAAAAAACCCATGAAGGTGGCCCTCAGAAGAGCAGGTGACCACCTGGGCTCTGGAATCACCTGCAGAGTCTCAGAGCATTAGTTAGGAAGAAGGTGCCGGGGGGACCAGTTTAGAAGAGTAGCCCCGTTTTCTGGGGGAGATGTTATCTAGTTAGACTCCTTGTAGTTTTGGGGCTCAGAAGGGAAGGTCCAGACCTCTGGGCAATGAATCCTAGGGGAGGAAAGCAGCCCCCGGACTCTGTGTTGGTAGATCCTGGTTACTCCTTCACTGAGCTCTCTAGGCTCACGTGGCAGCTGGATGTGGTCACTACACATGGTTTACAGCTGGATGTAAACCAAAGCACTCAGAGCTAGATTTGGGGGTCCTAGCCCCAGGAGGCTCCCTCAGAGGAGCTGAGTACTGAGGGAATGGCTGATGTTCCTAGAAAGAGGTGTAACCACCGGCCCTGGAGAAATGTTCACAGCCAGTGTGGATTATCAAAGGGTGAGAGGAGTCTTAAAAGGGAGACATTAGACTCCCTGCTAATAAGGCCTGTGGAGATTTGGATGATTGATTAGAAGAAGAAGAGACAATGGGATTCATACTTGACATTTACGAAGCAGTTCTGGCCAGTTATACTGTGATTACACATGCTGCTTGCCTCCCCGTGCATGAGGAGCCGGATATGTATTCCAAGGCAAGACAAGGACAGTTATAAAAAGATTTAGGAAGATGCCAAGGTTATGGATTGGAAACCTCTGTTGTTCTAAATCGTGTAGCATCGCTTGGGCTTTCTCCCTGGTGCAATTATGTTACAGAAAAATCGCTTTCATACTGGTGTCCACAGCATGTGGACAACATCAGGGAGTTTAAAAGGCCTTCATGGTTGAGAATCTTGGATTGAACACCACATAACTGGCTTCAAAAACTCTGAAAAAAATGGATGCTTGAAAATGTATAATAACTTACCTAGAGGATCACTTGATTTTTTATTGAAGGTAATTAAAAATAAAATGACTTCTTCTTGATTCAATTTGTTATTCTTCACCCTCATCTGCCATTGCCAAAAGTTATCCATTTCATAGAAATTTACTAATATGTTTACATACCGGGTACATTTTTTACTTATAATTTAAAAATCTTCTCCGTATTCCACTCTCATCTTTCATTCCTAAATGCATTTATTTATGATTTTGCTTTTTATGCTTATTGATTAGCTTATTCAGAGATTTGTCTATTTTACTGAATTTTCAAGGAACCAATTCTTGGTATCATTTATCAACTTCGCTTTTCTATTTTTAATTCATTTATGTATTTATTTATCTTTATTATCTTCTTCCCTTGCTTGAGTTCCATTATGCCATTTTTTTAGTTTCTTGAGTTGAAAACTTTATTATCTTACCTTCTGTTAAAATAGTAGGAAATATATGTGGTTATGTATTATATGATAGTACAGTTTTAACCATATCCTATAAATACATGTATGTGTGTATGTATATGTGTATAAATAAAAATAAATTTTAAAACAAAAATATTATACAATATTGCAGATATCTGTTGGTGAGGCCTGGTGAGGCCTCAGGAAGCTCAGGGAGCTTCCAATCGTGGCAGAAGGTGAGGTGGGAACAGGCATATCACGTGGTAAGAGAGGGAGCGAGAGTGATGCCAGGCTCTTTTAAACAACCAGCTCTTGTGTGAACTCAGAGTGAGAACTCACTCATTACCAAGGGGAGGACACCAAGCCATTCATGAAGGATCCGCCCCCATGACCCAAACACCTCCCACCAGGCCCCGCCTCCAACACTGGGAATCACATTTCAACATGATATTTGGAAGGGACAAATATCCAAACATATCACATTTGTTATTAATTTCCAGTTTTACTGTGTTGCATTCAGAGAATGTGGCCTAATCACTTCTAATTTTTAGAATGCATTAAGGATTTTTAGTACAATCCTTAAAAAGCAGAGCAGGTGTTTCTCCGTAAGATAGGGAGAACACACACCCACCCACCCCCCCATCCCCCCCACACAAACACACACATGCCAATGTAACCTTATAGATTCAAAACATCATTTTTTCTCTTGTTTTCTGATTACTTGACCTGTCATAGATTGATAATAATATAATAAAGTCTTTATTTGTAAATGAGTGCCAAAGGCAGTGTGATGAGTTAATACTTTGGAATTAGAAAAACCTGTTTTCAGATCTCAGCTCCATCTCTCAGTAGCAAAGACTTTCGCAAAAGCAGTATCTGAGGCAAAGATTTGAGTACAAGTTAATTATTTGATAGGTGACAGGAACACTGCTAAGGAAGTTAAGAAATGAATCAGAGAAGAGAAGGCAGCACTATTTTAGTAAAATAGGTGTCTGTGTTGCTTGATATTTATTTATTCTTTGATAATTGAGGTTTAATTTATTTGCTGTGAAAACCATAGATCTTAATTGTACAGTTTGATGAATTTTCATAAATATAAACATCCGTGTAACTTATACCCCTATTAAGGTATAGAACATTTTTATCACCCCAGAAAACTCCTTCCCAGTCAGTTCTGTCACCCTCTAGAGGCAATCATTATCCTGACTTCAATCCCATAAATTGATTTCACGCACTCTACAACTATACATAAA
The DNA here is from genome assembly GCF_037993035.2 of Macaca fascicularis. Taxonomy (NCBI): domain Eukaryota; kingdom Metazoa; phylum Chordata; class Mammalia; order Primates; family Cercopithecidae; genus Macaca; species Macaca fascicularis. The sequence goes on from NC_088386.1 coordinate 115,866,919, forward strand.
TGGAGTCCTAGAGTGTGCACTCTTTTGTATCCAGCTTCGCTTCTTTCACTCAGCATGTCAGTGAGATTCATTATGTCTTTGCATGTTTCAGTGGTTAATTTTTATTGCTGAGTAGTATTCCATTGTATTACTATACTATAATTTATTTTTCTATTGTTTTGTTGATAACCATTTGCACTGTTTTCTGAAGAATATGAATAAAGCTGCTGTGAACATTCTTGTATCGTTTTTTGGGGGGAAATTTGTCTTTATTTTGAAGAATGTTGTGGTTTGAATGTATTCTCTCCGAAATTTAGGTGTTGCCAATGTGATAGTATTAAGAGACAGGACTTTAAAGAGGTCATTAGATCACAAGGGCTCGTCCCTGTTGCATGGGATTAAATAGAAGAAGCTTCACGCAGTCTTTGGCTCACTTGCCCTTTCACCTTCTGCCAGGTGAGGACACAGCATTCCTCCTTCTGCAGGATGCCGCCGTCACCAGACAGCCAGCTGCACCTGCTAGTGCTTTGATCTTAGACTTCTCAGCCTCCAACACTGCAAGAAAGAAATTTCTATTTTTTATAAATTAACCAGGCTCAGGAATTCTGTTGTAGCGGCAACAAAATGAACAAGGACAGAAATTAGTACCAGAGAAGTGGGGGTGTTGCTACAACAAAAACCTAAAATTATGGAAGTGGCTTTGGAACTGGGTAGTGGGTAGAGGCTGAGACTGTTTTCAAGTGAATGCTGGAAAAAGCCTGTATGGTTGTGAACAGAGAATTAAGGGAAATTCTAATGAGGGCTTGAAGAAGAGAGGTGTAGGAATAGCCTCTGTCTTCTTAGTGATCACTTAAATGGTTGTGACCAGAATGTTCATAGAAACACTGGCAGTAATGACTATCCTGATGAAGCCTCAGTTGGAAGTGAGGAACGAGGTATTGGAAGCTGGAGGAAAGACCACTCTTGTTATGATGGCAGAGAACTTGGCTGAAGTATGTCCAAATCCTAGGACTTTTAAAAAGCAATGAACTAGGATATTTGGATATGAGCAATGAACTAGGATATTTGGCAGAAGAAATCTCTAAGCAGCAAAGTGTTCAGGGTGCTGTATGGCTTCTCTTAACTGCTTATGGCAAGATGTGAGAAAACAGAAATGACTTAAAGGTAGAATTGATCATTAAAAGGGAAGTAGAACATAAAAATTTGAAAAATTCTCAGCCTGGCCATGTAAAGAGTAAAAAGGTGTGTTTAGGAGAGAAAACCAATGGTATGACCAGGTGACCATTTGAGAAGGGGGTTAGTATGGCTAGAAGGAAGCCAGGTGCTCTTCATCAGAACAATGACCCCAAAGCTTTTCAGAGATCTTCGAGGCTGCCATGCCCATCACCGACTCAGAGTGCCAGGGCCTTGAGGGCATAATGGTTTCAAGAGAGGAGTACAGGGCACCCATGGGACCTTGGATCTTGTTGCTCGGCCACCTTATTTCTCTGCTCCCTGCATTCCAGTGCAATGCTCCGTGGCTGCCCCAGCTGTGTCTCAGGCACACCCAGACAGAGCTCAAGCTGCTGCTTCAGAGGGCACAAGCAATGAGCCTTGGTGGTTGTCCGTATGGTGCTAATTCTTCAGGTACACAGAGTGCAAGAACTGTGGAGGTATGGCTTCCCCAACCATCATTTCAAAGGATGCCTCAGAGAGCTTTAGGACCTTGGCAGAAACCTGGTGCATCGGCAGAGTCACCATAGAGTCCTCACTAGGGCAACATCCAGCATAGCCATGGGGCTGGTGCCACCATAGAGAGTAGTTCTTAGGGCAATGCTTAGTGGAGCTGTGGGAATGGGGCCACTCCTGAGATCCCAGACATGCAGAGCCACCAGTGTGTAACACCAGCCTGAGAGATCTGCAGGAACTGTACTACGCTCATGACAGGTGAGGCATGAGATGCTCCCAGTAAAGTCAGGGGGCAGGGTCCTCTGGAATCTTGGGGACTCAACCTCCACCCCAGTGTGTTTGGAAGGTGGGACATGGAGTCAAAGATTATTCTCAAACCTTAAGATTTAATTGTTTGGCTTGTTGGGTTTTGGACTTAATTTGATACTGGTTACCCCTTTCTTCTTGCCCATTTCTTCCTTTTGGAACAGAAATGTCTGTCCTGTGCCTGTTCCACCATTGTATTTTGGAAGCACGTAATTTGTTTGATTTTACAAGTTCACAGCTGGAGGGCAATTTACTTCAGGATGAAACATACTTTTGAATCTCACCCATATCTGATTTAGATGATATCTAGATGAGATGCTAAACTTTAGACATTTGAGTTGATTCTGGCACAAGCTAAAACTTTTGGGGGGCTATTGGGATAAAATGCATGTAATTTGCCTGTGAGAATGACATGAATTTTGGAGGGCCAGGGGCAGAATGCTATGGTTTAAATATGTTCCCACTAAAATTCAGGTGTTTCCAACATGATAGTGTTAACAAGTGGGGCCTGTAAAAGGTAATTAGGCCATGAGGGTTCCTTTATTGTGAGTAGGATTAAGGTCCTTATCAAAGAGGCTTCATGCAGCATTTAGTTTGCTTGCCCTTCCTGTTTCTCCTAGGCGAGGACACGATGTTCCTCTACTGTCATGGATGCAGCCCTCACCAGACGACTGAACCTGCCAGTGCCTTGTTCTTGGACTTCCTAGCCCTCAGAACTGTGAGTAGTCTATTTCTGTTCTTTGTAAATTACCTAGTTCAGGTGTTCTGTTATACCAGTGCAAAATGGATGAAGATGGGGAAATATCTAGGGATTAAATTGATGGACCATAGGTAGATGTATGTTTAACTGCATAAGAAACTGTCAAATACCTTTTGAAAATGGCTGTGCCATGTAATGCTCCTACCAGCAGTGGATGAACATTCCAGATGCTACACTTTCTCACCTACTTTTGGTGGTGTTAGTGTTTATAATTTCAGTTATTTGCGTGGACGTGAAATAATATGTCATTGTGATTTTTAACGTGCATTTTCCTATTGATTAATGGAGTTGAACATGATTTCATGTGCTAATTGACCAGTTTTATAGTTTTCTTTTTAGAATGCTTAAGTTTTGGGTTGTATCTCTTTTATTATATAGTGGTAGGAATTCATTATTCTGCATACAAATTTTTTTTTTTTTGTCAGATATATGTGTTGAGCATATTTTCTCCCAGTCTGTGGCTTGCCCATTTATTTTCTTAAAAGTATCTTTTAATGATCAGAAGGTTCTAATTTGGGTGCAATCCAATATATCAATTTGTCCTTTATGGTTAGTAGTTTCTTCCTCTTGCAGTGTATAGAGCTTCACCTCCTATGTTAAATTTATTCCTAAGTATTTCATTTTCTTTTTGATGCTATTGTAAATGGGATTGTTTTCTTAATTTCTTTTTCAGATCATTTGTTAGTGTTAGTATATAGATACACAAATAATTTTTGTATGTTGATTTTTGTACCCTGAAATTTTATTAAATTTGTTTATTCTAAGAGATTTTTGGTGGAGTCTTTAGGGATTTCTAGACATAAGGTTATATCATCTGCAAATAGACAATTTTACTTCTTCCTTTCGAACTTACATGCCTTTTATTTCTTTTTCTTGCTTAATCGTTTTTGCTAGGACATTTCTATACTGAGTGAAAGAGGTGAGTATGGGCATCTTTGTCTTATTCCTGATCTTATAGAAAAAAATTTCAGCATTTTACCATTGAGTATGATGTTAGCTGTGGGCTTTTCATATATGACCTTCATTGTGTTAAGGCACTTTTTAAAAAATTTAGTTCTTATTTAATGTCTTTCAATACAGTTTGTGATTTTCTCCAAAGGGTATGCACTTTTTAGATTAGTTTTAGGTGGTTTATATTTTTGTGATTGCCATTTTAAATGTTATCTTCATTATTTTCTAGTTATATATTAATTTTTCATCATATGCTACCTGTATTATACTTTAAGTACTGGGGTACATGTGTAGAACGTGCAGTTTTGTTACATAGGTATACACGGAGGCACATTCTTTTTATAACTAGTTTGTTGAGAGTTTTTATTATGAAAGAACTTTGACTTTTCAAATTCTTTGTCCACATTGATTGAGAAATCATATGATTTCTATTCTTCATTCTGCTAACATGAAGTATTACATTTATTGTTTTGTGTACATTGAACCATTCTTCTGTCCTAGGGATAAATCCCACTTCATCATTGCGTGTGATCCTTTTGATGTGCTGTTGAATTTGGTTTGCAGTATTTTGAAAGGATATTTGCATATATCTTTATCATGGATAGTGGCCCTATAATTTTCTTTTCTTGTAATGTGGCTGCCTGGCTTTGGTATGTGGGTAATACTACACTCATAAAATGAATATGGACACATTTACTCCTCTTTAATTTTTGGGCAGAATTTGAGAAACATTGGCATGACTTCTTCTTTAAGTGTTTGATAGAATTCACCAGTGAAACCATCAGCTCCTGCACTTTTCTTTGTTGAGAGGTTTTTCAATACGGATTCAATCCCCTTCCTTGTTATTGGTCTGTTCAGATTTTCTACTTTCTCGAGATTCAATCTTGGTAGATTGCATGTTTCCAGAAACTTATCTGTTTCTTCTAGGTTAAGTAGTTTGCTGGTAAATAATTGTTCATAGTTGTTTCTTATGATCTTTTGTATTTCTGTGGTATTAATTGTTTCCTCCTTTTTATTTGAATCTTCTCACTTCAGTTATTCTAGCTAAATGTCAATTTTGTTAATCTTTTCAAAATAGCAACTCTTAGTTTCATTGATGTTTTCTGTTGTTTTTCAAATCACTATTTATTTCTGCTCTGATTTTTATTATGTCCTTCTTACTGCTAACTTTGGGCTGAGGTTTGTTCTTTTTCTGGTTCCTTTAGGTTTGTAGTCAGGTTGTTTATCTGTGATCTCTTTGTTCTTAATGTAGGCATTCATCCCTTTACATTTCCATCTTAGAGTAGCCTTTGCTGCATTTCATAAATCTCAGTATGTTTTGTTTACATTTTGTTTGTCTCAAGATATATATATATTTTAAATTTCCCTTTTGATCTCTGAGTTACTGGTTGTTCAGGAGTTTGTTGTTTAATTTCCGTGTATTTGTGAAATCCCCAATTTTTCTCATTTTTTCCCCCTGGTTTTATATCATTGTGTTGGAAAATGCACTTGATATAATTTTCATCTTAAATTTGTTAAGGCTTGTGGCCTAACATAGGATCAATCCTAGAGAATATTCCAAGAGCATTTGAAAAGAATGTTACCTCCCTATTTGTGTATTCTTATACCAATATCATACTGTCTTAATTACTATGGCTTTATAGTAAGTCTTGAAAACAAGTTGTGTAAAAAAAAACTCTTCTGGGATTTTGATTGGGATCGCATTAAAGCGATAGATCAATGTTAGAGAACTGGTGTCTTAGCAATATTGAGTTTTCCAATGCATGAATATAGTATCTTTCTCCATTTAAGTCATCTTTAATTTTTCTCTGCAATGTTTATGGTTTCCAGTGTAATGGTCTTACATATCCTTTGTTAAACTTATGCTGAAGTATTTTATGTTTTTGGTGATATTATGTTATTTAAAAATTTTTAATTTTTCAAATACTTGTTGCAAGTATGTAGAAACACAGTTGAGTTTTTTTTAACATTGACTTTATATAGAGCAACCCTGTTAAATTCACTTATTAGTTCTAGTAGGTTTTAATTTTGGTAGATTCCTTAGAATTTTCTACATAGACAATCATATTTTCTGCAAATAAAGGTCGTTCTACCTATTTCTTTCTAATATTTATGCCTTATATTTTCTGTTTTTATTGCTTGGGTTAAGACCTCCAGGTATTAAATGTTTGATAGAATTGATGAAAGCCGACATATTTGTTTCCATCTTAGGAAGAAAGTATTTACTCTTCTACCATTACATATGATGCTAGCTATAGGTTTGTGTTTATATTTTCTAGATGCTCTTTATTAGACTACATGGTTTTTCTTTTACTCAAAGTTTACTGAGCAGTTTTTTAAAAAATATAAAATTATGAGTGTCATATCTGTCAAATCTGTATTTATTTAGGTAATCGATATTTTTCTTTATTCTGACTTGTTACTTATTGGCTGGTCTATTGCTGATCAACAAGTCAGAAAACCTGTGAGATTATAACTTAGCAGCAGTGCTGAGGGATTTCTGGTAAGTTTTTCTCTGTGGAAAGTAACTGAACATGGGAACTATGTGCTTCTGCGCACAGAGCACTTGCCAGAGTGCAATGTCATTAGAAATGGCTTAGCTAAGGGGTAACATTGATAATCTACCAGTATATATTCCCTTCAGAAAAGATTTTGTGTGCTTCCGGGCTAGTCAATTCCAATATTCTGGCAAGTCAACAGTCATAGACCGTTAAAGTCCTGTCAGTGTCTGCCAATCAGAAATGGAGAGAACCTAAGGAACAGAGTATGAAGAAATGTCAGGGAGAAACACAGTGAGATGTGGCCACTGCAGTCCCTCCATGCAGGTCCCTGAACTGGCTGCTTTGGTATTACTGCACCCTTTGTTAGAATATCTATTCCTTGGCTCTACCTCAGATCTTCTGCATAAGATTCTTGGTCAAGGTGAGCTCTGGGAATCAGCATTTTGTATCAGTACCCTTGATGATTCTGATACAGTCATGATTAGAAACCAGTGGGGTAGAAGGAACACTGGATCGGACATTGAATGACACAGAATGATCCTACTTCATTCACCAGTTCAGTTCCTCCATCTGGTTCTCAGTGTCCCCATCCGTATAATGAGGGAATTGTACCAGTTGGCAGCTGAAGCCCTCCTGGGTTTGAGATTTTTGGTCTTATCATCTGCACTAAGATTCTCCGGCTTGGCAAATGGAAGATGGGTTGGCATGCGTGGTACCAGCCAAGTTACACCTGCATCACCACACATCATTTCTGACAGTCACGTCAAGGCAAGAGAACTGAAAACAGAAATTGCAGCTCCAGTATGGGAGTAATCTCTGAAGGACCTGACAGAACAGCCGTTGGCTAGAAGTTGTGGAGTAGCAGCTGGTTGGGTCTATGAGCTTCTTGCAGCTGTTTGTGATATGTCACATGAATTTTCGTTTTTATGTGTTAATGTACTCTGAGATATTTTACAGTGCGTTTGACATTTTACAGTATAGTAAAGTGTGTACATGCCTAATTAAAACAGATGTGCATTTGATAAAATAATTACTGGATATCCTGAAGAAAAATGGCTAATTACATATACAGCATAAACACCTAAACATATGCTATAAATATATACTTGAAGTACTGGAAAGTTGGTATAATTGGCTGCATTCTCTGTTCGTGCCCAGACTTAGAGTCATTCCTTTGGATTTTCCTGGCCTTGGAATTCACCAGCGTTAGAATTTTCTGCCCCAAATTTGACCCCCATCTCATCCTTTTTTCTCTCCTGGAATTGGGATGAAGAAACATCCTCCCCTGAAATGAGGCACAGTTAATACAACCAAAATATAAAAAGACAACAGTTAACTTGAGTTACTATGTGCCAGGCATAGTGCTAGACACTTACATTATCTCATCTAATCTTCACACTAGCCTGGTGAGGTAGCTGCTATTTGTCTTTTACAGATGGGGAAACTAGAGGCTCAGGGAGGTTGCTAACTTGCCTAAGATCTCTAAACTGGGAAATGGAAGATACAAGATTCAAATCAAGGTTTCACTGCAGAGCCTACTCTCTTTAATCATGACCCTATATTGCTTCTCTGAGAACATCTCTCTGCCCAACCACTGTGCTCTCAGTTGGGAAATATTGCTGGTGTGGGAAATTCATCTCTAATGTCTCTGGTACCACTTTGTACATTTCAGAATATCCCAGCCCAGGAGTTCTGTGATTGTGCCACTGCACTCCAGGCTGAGTGGCAGAGTGAAGCCCTGTCTCTAGAAAAAAGAAAAGAAAAAAAGAAAAAAAGAATATCCCAGACCAGACTTCTTCAATAGAAGGTCTTCATGCCTTTTGTTTTCGAACGAGTGGAAAGTCCTCACTAAATGTCCACACACCCTGAGGGTTGTGGGACATGCTCCCCGGCTCTGGAATGCTGCCGGCTGGGTCA